>NC_136919.1:74848386-75448386 GCF_949752795.1 Hyperoodon ampullatus | reverse complement strand
TTACATGGTAGAGAGGACATTCTAAGAGGATGAAGGTGGAAGCTGCAAGGCTACTTGAGGCTTAGTCTAGAGCTCCTACAACATTACTTACACCACATTCCTTGGTCAAAGCAAGTCACAGGGCAACCCAGCTTCAAGGGATAGGGAAGTAGACTAAGTCTCTTGATGGGAGGAGCTGCAAAATATTTGTCCACTTTAATCTATTACAGCCCCCAGCAAAAAAAGTGATCATATCCCATGTCAAATTGCACATATTTAAGCCAAAGGTCTTGTCATTCTCTGTTCAGATCACAATACCCATTTCACTGGCAGAGAAACTGAGAACAGATTAAATCAACTCCTTCAAAGTTACCAATGAGTCATGCTTTGTGAGAGACTTTTTTGGCCCATGGAAGACAGCTATATATCCGGAAGAGCTAATCACAGTCCTGTCTGGAGGCAAGTGAATAAACAGTAACTTCTTGGGTTTCTCTTAAATCCCATAATGACGTTGATGGAGCCCAGATTGCAGAGCTCTCTAGTCCAGAGATGAAGCAGCAGTTTGAGGATATCAGAGAAAGAAGGTGCTTGAAAATTGCTATGTGTCATTCAGAGGAACAGGATTTGAGACTAAATTAAATGACTAGGAAAAGGGCCAGTGAGCTCTTTATCCTCAAGAGTTACCAAATGGGCTTAGAAATTCAGTGACTGCTCTGGTCCAGTGTATGTTCTGGGCTGGGAAGAATTAATGACAGTAGAAGAAAAGAATGGTGCAGAGAAGCAGAGAGATCAACCTGTTAGGAAGGTATGTGCTGTGGCCTGTCTTAGAAGGTTCACCCTTTTATGAGTTACGATTGCTTTTAGCTGCTGCAAGCAGCTAAAACAGTGTCTTAAATAAATCAGGGGTTTACTTGTTTTTCTTGAATAGGAAGAATTCCAGTGGTTGGCAGTCTAGGCTCGGTGTGATAGTCCAAAATACCACTGGAGACCCAGGTTCCTTGTGTCTTTGTGTTCCACCATCTTTAGTGTGTGGCTCTCATCCTCATGGTCAGAGGATGGCTCTTGAAATTCTATGCATTGAAAGAATATTGAAGACAGAAAGAAGAGGAAAGGCCAAAGAGGCATGTCAGCTAACTTTGCTCTCTTTTCAGGAACTTTCCCAGAAACTCCCACAGTGACATTTGCTATATACCTCATTGATCAGATCTGTTACTCTACCTATTAGAGAGGTTGGCAAATGTAGTTTTTATTAGCCCAGCACATTGCCACCTCCAACAAAACTAGGGCTGAGTTAAAAGGAAGGGGATAATGTCTATTGATGGGCAACTTAATGGTCTTTGCCATTGTTCCCAACAGTTGCTCTGGGGACAAATTAGTGACAGAACTTCCATTGTGGCAACATGGTGCTTCCATCCTGTTAATACTTGTAGCAGATTCAAGCTCATCTAATTCCAGGACCCTGGCCTAATGAGGAGGGATATCCAGGCTTATAGGTCTAGTATTAAATTAGCTGTTGTAACAAATAATCCCAAGATCTCAGTGGATTAACCCAACAAAATCTTATTTCATATTCATGTCACAGTCTGATGCAGGTCAGGTGGCTCTCCTCCAAGCGGTGACTCAGGGACCCAGGCTGCTTCCACCTTATGGCTCTGCCATCAGAAAAACTTTCAGGTTTTTCTGATAACATTCAGCTGCTGGCCAGGAGGAAAAGAGAGTGAAAGATTGTGCCTCCAGTTCTTAAATACCTCAACTCAAAAGTGGTACACATCACTTCCACTCACATCCCATTGATAAGGACTACTTACAAGTCCATTGATGTGCAAGGAAGGCTGGGGAAGATAGTTCTTGTCCGGCAGCTACTTTCCAGCAACAAATCTTCACTGCAAAAGGGGAGCATGAATCTTTGGGGGTCAACTAGTCATCTCTGCTACAGGGTCCCAATCACAAAGGAGGAGCCATTAACAAAATATCAATAAATGTATGTGTAGGCTTGGTTTGCTGTGTGTTTGGTGGATAGATAAAAGCCACATGGTCTCAGTCACAACAGTAAGAGAGTGGAGGCTGTAATGGAAGCAAACATGAAAAGCAAATGCTGAAAGCACCTGAGATTCTAGGAGGAGATAATAAGAATACAAGGCATAATTATCCTTTTAAGGCAGGTGACTGATAGTTTAAAAAAATTATTTTAAATCTAATTGCAGTCAAGGACACCAGAAGTGCTATGTACAGCTGAACACTTATTGGAAACTGCAGATTGACAAGGAGCCAAGTTGCTCAGCCATTTTTTTTTTTTCCTGAGAACAATCAGTTTTAACACACTTTAGGAAAAACCACAAGATGAAGATATTTTTAAAGCTTTTGAGTGATTAACTTAGAATTAATATTTCATTTGACAGGAAATAAGATGTTCCAGATGTTAGAGAAAGAAGCATTCTAAAACTTTGCATTCCCACGGAGGAGTAACAATGTCATAGTCCAATCTCCTCTCTGTGACAGGAGAACTTTGATGAGAAGCTGAGTCACTTTACTTTTCATGACTGGTTCCCTTTGGGTCGGTTGAATTCTCTTGTTTATTTGCCTTTTAATCGTTTTAATAATCTGTGAAATCAGTCTTCCTTATTCATGTTAACAGTTGTAGTAATAATAATAACAACAACCCACAGAGAGAAAACAGGTTAAACCTTTGAGTCAGGATAGGAGGAGGCAAACAAGTCAGATTCCTGTCCCAACCCCACTGATTCCCAACAGGAGCATTTTTCAGAAGTTCTTTAACTTCCCCAAGTCTTTGTTTTCTCATCTGTAAGACAGAAATATTAATAATGCCAACATCAACAGGGTCAAATGAAATAGTATCTGTGAAAATGCCACATAAATCAGAGAGCACTGCACGCATTTTAATAAAACATCTGTAAAATGGGAATAGGTGCCGTGTTTCTGTGATCAGTTGATGAGGTGACATATGTCATACACCTGGCACAGGGTCTCACACTTGGTGGCACAGGGTCTCACACTTGGTCACACAGGGTCTCAGAAAAGAAAAATAAAACACATGTGGACGAAGTAAAATACACTGGAAACGAGAGATGGAGAAATGTTAAAAACAGCGACAACAACATAAAATAAGGGTTCAACTCATTTACATGTACTTTTTCCCCCAAAAGTAACTTTTTATAGAAAATCTTGGAAGTTGTATAAGACTATAGAGGGAATTTGGTAGAGTCACTTAGGTAAAGCATGTCATGTGACCACCAGGAATGTTTATATGAGAGATGGGAAAGAAATAAAATGTTGAAAAAACAGAACCATTGAGGAGAAGTGATTCATCCTGAAGAGTAGCAACTGTAGTTAGAGACTGGAGACCTACAGGCATGTTTCCTATCCTTTCCTAAAATGAAAAATGGCTTTTCATTACAAAAGCTATATTTGTGAATTATGGAAAAAGCAGAAGTGCACATAGCAAACAATTCTTTTTTTTGTTTGTTTGTTTTTTTGTTTTTTGGCTGCATTGGGTCTTCGTTGCTGCGCGCGGGCTTTCTCTAGTTGCAGCGAGCAGGGGGCTACTCTTTGCTGCGGTGCGTGGACTTCTCATTGCAGTGGCTTCTCCTGTTGTGGAGCACGGGCTCTAGGCGCACGGGCTCAGTATTTGTGGCTCTCAGGCTCTAGAGGGCAGGTTCAGTAGTTGCGGCTCGCAGGCTCTAGAGCACAGGCTCAGTAGTTGTGGCACACAGGCTTAGTTGCTCCGTGGCAGGGCTTGAACCCATGTCCCCTGCATTGGCAGGCGGATTCTTAACCACTGCGCCACCAGGGAAGTCCCGCAAACAATTCTTAAATGAAAATTATTTCTAGTTTTTTAATCTAAAGTTAATCACTTTTAATAGCTTGATATATATACTTTTCAGATACACACAAATACATGCATCTTTTTTACGGAATTGGAAGCATGCTTATATACTGCTTTTTTATTTAAAAATATATAATGAACAACTTTTCATGTCACTAAATATTTTTGCATTACACTTCTAAATGAATGCATAACATTCCATTGTGAGGCTAGTTCATAATTTAACTAATTCTCTTTTGAGAGAGAGAGAGAAATATTTCCTTTATATTGTTGTCCTTCTGGAAGGTTTTGTGTGACATCTGTCTTTAAAATGAAGTTTAAAAATATTTGAAAAACATAGCATCCCTGAACTTTGCCTTGATTCGTGGGGAAAGTTATTGAAAGCTGGTTTGTTTTCAAATAAGTATAACTGGTAAGGTCAGTCTTTTATAGATGACATTTAAAAAAATCAACCTCGAAAGATTGAACTGAAGCCGTTATTTTTTTTTTTTTTTTTTTTTTTTTTTTGCAGTACGCGGGCCTCTCTCACTGTTGTGGCCTCTTCCCCTGCGGAGCACAGGCTCCGGATGCGCAGGCCCAGCGGCCACGGCTCACGGGCCCAGCCGCTCCGCGGCATGTGGGATCCTCCCGGACCGGGGCACGAACCCGCGTCCCCTGCATCGGCAGGCGGACTCTCAACCACTGTGCCACCGGGGGAGCCCTGAAGCCGTTATTATGGTTGAGTCAGTGAACCTGCAGGTAAATCTGATTTGGACAAATACTATTAATTCATTAGGTTTTCTTGTGGCCTCAGTTTTTAAAAATAAATGCTTTTCTGGATAATCTTAGTCCTATTTGAGGCTCTCCTCATAATAATTACCAACATTTCCAGCTATAACCAGGAGTCTATAAACTATCCCTTTTAAGGCAGTTAAATGTATATTTTCTCAAAGAGAGTAAAGTTATATAGAAGTGTGAGTTCACCTAGAAAAACTATTAATTTATTACGTACAAATTCTTTCTTATTGCCAGAGTTATGTACTATTTACATTTATCTATTTAATTTTCTATTGTGTCCCCTTATTAAGTCATTAATAACTAATTCATTCATTCATCCATCCATTCATGTGACAAATATTTCTTGAGCACTTACTATGTGCCAGGCTCTATTTTAGACTTTGGGGCTGTTGAAAGACCCTACCCTCATAGAACTTAGATTCTAATGGTGGAAACAGATAACAAATGCTCAGATCAATACATAATATAACATCAGGTGGTGTTAATTGCTGTTAAGAAGAATAACACAAGGTGAGGGTTTATGAAGACACTAAGTCATTTTGAAACGAACCTTAATATTTGAGTCACACCAGGCTCCAAATGCCCATTTTACCACTTCCTAACTAGCTGTGAGCAAGCTACTTAACTTCTCTGGGCCTCAACTTCTTTATCTGTTACAAAGAAAGATAATGTGCTATCCTATAGGGTTGTTATGAGAATTAAATGAGACTATGCAGAAATTACCATATAGGTGTTTGATAAATGTTAATTTCTCTTTCCTCTTCTCCTTTGGAAGAGGAAAGTGATTTGCTATAAATAGTTGAATTCTCATTTGCGATTAAGAAATAAACAAATTATTTATTCCATATTAAAGGAATTGTTTTGTTTTCTGAGCAAAGTTAAATAGCAACTGCTCCTCTGCAGTTTAAAAAAAAAATTTTAACATTAAAAAAAATTGTTTTGTTTTGTTTTCTGAGCAAACTTAAATAGCAGCTGCTCCTCTGAAGAGAAAGGCAGGCTGAGCCTTCATATCAAGTAGTCCTGATGATTCAGGTTTTCTTTTGCCTGAACACAGCTGTCCTGGGCTGCTACACACACCCCGCACGGCCTTAGAAGAATTTATACATTTCAACTTTCTGGGTCTCAATTTCTTCAAGATGGAGTTATAATAGATGATTTCTAAAATCCCTTTCAGAGCTAACATGACTTTGTTTGTTTATAAATGCTTCCCCCACTAGATCCACTCAAAAGGATGAATGCCAGGTCCCAGACTGTCCTTGAGAAGAAATTTGGGACCCAAGCCAATAACAAATGACAGCAACTTAACTATGACTTTTTCAAAATTCTATTTTACTGAGAAGTAGACAGAGCAACTGTATAATTTGTCTTCACTGACAGAGGAAGACTGTCAATGAGAAACTGAGAAATCAGTGGTATATTTCTTGTCACATCAGAAGGAAAGAGAGAGACACAGAAGGAAAGAGAGAGACACAATATGATCAATGACTATTATTTTTAAAAATGAATTCTTGCATTTTTTGAGCACTTTTACCATGTCCTTCACATGTGTTACCTTGTATAATTCTCATAACAGCCTAAAAGGTTCAGGGTGTTCTTATTATCCCAAGGATGTAGATTTGGAAACTGAGGCTGTGAGGTTATACAGTTTTCCCAAGGATATAAATAGTAAAGCTGTGGTGGAAACACAGGTCTAGCTGAGACCAAACCCATGTTCTTCACCGCTTTCTTCTTGTTACCGCCAAGCATTGCTGCCAGCAAGCCAACTTTCTTGCTGAAATAAGTTTTCATGGTGACCTTGCCATGCAATTTGTCAAGATTGTTTTTTCCATATGCCATAATATGTTTCGTTTCGCCTCAGATGAGTCAGAGGATTAACTTCCAAGAGAGACGGACTGTGTCCACTCCGAACACAACTAGAGGTAGCCTTACAGCATCTGAAAATCCTGTGCTGGTGTCTCTTCATCACAACTTGAATATGATTTTACGGACTTTTTTTAATCTTTCCATTAGAGTGGACCAAAACGGACTTGATTTTTTTCTCTGAAATTAGCTATGAACAAAGGTGCACTTTCAAACTGAAGGGTCTTTTTTTTTCCTTCTGCATGTTATCAAAACTAGAAACAATCCACTAAAAGCACTGCCCAGCCTCAGGGGCTTAATTAGCTCAGTGGTATAATGGATGAAACTTGAGTTTTAGATGGAGGAGAGAAAGTTTGGGGTGTGGGGAGACCTCTTTATGTTTTGGTGTAACAGACACAGTTCCATTCACATCTGGCCCCTTCAAACCAGTGCCCATTCCCATCCCCGAGTGCTGCTGACGTTATGAACTGCACCACACCCACAGATGGAGAGTCAACTGCTGTGTTCCTTCTCTGGGAAGATGTCATAGTGTGGAGGAAGAGATGCCACCCTGGGGATCAGACTTGGGTTCTAGTCTCTACTACCAGTGAAATTCAAGTTTCAGATACAAAGAAGAAAGATCTGATTGATCCCCTGACAGCTCAATATTTACTAGTTGATGTGTGCTTTGTTTAATGTCAAGATTCTCAGGGTGCCCTAGTTTGAACAACAGCTGTGTTCCCAACTGCAGAGCTGTTTTTCTTTCTTCCCTACCCTTCCCCCGAGGCCTCAAGTGGCTCCTGATGAAATGGGGTGTGTGGAGGTGGGGGGGGAAGGGGATGGAGTTATTTCATTTATCTAATTGCCCAAATCTAGACGACTCTGACAGCAAAAGTATTTTCCATCCTACCCTCTGGAAGAGTATGTCAGTGAAAGGGACTGCTTGGTCCACAGTCCCCCTTTCTCTCCACAGCTCCATCATCCATCCTCAAAGGTGATCTGTGGTACCTACTACTCCAAAATCTTAACTTGGTCTTTAATATTAGCTTTCAAAGTTTTTTCACCACCATCCACAGAAAGAAATACACGGTACATCACAATCTCCCCCTTTCATATGCACAGAACATTCTCTTCTCCTTTCCAGCATGTATCACAATTTGTAATCCTAAATCTGTATGATTGTTTATTTCATGCCCCTGCTGCCCCACCTGAACCCTAGTAGACTGGAGGCTTCAGAAGAGTAGGTTTTGCTAACTTTCCAATGTTTAGAGCTTAGCATAACTCCTAGCATATAGTAGATGTTTAATAAATATTTATTAAAGAATTAATAAACTAATTTATGTGGCCAGCCTTCCCCAGGTCTTCAGGGTTCCTGCACAGAATTCCATCCCTCCTCTCAAGTCTAATGTTAGCTCCCAGCTGTGGAGGTTTGAAGTTCAATATTATTGGAGGTGCTTCCCCACCATAGCCCCTGAAGGCCCTACTCGTGTTTTCTTCCTAGTCCATCTATGGTCGCTTATGACAGGTGGGCCAGTGAATTCTGAAGATGGCTGGCTGCTGCCTCACTGAGTTCTTGGGGGCAGGTGCATCCCTCCAAGGGAGCTGATGGAAGGGCTGTCCAGGGGCAGGGCAGACCTCTGGATCCAAGTCATAAGACACCTGGGTTTTCTGACTGCTGGCCATTTGTTTTGCCCACATCAGATTATCATTCTAGGTCACCCACCTTCTAAGGCTGCTTTGCTGATTGCTGACTTCAGGTCCTAGGCCCCTAAGGCCTCACCCAGCCTGCTGTGTACAGCGTAGTAGGCCATCTTCAGCTAACAGCATGGGTAATTTAGCTAAGGCTAAATTTAGCTAAGGCTAAGGTAATTTAGCCTTCCAGGGTACTTGCTTTTTCAAAAAAGGCAGCTCTCAAAGTATTTATAATACATCTCTAATGATGAAATCATTAGGCATCTTGAAAAACAGTGAAGAAACTGAAGGGTTCTCTCCATAGGACCCCAGTGAGGCTGACCCTACCCTACTCCCTACCATAGGTTGGCTCCATTTGCTGTACTGCTGTGACTAAAGAAAGAAGCTGATATCTTGAAGCATCTACTCCGTGCAAAGTATCAGGCATTTTCCCAGATATCTCTGATACTTACACAATTCCAGGTCATTGGCGGAGAAGCCAACATTTGTTGGCTAGCACCAAGATGTGGATGTTAAAACTTCAAACTCACTAGACCAAGGGATATGGGACTTTGAGATGATTTTTCAGACAATTTAGGCAAGCAAACAAAACAACTAAAAAGTGCACACAAAAAAATGTGGTTTTTTGACCTACTTTTTATCTGACAGAGGCAGAGGAAATGGACTGTAGGAATACTTAAGGGATTCTTTCTTATGGTGAAAGGAAGGACAAATATATATTTGAAACCTTTAGAATATACCTATAAAATGACTCCACTTTTCCAAGTGGTCTTGCTGTTGAATCCCAAGATTGTGGGCATGTAATTCACAGGTAATTTACCAGTTTTAAAATAAGAGCTTCAACAAGTCCAAGTAAGTTAGATAAACTAGATGGAGGTGCCACAGAAAAAAATGAAATTTACCAGTATTTTTTCTCTTTGAGCATTCAATTTAGTATCTCCTAATTGGCATTGAAGATCACATGTGAATGTTGAGTATTTAAAAGGTTTTATATGACCTGAATATTTTCCTTTTGATGCTTAGTAAAAATATTTTTAAACTTACAACCAAAATAGAATATAATACTGCATAAATTAATTGTCATTCACGCCTAATGTATAGAAAGAAGTACATTTCCTTATTTATTATACTCTTAATTTGAATTTGCTGTTTGTTTTTTATTTTCTTTCTTTCTTTCTTTCCTTCCTTCTTCTTAACATCTTTATCAGAGTATAATTGCTTTACAATGGTATGTTAGTTTCTGCTTTATAACAAAGTAAATCAGCTATATATATACATATATCCCCATATTTCTTCCCTCTTGCATCTCCCTCCCTCTCACCCTCCCTTCCCACCCCTTTAGGTGGTCACAAAGCTGATCTCCCTGTGCTATGCGGCTGCTTCCCACTAGCTATCGGTTTTACATTTGGTAGTGTATATATGTCCATGCCACTCTCTCACTTTGTCCCAGCTTACCCTTCCCCCTCCCCATGTCCTCAAGTCCACTCTTTAGCAGGTCTGCGTCTTTATTCCCATTCTTCATGACCATTTTTTTTTTTAGAGTCCATATGTATGTGTTAGCATACGGTATTTGTTTTTCTCTTTCTGACTTACTTCACTCTGTATTACAGACTCTAGGTCCATCCACCTCACTACAAATAACTCAATTTCGTTTATTTTTATGGCTGAGTAATATTCCATTGTATATATGTGCCACATCTTCTTTATCCATTCATCTGTCGATGGCCACTTGGGTTGCTTCCATGTCCTGGCTATGCTGTTTGTTTTTTAATGTCTCTTTGTCAGCTGGAGAAACATTATGAATTGCTATTTTATGTCTTTTCACTGCTTCCACAATTTGAAAATTAATCAAATATGGCAAGTTAATGAGCCTGTAGAATTTACATGAATGTTCTAATCTTTAATCAAGAAGGATATATTTTTTTAATTTATTTTATTTATTTATTTTTGGCTGCTTTGGTTCTTCGTTGCTACGTGCGGGGTTTCTCTAGTTGCAGCGAGCGGGGGCCACTCTTCGTTGCAGTGCGCGGGCTTCTCATTGCGGTGACTTCTCTTGTTACGGAGCTTGGGCTCTAGGCACGTGGGCTTCAGTAGTTGTGGCACACGGGCTCAGTAGTTGTGCCTTGTGGGCTCTAGAACGCAGGCTCAGTAGTTATGGCGCATGGGCTTAGTTGATCCACGGCATGTGGGATCTTCCCGGACCAGGGCTCGAACCCGTGTCCCCTGCACTGGCAGGCGGATTCTTAACCACTGCACCACCAGGGAAGCCCAAGATGGGTATTTTTGACAGGAGATCTTTTATGGTGCCTATTTGTCATTTTTAAAATATTCAAATTTGTTTTATGGCAGAGAAATCTTTGTTTCAAAAGTGTGGCAGTCTCTGGGGAAATAAATATTTCCAAGCTTAACTTCTGTTGATAGTATTATTGTTTATAAATAGACTAAAATATTTCTAATTCCGTTCTGTCGCCTCCATGTAAAGTATATTAAAAAGTTCTTTTCTGTTCCTCTATAAATTAAAAAAAAAAAAGAAACAGAGTTGAACAAGCAATCTGTGCAAACTTTGTGTTGAAGTTCTTCAATACCTTCAAGAAAAAGAGTCTTGTGTTTGGTATAGTAATCTGGTGGGTTGGGGCCTCACGTGAGGTGGCTTTTCTGGGAGACACTGACACTGAGGTGTTACATGCTGCCACACTCACTCTCCACCCTGGGCTTGTGTTCCTAGAGCCCCAGAAGGGAGCCCTTGGTTCTCTTGCTTGGCTATTTTTCCCCATGCTTTCCTTGACCTGTGTCTTTTATACAAAACACTAACATTGCCCTGTCTGTCATCTTATGGCCTGGCTCATTACCAGATTTACTTGGTCAATTTTATATTTCTTCCTTTCAAAGAAA
This sequence comes from Hyperoodon ampullatus, assembly GCF_949752795.1. Taxonomy (NCBI): domain Eukaryota; kingdom Metazoa; phylum Chordata; class Mammalia; order Artiodactyla; family Ziphiidae; genus Hyperoodon; species Hyperoodon ampullatus. Next base: position 75,437,363 of record NC_136919.1, on the reverse strand, counting down.
TACCATTCACTTACATCGGGTGCTCTTTTTTTTCCCCTTTTCTCTGATTCAGTTATCAGGGCCTGAGGAAAATTGAGACATAAGTGATGTTGGTTTAGATTCTCCACCTTCTTATTCCATCCCTCCCTGGCTCCACCCACTTCTTGCAGGTTCTGAGATTCTGATCCAGACATGGTCTGCAAGGGCTCTCTCTATCTGTACCTGTCTGTCTTCTTCTCCCCCAGCTACTTTCAAAACCTCCCCTTACCTGATCCGTCCTTCAATGTGAATCGGTTTGTGGCTGTTAAGCATGCAGTGGGTTATTGCTCATAGAGCTAGTTGCATTTTTACTGAGATAAAGTTATTACCAAATGCAGGGTCACTGCCTGGGGAAGCAGAACTAACTCTGGAAAATGGGACTTTCCAGAAACATCATAATCTATGGATGGGCATTTGTGGCCTGATACTGTTACTTCATTCTAAAGGACAGAATGAGGTGAGGGCAGAACTGAATGCAGTTTATACTCCACTCTGGGCGGGTAGCAGGGAGGTCATGCCTTCCCAGGTTGGACCCAAGGCCCCATCTTCTCGTTTCTCTCTTTGTACGTGGTTGTGTTTGTAACTGTTGTCACTGCTGTATACACTTCCCTTACCTGGGACCTCACAGGATGGGGTGAAGGTGGAAGCAAAGGACTGCTGGGAAGTTGCCCAGGATCTTGGGCCAGTGCCAGCTTTCATGTCCAGAAATAGCCCTATGGCATGACTTTTGGGGATAGAACTGCCTACACCACAGTATTCACATCCCAAATTTGTCACGCTGAGTTTTACTCTCCGACAGTAGCCTCTTTAAAGCAGTACAAAAATAAGTCACCATCCAAGTCTTAGCCTGCCTCTGACTGCCGTCTATTTTTCCACACAGGTAAATGAAAAAAGAGCAGTCAGTGATGTTTTATATACTGTCAGCACCAATCTGACAGCCTCAATAAACGTCCCTTCAAAACCAATATATAACATCAAACCTTTCTTCTCTGTTCCTGGCTGGTTAGAGTGTATCACATCTGCCATGCCATTTTTGGCCTTTCTAAGTATATTCTATTACTTTTAATTATAGCATCAAAACAATTCATAACACCCTGAAAGCTTGATAAAGTTGCCATTGGCCCAAAGGCCCTCTCTCTTATTTTAGAACATGGGCTTTGTAAGGAGAAGCCACAGCTTGTGATCATCTGATCTTCCTGACTGTATTCCACACACTAAGGATCTTTTAAGTTGTCATTATGTCCTGACACAAGCATTTACCATATCTTTAGGAGCAATGTGCGGTTCAAGATGAGAGGGCAAGAGAGGGCTGGGTTGTTTATTATTAAACTGACAGGAAACAGTCAAGGCTCATGCGCTACTGCTTTCAGTTGGGCAAAAGAGGATAAATTGATTGCTTTAAAGAAATTCCTTTCTGCATTCTTTAGGGAAAAATTTTCCATGTGGGCCAAATGATCAAAGTGGGGGCAATTTTGAGCTCAACAACTTTGACATTGGCTCTTGAAGGAATGAAACAATTAACTGATTTCCTTTGAGAAAAGACCATTTGGTATAATCTATCTATTCTGCAGAAAATATTCACAATAGACTCATCACAACAGGACTCCCTAATACTACATAACATTGGGGTTTTCATTGCTGGGATTCTCCCTTGTTTTTCTTCAATTTAATGCTTCCCCATATTTTTTTTTTTGCGGTACGCGGGCCTCTCACTGCTGTGGCCTCTCCCGTTGTGGAGCACAGGCTCTGGACGCGCAGACTCAGCGGCCATGGCTCACGGGCCTAGCCGCTTCACAGCACGTGGGATCCTCCCGGACCGGGGCACGAACCCGCGTCCCCAGCATCGGCAGGCGGACTCTCAACCACTGTGCCACCAGGGAAGCATCCCCATATTTGAGGAATAAGATTTACTTACCTGGATCAGCTGCTGATCCTTTTCCTCTCAATCCCAAATTTATTCAGGTACTACCAGTTGGGAATTAACAACATCTAAAGGACAGAAAGGGGGAGGAAAACCAGTTTAAAAAACTAAGGACATTTGGCTCGGAGAGTTGGTAGTATGTGTATAATTCCAGGGAGGGGTTTCATGAAGGATTGAGAAGGTCAACAGTGTGTGATGCAACAGAAAGGTCAAGTTAGAACAGGACTGGAAAGAGGTCACTGGCTGCCCAGTGTATCAAGGGCAGCTTCTGCACGGAAGCCTGAGAGCACTGGATTAAGGATGGGAGGGGGTGGCGGAAGGGGAGGCTGGGTGGTCAGGGGAAGGGGAGAGATAGGGAGCTTGAGGATGAAGGGAAGGTTTTCTTTTCTGATGGAACTGAGTTGAGCAAGTCTCTAGGAAGTAGTGAGGAGTCGGGAGATGGAGAGTGCTGGTTAAGATCGTATATGAATCATTGATGAGGAAAGATCTTGAATAACATCTGTTCCAGGTACCTTTTCTGCCTTCTCCATTCCACATCCCCCCCAAATATTTAGTGCATTAACAGATTTTGGATTTCAAAGGGCTTCACTTTTCATGCGCTTGAGATTTGTTCCTTGGTGAAACATGAAGAGACAAAACTCTACACAAAAAAAGAGAATCATAGTTGATGAAAAATCAACCTTCAGTAGTTGATCTTAAATCTTTTACCATTGCTAAATGTATTTGAATTACATTTGGAGCGTATTCCAAGACTACTTACTGTGGAAGCGTTAATGATGTTGGAGCTGGGTTCAAAGTCTCAATGACAAGCTAAAACCTGTTCTCTTCAGTAGTCAGATGTAAGGTTTAATATCCCTTCTTCAGAAAGCTTTCACATGCTGGGCTTTCCATTGCTAAGCTGCTGGAACAAGAAAATGCCAGAAATTTAACTCTTAGAACAATTACATTATGCAAGTTTCATAACCTTTGTTGGCCTCAGTTTTCTAATTTGTAAGGTGAAGATAATACCTATCTCATAGGGTTGTTGTGAGGATTAAGTGGGCTAATTAAAGCAGTTCCTGTCAAACAGTAAGCACTCAATAAGTGTGAGCTAGCCTTATAATTGTAGCGATTGTAGGCTTTTCTAGGTTACAAAGATTATGGATACTAATTACCTCTGGTAATGGTGAATGACCAACTTACCTGTTAATAGTGAATTATTTTAAGGATATGACACAAAGTAAGGAGAACAGGAAACTACTTAGCACATTAGGTTGGCAGATCCAAGGGAAATGTTTTTTTTTTTTTTTTTCTCTTGCCAATACTTACAAACTGTAGATTTCATATGAAAATTCAGATTTCCAGTAACACTAGGCATGTTACTCCAATGATGGCCTGGAGCAAAGTAGTCCCTCACTTCTCCAGATGGGTCTGTGATCTCAGGTTTGCCAAGGTTAGTGGCAATCCCTACTACTAGTTACGGGCCCAGGGCCTCCACGTAAGGCTGTTCAGGTTGCCACTGCACAAGGCACCCAGCTATGGAGCCAAATAGGGGCTGAATTCCTACAACCTGCAAATGGCATTTCTTATAGTCTGACAGATTTGGGACTCAGGGTGTCCCTCTTTCCTTCTTTTCTTTATCCCTCCTCCTTCCTCCTCTACTAGAACCATTGACATCTTTTCATTTCATGGCTTCTGCTCAACTGTGGCTTCTACTGCTTTACAATTTCTGCTTTTGGCCTCCTCTTTGTCTCTATACCTCTGCCTACACCACCATGTTTAGAAGGTCAACTAATTTGCCCCAGATCACACAATTAATAGGTAATGCAGCAGGATTTGGTCCAAGGTTATCACTTGTTAGAAAATGATTACTATGTAAGTTAGCATGAGGATATTGAAGGTAAATTTCTTATTCGATTTTTTTATTAAAAAAATCCTATGTAGACTTCCTTGCAAAAATTAGGGCAAGGCTTATCGTTGACTTTTATTCCTAGCCAACACGCATTTAAACTACCTTGTTATTTCCTAATCTAAGGGAAACTGGAAAATGGACAAAGTTGATCCTAGAGTGCCCCCAAGGTCTTAGAGTGTCCCCTTGTGCTTTGTTCTGCCCGTGGGACGAGGGTTTGATTTAAAATGCATTAGTCTGAGACTAGCCTTGAAAACCTGATTTTTACCTTCTTTACTCTCCATCCCTCCTGGAAGAGGACTGGACCCCCCAGTCCCACCATTGCTTTTTGGGACTCGTTATCTTCCTCAGTCCCCTAGGCCAGCGGTCCCCAACCTTTCTGGCACCAGGGACTGGTTTCTCTAGAAGACAGTTTTTCCGCAGATGGGAGGTAGTGGGGGAAGATGGTTCAGGCGGGAATGCGAGCGATAGTTCAGGTGGTCATGTGAGTGATGGGGAGTGCTGGGGAGCTGCAGATGAAGCTTCGCTGGCTTGCCTGCTGCCCGACTCCTGCTGTGCGCCCCGGTTCCTAACGGCCCTGGGGTTGGGGACCCCTGCCCTAGGCCCTCATGGGATGGTCTGGGCTCCATTTCCTCAGTGTCCCTGTATGAGAGTAGAGGAAATAGATTAAGCCAATATAGGGACCTGACATAACAGTAGGTTTCATTTATCTATTATTTTCTCAAGTGACTAATCAATTCAACCCAATGAAACACTTCCTATAATGCTTTAGAAGTGGCGAAAATTACAAGTACAGCAAGTTACGGTTGGTCAGGTATTTTTGCCCCCTTTAAATCATAACACACTGATGTATGCCCATTGTGCCTCCTTAAAGCAACTTTCTTAAGAAGAAAAAGACCACAGCTGACTTTCTTGAGCACTAAGGGAACTGAGTTCTCATCCCAGCTTTGCTGCTTGCAAGGCTTGTTAGCTTTAGCCAATGGATTAACCTAGCTGCTTGCTGACTTGTCCCTTAACTCCCTGAGTGTTGTTGACTGGTCTTGCCTATAGGCAGTGAGGCTTTGGACAGGGAAGGTGAGCCTTAGTAAGGCTCTAAAAGTTGTGCCAAAATAAGATACTAGCAGAGCTGGAGACATGTTCAGCAGCCTTCTTGTGGGAACACCTTGCCCTTGACCAAAAGGGTTGCTACAGGATGGGCTGTGTGAATTTGGCTCTGCGCCCACCACGTGGCCTCTCCGCTAGGTGCAGTGGCTTCATGTCAGAAACTTGTTTTAGATTTTTTGTTTCCGAAATCTCATTCATGTTAATTACCATGTAGTAACTTCCCCTCTACCATGTTTTGTGCAGTCATCTAGTACAAAGGCATTTGAACACTTTCAGAAATTATAACTACATACTCATGCTTTGAGCATAGAGGGTGGGTGTCGCCTAGATTTTGAGATGTGTTCAAATGCAAGAGACTTTTTTTTTTGGCTGCGTTGGGTCTTCGTTGCTGTGCGCGGGCTTTCTCTAGTTGCGGCGAGCGGGGGTAACTCTTCTTTGCGGTGTACAGGCTTCTCATTGCGGTGGCTTCTCTTGTTGCAGAGCACAGGCTCTAGGTGCGCGGGCTTCAGTAGTTGTGGCATGCGGGCTCAGTAGTTGTGGCTCACGGGCTTAGTTGCTCCACGGCATGTGGGATCTTCCCGGACCAGGGCTCGAACCCGTGTCCCCTGCATTGGCAGGCAGATGCTTAACCACCAGGGAAGCCCGCAAGAGGCTTTTAAAACACAAAGTGTTCTAGAACTGTAGGAAGTTAAAGCTAAGAGTTATTCCTTTGTCAAAGTTCAAAAATAAAGCTATTTTCAGGAAAATGCTTTTCCTTGTGTGTTTGATCACTGAGAACTGCATAGGAGAGCAGTTTAATAGGAACCATGGCATCAACAGTAAGATATGTCTTAATGTAATAGCCAGACCCAGAGTAGAATTTGCAAACCCTTGGCAGACATAGGGGTGACTGAAGAAGAATTTGGTTATCAGGAATCTCACTGAGACATGCAATTCCATGCCATCACTTGGTATGGATTGAGATTTCTGAGCAACATCACCCTTTTAAATGCTCATGGACTCTTCAGAAAATATGAGGCCAGAAAGTGAATAATTCCCAACTCTTACTATTTGGTTACTGGTCAATATTCTGGCTTAGCTGAGTACATGCCGTCTGAAGCAGACCCTGTAAGTATGCAGCATTTACACTGCAGTCCATCCCACTTATGTGAGCCATATAACCTTTCTGTTACTGTTTTTCCTGTAAAAAATCCTCCTTTTCAATCGTTCCTTCTTTCTCTTTCTTAACTTTTGTAATCTAAAGCCCTGAACTTGTTTACATAGAGTGAGGAGGAAAATATTTACGTAGGTTATCCTAGGAACCTTGACCTTACTGCCTTGTGGATAAATCATTCCCCTGCTGGAGGAAGTGGGAAATTACAGATTGGACCACAGAGACACACATTCTCCTAGTTCTGTCTGAGTGAGCACCAAGTATGTATTATTACCTGAGATTTAGTGGTTGGTCTAATAGCAAGCTAAGTTTCTCTGTCAGGTTTTCCATTGGCTTTGAGGTCATGAGGCAGTCCTTCCTGTTCTCAAAGTGTGCCTAGAGGGACAGCATCTGAACCCCTGCCACTGTTGAAAGTGCAGATTCTGGCGTTGCTCAGACTCACGAATCAGAATCTCTGGAGGTGGGGCCCAGACACCGGCACTGTTTACCAGTTTCCTAGCTGATTCTTATGTACACTTAAGTTTGAGGCTCACAGCTGGAAGAAAAAGGATTCCAGGACAGAGGCAGCAAAGGAGGTGTTCAGTTTGGTCAAGTTAGCCTTGTTTTTATGTTATTAACTTGAATACCAGAAGATTTTTTTATTAAAGTTTTCTAAAAAAAGAAAAAAAGCCTCAATACATAAAAGGAAAGATTGTCACATATGTGCCCAATTATAAATATTTTGCATAATTTTCTAGGCATCTAGACAGAATGTCTTTAGGTCATCCTTATTATTTTGAGACTCTTTGGACTGCTTTGATTTTAAGACAAGTAATAAGAAAGAATCATCAATTAACGGAGGAAGAAAGAAATTTCTTTATATACAATCCTTACTTTTGCCATTTGTCTCTTTAAAAAAAGTTCATGTAACTTTACCATGCATGTCCTCTAGTCTCTTCTTATTTCTCAGTATTAAGAATATACCCAGTAGTATAAATTTTGCTATACTTTTATACAGGAATTATAGTATCATTGTTCTAATATTGCACATGGGGGAAATACCACGTAAGAAACCTCTTCCCGGGAATTCCCTGGCTGTCCAGTGGTTAGGACTCCATGATTCCTGGTTGGGGAACTAAGATCCTGCATACCGCGTAGTGCGGCCAAAAAAAATAAAAGAAATCTCTTCCCCCCCAAATTAAATGAGCTAGTGTTTTTAGCCAGTATTCTTTTTGCGGTACGTGGGCCTCTCACTCATGTGGCCTCTCCCGTTGCGGAGCACAGGCTCCGGACGCGCAGGCTCAGTGGCCATGGCTCACGGGCCCAGCGGCTCCGCGGCACGTGGGATCCTCCCGGACCGGGGCACGAACCCGTGTCCCCTGCATTGGCAGGCGGACTCTCAACCAGTGCGCCACCAGGGAAGCCCTTTAGCCAGTATTCTTGACTTAAAATACTTCTTGGTCCATAACTCAGGCTTTGCGATTTGACAAAGCAAATACTCTAATAACTGTCATCTTAAATAACTGTTTAGTGCACAGAATATGCTCGCAATTATTAGGAAGTAATTTTTTTTTGAGGGTGAATACGAATATTTATTTATTTATTTACTTTTGTAATAACTTTTTTTTTTAAACATCTTTATTGGAGTATAATTGCTTTACAATGGTGTGTTAGTTTCTGCTTTATAACAAAGTGAATCAGCTATACATATACATATATCCCCAATTAGGAAGTAATTTAAGGGACTTTTACTTCTGCATATATCACACTAACATGACCAACACTTTAGTAAGAGATGAATAAAAACTTATTTTTCTAACTACATAGAAATTTTATTAAGGATACAGCCTCAGGATTTTTATGGCAAATAGTGGATGGAACACAAGAACGAGGCTCTTTCTACCCGAGGCCAGCAGGAAAGAATATTTGCAAATTAATAAAGGGCATGGTGGTTTCCTGGAAAATGATGGCAGAAGACTGGGCCTTGCTTCTGGAATAGAATGACTGCTAAAGCTAAGTGAGTGTAAATATGCCCATTCAGCAAGAAAAAAAAACCTAGGAGAGGAAGACTTGACTTTTTAGGTCAGAACAGGCTCTGCATCAGAACTTGACCCAGTCACCCAATTCTTCTCTATTTCAGTGTCCTTTTCTGTGAAATGGGGGTATTACTTATCCCATGGGAGACGTGTTATGAGGATGGATTTGGCTTTATAGAAAATACACGATACTAGGAACTTATAGAGAAATAAAATTTAGAAGCCTCCTTTGCTTTCTGAGTGGCTAAATTTGCTTAGTTGAGATGAGACTGGTTGCCTTCCCTTTTTGAACAATTTCCCCTCATTTTGGCCATCTCCTCCCCTCCCATGAAGGCACCCAAAGATTCCCTTGCCTCAGACACCTACTGTCATGAAACCCATGAGCTGAAAAATCACTGAACAGGGCAATGCTTGGTACCCACTAATGGTGCAGAAGCTCAGGTATCACTGCACATTCAAATATCAGCTTCTTAAGGACAGGGACTTTTGTCTGCTTCCCTCACTGTAGAACCTTGAACAGGTAGGTGCTCAATAAATATTTGTTGAAAGAATAAATCAGTGTCGGACTTCTGGGCTTACATCTCATCTTTCCTTTCTACTCTTCTCAACTAAGAGATTCTCTTCATTCTGCATCTTTCCTCACCTTGCTCTTTCTCCAAAACATTCCCCCTTCTAGTCTCCACTGCCCCTCGATTCAGAGCTTTTTCCTAAAGTAAACAATAGTTCATTATGAATAGCTTAATAACTTAGAAATGGTGCAGTTTGTTTTGTTTAAGAAGCACTGTTCCCATCCTCCAATCTAAAATAAATTTTGAGGAGATGGTTTGGGACTGGGGAAGGTGATTATTTTGGGGTGCATTAACAATTTGTATAAAGTGGCATGTTTTAGTTAAATCTGGCTATGTAGGAATTTAAGCATCATTAAATGAATGTTAGAATCTTGATCTTCAAATTAACTAGCTAGGCAGAGTTAGTTAGACTGAGGAAGGGTGATCAGATGGCAAAGTCCAAAGTCTGATGGAGGATGAGTACAAGGCAAGGGAAAGCTGGCAGGTAGAGCTGGGATTTGTCTGCTACAAGAGACCTGCGGTTCTCAGACCTGAGAGTGCATCAGAATCACCTGGAGGGCTTGTTAAAACACAGATTGCGGGAGCTTCCCTGGTGGCGCAGTAGTTGAGAGTCCACCTACCAATGCAGGGGACACGGGTTCGTGCCCCGGTCTGGGAGGTTCCCACATGTTGCGGAGCGGCTGGGCTCGTGAGCCGTGGCCGCTGGGCCTGCACGTCCGGAGCCTGTGCTCCACAACGGAAGAGGCCACAGCAGTGAGAGGCCCGCGTATCGCAAAAAAAAACAAACAAAAAACCCACAGATTGCTGGGCCCCACCCCGGAGTTTAGGATTCAGTAGGTCTGGGATGAAGTCCAAGAATTTGCATTTCTAACAAATTCCTAGGGGAATGTTATTGGTCTGGGGACCACACTTTGAGAACCATCGTAATATAGGGCACACAAGAAGATACAACCAATCTTACAGTCCGTTTGTCCAGCACAAGTTGAGGCTGTGTTCATGGGCAAACCAAAACTTTCTCTCTCAGTTACCTCAATAAATTAAACTAAATTCCACTTAATATAGGAAACACAAAAATGGAGGGGGTTAAAATCGCCCCATTTTATCTTATGGTAAAAGGCATTTGAACCTCACAGCTGCAATTACCTTGGGTAGCAGAGGCCAGGGGGCTCTCAGGATCTTTCTGAAGGAACTGGCACAAATAACTTAGATAAATCACAGATCAGAGTGGAGAAATGAGGTGCTTTTTTAAACCAGTGGCACCCAAAAAGGTTTGTTGAGTTTAATTGAATCCAGATAGATCAGGAAGTGGATACAAGGGCTTAAACAAAGTGTACTGAGAACACAGTTTTATTTATAAATTGCAGGAGACTTAGAAACAAAATAGTAATGGTGAAAGGGGCCCTCAAGACACTCTTAAGATATTCAGGTTCATTCTTGTGTGTCTCAGCAGAAGAATTTACATTACTCAGTAAGTTGACACATGGGAGGTTAAAAATGTGTGTGTGTGTCGGGCTTCCCTGGTGGCGCAGTGGTTGAGAGTCTGCCTGCCGATGCAGGGGACGCGGGTTCGTGCCCTGGTCCGGGAAGATCCCACATGCTGCGGAGCGGCTGGGCCCGTGAGCCGTGGCCGCTGAGCCTGCGTGTCTGGAGCCTGTGCTCCGCAACGAGGGAGGCCACAACGGTGAGAGGCCTGCTTACTGCAAAAAAAAAAAAAAAAAAGTGTGTGTGTACATGGTTTGTTATAAGATTATGGCAACCACAGTACAGACACATTGGAAAAAGAAAAGAGAATAGAGGGGAAAAACCTTTATTATCCTGCCTCTCTAACACAAGTATATAGTATTTCCTTCTAGTGGTTTTTCTTCTGTATATTTTTTAACAGTGCACTTAAATTTAAATACACTTTTTGAGCTTACATAATCATAGTGACTAAGAGCACAGTCTTTGCAGTCAGATAGCCTTGGTTTCAAATCCTGACTCCAGACATTTCCAGCCCTGAGTTTTGCGTTTGTTAAATTTGAGAAGATAAATTCAGCTTAGAGTGTTGCTGTGTGGATTCAATGGGATGGTATGCATCAGTGCTCAGCACAGGGCCAGGCATCATGCAAACAGTTGATAAATAGTGGCATGGTTTGCTGTTCCCACTAAAAGGCTGTGTCAACTTTCCACAGTCCTAATAACTGGGAAGTTTTTCTCAACATTTAGAACCATATCTATTTTTATTTCATGAGTTTGGCAAAATTTTATTCCATAAATTCTTCTGTGATTCAGACACTGCTTTGAGGATCTTTTATGAACAGCTTGTTGAGAGCCCTTATTACCTGGGTTTTCTCAAAGAGTAGAGTCATCAAAGAGGACTCAAAGCTAAAACATAAGGATGACTGTGCTTGAACTGAGAGGTTGGTTCAGTTGCTCTTTAGCTAGGTTGTGTGGCTTCGCTCCAGGACCACAGATTCTGACCACACCCTTGCAGGTACCACATACAACCATCTAGGTGATGGGTTGCTAGGGAGACGGGTGAGAAACCATAGGTGGAGAGGTATAGATCTCTCACTCCTACTGGAAAAACAACCCCTTGCTCAAACCTGGCTAAATTTACATCTGCAACCTGACCTATCATTTCTGCTCCAACCTGATTATCCAGCTGCCAACTTGACGTCCACTTGGAGTCCTTTTCCTTGGGACCACAAACTCAGTATATCTAGACCAAATCTTCAGCCTGATGGAAGGTAACCAACCATATAGTCCTGAGTTTTACAGTTGCCCTGTAAACGAAGGGATTAACTTTGTTAGATGACACCTTCCGGTCCACAAAAGGCAAAAAAGCTCCTCATTGAAGACCTTGGTTTTGTTTATCACATAAACAGATCTTGACTCTACAGGATAGTTGCAGATAACAATAGGCAGAATAGCCAATTCATTCATTAATTCCTTAAATTTGATGGAACCATTCTGTACGTTCTCTTATATTGCTGGCTAGAGTATTAATTGGTAAAATACTATGAAGGACAAACACACAAACCCTTTGACCCAGCAACTCCACTTCTAGGACTATATTCCACAGATATATTTATAAATGTATGAATTAATACGTGCAATTTACTGAACTTCATTTGTGTTGGCAAAAGTATAGGAACAACACAGGAATGTAAATTGGTGTGGCCAATTTGGAACACAGTATGGAAGTCCCTCAGAAAATTTTTAAAAGTTGCCATTTGCGACTACATAGATAGGTGTCGAGGGCATTATGTTAAGTGAAATAAGTCAGAGAAAGACAAATACCATATGATCTCACCTATATGCGCAATCTAAACAAAACAAAACAAACCATAGATACAGAGAACAGATAGGTGATTGTCAGAGGCAGTGGGTGGGGAGTGAGCAAAACTGGTGAAGGGGGTCCAAAAGTACAAACTTCCAGTTATAAAATAAATAAGTCATGGGGATATAATGTACAGTATGGTGACTATAGTTACTAATGCTGTATTGCATATTTGAAAGTTGCTAAGAGACGAGATCTTAAAAGTTCTCATCACAAGAAAAAACTTTTTTGTAACTACGTATGGTGACAGATGTTAACTAGACTTATTGTGGTGATCATTTTGTAGTATATATAAATACTGAATCATTATGTTGCATACCCAGAACTAATATAATTTTATATGTCAATTATACCTCAATTTAAAAAATTGGAAACAACAAAAATATGTAAAAGAGACTAGTTGAGAAATTATTGCCGATCTATATAATAGAATACATATGCAACTGTAGAAAGAATGAGGCATTCTTATGTCCTTACCTATTAAGTGAAAAAAGGCAAATGCAGATCACCAGTGGATGATAAACAGATGATGGATAAACAGATTGTGGACGGGATAAACAGATTTTGGTATATACATACACAATGTAATACTCCATAAAAAAAAGAATGAACTATTGGTCCACACTACAACATAGATGAATCTCAAGTATTGTGTTCTCATTTGTGTAAAGAAAATGGAGGAAAGAAAATATACATGTATTTGTGTGTATACTCTATATGCACAAAAGGTACACAGAAACTGTTATGTGGATTGTCTATGGGGAGGGCACCTGCATAACTGCCAGACAAAATTATGAGGGAGACATTTTACAGTGTTCTTTTTTAATACTTTTTATATTTAAAAATACAAAAATATTACAGACTCAAAATAAATATAAAATAGTTTATAACTATTGCTATGTCTAGGTATTATACATAATTTTTCTCTTTTTTTAAAGTTTTTAAGCAGTTTTGAAAAATCCATTTATTCAGCCTATGTGCAGAAACATAAAGGAGATGATGCTTAATATTATACCATTGGCAAAAATAAGCAAATATTTAGAAAGCTAGTTTGTTTTCATTGATTTCTAGTTTAATTCCACTCTGGTGTCAGACTACCTGCTCTATATGATTTCTGACCTTTGAAATTTGTTGAGATTTGCTTTATGGCCCAGTATGTGGTCAATTTTGGTAAATGGTTCACTGTGCACAATAAAAAATGTGTACTTTGTCATAAGATGTTGTGTTTTCTGTATAAGTCAATTAGATCAAGTTTATCATGTTCAAATCCTATATATCTCTAATTTTTTAAAATCTACATGTTCTATTGCTTACTGAATGAGGTATGTTAAAATCTTTCACTATAATTGTGGATTTGATATTTCTCCTCTTCTACAGTTCTTGTTTTATACATTTTGAGCCTTTATTACTTGGTACATACATATTTATAATTGCTATATCTTTCTGGTGAATTGATCCTTGAACATTTAGGAAATGTCACCTTTATAGTCATGTGTCTGCCTTAAAGTCCTTTTTGTCTGGTATTACTATAGTTACACAGCTTTCTCTTGGCTATTTTTTTTTTCTTTTACATCTTTATTGGAGTATAATTGCTTTACAATGGTGTGTTACTTTCTGCTTTATAACAAAGTGAATCAGTTTTACATATACATATGTTCCCATATCTCTTCCCTCTTGCGTCTCCCTCCCTCCCACCCTCCCTATCCCACCCCTTTAGGTGGTCACAAAGCACCGAGCTGATCTCCCTCTGCTATGTGGCTGCTTCCCACTAGCTATCTATTTTACGTTTGGTAGTGTATATATGTCCATGCCCCTCTCTCACTTTGTCACAGCTTACCCTTCCCCCTCCCCATATCTTCAAGTCCATGCTCTAGCAGGTCTGTGTCTTTATTCCCGTCTTACCCCTAGGTTCTTCATGACATTTTTTTTCTTATATTCCATATATATGTGTTAGCATACGGTATTTGTTTTTCTCTTTCGGACTTACTTCACTCTGTATGACAGACTCTAGGTCCATCCACCTCACTACAAATAACTCAATTTCGTTTCTTTTTATGGCTGAGTAATATTCCATTGTATATATCTGCCACATCTTCTTTATCCATTCATCTGTCGATGGACACTTAGGTTGCTTCCATTTCCTGACTATTGTTAATAGTGCTTCATTGAACATTGTGGTATATGTATCTTTTTGAATTATGGTTTTCTCAGGGTATATGCCCAGTAGTGGAATTGCTGGGTCATATGGTAGTTCTATTTTCAGTTATTTAAGGAACCTCCATACTGTTCTCCATAGTGGCTGTATCAACTTACATTCCCACAAACAGTGAAAAAGGGTTCCCTTTTCTCCACACCCTCTCCAGCATTTATTGGTTGTAGATTTTTTGATGATGGCCATTCTGACCGGTGTGAGGTGATAGCTTATTGTAGTTTTGATTTGCATTTCTCTAATGACTAGTGATGTTAAGCATCCTTTCATGTGTTTGTTGGCAATCTGTATATCTTCTTTGGAGAAATGTTTATTTAGGTCTTCTGCCCATTTTTGGATTGGGTTGTTTGTTTTTTTGCTATTGAGCTGCATGAGCTGCTTGCATATTTTGGAGATTAATCCTTTGTCAGTTGCTTCGTTTGCAAATATTTTCTCCCATCCTGAGGTTCGTCTTTTCATCTTGTTTATGGTTTCCTTTGATGTGCAAAAGCTTTGAAGTTTCATTAGGTCCCATTTGTTTATTTTTGTTTTTATTTCCATTGCTCTAGGAGGTGGGTCAAAAAGGATCTTGCTGTGATTTATGTCATAGAGTGTTCTGCCTGTGTTTTCCTGTAAGAGTTTTATAGTGTCTGGCCTTACATTTAGGTCTTTAATCCATTTTGAGTTAATTTTTGTGTGTGGTGTTAGGGAGTGTTCTAATTTCATTCTTTTACATGTAGCTGTCCAGTTTTCCCACCACCACTTATTGAAGAGGCTGTCTTTTCTCCATTGTATATTCTTGCCTCTTTTATCAAAGATAAGGTGACCATATGTGTGTGGGTTTATCTCTGGGCTTTCTATCCTGTCTCTTGATTGATATTTCTGTTTTTGTGCCAGTACCATACTGTCTTGATTACTGTAGCTTTGTAGTATATTCTGAAGTCAGGGAGCCTGATTCCTCTGGCTCCATTTTTCTTTCCCACGATTGCTTTGGCTATTCGGGGTCTTTTGTGTTTCCATACAAATTGTGAAATTTTTTGTTCTAGTTCTGTGAAAAATGCCACTGGTTGTTTCATAGGGATTGCACTGAATCTGTAGATTGCTTTAGGTAGTATAGTCATTTTCACAATGTTGATTCTTCCAATCCAAGAACATGGTGTATCTCTCCATCTGTTTGTATCATCTTTTATTTCTTTCATCAGTGTCTTATAGTTTTCCGCATGCAGGTCTTTTGTCTCCTCAGGTAGGTTTATTCCTAGGTATTTTATTCTTTTTGTTGCAGTGGTAAATGGGAGTGTTTCCTTAATTTCCCTTTCAGATTTTTACTCGTTAGTATATAGGAATGCAAGAGATTTATGTACATTAATTTAGTATCCTGATACTTTACCAGATTCGTTGATTAGGTCTAGTACTTTTCTGGTAGCATCTTTAGGATTCTCTATGTATAGTATCATGTCATCTGCAAACAGTGACATTTTTACTTCTTCTTTTCCAATTTGGATTCCTTTTATTTCTTTTTCTTCTCTGATTGCCATGGCTAAAACATCCAAAACTATGTTGAATAATAGTGGTGAGAGTGGGCACCCTTGTCTTGTTCCTGATCTTAGAGGAAATGGTTTCAGTTTTTCACCATTGAGAACGATGTTAGCTGTGGGTTTGTCATATATGGCCTTTATTATGTTGAGGTAGGTTCCCTCTGTGCCCACTTTCTGGAGAGTTTTTATCGTAAATGGGTGTTGAATTTTGTCGAAAGATTTTTCTGCATCTATTGAGATTATCATATGGTCTTTATCCTTCAATTCGTTAATATGGTGTATCACATTGATTGATTTGCATATATTGAAGAATCCTTGCATGCCTGGGATAAACCCCATTTGATCATGGCGTATGGTCCTTTTAATGTGCTGTTGGATTCTGTTTGCTAGTATTTTGTTGAGGATTTTTGCATCTATGTTCATCAGTGATATTGGCTTGTAGTTTTCTGTTTTTGTGACATCTTTGTCTGGTTTTGGTGTCAGGGTGATGGTGGCCTCGTAGAATGACTTTGGGAGTGTTCCTCCCTCTGCTATATTTTGGAAGAGTTTGAGACGGCTAGGTGTTAGCTCTTCTCTAAATGTTTGATAGAATTTGCCTGTGAAGCCAACTGGTCCTGGGCTTTTGTTTGTTGGAAGATTTTTAATCACAGTTTCAATTTCAGTGCTTGTGATTGGTCTGCTCATATTTTCTGTTTTTTCCTGGTTTAGTCTCAGAAGGTTGTGCTTTTCTAAGAGTTTGTCCATTTCTTCTAGGTTGTCCATTTTATTGGCATATGGTTGCTTGTAGTAATCTCTCATGGTCCTTTGTATTTCTGCAGTGTCAGTTGTTACTTCTTTTTCGTTTCTAATTTTGTTGATTTGAGTCTTCTCCCTTTTTTTCTTGATGAGTCTGGCTAATGGTTTATCAACTTTGTTTATCTTCTCAAAGAAACAGCTTTTAGTTTTATTGTTGTTTGCTATCATTTCCTTCATTTCTTTTTCATTTATTTCTGATCAGATCTTTATGATTTCTTTCCTTCTGCTAACTTTGGGGGTTTTTTTGTTCTTCTTTCTCTAATTGCTTTAGGTATAGGGTTAAGTTGTTTATTTGAGATTTTTCTTGTTTCTTGAGGTAGGATTGTATTGCTATAAACTTCCCTCTTAGAACTGCTTTTGCTGCATCTGATAGGTTTTGGGCTGTCGTGTTTTCACTGTCATTTGTTTTTAGGTATTTTTTGATTTCCTCTTTGATTTCTTCAGTTATCTCTTGGTTATTTAGTAGCATATTGTTTAGCCTCCATGTATTTGTATTTTTTACAGTTTTTTTCCTGTAATTGCTATCTAGTCTCATAGCGTTGTGGTTGGAAAAGATACTTGACATGAGTTCTATTTTCTTAAATTTACCAAGGCCTGATTTGTAACCCAAGATATTATCTATCCTGGAGAGTGTTCCATGAGCACTTGAGAAGAAAGTGTATTCTGTTATTTTTGGATGGAATGTCCTATTAATATCATTTAAGTCCATCTTAATGGACTTTATTGTATCATTTAAAGCTTTGTTTCCTCATTTGGTTTCATTCTGAATGATCTGTCCATTGGTGAAAGTGGGGTGTTAAAGTCCCCTACTATGATTGTGTTACTGTCGATTTCCCCTTTTATGGCTGTTAGTATTTGCCTTATGTATTGAGGTGCTCCTATGTTGGGTGCATAAATATTTACAATTGTTATATCTTCTTCTTGGATCGATCCCTTGATCATTATGTAGTGTCCTTCTTTGTCTCTTGTAATAGTCTTTATTGTAAAGTCTCTTTTGCCTGATATGAGAATTGCTACTCTAGCTTTATTTTGATTTCATTTGCATGGAATATCTTTTTCCATCCTCTTACTTTCAGTGTGTATGTGTCCCTAGGTCTGAAGTGGGTCTCTTGTAGACAGCATATATATGGGTCTTGTTTTTGTATTAATTCAGGCAGTCTATGTCTTTTGGTTGGAGCATTTAATCCATTTATATTTAAGGTAATTATCGATACGTATGTTCCTATTACCATTTTCTTAATTGTTTTGGGCTTGTTTTTGTAGGTCTTTTCCTTCTCTTATGTTTCCTGCTTAGAAGAGTTCCTTTAGCATTTGTTGTAAAGCTGGTTTGGTGGTGCTGAATTCTCTTGCCTGTAAAGGTTTTAATATCTCCTTTGAATCTGAATGAGATTCTTGCTGGGTAGAGCAATCTTGGTTGTAGGTTTTTCCCTTTCATCACTTTAAATATGTCCTGCCACTCTCTTCTGGCTTGCAGGGTTTCTGCTGAGAGACCAACTGTTAACCTTATGGGGATTCCCTTGTATGTTATTTGTTGCTTTTCCCTTGCTGCTTTTAATATTTTTTCTTTGTATTTAATTTTTGATAGTTTGATTAATATGTGTCTTGGCATGTTTCTTCTTGGATTTATCCTGTATGGGACTCTCTGCACCTCCTGGACTTGATTAACTGTTTCTTTTCCCATATTAGGGAAGTTTTCAACTATAATCTTTTCAAATATTTTCTCAGACCCTTTCTTTTTCTCGTCTTCTGGGACCCCTATAATTCAAATGTTGGTACGTTTAATGTTGTCCCAGAGGTCTCTGAGACCGTCCTCAATTCTTTTCATTCTTTTTTCTTTATTCTCCTCTGTGGTAGTTATTTCCACTATTTTATTTTCCAGGTCATTTATCCTTTCTCATTCCTCAGTTATTCTGCTGTTGATTCCTTCTAGAGAATTTTTAATTTCATATATTGTGTTGTTCATCATTGTTGTTTGCTCTTTAGTTCTTCTAGGTCCTTGTTAAACATTTCTTGTATTTTCTCCATTCTATTTCCAAGATTTGGGATCATCTTTACTATCATTACTCTGAATTCTTTTTCAGGTAGACTGCCTGTTTCCTCTTCATTTCTTTGGTCTGGTGGGTTTTTACCTTGCTCCTTCATCTGCTGCATATTTCTCTGTTTTCTCATTTTGTTTAACTTACTATGTTTGGGATCTCCTTTTCGCAGGCTCTAGGTTCGTAGTTCCCATTGTTTTTGGTGTCTGCCCTGAGTGGGTGAGGTTTGTTCAGTGTCTTGGGTAGCCTTTCTGGTGTAAGGGGACGGTGCCTGTGTTCTGGTGGTTGGGGCTGGATCTTGACTTTCTGGTGGGAAGGACCACATCTCGTGGTGTGTTTTGGGGTGTCTGTGAACTTAGTATGATTTTAGGCAGCCTCTGTGCTAATGGGTGTGGCTGTGTTCCTGTCTTGCTCTTTGTTTGGCATGGGGTGTCCAGCACTGGAGCTTGCAGGCCGTTGGGTGGAGCTGGGTCTTAGCGTTGAGACGGAGATCTCTGGGAGAGTTCATGCTGATTGATATTACGTGGGGCCGGGAGGTCTCTGATGGTCCAATGTCCTGAACTCGGCTCTCCCACCTCGGAGGCTCAAGCCTGACACCAGGCCAGAGCAGCAAGACCCTGTCAGCCACAAGGCTGTGTGACTTAGGATAGTTGTTAAATAATTCTGAATTCCAGTTTTCTCACCTGAATAAAGAATATCTGATATGCTTTCAGGGTGCAGTTCTGGGTATCTGTATAATTGCTTTATCCATTCAGTCATTGATAGGCACTTAGGTTGTTTCCATATCTTGGCTATTGTAAATAGTGCTGTGGTGAAAATGGGGTTGCATATATCCTTTTGAAGTAGTGTTTTCATTTTCTTTGGATAAATATCCAGAAGTGGAATTGCTGGGTCATATGGAAGCTCTATTCATAATTTTTTGAGGAAACTCCATACTGCTTTCCATAGTGGCTGCACGAATTTTCATTCTTACCAGCAGTGCACAAGGGTTCTCTTTTCTCCACATCCTTGACAACACTTGTTATTTGTTGTCTTTTTGATAACAGCCATTCTAACAGATGTGAGGTGCTATCTCATTGTGGTTTTGATATGCATTTCCCTGATGACTAAGGATGTTGAGCATCTTTTCATGTACCTTTCTTTTTTTGGGAATATGTCTATTCAGATCTTCTGCCCATTTTAAAATCAGATTTTTTTTTCGCTGTTGAGTTGTATGAGTTCTTTATATATTTTTGGATATTAGCCCCTTATCAGGTATATGATTTGCAAATATTTTCTCCCATTCATCAGGTTGCCTTTTCATTTTGTTGATAGTTTACTTTACTGTTCAAAGGCTTTTTGGTTTGATGTAGTCCCACTTGTTTACTTTTGCTTTTGTTGCTTAGGCTTTTGGAGTCAGATTAAAAAAATCATTGCCAAGGCCTATGTCCAGGAGTTTATTACCTATGTTTTCTTCAGGACTTTTATGGTTTCAGGTCCTGTGTTCAAGTCTTTATTTGAGTTTAAATGTATGCTTCTACTTTTTTTTTTTTTTTTCTATTTTTCAATCTGTCTCTTGTTTCCATAGAGGTTACAATCCGTACTCGACTTACTAAAATTCTAATATTAGTGTTTTTTATCATTTCATAGACAATGCAGTAACTTTAGAATATATGAACTCCATTTACCCCTCCCACCTTTTATATAACCGTTGATGTATATTTTAATTCTATGTATATTTTAAATTCCACATTATTATCATTATTTTTTACAGTCATTATCATTTAGATTTACTCACATATTTACCCTTTTGATGCACTTCATTGCTTTCAGCACTTCTGTGCTTCCAACTGGGATCACTTTCCTTCTGCCTGAAAAACTCTCTTTACTATTTCTTTTAGTATGGCTCTGTTGGTAATAAATTCTCTCAGCTTTTCTTTATCTGATGAAATCTTTATCCTTTATTTATGAAGGATATTTTCACTGGGTAGAAAATTCTATGTTGGTAGTTGTTTTCTTTCAACACTTTAAAGATTGACGTTGCATTGGTTTTGGACTTTACTTTTTCAGTTGAGAATTCAGTTATTACTCTTACTGTTCCACTTCCAAGGTAGTGTGTGTTTTCCCCAAATGTTTTTTAAGAGCATTAAAATTTCTCTTTGGGGAACTTCCCTGGTGGCACAGTCATTAAAGAATCCACCTGCCAATGCAGGAGACACGGGTTCGAGCCCTGGTCTGGGAAGATCCCACATGCCGCAGAGCAACTAAACCCATGCAGCACAACTACTGAGCCTGTACTCTAGAACCTGCGAGCCAAACTACTGAGCCCGTGGGCCACAACTAGTGAGCCCATGCGCCACAACTACTGAAGCCCATGCACTCTAGGGCCCATGTGCCACAACTACTGAACCCGCGTGCTGCAACTTCTGAAGCCTGTGCACCTAGAGCCTGTGCTCTGCAACAAGAGAAGCCACCGCAATGAGAAACCCACGCACCACAATGAAGAGTAGCCTTCACTTGCTGCAAGTGGAGAAAGCCCGCACACAGCATAGAAGACCCAACACAGCCAAAAATAAATAAATAAATAAATAAATTAGCTAATTAAAATTTCTCTTTGATTTTCAGCAGTTTTACTATGATGGATCTAGGTTTGATTTTCTCTGTATTGATTCTTTTTTTTTTTAACATCTTTATTGGAGTATAATTGCTTTACAATGGTGTGTTAGTTTCTGCTTTATTCTGTATTGATTCTGATTGGGGTTTGTAGAGCTTTACAAACGTACGTCTTGGTTATTTTTGTCAGCAAGTTTTCTTTAAATGTTACTTCTGCTCTTGTTATGTCTCTCTTCTCTTTTTGGGACTTCAGTTTACATATGTTAGATCTGTTTCTTTATGTCTCAACACATTTTTCTGGAGAACCCCCCCTTTTTTTTTTTTTGCGGTATGTGGGCCTCTCACTGTTGTGGCCTCTCCCTTGGCGGAGCACAGGCTCCGGACGTGCAGGCTCAGCGGCCATGGCTCACGGGCCCAGCCGCTCCGTGGCATGTGGGATCTTCCCGGACCGGGGCACGAACCTGTGTCCCCTGCATCGGCAGGCGGACTCTCAACCACTGCACCACCAGGGAAGCCCTGGAGAACCCCTTTTTAACAACCAGTTACAAATAAAAAGCACTGAGTATTTACAGATGTTCTTTTAGGTGATTATGCTGCCTCACTAGTAGGTGGTGATAATGGCAGGAGAAAAACTATCTTACAAGGTGATATCTGGGGGCTGGGGGGAGGAGATCCCTTAGAGAATCACTGAAGACACTGAGTAATCCTTCTTCTCTAGGCTTGCTGCAGGAATCCTCAAACACTGCAGTCATCTAATAAATATTCTTCTGTATGCCTAGGAATTTTCCAAGTGAAAGGGATCTGGGACTCCCCTGTGAAGGAGAAACAAGTTCCACAGCTTGTTAATAGGGGCAAACTTCTGTTTGTAGTCATGTTTCCACCTGTTGAATCATCTTTACAGAAGTTGTACATTTATGGCATGTCTGTTTATGAGAAGAGATGGAAAATATGAGAAACTCTAAAACTTGAAATATTTATTTTGAAACCTCAGCATGATGAACTTCTGAGGAATTCATTGCTCAAAACGTATACATGTATGTATATGCAAGGATGGAGATAGATAGATATAGATATATAAATAATAGATAATATTATTTATAGATATATAAATAATGTATAATATTAATACATATATAATATGATATATATATCTATAGCTGTATATTATATATTATATGCATATAGATTTTGCCACAGAAATTCATTTTGTAGCCTTTTAAATTTAAAGATGTGCTTCACTAAAAGTATCTGAGGATGCATCTCAGAAAAAGCCTTAGATCATTTTTATATGGTCAGCTCCAGGAACTACTCACTCTTGAGCCAGCTCTGTGTTTTCAGACGTTATCCATGCCCCAAAGTGTGATCCAACCCTGTGTTATTTACATCATTCAGAGCTAGTTTTTCTACATACATACAGCAAATTTTAAAAGCTTTATTATTGTTTTTATATAGCACTGCCCTAAACTTATAATTCAGGAAGTTTGGGGGGTAACGTTCTTTCACCATTTACTTGGTGTAAATCATTTCTAGTTCTGAACAGTGCCTCTTTGGCAAGGTTTAATTATAAAGTGTGCTTGTGGCTACATCCATATATATGCCACCCTCAAATGTCTCTAATTATTATTTGTTACCAGCTGTGTACTTTACACTGTAGTTGTTGAGTGTTTTATAGTCAGTTTTTAGTTACTAAGAGTAACTATATGTAAACTAAGAATAAATTATATGTTTACTTTTCTTTATTCCACTCCTTTCACTATTATTTAAAACATGTCAGATTCAGGAAGACCCTAAACCTCTTTAAACACTTATAGACAAGGTTTTTTTCTTGAATCAGTTTTAAAATCCTCCCAACCATTTTGGCTGCTGGCCATACCAGCATACAGTGTGAAAGAATTTTCTTTTAGGGATGAAAGCCAGAGAGAAGCCTTTTGGGGCTGTTCGGTTTCCTAGCAGAACTGCTGGTGTAGATGACGGTGCTGATTGTTCCACTTGGAGAGGCTTAAGCATCTTTGCCAGTTAGAGCTGGAAAGGTGCCCAGGAGATCATATAGCCCAGCCCCTTCATTTTACATGTAATGAAACTAAAACCCAGCTTGGTTAACTGATGTACTTGAATTCAAAACAGCTGACGAATGGCAAAGCTCAGGACTAAGTCACTGAGTTCACACTCTTTTTCTTTGCTCTTCTAGCTATGTCTGTTGTAAAGAAACAGGGCAGCCCAGATACTGCCCTGTTAAAGTGCAGGGTTAAAATACTTGAAGTAGGAGTATAGAAACCTAATGTCTAGATGTCATGAAATGGTTAAAAAAATGCTTGAAATGCATTTTTTTTTTCCAATTAGGCCTGTTCCTACTGATTTTTTTTTTTTTTCCAAAACATGGTTCCAAAGTCCCCTTTTCCTGGAAGCCTCCTAAGCATTCCGAGACTGAGTTAGTAACTCCGTCCTCTTTGCTCACAAGGCACTGTGCACATTCCTGTGTATAATACATGCTTATCATATTGTATTATAATTATTCAATTATCCATCTGCCCTCCACCCTCCCACCTACTGGACTGAACTTCCAGGAGCAGCAGCAGTGTCTTCTTGGACTTCAGTCCCTAGCACTTGGCAGAGAGTCTGGCACTGTGTGTGCCCTCAGTGTTTTTATGAATGAATGAATCAACCAACCACTCTCTCATAGACTTGCCCCATCAGTAAATCTTATGCTTTGTTGGACATAAAAATCACCTGGAGGTGCTGGTTAAAAATGCATTTTTTCCAGGCCACACCACAAGAGTGGGGCAGGGTCTAAGAATCTGCCTTTTTACTGAGCAGCTGATGATTTGATGCAAATGGTCCATATAGGCCACACTTAGCAAGCTCTGCCCAATCATTAATTCCACTGATACTTAGTTCCAACTGTATATATCACAACAATCTGTCCATCTGAATAAAAACATAGAGCTTTGCTACCCACCCCATTCTACCATTCTGACCCCAGAGTAGGGGTATCGACATTTGCAGAAATAAAGAAGATAATATTTATAAAGCATTTCAAGTTATTAGAAGAAGGCTATCTTAGCTCGTCAGGGAAATATGATATAAATCTAGTGTCATAAAAATTATCTTAGACATGTTGAATTTGATCTGAGACTCAAATGCAGAGGAAATAAAACCCCCATGTAATACCTACATGGACACCACACCTATAGGAGCTCCTTCCCTGGTTGGGTTCTCTTATTTGTGTTCCATATCAGTAAATTTAATAGCTGATATTTACATAATTTTAAAAAATCCCCAGTAGTGCATCTATGCCTGCATGGCACTTTATAGGTACACACTATTTTTTTTTTTTTTTTTTTTTTTGCGGTACGCAGGCCTCTCACTGTTGTGGCCTCTCCCGTTGCGGAGCACAGGCTCCGGACGCGCAGGCTCAGCGGCCATGGCTCACAGGCCCAGCGCTCCGCGGCATGTGGGATCCTCCCGGACCAGGGCACGAACCCGCGTCCCCTGCATCGGCAGGCGGACTCTCAACCACTGAGCCACCAGGGAAGCCCCACACTATTTTTTTAAATGATGACTTTTTAAAGCAACTTTATAGGAGAAAGAGCTGAATTGGGGTAGTTATTAAACTCCCTCTATATAACTACCAGAAGCATTTCTGAATCTTCTGGTATATTTATTTATACATATATTGTTGAATATTTGTATTCAGTTCCTCATATTACTTTTTACTTGTAACTTCTTTCTTTATGTACATTTCCATACAAATATTTAAATGGTAAAATCATATTTCATGTATTTTATGCTGTTATGCACTTAGTGTTCTCCCTACTGTTGGATGCATTGGTTATTTTCAATTATTTGCTATCATATACAGAGTTCTTATGTTCATTTTTGTTCAAATTATATTTTTGTCTGTATAAATGTCCATGGGGTATATTCCCATGAAAGAGTAACGACAGTTTTAGAGTTCTTGTCACATGTTACAGTATTATTTTCCAAAGACACGACACCAATATACAACCCCACAGGGGTTTTCCCACAGCTTGAGCAACATGTAATTTTATCATTCCAGCCTATTTTTGCTAGTTTAAATGTGCATAGGGCCTCTCCAGAGCTATTTTATTTCGAAGTTCTTTAAGCGAATACAGAGCAATTCATTCCACGTGTGATGATTCAATGTTTTCATTTTAAGGACAAACAATTCATCTCCTTATTTGACGGTTTTGAAGGGACAGGTTTAATTGCCTTTTGTAGGATTGATTCTGTAGGGATAGGAAATAGGCTTGGGGCAGGCTTGGGGCAGGCTTTACATGTCAGGGAAAAAGATGAGTTATATAGCTCTGAATCAGGAAACTTATGTGAAGGGTTGAAACAGGAACTCCAGCTGTTTATGCAGGGCTGGGGAGCAGGAACATTCTGATGGCATGATGAAAAACGTATTGCAGCTTTGTTAGACAGCCAACTGTACTTCAAAATGAAAGCAAGAACCTGTACCTCCTGCCATTCTGTGATTCTCTCACGATGCCACTTCATGTTGGCATGTTCACTTTCATGAACGTTTTCAGATATTCCCAATTCAGGTAGACCCCTCTGGTCTATGACAGGAAAGGCTTGAGAATGGCCAGAAAACTAAAACTCATTATTTGAGAGGCCCTGGGGGATAGACCTGGAAGCAGAAATCACAGGAGCCGTCAGTCTTATCTGTGAAAAGTCAGCTCAGTCACAGAAAAGGACCTTTGCTTGGATGTCTCTGCCCTGCGTGACTATGGTCACCTTCTGAAATAAGCAGATAAGTGATTGCTCTGCTGGCTTGGGTTTCTGTGATGCCAGAAACAAGATACAATGTGGTTTATGCAAGATGGGCCTTTTGTTTTGGATAGTTGTCTAGGCTGTTGATTTTTTTTAGAAATGGTGACTGCCAAACTTGTAATGAAAATGAGCCTATTGGGCCTCCCTGGTGGCGCAGTGGTTGAGAGTCCGCCTGCCGATGCAGGGGATACGGGTTCGTGCCCCGGTCTGGGAGGATCCCATATGCCGCGGAGCGGCTGGGCCCGTGAGCCATGGCTGCTGAGCCTGCGCATCCGGAGCCTGTGCTCCGCAGCGGGAGAGGCCACAGCGGTGAGAGGCCCGCATACCACAAAAAAAAAAAAAAAAAAAAAAAAAAAGAAAATGAGCCTATTGAGTGCTGGGGATCAAAATCTGAAAGTTTTCCTCCATTCTTGGTCATGCTAAATTGTTGCCTTCCCTCTTGTCTCTGTAGAATACTTACACACACACACACACACACACACACACACAGCACACATTTATATCCCTGTCTATCAGCTTTATTTAGAAATAATTCATATACCACACAATTCACACATATACACAATTCAGTGTTTTTTAGTATATTCACAGAGTTGTGCATCCATCACCACAATTAATTTTAGAACATTTTCATTACCCCTAAAAGAAACCTCAGTCCCATTACTCTATAGATTTGCTTATTCTGGACATTTCATATAAGGAATTATACAATATGTGATCTCTTGGTTTAGCTTCTTCGACTGAATGTAATGTTTTCAAGGTTCATCCATGTTGTGGTATGAGTACTTCTTTCACTCTTTTTATTGCTGAATAATAGTCCATGTATGATATACCACATTTCGTTTATCCATTCATCAGTTGATGGACATTTAGGTTGTTTCCACATTTTGGCTACCGTAAATAATGCTGCTATGACCATTTATGTATAAGCTTTGTGTGGAAGTATGTTTTCCTTTTTCTTGGATATAAACCTAGGAGTGGGTTTGCTGGGCTATATGGGAGCCCTATGTTTACCTTTCTGAGGAACTGCCAGACTGTTTTCCAAAGCAGGTACACAATTTTACATTCCCACCAACAATGTATGACTGCTTCAATTTCTTCATGTCCTCACCAGGACTCATTACTGCCCATCTTTTTTTGGTTTATCCACCCTAGTGGTTGTGAAGTGGTATCTCATTGTGATTTTGATTTGCATTTCCTTGATGGATAATAGACTACTTACTCCTTATCCTAGTATTTTCTCATACTTTAAAAAAACAGAGAAAGAAAATACTTCGGGAAATGGAGGAGTACAATTACTACGGGCTGCTATAACTTCTCTGGGGGTTCACATCTCATTGCCTCATAGTGTAAGGGGCCACTGCTGACAAGACTGTGCTCCAGCCATTTTCTTCCTTTCTTATATCCATTCATCATTCAGGATCCTGGAAAGGAGAGAGAAGTGTCTTACGTTGGGTTATGTGCCCGTCCCTTTGATTTGTGGTTATACCTGTACAACCTGAGTGTGCCAATCCTAAAAGGAGATTGAGGTGCTCCTGGGTTGGGAGAATGGATGCCACGGGTGGGGCCAGGACAGGTTTCCTGCCTCTCTAGATGCACCACATTTACTAAGATTGGGAGCCAAGCAGGTCATGGCAGAAACCTCATGCAGAAAAATTAATAATTATGCCCTAGCATACTTTATAATGGAGAAAATATAATAAGATTTATTTATAATATTTAAATATTTTAAGTTATAATTTTAAAAATGTGTATATCTCTGTTGGACATGCAGCATGTTTCAAATAGGGTCTCATTTTATACTCAATAATGCCAGTTTCTAGTTATTTTCTATAGTGGCCTCATTGTGGTTTAAGTACACTTTTGTGAACTAGGCTAAGAATCCAGACACCAAAGACTGACTTAATGAGAAAATGTGTTCTGGGTTACAAACCAATGACCAACAAGTGAGCGCACAAAAGTCAACCTGCTCATAATCCGGGATATCACTTGTCGGTAACTCCTGCCAGCAGGTGTGCGTGGACAGTGAAGAGCGACTCTCCTCTGCTCGGTTCCCGGCTACAGGGATGTTGTCTGAGGGCTCAGCAGTGTCACTGCGGCTGACTCAAAGGATCACTCACTAGGAGTGGTTTGGAACAAATACAGTCCTTGGAACTCCAGGTAGCATCTCAGGTGCCTGTGGGGAGGTGGAAGTGTTCATATAACAGGTCGCTGGCATTTTCTGTGAAAGCAGGCAGCGACCATAGGGCTCAACTGCTTGAAAGGAGAGTGACTGGTTCAAGATGACGGCTTGGGGGTTTAAAGGACTCTCATCAGAGGCCAGATGTCCTCATGTGGAGAAAATGCCTTTGAATGGCCTGGGAAGAAAGAGCCAAGTGTCCTGGATTTTTTCCTTGGGCTGCAAACTCTTCTTCCTCCTCATGCTGTCATCCTTCCAGTATTGGGCAAGAGCCATAACTGCAGGCGTCCTGGCTTCTGTGAACTTCTCAAGAGTGTATATTATCACCCAAAAGCTCTAGTATCTACCCACAGGCCACTGAGGACATTTTAGTCAGTTCTGCCAGTCACCCGGCTAAGGAATAAGTTTTATAACATGCTATCAAAGATTGTATCTATAATTGTGATGATGTTTTAAAATAACCACTTCATTTAGATTTTTCTGTTTTAACCCAAGGTATTCTTCTGCGGAAATAAGGAAACAGTTTACCCTCCCACCAAACCTTGGCCAGTACCATCGACAAAGCATAAGTACCTCTGGCTTCCCCTCTCTTCAACTAGTAAGTATGAGTTACAGGTTTGCTTAGAGAATGGTCAAGGGCAGAAGTGCCCAGCGTATACTTTTGCTTCCTGAGTCTTAGATTTTCCCACCGATACCTTTACATCACCAACCGCCAGTTCCTGGCTCTGCACTGCTTTTTGACATCAATCCCCCTCTCTCCCTCCGTCCACTAGGGCTGGGAATACAAAGTGGATCTCCAGGGACTCTGATTCTGAAGTCTCTGGATTCAGTGGACTTCCAGGCTATTTGATTTCACCCAAATTATGATTCATATTTGGGGGAGGGAAAGGATTAGCCTGGAAGCTTAAAACCATTTGTGACATGCTTTTATTGGAAAAAAATGTATTCCCAAGTCTGAAAAGTCAAGTTATGACCTTAAGCTTTTTAAATAATTTTTTTGGAAGTGTAATTTACATACAATAAAATTTCACTCATTTGTAGGTGTTTGTAGGTGTTTGAGGAATTTGGCCAAGTTATAGTTAACCTGTACTCAGTCAAGATATAGAACTCTTTCTTTACCCCAAAAAAGCCCCGTCCTGCCCCTTTGCAGTGGGTCTCCTCTCCCAACCCTCAGCCAGCAGCCCTAGGCAATCACCGATACACTTCTGTCATCATAATTTTGCCTTCTCTAGAACTTCACGTCCATGGAATCAGACAGTACAAACCTTCATTTTTAAAACACACTCCCCCTTTTAAGTTGAAAATTGCCTACATTTTTATATTAGCGCCAGTTGTTGAGTGTGTATACATATGTTATGTTATTTGAGGACTAAATGCTAGGCGTGTGCCCGGTGGGTTAAATCTGACTTAAATGAGATAGTTTATAAAAACAGAAGTGAGTCTTCACTTCCTTTGTGAAAGAGCTGCAGCCTCCACTGTACTCACTTCCCCTCACAGCACAGCCCCACTTTCTTGCTCGTTCTCGTGGTTATCTTAAGGAGGTTAGTTATTTTTTCTTTCTCACTTATTACTTCAAAACCACTTCTGCTCTTAGAAATTTTGTAACCTTCCACTCGGTTTCCTGTAGCCGCCATTTTGTCTCCTGTAACAGTTTCCACGCCGTGTAACTGTGTATCTTTTAAAGGTATGTTTACTGGAGTGATTTGTGGTTCTTTCAGTAGGATAATTTGTGTGTTGTGTCACTGATGAAATAGTAGTACTAAAAAATGTATAGCACCTTTTACTGCAAGAGGTAACTTTCGATGACAGTTCTTTAAAAAATCTACTTATGACTTCGGTGGCTTGTTCAACTGCCCTTTTTATTTGTACTTTTCCTGTCTGTTTCAGAGTCACAGATTATAATAAAAGCACACCAAGGACATAATGTCCGTGCTTTCAGATGTATTAGATATGCTTTAATCCAAGATAAATTAGATATGCTTTTTGGTTTCATGTGGTGCTGGTATAGATTTCATTGAAAACCATAAAAAATTTGTTTTTAAATTTCTGACTCAAATTGTCTTCCAAAATATGCAAAATGCAGTTAAAAAGTGACTGGAGGGCTTCCCTGGTGGCGCAGTGGTTGAGAGTCCGCCTGCCGGTGCAGGGGATGCGGGTTCGTGCCCCGGTCCGGGAGGATCCCACGTGCCGCGGAACGGCTGGGCCCGTGAGCCATGGCCGCTGAGCCTGCGCGTCCAGAGCCTGTGCTCCGCAACGGGAGAGGCCACAACAGTGAGAGGCCCGCATACTGCAAAAAAAAAAAAAAAAAAAAAAAGTGACTAGATACATTTTAAAATCTTAAACAAGGTGGGGGAGGTGGGGTTTGGTGCTTTGCTTCTTTGTAAATTTAGACTGCAGCTTTCTGCAGTAGTTGTCTGGAGAAATAGTGTGGCCCTCACTATTAAGAGGCTTTAAAGAAGTTTAACTCACAGGCTTTAACCCCTTAGCTACATACCAGCTGCAGCCTGAAATTTGTTCAAGAGAAATCTTTTTTATTTAAAGTCACAAATTTTTAAAATTGTTTCTTATTTTTGCAGGCGTTCTTTTGGTAGTTATGCTGCGTCATCAGGTTTTGACAAAAGTGAATTTGGATGAATTACTTCATTAGCTAGGTGGTAGAGTTAACATGTGGCTTAACTTCTAATAGAATATGTCAAAGAAATAGCAAAAATGTTTAACTATACATGAATCATGTGGTCCTGTCATAATTTCTACCCGGTTCTATTTGCAAATAAATAGCCTTTAAAATGTATTTCTCCTGGTTAATTCCAGTTTAGTCTTCTGAATATTTTCCCCCAGACTTCTACCCCAGCTTCAGCACAGTGTGCTGACCCTGCTTCTTTTTTTTTTTTTTTTGCGGGCCTCTCACTGTTGTGGCCTCTCCCGTTGCGGGGCACAGGCTCCGGACACGCAAGCTCAGCAGCCATGGCTCACGGGCCCAGCCGCTCCATGGCATGTGGGATCTTCCCGGACCGGGGCACGAACCCGTGTCCCCTGCATTGGTAGGCGGACTCTCAACCACTGCACCACCAGGGAAGCCCCCTGCTTCTTCTTGTTAACTGCCTGAAGAGCAGGTGGCATATGAGGGAGCAAAAGTCTGCATATGAGGGAGCAAAAGTCTGCATTTGATTCCTCTTTTGTTTTTTAAATGCAAGGACTGCTCAGGAAATCCCAGCACCCTAATGTTTACCTGCTGGTCTTGTTGTAATGTCAGAATGAAGTAGCTGTTCTTTCCCTTGAGTCATCTTCCCGAATGAAGGTTCCTCCAACAAAAAATCATCCACTTACATGGTGATTTCCCTTTCCCTTAAAAAAATTATTTTGTTTCATAGAAAGATAATGGGACATTTCAGGAAGATTCATTTCTGGCAAGGCAGAGGAGTAGTTTATCACCTAAAGACTCTCACCCTGAAGCACCTTTAAAAAAACTTTTCTTAAATGAGAAGCCATAGAGTGTTCATTGTACGATTTTAGACAATTGGAAATTTTGATTAAGTGCGTTTTGACCTTTATTTCCCTTACCTTTGTTTATAGAACCACCATTTCAACAACCCTACATGCTGATATAAATATTTTTTTTTTTTTTTTTTTTTTTTTTTTTTTTTTTGTGGTATGCGGGCCTCTCACTGTTGTGGCCTCTCCCGTTGCGGAGCACAGGCTCCGGATGCGCAGGCTCAGCAGCCATGGCTCACGGGCCCAGCCGCTCCGCGGCATATGGGATCCTCCCAGACCGGGGCACGAACCCGCATCCCCTGCATCGGCAGGCGGACTCTCAACCACTGCGCCACCAGGGAGGCCCCTGATATAAATATTTAATTTTTAAAAGTACTTAATTGTCACCACGTTATTTATTTATTTTAATTTAATTTTTATTTTATATTGGAGTAGAGTTGATTTACAATGCTGTGCTAGTTTCAGGTGTACAGCAAAGAGATTCCGTTACATATATACATATATTCATTCTTTTTCAGATTCTTTTCCCATGTAGGTTATTAAAGCATATTGAGCAGAGTTCCCTGTGGTATACAGTAGGTCCTTGTTGACTTTCTATTTTATATATAGTCGTGTGTATCTGTTAATCCCAAACTCCTCATTTGTCCCCCCACCCCCTTTCCCCTTTAGTAACCATAAGTTTGTTTCCGAAGTCTGTGAGTCTGTTTCTGATTTGTAAATAAGTTCATTTGTATCATTGTTTAAGATTCCACATATAAGTGATATCATAGGTTATTTGCCTTTCTCTGACTTACTTCACTTAGTATGATAATCTCTGGGTCCATCCATGTCGCTGCAAATGGCATTATTTCATTCATTTTATGGCTGAATAGTATTCCATTGTATATATGTACCACATCTTCTTTATCCATTCATCTGTTGATGGACATTTAAGTTGCTTCCATGTCTTGGTTATTGTAAATTGTGATGCAGTGAACATTGGGGTGCTTGTATCTTTTTGAAGTATGGTTTTCTCCGGATATATGCCCAGTAGTGGGATTGCTGGGTTGTATGGTAGCTCTATTTTTAGTTTCTTAAGGAACCTCCATACTGTTCTCCATAGTGGCTGCACCAATTTACTTTCCCAACAACAGTGTAGGAGGGTTCCCTTTTCTCCACACCCTCTCCAGCATTTACTGTTTGTAGACGTTTTGATGATGGTCTTTCTGACCAATGTGAGGTGAAACTCATTGTAGTTTTGATTTGAATTTTTCTAATAATTAGCAGTGTTGAGCATCTTTTCATGTGCTTTTTGGAAATTGGCACCAAGTTATTTAAAACCCAATCAGTTATACCTTGTTGTTGTTTTGCAAGAGGCTGGAACTTGCAGTCAGATGGATCTGGGGTGGAACATAACTGTCACTTATTAGTTACATAATTTGGGGCAAGTTAAGTAACCTTGATGAAGGCTTCAGTTTCTTTTTTTTTTCTTTGCGGTACGCGGGCCTCTCACTGTTGTGGCCTCTCCCGTTGCGGAGCACACGCACAGGCTCAGCGGCCATGGCTCACGGGCCTAGCCGCTCTGCGGTATGTGGGATCCTCCTGGACCAGGGCACGAACCCGTGTCCCCTGCATCGGCAGGCAGACTCTCAACCACTGCACCACCAGGGAAGCCCAAGGCTTCAGTTTCTTCATGTGCACTATGGGCATAGCAATGCTACCCCTATTAGGGTTAATATAGAAGGATAAAGTAGATGCTGTGTGCATAGAGGCTAATGTTGCTGTCTGTTTATTGGGCACTATGGAGACACTGTAGGAGATTTCAAGAAGATGAGTAGGAGATGGTTTTGCCTCTTAAGGGCCTTATGATACATTTGGGAAGGCAGATAATACAGAGAATCCATGCTGGCTTTGGGTGTGGTAGGTGTTCAGAGGAGAGAAAGATCCAAGATAAAATAGGAGGTAAAGGCTTAAAGGGGGAGGCTGAGAAGATTTAGAGGAAGGTTCTCAGATCTGGCTCTCATTAGAATCACCTGAGACCATTAGAAACATCCCTGTGGCCTATCATAGAACAATTACATCAAAATCCCTAGGGTTGGGGTCCCGGTATCAGTATTTTAAAGTTCCATGGGACTTTAACATGTGGTCCAGGTTGAGGATCATTTAAAGAACCTATATGTTGTTAGATAGAAGTAGTCCAAATAGGAGGAGGAACATAAGAAAGGTAAAGTTTCTTTTGTTGTCCTGGTTGCTCTGAATTTCAGAAAATGTAGTAAGCGAGGACTACTTGCTAATCCTGTGAATATAGTTTTATATAAATATAGCAGATTCTGTCATAAATCTGATAAATCAAATGAGAGGAAGGTTGCGTTTGATTTTGTGGGTATGTGTGTGTGCATGTGTGTATGTGTGGTGTTACTGGGTTTTTGTTTTTTTAACCCTAATTGTAAATGTTAGCTGTGGTGATTGTGTAAACATGCATTTTCAAAGTAGATAAAATATTTTTAAATTTTGCATTTTTGAAAATGAAGAGGATTCACCATTTAGAGTTGGTTTTATAAAACAAAATGCAATGATTACAGACTTGCCCTGGGTCTTTTTGACACTCCTAATACACCCATCAGAGTGCTTTGTGGCCAGTGCCAAAGAGGGGCTTGTGAATAGAATCACCTGTGCATCACCCATTGACCTTGGAATTCTCCATTGCCACAGCTATGTGAATAGGTTGGCCAGACCCCCTCTGATGCCAATCATCTATAAAGGCAAACAACTATATATTAGTTGTCTTCATTAAGATGAAACTGTAAAATAGTAAAACTATTTTTCTGATTATTCAAAGTAGAAAGGAGAGTAAAGCGTACAAGAGAAGAAAGGTAGGTTTTCTTTGCCCTAAGTTAGAAAGTATTTGAGATACTGTGTGCATGGTTAATAACTTAACTTACATTTTTATAGAGGAAAAGTGTTATTTTTAAAAGTGAGAATAGAAAAACTTTGAAGTAAAATGGAATGAATCAGCTGGATCATAACAGCTCTGGCTGAAGAGAAGGATGTAGAAAGCCACATCCTGGATATAAATCAAAACACTATGGTTACACGACATGTTTGTATATAACAGCTACAGGGGAAAGAAAAAAGAAGGTCTCATACCTTAGAAAGCATTCTTTTTTGTTTCATGTTTAAGCTTCTCTGCAATAAAACAGCCTTTTTTTTTTTAACCACTAAGGGTGATCTAAATGGTGGATCACTCGATAAACGTGGTCTTTTTTATTTTTCTTTTGTGCTTCATCTTTCAAAGAAGTTGGACTATCCTTAGGTTTCATTGATTTCACTGGAGGGGACATGATGGAAAATGAAGACTTCATTACAATTTTCATGCAAATTCACAGTGGAAGGCAAAATGAAAGAGTGCCACCCTGCACGCAGAGCATGAATTTCATTACTGTCACTGTAAAGCGGAGGAATCAAATCAGTCTTGGTAAGATTAGATTGATGTCCATTATGGCATGTCAGTGTCTTCCATGCAGTGGCATCAGTGGAAGATTGCCATTGGTTGAAACAGGGAAGTATTCCTTCATCTAAGCCATGAAGTACTTTGAAATATTGAAGCCAGAAGAACTTTACTGCCTTCTGCTCTGTTTACTTAAAGATAGTAGAGAGCCAGGAGGATTGCTTTACATATTCATTTATTCAGGAAACATGTATTGGGCCTCACTCTGTGCCAGGAATTGCTCTAGGAGCTGGGGATACAGTAGTGAATGTAACAAAGTGTCTATCTTCATGAGCTTACATTCTGGAATGAGACGTAGACAAATAAGTGAATGTAGACTATCTCAAGGGGTAGTAAGTGCTTTGAAGAATGAAACGTGGATAGGGAATAGAGAGTGACACAGAAGAGAGCACTATTTTAGACTGAGTGGTCTGTGCAGGCTTGGAGGGCTGGAAAGGAGACACTTGGGAAGAATTCTGAATGAACTTAACAGGTATTTGAAGGAAGAATATTTGATTTAGAAGGAACAGCAAGAGAAAAGTCCCCAGAGCAAGAGCATATGGCATGCTCCAGAAACAGTAAGGATGCAGACAGTGAGCAGAGCAGAGTGGGCAACAGGAGATGAGATCAAAGAGGAATCAAGGCTGGGTCATAGGCCTCAGAGGCCATGGAAGAACTTTGCCTCTTACTTGGATTAAGATGGGAAGTCACTGGAAGCACAGGCTCAGCACCATCTGAATTTTTATTATAAAGGTTGCTTATAGGGTTCTTTTTATAAAGATCACTCTGGCTGCTAAGTGAAGAATAGACCGGTGTGGGGAGGGCAGTTAGGAAATTGTCACAGTAACTCAACAAAACAATGGTGGTGCTTTGGAATAGGGTGGTGGCAGTAGAAAAGGTGAGAAGTGGTTGGATTCTGGATCTATTTCAGAAGTTAAGTGGATAGGATTTTCTGATAGATAATATGCAGGATGTAAGAAAAAGAGAGAAATCAACATTGACTCCAAAGATTTTGCCCTGGGCAGCTGGTGGAGTGGAATCGCCACTTGCTGAGATGCACAGACCTGGAAAATATGGGAAGAGCAGATCGGCAGGAAAGTTAAGTAATTTTGAATTTGTCATGTTTGAGAGGCCTGTTAGATCACCAAGGTGCAATGCTGAGATGTAATTGGAAAAATCAACCTGAATATCAGGGCAAAGGTAGAGGCTACAGATATATAGCAATAATTTTAAAAAGAAAGAAAAAGAGGGTATTTAAAGTCATGGGCATAGATGAGATCGTATGGGAGTAAATTCAGACTGGGGAGGGAAGCTCTTTTAGGACTGAACCCTAGGGCTCTGCAAAGGAGAAGGAGAACCTAGGAAAAGTCATGTCCCAAAGGTAGAGTGACCAAGTGTCTGTTCCAGTTTGCTGGACTGAGGGGTTTCCTGGTACATGGACTTTCAGAGATTGGGACACACTAGGACAGTTGGTCCCTCTCCATGTGAAGAAAGTGTTT
Organism: Hyperoodon ampullatus; assembly: GCF_949752795.1. Classification (NCBI taxonomy): domain Eukaryota; kingdom Metazoa; phylum Chordata; class Mammalia; order Artiodactyla; family Ziphiidae; genus Hyperoodon; species Hyperoodon ampullatus. Next base: position 75,400,797 of record NC_136919.1, on the reverse strand, counting down.
CAAGAAGGAAAGAGTGATTAACTGTCCAGTGCTATAGATAAACCAGGAATGAGCAACAGCCACTGAATTTTTGGCAACATGGAAGTGTTGGGTGACTTTGACCAAGACTCGTCTCTCATGAACAGCCAAGTTGATTTGAGGACCACCCACCACAGGGATAAACATGCATGAGGGTACAAGGCCAGGGCATTTGGAAGCATCATGCCTCTTCCCCTAGCCCCACCCAAAGCGGCATGAAGCTTCCCCAGTGTTGTAACAAAGAACCCAGGTCTTTTGTGATTACCTGTGTGATTTGGACCAGTTATTTAACTTCTCTGTTTTTCAGTATCCTTATTTGTGAAATATTGTCCAGATTTGTTATTTTAATCATCTATCAGTGTGATGACAGCATACTATGCTGTGCTAAGGCTACATAGATTAATTTTAAACAGACATGGTTCTGATGCTGTAGAAATTTTCAGCTTCAAAACAAATTGAATCCTACCCCGTGTCAGGAGAACTAGCCCTTGATGTGCATTAGGGGACAAGGAAAATCTTCAACCCTCTTCATTAAAAATGAATATTTGACAAGACCAAAAGACAACCCTCAGAATGGGAGAAAATATTTGCAAATGAAGCAACTGACAAAGGATTAATCTCCAGAATTTATAAGCAGCTCATGCAGCTCAATAACAAAAAAACAAACAACCCAATCCAAAAATGGGCAGAAGACCTAAATAGACATTTCTCCACAGAAGATATACAGACTGCCAACAAACACATGAAAGGATGCTCAACATCTTTACTCATTAGAGAAATGCAAATCAAAACTACAATGAGATATCATCTCACACCAGTCAGAATGGCCATGATCAAAAAATCTAGAAACAATAAATGCTGGAGAGGGTGTGGAAAAAAGGGAACCCTCTTGCACTGCTGGTGGGAATGTGAATTGGTACAGCCACTATGGAGAACGGTATGGAGGTTCCTTAAAAAACTACAAATAGAACTACCATATGACCCAGCAATCCCACTACTGGGCATATACCCTGAGAAAACCATAATTCAAAAGGAGACATGTACCAAAATGTTCATAGCAGCCCTATTTACAATAGCCCGGAGATGGAAACAACCTAAGTGTCCATCATCGGATGAATGGGTAAAGAAGATGTGGCACATATATACAATGGAATATTACTCAGCCATAAAAAGAAATGAAATTGAGCTATTTGTAATGAGATGGATGGACTTAGAGTCTGTCATACAGAGTGAAGTAAGTCAGAAAGAGAAAGACAAATACTGTATGCTGACACATATATATGGAATTTAAGAAAAAAAACTGTCATGAGGAACATAGGGGTAAGACAGAAATAAAGACACAGACCTACTTGAGAATGGACTTGCGGATATGGGGAGGGGGAAGGGTAAGCTGTGACAAAGCGAAAGAGAAGCATGGACATATATACACTACCAAACGTAAGGTAGATAGCTAGTGGGAAGCAGCCGCAGAGCACAGGGAGATCAGCTGGGTGCTTTGTGACTGCCTGGAGGGGTGGGATGGGGAGGGTGGGAGGGAGGGAGATGCATGAGGGAAGGGATGTGGGAACAGATGTGTATGTATGACTGATTCACTTTGTTATAAAGCAGAAACTAATAAAAAATTAAAAAATGAATATTTGTCTCTGAATAATTTAAGCTTTTAGAGTATTTGTACTTTTTGTGTATTTCTAGTCTTCTGTTGATCAGACATCTGAAGAAAATAGCTAGAAAGAAAGACTGCACGAATCTTCACTAGAGGAGTGTTGAAAATTGATTGAGGTCATTGACTATGTCTCCTTGGCCTAGTGATGGACTGCTTAGGACCCCAGCGAGTACTTGTTGAATGAGTGAAAGTTGGTGTATTGTTCTAGATTCAACCAGAGCAGTGGAACTGGTAGGAGATGCATCTTCATGTTTATTAAGGAATTGATTACAGGGAATTGGTTTACCCACTGGTGGTGGCTAAGCAAGCCTGAAGTCCACGGGGCATTCAGGAAGGCAAGATCACAGCAAGCTGGAACTCCACGGGCATGAGCTGAAGCCTGGAGCCCTGAACTTCCAGAGAGCCTCCACTCTCTTTGAAAAGACATCCAACTGATTAAGTCAGGCCACCCAGGCTAATCTCCCTTTTGATTATCTTAAAGTCAACTGGTTAGAGACTTTAATTACATTGGTAATATCACATCACACCTAAATTGGTGTTTGATTGTATCAGTAGGTATGTGTATGCTACAGAATAGCTGCAGTCTCCCTTCTGTCCTCCAGTTCTGGCAAGAGAAAACCCCGGTAGCCAACCACGACTGGAAGAATACTAGGAAGGGAATTTGGAGGAATGTAGCTCTGCTGAGCCAAGTTGACACATTATAGAGCCATCACAATCAAAGCCTGATTTAGGATAATGTACAGTCTTAAGTTGTTTTGTTTTTAAAAATGGGGTTTTTTTGTTTGTTTTTATTTTGATTATTTAGGGTTTTTTCTTATATTATTTTAACAAATGATAGACATGATGTGATAATTCCTTGTATAAGATGACCTTGAAATTACTTTGGATCATACCATTTAAACTAGTCTTGAGTCTCCACTGACTAGGAGACCACATATAATTCAGTAGCAGAGAAAACAGAAATAGTAAATTTTCACATTTGGCTTTTATGCTCCCAAGAGCCCAAGGGATGTTCTGACCTCAGAACATCCCCCTCCGGCCCCATTCCTAAACTTCAGCCCCCAATGAAATGCAAAGCCACTGTAAATCTCTTCAATATTTGTTTACCCCTAAATGTGTGTTAATTGCTTAATAATAAAACCTACTCTTGAGATTGACTTCAGATAGTTTAGAGAACAGAAATCTCTTTTGGTTCTTGATTATTTGAATATGCAAGAGGAACAACTTGCTTGGAGGCCTAGATAACAGTAGTTGGCCTCTCCACCCACTTGCCAACAGCAGGACTAGTTTACATCTCTTTTGGAATGAACAGTTTCCTCCCTTGTTAGTTTCAGCATAGAAAGCATAGTGGTGACTCGTTATTAAATGCCAGCTTATGTGTAGTGCTAGAATGATACTCAAGAATTCTATCATTATGGCTTATTCTTATCGTCTATTCAGTCCTGAAGTAGATTCAGACTGTAAGAGTTTATGACTTTATGATCAGCTGTGTTTATTGCTTTTGGCACATTGCTGCACAGTTAGTGCTCAGTGATGACACTGTATTCTTTGTCATAGCTCCCCCCTCCAAAGATAGCATTATTTTGTATGTGAGAAGGTGGCAAGCTTCCCCGTCTCACAGTTGGCTCAAGGTCTGGGGAAAGAGGCATGAGAGTAGCTTCCTGTATTCATCTTTATCCCTAAGGGCCAACTCAGTGACTTGCATTTAGTGGATATTCAGCAAGTAATTGAACTTGCTGATGAAGTTCAAAAATGCAGTCAGCTATCCTTTGCCCCCACCCCGGCTCTTCGGCAGCCTGTCCTGTAGGTAACAGGTGCCAGTATCAGCCAGGTTTTTCTTATCCCTTGTGGCTTTGAATTTTAGGGACATGATAAGTATAATACTTTGGCTGGACCTAAATTTTTTTCTCTCTGATGATTTCACACAAATGCCATTTCTCTGTGGAAGCTTCTACCTACTATTGGTTGGCCAAAAAGTTCCTTTGGGTTTTTTTCCATTAAGATGTTACAGAAAAACCCAAAGGAACTTTTTGGCCAACCCAATCGTTATTAGTGCTAGTGTCACATTGTTTCAAATGTGCTTCAATATAATTTTTCAGTATATCTTTTCAATGCCTCTGCTTGAATAATTGATATTCTTCATGATAAATTTACGTTTAGGATCACTTTAATCAGTTAATTACTTCACTATTACTACTTTGAGAAGCCAATCTCATGAGAAGTTCAGAGTGGAACCTGTGCGTGGTGGCAGATGGATTTATTTTACTCTCTTCTAAACATGCTTACCACTGCCTTGTGTTTAATTATTTTTGGAAATCCAGATTCCCTGGAAAGCCTGCAAGAGAAAACAAAATTAGGAGCCTGCCTAGGTTTGAATTCCAGATGGGCTGCTTCCCAGCTATGTAAACATGGGCAAATTATTAAATCTCTAGGCTTCAAAGTCCTCATCTGTAAAATGAGGGTAATAAAAGAGTGTACTTTACAGAGTTCTGGTGAGGATTAAATGGGATAATGTCTAGAATGACCTAGCACAACTTCTTGGCACATAGAGGGCTCAACAGTTTTTAGTTCAAGGGTATAAACTTTCCAGTAACAAGGTTGAGTATGCAAACAGTGCCATCTCTTCATTTCGAGTTGAAGTCATTTCAGTCCCTGCCCCTGACCTCTGTGCCGTGTTGTGATAAGGACTGGAAAGTCCACTTTCTCCTTCGGGGTTGGTCTTATGTTAAGTCTGCAGTAGATTTTTTTTTGTTCTGTGCGTGGATAATGCCTGTTGTTCCCTCTGGTAGAGGTCAACAATGTCTTTTTTGCAAACTGTCCCCACCTGGCTTCTGCATAGCCTGATCTGCAGTCCTCTGAGCCCCTGATGGTCCCAGCTGCTTCATTTTGAGAGACCCCTCTAAGGACTGTGGTCCTCTCCTTAGCTGACTTCCAGGTCCCCAGTCAGAACCCAGGGAAAGAAACTTCCTTGTCCTCGGTCACACTTTGTGGGAGCCTTGGGGAACCAGGGAAGTGCCTGTGCTCTCTCCTACTGAAGGATGTCCTGCTGCCTTCTCTTCTGCCCCTTTTGGTCCTGCTGGCATAGGGCATTATGTAAGCCAGCCACTTCAAGAATCTCAGACAAAGAGGGCATGTTTGCTCACTTCTCAGCTTCGTCCTCACTCTTTCACGTGTCACTCAGGTCTCTACCACCGCCAGGGACACAAAGGTGGGAGGAGACAGGGTGAGCCACACTTACCTTCTCTAATCTTCTTGCCTCTTCCATGGCACTTTTTTCCTCTTCTCTAACCTGGAGCCTTACATCTAGCCTGGTGTATGGTTTCAGGGTGATGAAAAACCGGTTTTGTCAGCATTTCCTTTGGATCTGTCCTTGTTTCAGAGCGAGGCAGTACAAGTCAAGAGTCTGGGGTGTTTGTTGGACTGATGACTCCAAATAGTCTGCCATAAATGAACACCACAGAGCTGCTGTTATTATTATTATTATTATTACTACTACTACCACTACTACACATGTCAACTTGATCTAAGTGATTCTTTTACTCCCTTAAGGCAGTGGTTTCCTAAGTCTAAGTGGACTTCACAAGCTAGAAAAAAATATTTGTTGAATTGCCAACTTGCACCAGAGGAAAATTATTTTTTAAATTACCACCTACTTCTATCATTTCTTTTATACCCCCACTATGGAAGGTAATAATTGAAGAGGAAAAAAAAAGGCAATCCTTTTCAAGCAAGTACATTTAGCCTTATGAAAACTCAGCCGTTGCCCTTAGTTTGCTCATTTAACTGCAGTCAGTGAAAATTCTTCCCAGCCGGCACCAGGCAGTGCAGCAGCGTTTGGAAATCACTGCCTTGGAGTGTCCCAGCCACCCAGCCTGGTTCACTGTGGGCTGTGATTACAAATGAAGTACCTTCAAGAATCAATGTATAGGATAACTCAGGCCAAAGAAAGCACTGTACCTAAATACTCAGACAGAAGGACTGTCGAGTTTGCCTGATTTTCTAGAAAATTGCCTCCGATTCGCCGCTTCACTGTATTTGGGTAAACGCGGCCTCAGAGAGCTTTTGCATAAGAAATTATAAAAATGCAGCAAAGCCTTGTGATCTCATCTTGGATCTTCTCAGGAATCCTCATCAAGATGCAATTAAGCAGAGAAAAATTCTACCTTGGGGTGTGATTTTAATTACTCACTGTGGTCTGAGTTGACTTTCCATGCTGTGTTTCTTTTCCTCTGCATATGACCACTTCTGTGTTTGACAGCTTCTCTAAAGACAGCCCCACTTAGTTGTACATGAAGAGCAAAGCACTTACTGGGGGGAGAGGGAGGACAGGGCACACATCTCCTGTTGCCTTAGTGCTTTTACCCTAAACCGTGTGGGAACCTCTTTTTCCTTTCCCTGCCCCCAGCCTCAGTTTTATGACCCGGTGGAGCCAGTGGACTTTGAAGGACTTCTGATGACACACCTGAACAGCCTGGATGTGGAGCTTGCCCAAGAGCTGGGAGACTTCTCCGAAGACGACTTGGACGTGGTGTTCACGCCGAAGGAATGTCGAACTTTGCAGCCCTCTTTGCCGGAGGAAGGGTAAATGGCTTTCTTAAAATGTGGATGGGATTATGATGATCATGGCTGTTCTTGGTTAGGGAGAGATGCCCTAATTCTGGACTTCTCTTACAAGTAACATGACTCAGATCTATCAAGATGTGCAGCATGACTACGGTGGTACTGTCACCTACATGTAGATAGATTTTGAACTGGTTTGACCAGAGGCTTTGAAAAGCCATGTAGGGACTAAGCCAGTTAAAGGGCTGCAGTGGAACAAAATCGACTGCTTAAGAAGAGGTGAAGAGTGAAGGCTCTGGACCCAGACTGCCCGGGTCAGCTCAGTGACTGTGGGCGAGTCATGTGACCTCAGGAGGCCTTAGTTTTTCCATTTGTAAAAATAATAATCATTGAAATGCCTCCATTCAGGAGCATTTTAATTGTTTCCATATATGAGACTGGATCAAGTCACAAAAGTAAGTCCGATCCACATTTCTTGATCATCTACTGTGTGCTGAGAAGTGGGATAAAAAGATGAATAAGGCAAAGTTCTTTCTTTTGAAGCAAGTCTTGTCAAGCGGAAAAACAATGGGGAAATCTCTGTAGTGTGAATATGTGAATAGCTGCTTAGGGTTGAGTTTCTACAGTGGGTTCATCGATGTGTTTACAGGTGTCAGCATTAGCCCTCAGTATCAAATGATGGAATTATATTTAGATGAAACTCCTGTTATTTCCATAGTGTAACAAGCAATGTCTCTTTGGAGATTTAGGATGAACTTTTATTTGCATTCATCTTCAAAACCAAATTAAGATTCACATCCTCCTGAGATTTTCAACCTTCTCCTCTTCCCCAAAAAGTCCTGGAAATGAGATCACGAAACACGGCCCCTGCCCTCACTACTCGGGGATATTCCAGTTCTATTTTGGATTTTATTTCATCAAAGTTTAAGAAGGTTAGATGACAGTGATAGGGTATTATTTGACCCTTTGCTCTTTGTTTACACAGTTCTCATTCATATAGAAGAGCTGACCATATGCTCTGCTCTAACATTTTGAAGATACTCACTTCCCAGAAAACAAAATCATGGTGATTCTTGGGAAACAATTTTCCCTGTTGTCAGTCCATTTATTCAGATGTGACTTTCATATAGGTAACATCTATTATTGTTACCTTTGGTAGAGAATAATGTAATTTCTTTGCGTAAAATATATGGTTAATTGACTTCAAATGAGATCAGAATCTTGGAAAATCCTGTTTAAAATACTTACAATAAGTTTACAGGTAGGAGGATTTTGATTTTTTTTTGAAATTTGGTAGAAGAGGTAATTTTTTTCTTAACATCAGTTTTTTGTTTTTTGGTTTTTGTTTTTTGGTTTTTTTGATGTACGCGGGCCTCTCACTGCTGTGGCCTCTCCGTTGCGGAGCACAGGCTCTGGACGCGCAGGCTCAGTGGCCATGGCTCACGGGCCCAGCCACTCCGTGGCATGTGGGATCTTCCCGGACCGCGGCACGAATCCGTGTCCCCTGCATCGGCAGGCGGACTCTCAACCACTGCGCCACCAGGGAAGCCCTTAACATCAGTTTTTGAGCATAATATTGCCTTGTCACCAGAATTGATAACAAATACGTTATCTGTCTGATGGCTTTCAAATACCCTCTATTTCAATCGTTGCCCAAAAGTCTTGTGTGTAATTAAAGCCCAGGAAAGTACCATCATCATCAGAGTAAACGACAGCTGACTCCTGTTAACCCCAGTGCCTATCCGAGAACTTGATGTTGAGCTGTGATAGTGTAGTGGGTGTAAACCTGCGCTCCCAGGTGAGTGGCCTGGGGTCGGTTCCCTGCTCTTCCACTTGCTGAGTGACTTTGAGAAAGATCTTTTCATCTCATCCCCCTGCAAAATGAAAATAGTAATAGCGTCTGTTCTATGGAGCTGATTGACATTAACTGAATTCATACATGTAGAGGGATTGCATCAGTGCGTAGTGCAGAATGAATGGCACACAAGTGTGAACTATCACAGGTAGGTCTTATTATGTGCCAGACGCTTTTCTAAGCACTTCACACACTGACTTCATCTTCATCACAGCTCTCCAAAGGAGCACTGCACGATTACTATCACCACTTACGGTGAGGAAACTGAGGCACAGAAGGGTTGAGTGACTGGCCCAAGGTCACGTAAGGAATGGGGCTGGGATTTGAGTAGTCAGGGCCCAGGGACCACATGTCTGACTTCTACAGTATTCCATCTAAAACTAACAGCCAGTCCACAAGGTGGGTACTGTTCTTACCCACTTTCTACAAACCAGAAAATGAAAACTTAGAGCACTTAGACCTATTTATCTGTAGTACCAACACATGTGGGAGAACAGCAAAAAAAAAAAAAAAAACCAAAACAAACAAACAAAAATAACCTTTGCTATTGTGGGGAGGTAGTGATTTCTAAATTTCCAGACTCCGAAGCACTCTAAGAGTTTCTCTCATGACACACTCTACTCAGTAGACAAGAGCTGCCCGAATTAATAATCACCAACCAAAGCCAGGGCCTGTCAGCTCCTCAAGTACAACTCCTCTTCTTCATGGCTTTCAAAAAGGAAAACATGCATGTCCTAACAAGGTTACATGTAAGCAAAAAATATGCCTAGATTACCCCAGAAGAGACTGGTATTTATACTTATTCTTCTTGTTTTGTATATGACTACAGCTAGTTCTACCTGTCTTGTGTTGGAATGCCTTCAGGGATAGGTAATAGTCTAATACGATTCTATGTAATAAAACCCACAAAGCATAAAATGCCAACGTTTGTCTCATCGAAGTAAAAATGTTACTGCCTCAGGAATACTTCAGACACTTGAAAGGACTGGATAACAATGCCCTCCGCATTCTCAGTTGATACGGATTTGAAATCCTGCTGCTCTCCTTGGTTATGATAAAGGATTGCTTTGTTGTGTTTACCTGGTAATAACATTTTTATGTTGTTTTCCACCTCATTAGGGTTGAACTGGACCCTCACGTCCGGGACTGCGTTCAGACCTATATTCGGGAGTGGCTAATTGTGAATCGGAAGTAAGTTCATTTTTTTCCCTCTTTACATATATACTTACTTTATATCGTCACCTCTTTATAACTTTTTTAAAAAAATTAATAAACTTTTTTTGGAACAGTTTAGGCTTACAAGAAAATTGATTAGAAAGAAGTACTGAGGGTTCTCATATACTACCTCCCACACACATCTCCCCCTATTATTAATGTATTGGGTTTTTTTGTGTGTGTGAGGTTTTTATGTCCTTGAATGACCATGAATACTGATTTTGGGGATTCCAGATAAATTTTAGCAAGTAGGCAAATTTGCAAATGCAAAATCCATGAGTAATGAGCATTGACTGTATCTTGTATCACTCTCCTGCTCAAACACCTTCTAAGGCTCTCTATTTCCTACTATACCAAATATAAACACCACCTGCTTGCCTTTCAAGGGCTTTAATAATCTGGCCCAACTCTATCTATTAAAACGTGTTTCCCTTAACTCCTGGAGCCCCTTCCTTTCTCTGAGCCTGCATCTCTTCCTCACTGTTGCACCACATGACTGACTCAGTTCTCCCTCCACACCTTTGCTCTTGCTGTCTCCCCTCTGGGCATGCTCTCCCTTCTTTCATCTGTCTACCCAATCCTACCTGTGGATAAAAGATCATATCAAATTTCTTTTTTCTTCGTGCAGCTTTCTCTGACTAATTTATCCTTCCTTGGATGAGTCTGACGTAAGTGTGGAATATTTGGTACAATTGATGAGCCAGTGTTGATCCATTATTATTAACTAAAGTCCATAGTTTACAGTAGGGCTTATGTTTTGTGTTTACATTCTGTGGTTTTGACAAATGTAAAATGACATTTATCTACCACTGGAGTGTCATACCGAAGAGTTTCACTGCCCTAAAAATCCCCTCTGTGCCATCTGGTCCTCCCTCCCTGGCAACCACTTATCTTTTTACTGTCTCCATAGTTTTGCCTTCTTTCTGCATGTCTTTTTGTGGCTTGATAGCTCATTTCTTTCTTCGCTGAATAATATTCCACTGCGTGGATTTACTATAGTTTGTTCATCCATTCACCTACTGAAGGAGAAAGTTACATTTTAAACACAAAGAATAGAGCCCTTTTATTTCTATTCTGATGAATTCCTGGGGGATGGGGGTGGGGATTAATGAATGGAAATTTGGCCTCAGATTCAAAGGGCACATTTAAATTTATGACCAAGAAATAAATTACTTGCTTGCCTTCTAGTCAAAAAGGCCCTTCTCTCCTGGGTTAATTAAATGTTCTATGACATTGTCCTGAGCTTTTTGTCTCCATGCCAATGACCTGGAGAGTACCCTCTAATGAGAAGCATCTACCCACACTGGAATTTGCAACCTGTATATGTGTACATGTTGGGGAGCTGTCTGGGGAGAGTCTGCAATCAGGGGCACACCCCACTAGAGAAACATCAGAGAACCTGTGACAACACACAAGTAGTTTGAAATTCTGATGTCCTCACCTCTCCTATACTCCAGTAAGAATTACTGTTCTGTGGGATAAATGACGAAAGACTTTGGAGGTTGGGTTTTATCCAGCTCCTGGAAGGGTGCCATTGAATTTGTGCTGATGTGTTTTGGAGTAATGTCAGTATGTATATACTATTTTCAGTAGCTGAGAAAGAGAAAGCTTCACTTGTATAAAGTAATTAAGAGAAAGTTAGATGCTAATCCATCATCTATTCTAACTTGAATAGAAAACCAAGTTTGCCGGGCAGTCAAATAAGATTATACTTTGCTGGTAATAAAGAAAAGGCTTCAGAACAAGTTGTTCTCATGCTTTTAAATGTTATAATTAGAGGTACTTTCTGGATATGAAGGTTTGAAAGAAATCTGAGAAGGGACAATAAATAGAAAGGTCCATTTTACTACATTTGGTTTTTATTTTCTATTTGGGACACTGCACTTTTTCATTCTTCATGGCAATTCCCATTGGAATTTTTTTCTCTATCTTGAACAAACTTAAAGGACTCTTTTTAGAATACTCATTGTAAAAATTTTGGAGATCATAGTGAAACAAAAAGAGAAAACAAAAATCACTCAATTTCGCTATAGACAGATAACCACCATTAACATTTGAATCATATTTCTTTGTATATATTTGCATAAAAATTAAGTCAGATTATGATACTATTTTGCAGCATGCTTTTTCAGTCTTCACACTAAGTGGTAACTATCTCTTTGCTATTAAATACTCTTCCTCAAGACAATTTTTAATGGTTGTATAATGTATTTATACAAAAATTTATTTAAACAATTTTAATGTTTAGATGATCCCCTGTTTTTCAGTGTTATACCCAGTATAGCAACATTCTTGTGTATAGTTATGGTTTTTTCCCTTTGGAATAAATTCCTACAAGAGGAGTTTCTGTGTGTTTAAGTGTATGCACAAATTTAAGGATTTGGGAATAATATATCAGAAAGATTATTAGCAAGATATGCATGAATCCTCAAGAATATTGGATGATATTTTTTAATAAATTTCCAATTTTATTTGTAAAATGGCTGTCTTTTATTTGCATTTTCTTTGTTTCAATTCGGTATCTTTTTTTCCATAAATTTGTCGTCCATTTGTAAGTTTTCCTTGGTGCTCTGCTTATTCATTAAATTTGTGCATCTCTATTCATGTATTTGTCTGGTCTTGTTTATCTTTAGGGCTGCTTTTATTTGGTAAGGATATTAACCCTTTGTATGTCATATAATACAAATTCCTTACCCAGGATACTCTTTGTCTTTTAAATTTGTTTATACTTTTTTAACATTCAAAATTATTTATTAGTAAAATCTATATTGACAGTTTTCCTTATGATTTATATTTTTGCTGTCATGCTTAAAATTTAATCCATAAACCTAATATTATTTACTAGGAATTTAGGATTAAAATGTTAAACTAGACCATTAGCCACTTTGATTATTGCTTCTGTTCCCTCATGTGTCTCCATTTGTTTTTATCTCTTCTGTAGGAACAGTGGTTTTTCATATATTTATTCTATGCAAGTTTTGTATCTTTTTATTTTCACAAAACAAAGCAATGTCTGTTTTAACTTTATGTTTGGCAACATATTGAGGATGGGGATTGTCATTGGCCCCGTTATCTGCGCACTTGGGTAACGGACCAGCTTGTTTCCCAGAAATTAGCTGATGGACAGGTAGACGTGTGCAACTTTGAAACTCGTTGTCAGTTTCTGGCAAGCTTTGACTAGTGTTCAACTGAGGAAGCCCCTTTTCCAACCCCACTGTTTGACCTTTTGGTACTCTAAATCTGATACTCTAACATAAAGGCTGTAATTCCTATTGCACAGTCCTCCCAGGATCATTCTGCCCTCACGTGCATCCATAATATTTTATTTGTGGGGAGAATCCAATACATTATTCCAGGTGCCCTTCATCTCCCAACCCTACATACATATTCAGCTAGTTGTTTTCTATGAGTTATTTCTATATGGTTGCAGAATGATGGTAGAAAGAGAAAGGCAAGGAAGGTAGTGGTTCTGGTGGTAGTTCATTTCCGTAAAACCAGGTGGAACCTGTGAATGGCTTCATAGATAAGCCATTACAATGAAGAAGGAGAATTTAGATTTCTGACTATTACAGACATTGACTGTTGGGGGACTGGCAGGAAGGAAAGTACAAAGCGCCTTCCTCTGCATTGCCCTTTGGGGAGGCAAAGTATGGTACATCCTTCTCTTTCCCGCTGCATCTGATCCACAGAGATTCTGTGTAGACTTCAGCATTAAGTTATCTGTTTTGGTGAGTTTCCATTTATTCTGTGTCTTCATAGGCAGGGAAGTTGGAGAAAGTCACAGTAGTAGTTGCTGACCAGTTGTTAATTAGCAATTAATGAGCTCTCCTTTGAATTTGTTATTTTATGTGCTAAATAATGTAAGCTTGTTTTGAAAGAAATCAAGTAATAAGGAGCGTCTTAAGTAAAAAGCTAGTCTCTTCCCTCACTGCTCGCTTGCTCCCTGTCCTTCTCTTCAAGTCACTCTCTTTTTTTCCTAACTTTTTTCAGATTTATTTTTTTATTGAGGTAACATTGGTTTATAACATTATATGTTTCCCATCTACAACATTATATTTTTACTTCTGTGTACCCTACAGCACACTCACCACCAAAACTTTAGTTTCCATCCATCACCGTATAGTTGACCACCTTTACCCACTTCATCCTCCTTCTGCCCCTTACCCTCTGGTACCCACTACTCTGTTCTCTGTTATCTATGTTTTTGAGGGTTTTTTGTTTTTTTCAACCCACTCTTAACTGCATGGAGGTCATTGTGTAGCCTCCCAGATCTTCTTTTCATGCCCTCACAAACATACATGAATATTCATATTCATATTTACACAAATATTTATGTATGCAAAAATACACATGTAAATAAATATTTTACATACATACATAATATACTTTTTTTCAATAATGTCTTTGAAATCTTTCCATATCAAAAACCTATCCCTTTCTTTTAAAATGCTGCCTGGCATTCCAGGGGTGAAGGAAAATACCATAAATTATTGACTTTCTTACTGTGGATGTACACTGCAGTTGTCTCCGTTTTCCAAAATATAAATGATACCACAATGAACATCTATGCACATTTGCCTCTACACATGTGTGAATATTTCTGAAGGTAGAAATGGAACCAGTGCATATGATATAGTCTAATAAGTACTGCCAAATTCTTCTCCAGAAAAGTTGTGTTAATTTACTCCATTACCAGCTGGACATGAAACTGCCCTTTCTCCTCATATCCTTGCCAAGGCTGGATATTATTGATTAAAATAAAATTTAAATACCTCCAATCTTATTCTAGTTATCATTTTAAACCAGAAGCTATTACACCCACTTTCATAATATTGTTTTCTTTCACTGGGTTTTCTTCCCTTACCTATCCTAAAATCCCAGTTAAATATACACTTATCATAAACCCTGAAGTCCCACTCCTAGGTAGTTACCCAAGCAAAATGAAAACCTGTGTTCATTTAAAAATATGTATGCAAATATTTATAGTAGTTTTATTTGTAATTTCCAAAAACTAGAAACGACCCAAATCATAGTCAATGGAGGTAATGGATAAACAAACTCTGGTACATTCATGCAATGGAATACTACTCAGCAGTAAATTGGAACAAATTATTGATACATGCAGTAACATGGATGAATAAGGTATACTCTGAATAAGGAAATAAAACTAAACATTTAGAAAAGATATCAAGAGAAATATTCGGAATAATTTCTGTTTTGAGATTCCTAAATGCTAGCAAAATAAGCAAAATTTAAAATATAATGTTCACAAATATCAATTAATAAAAAAGTATTTGGGGGGACTTTTTTTTTAACTGAAGTGTACTTGATTTACAATGTTGTTTAGTTTCTGGTGTACCGCAAAGTGACTGTTTGGAAGCAAATGGAATGACTTTTGAGGGTTAGAAGTCCAGAGAGACTCAGCTCACAGCTCAAATCTCAGTACATCTGTAAGTAGGTTATGTTGGCAGCTTTTCTCACAACCTAAGGTCTGTGAAGTTGGTTTTTGTTCTGTGCGGAAGGATGCCAGACTCATTGAGGTGGCTAAAGTCAGGGCTGCGCCCTTCTGTGTACGTGGCCAAAGGCAGCCCTGTTGAGGGAAGGAGTGAGGAACAAATATGTGTTTTGCATCAACTGCAGGCCTGGCCTGCCCTAGGCGCTAGGGATGCACCTGTGAACAAGACAGAGGCAGCGCCCTTTACAGAGCTCAGGATCTAGGAGGACAGAAAGCACTAGATAAGAGTTGGAAAGGCGAGCACCCCGCAGTGCTGTAGACGTCTTTAATGAGATGGTTTAACTTGGTCGGGGGCATCAGGGAGGGTGTCCCCAGGGAATAATAATGATAGTAAACAGCCTTGATTGTGAAAAAAATATGTATATGTATTCTTTTTCATATTCTTTTCCATTATGGTTTATTATAGGATATTGAGTATAGTTAGCTGTGCTATACAGTAGGACCTCGTTGTTTATCTATTTTGTATATAGTAGTTTGTATCTGCTAATCCCAAACTTCTAATTTATCCCTACCCTCCTCTTCCCCTTTGGTAACAATAAGTTTGTTTTCTATGTCTGTGAGTCTGTTTCTTCTGTAAATAAGTTCATTTGTATCACATTTTAGATTCCACATGTAGGTGATGTCATATGATATTTGTCTTTCTCTGTCTGACTTCACTTAGTATGATAATCCTCTGGGTCCATCCATGTTGCTGCAAATGACATTATTCCATTCTTTTTTTGTTGTTTTTTTGGCTGCGTTGGGTCTTCGTTGCTGCACGTGGGCTTTCTCTAGTTGCGTTGAGCAGGGGCTACTCTTGATTGCAGTGCGCAGGCTTCTCATTGTGGTGGCTTCTCTTGTTGTGGAGCACGGGCTCTAAGCACACGGGCTTCAGTAGTTGTGGCGTGCAGGCTCAGTAGTTGCAGCTCATGGGCTCTAGAGTGCAGGCTCAGTAGTTGTGGTACACGGGCTTAGTTGCTCCATGGCATGTGGGATCTTCCCAGGCAAGGGATCAAACCAATGTCCCCTGCATTGGCAGGCGGATTCTTAACCACTCCACCACCAGGGAATTCCCTTCATTCTTTTTTATGGCTGAATAATACTCCATTGTGTGTGTGTGTGTGTGTGTGTGTGTGTGTGTGTGTGTGTGTATGTATATATATACATATATATATACACCACATCTTCTTTATCCATTCATCTGTAGGTGGAAGTTTAGGTTACTTCCATGTCTTGTCTATTGTAAATAGTGCTGTAATGAACATAGGGGTGCATGTATATTTTCGAATTATGGTTTTGTCCAGATATATGCCCAGGAATGGGATTGATGGATTGTATGGTAGTTCTATTTTTAGTTTTTTAAGGAACCTCCATACTGTTTTTTATAGTGGCTGCACCAATTTATATTTCCACCAACAGTGTAGGAGGGTTTGGGGGGACCTTTTCGAACAATTCCTCAGAAGAAATAACTATTTAAAATATTTACGAAAGTGATTTTGGTTCCAGTTGCTCTAAGTGTGCAAATCATAGTGGTAAGAAAAAAAAGTAGATCCACATGTGACCAAACTTCATTTTATCTTATAATATTTATTTTCTACTTTCTAACAGAGATCTTTGAGAGAGAGCCTCACATGGGCATTCATAAACTTGCTAGCTTCTTCAAAGTTATTCTCACCAATATTCATTAAGCAACATGTATGTGTATGCCAAATGGGTAAGCTTTTCTAGTGTATAAAATCCTTAGGGGGCTTTCCCTAAGGATTCAAATAAAAAGCTTCATGTGATCTAATGTCCTGGCAAAAAACCCACCCAACTCAAAGTAATGGAAAATATAGGCAAACATTAAATTGCTTCCTAAGATTACTACCCTAAATGACAACACACTGAATTAGTGAGTGTTTTTCCTGAGAAATCCAATTTTAAGGGGAAAAGTTCCCAAAGGAATTAACTAACGTTAACTTGTTCTAAGGTGGAAAGAAAACAGTGAATTAAAACTCAAAATTCACACTTGCCCTTTGCCTTTCTTAGGATGTGTACACTCCAGAGGATATTGATGTCACAGGTTCAGTGTCACATACTTCTTCATAAGGAAACCTGTGTGGGCCACAGGAATAAAAATCTGGAAGCAACCTAGCTTGAGACCTTATGTGTGGTAGCCTTGGAGACCAGAACTATATCTGGTCTTTAGCTTTCTTCCTTGTGTCATAAAATGCACTTATTTCCAAGAGTGTTTACTTACAAGTGAATCCCCACCCCCCCACCAATTACAGCCATGTGCCTGCTTCCATTTTCCTCAAGTCACTTCTCTCTACGCCTCTTTCTCCATTGGGTATGGCATAGACATGAGCTGAATTCTAGGACATTTCCCCCAGCTTTAAGATTTTAAGATAAAGAGTTCACACACCATATCTGAAAAATTTTATATCAGATTTTCTCCTCAAAAGAAACTTAAATCTGGGAGAAATTAAACTTATTTGGTTATTGTTCTTTTGCTATTTTATGCAAGCTGATGCTTTCTTTTTTGTCCTCCATTTTGTTAGAATGTTTTCTGAAGTCATTTACCTGGACCGCACAAAGACACTAACAAATGGGCATTTATAAAAAAAATGAGTTACAGAATACTGTTAAAAGTTTATTTCACAACATGTATACTCTAACCCTATATCTGTGTCACCCTCAGGATTTGGGGGATGGAAAGCATTAAGACTAAATGTATTCCATGGCTGTGGATTTGAAACCAGAGCAAACTGTGCTCCCCTTCCTCATTCTAGATTTAGCATCTACTTCCCCATTTTGAAATCTCAGAAAGTTGCAAAGCTACCTTGTGACAGCAAGGGTAAAGCTGGCTGGTGAGGAGAGGCCAGGGGTTGGCAAGCATGTAAAGATGACTCATTTCAGAAGTGCCAGCCACAGAAGTCAGAAACCACCATGGGGTAGGTAGTGAGACTGCTGGCTGAGTGCCATCAGCTACCAGAGTCCCAGCCTCACTACCCGACCCAGGCATTTGAGCCAAATAAAGCCATGTTCCTGTTGAGCCTATTTGCAGACAAGAGAGAGATGGGCAAGTAGCCAAATGGTAGAAAGACTATTTCTCATGAAATAAACACAACCTATTGCTTCTCCAGAGAACTGTGTTCCTTTTCTTCAAACACTACTGTTACCCATTTGGGGACAGTCCAAAGACCAAACATATTTTGAGAGCGTTCTCTTTAGAGGCAGTGTCATGGAGTAGATAGAGTCTAGACTTGGGTCCAGATGCTGGCTCCTTATGTAATGGCTATGAGACCCTGGGGAAGTGACTTAATCTCTCTGAACCAGAGTTTCCTCAAGTGTGAAATGGGGGGAAATGTTGCTCATTTTGAAGGCTTATTGTGAAGACTGGAAAATAATACATGCTCCTTTTCTTCTTTTTCCTCTTCCCCTTCCTATACCCTTTTCTCTTTCTTTCCTCTCCCTTCTTGTACAATTTGGTGTGAAAACCATCAGAACAAGTTAGCCATCCATGACTCAGGGTGGGGAGTAGCTGAAGAGGACCAGAATAAGGAGTTGAAGGCCAAACACGGTGAGGAGGACACACATTTAGAAGGGCTGCCTGGCATGAAGAATCAGAACCTACATGGTGTGAGGAGGGTATCTGAGGGTATCTGAGCCTGGGGCAGCTTGGCATGTGATAACAGAGCAGACATTCTGAGTAGAATGAGGGGGTGTTACATGGGGGAGAAGCCTACCACGAGGTGTCAGAGCCCAGGCAAGGGACAAGGATGTCCTACCACTAAGTGTCAGTGCAGACTGAAGAAGACATCATGCCAAAGGGGCAAGCCTGGTGCAGGGTGTCAGAGTCAGAATATAAGGAGGGCAACATGTGTGTGCATGGAGGGGTGCTGTTAGCAAGGGTTACATTAAGGGGATTAATCAAGTAAGTAAGTATATTAAGGACAGTAGGTGTTACATTTTTCACTGTCTGAGAAGGAAGTTAAAAATATGGAAAGGAAGAAAACTAGAATGGATACTGTGATGTCAGATTGAGATTGCAAGGATCAACATGAACTCTTGGCTTTCAAAACACACACACACATACACACACACACACATAGACACACGCTCCCTACCTAACTCTGTTCACTGAGAAGACACAGGAGGAGCAACACCTTAATAGCAATGAGCACACCCAACACCTACATCTTGGCTTCTAAGAACCATTTTCCACTAAAAAGAATCAGAGCTTCTTGGAGAAATGACTGATTCCAGGGTTGAGGAAAGGGAAGTATAAGATCAACCTGAATATCTTGTGGCAGAAAGCAGGATGTGATCAGTGACTGCTGGGGACATGTAAAAAGATGTAAGAGCCAGCTGAAGGGATTCACACTGGTCGAATTGAGGATAATTAGAACACCAAAATAAATAATAGAAATGGATTAAGATATGTTGAATAAAATAGGAAACTGTGAATCCATATTGATACAAATCAAACTGAAGGCTTGATGAGGAATGGGGCATTTACAACAATCAAACCCAATTAGAGGGACTTTCTAAATAATAACTGGCCTATAATCTTAAGGTCATGAAAGTCAAGGAAACACTGAGGAACTGTTCCAGAGCGAATAAGAGTAAAGAAATGTGACATATAAATGCAATGCATAACTTCGGACTAGATCCTTTTGCTCTAAAAGGCATTTGGGGGACATTTGGTGAAAGCTGAAAGGGGTTAGAGGATTAGATGGTAATTTTTTTTTTTTTTTTTTGCGGTACACGGGCCTCTCACTGTTGTGGCCTCTCCCGTTGCGGAGCACAGGCTCCGGGGCCATGGTTCACGGGCCCAGCCGCTCCGCGGCATGTGAGATCTTCCCGGACCGGGGCACGAACCCGTGTCCCCTGCATCGGCAGGCGGACTCTCAACCACTGCGCTACCAGGGAAGCCCTAATGTTTCTGTTTTTACTTGTCTCAATGACTGGCGTGGGCTACTGCATTTCACACCCTGCAGTGCATGGGGCATCACATACAATGAAGGATCATCCCAAGTTCAACATCCGACACAACTATCAAATGTCCTGCTGAACATTCAGGGTGGTGAAAAACCAGTCTGTAAATATCCAAGCCAAGCCTCTATGCCATCTTACAAATATTTTTGCACTGAATTTTTCAGGAAAACAACTATCATGTAAATATAGGGTAAATTAAACTTTGTGCTGATTAGAGCTCTACAAGAGTTTTCCCCCATTTTGGAAAATCACATTACTGACAGCAGTGCTGCTTTGTGGTGTTTGAGTCACCATACAACACATCTGTTGCAGTCTGCTTTTGTAGGTGTTATATATACAACGATTCTTCCTACAGGTGCAAACAGCTATTTCATTATGTTCTCTGGTGTAGTTGTGTCCAAGCATTTGCATATTTACATACATGCTATTTTAGGTATTATGTTTCTTTTATTTCTCATTTATATAACAGCTGGGACATTTTATTGACTTCTAAAAATGAGAAAGTTGATGGGTTATAAAGGTGGCCTTATAAAACATTTGTTACAGAGAAAGACAGTGTTGGATCTGACAGATTTGAAAACACTTGTGTGAGAGGAAAACGATATAGATATTTGCTTGTTAGAGTTTCATTCATTCTCCCATTCAACAAATGTTTAGAAAATATCTCCTGAGAATAAGGCACCAAAGAAGATGCAAAGAGGAATACACAGGAATCCTAGCTCTAAAGGACTCCCTGTCCTCAGCAAAGTCATAGTCTAGTGAGAGAGAGCACATATTTAGCAGGGGAGATAAAAATGTAGACAAGTAATTAGACTGTAACATAGAATATTATAAAAGCTTCTAAGAGAAATACAAACAGCATGCTTTGAAAATTCAGAGAAGGGAGCAGTTACTTCTGGCCAGGTTAGGGAAGGCTTGGTGCAAGTGCTGGCCTTTAAATTGGGCTTTCATGGGAGTGGATTTATGGGGATGGGGAGTCTGCGTGTAAGAAGTCAGGAGTGGCTCAGTGATTTCCACAGCTGGATTGCTCTTTGTCACTGCATAGGCTGATGAGCCTGGCTTGCTTTCCATACTTTTAGAAAGCAAATAGCTAAGCACCTTGACAGCCAGAGCAACAAATGCATGTCATAATAAGCAATTATTGATCAGGGAGACATTTTTATGGTGTTTTGGGAGTAACTGAATTATATTCACTGATGTGTTTGAATTTTAATTGTTTACCAGTTCACTGGGAGTAAAATATGGAGTAATAAAACAGATGATACCCCATTCCATGATATCCCAGCTCTCCTTGAGCATGACCTTCCTTCAGAATTACCTTAATCACCCAGGATGAAAGACAAAGTCTAAGGGCTTTTATGATGCTGCTCATAACACTCATGAAATGTTTCACTGTCACTATGGGTAATACACCAAGAATAAATAGCATGTAAACAAGTTTAATTACTTCAGAGTTTTACTGTCCACCAAGAAACCAAACACATTAAGTTATTCACTCTTTAGTTCATTAAAGAAAATTACAGAGAAAATAATGCTTATAGTATTTACCATCACCCAAAGGATGCCAGTAAACAGCAATGCATACAAAATTGTCAAAATATATGGAAATAAGATGAGATAAACAAGCAACCATGGCACCGTTCTAATCATTAGATTAATGGTCATTTGCAAAAGTCATGAAGAGAAAAGCACTATGATTTTTAGAGCAAGGAAACAAAACTTTGTGCTATAGGCATGAAAAAGATAAAATGAAATTCATTCAAGGCATCTTCCAGTCTAAGTAACAGAGGCAAACAGTTCAAGTAGGAAAATACATTTCTCCCAAAAGGAGAACAGTACTTTGTGCTTCTGTGTAGTTTTAATCTTTCCTTACTAAGTTAAAATCTAAAACTTTCGTCTATCCTGCATGAGCAGCACTATTTGTCTGATTTAAAAGTCTCAATTATAGAATCTGAGTGGCAAATGTCCTATAGAATTATGAGAGTGGGAGGGAACACAGGTGGCCATTACTCTACTCCTCTGCCCCCTAAGTGGGATTCAAAGCCATCATCACAGATAGCAAGGACATAAAAGACTATTCCTAGGTATTATAGAGAAATGTAATATCAGCAAGGAGATAATTGAGGAATAAAAGAGCTAACTAAATCAGTGTTTGACTGTATGGTTATGGATGACAAAGACATGTCCATAGACCAAGGGGGGAAAGCAGAGGTGGGGGGGATGGTGGTGGGGGTGGGATGAATTGGGAGATTGGGATTGACATATATACACTAATATGTATAAAATAGATAACTAATAAGAACCTGCTGTATAAAAAAAAAAAAAGACATCCATAGAAAGCAAAGCGGCTTCATTAAGCATGGTCCTCCAGAGGAAAGTAGTTTTTTCCCCTGTGATGCATTAAAATATATGCGATAGAGTTTGGGGTTCATTCCTCTGACATACTAAGATAAGTGCTTCTTCTGAAGTCCTCAGAAAATCTTACTTCACTTGAAAGGAATATTTTGCTTAGGTTGAACTGGAACGAGAATAGCCCTAAAGTATAATTCTTATGATTTTTCAAATCTTATCTTTATTCCATGAATACATACATTTTAGTGCCTATGATGTGAAATCTATCCTGGACCATTACATTAAAAGAAATCTTCAACAATACTGAGTTGTATCCTTTTTTTTTTCCCTTTGCTTATAATATCTTATTCATTGGTCTAATTTGGATTATTTCTCCACTGACAGGGACAATTGGCATATAATTGAGCCATATTCTCTAATACTATTTAATAAACATCATTAAGTAGTGGCAGATATTCACTGAATTATGGCCATAAGCCAAGAAATCTTCTAAGTATTTTACATATGAGAATTTATTTATTGCATGCAATAGAACTGATGACCTAGGTATTATTCTAATTCTTATTATCTTCATAAGGAAATTGAGGCATAAAGAAGTAGACTAATTTGCCTTAAGTCACACAGCTTGTAAGCTGTGGAGCCAGGACTTAAATCCATTCACTCCTGCTTCAGTGAGACCACCATCCTATAATAAACTGCAGTGAAGTATCAGCCCTTATGTTGAATGACTATTAAATGTACATACTATCCTAATTAATGCCAGGCATAATCCGAAACTGTCCATTGATTTGGAGGTAATTATAATTCATTCTTTTTAGACTAAAGTTCTGTGAGTTTTGACAAATGCATACAGTTGTGTAACCACTATTACAATCAAGATACAGAACAGTTCCATGCCCCACCCACCCCCCAAATTCCCCCAGGCCTCTTTGTGGTCAACCCCTTTCTCTACGCCCAGACCCTGGCAAGCCACTGATCTCTTTTCTGTCTCTCTAGCTTTTCCTTTTCCAGAATGTCATATAAATGGAATCATGCAGTTATCTTTTTATTTTTTTCCTGGCCTCTTTTACTTAGTATTGAATACTTGCTCTGTGCCATTGTGCATAACCCAACACTTCGCCCCTCCCAAAGAGTTATAAACTGTATTTGGATCATTGCTAGTAGCTCTCCTACGTTTCCTGCTTTACCTGTCTTCCATCTGATCTGCCTAATAAATCCTAACCTCATTTCACGTCCCTTTACCAGCTTGTTCAGTGGTTTCCTAATAGTGTGGGAAATCAAACAAAACAGGTGCATATTTGTGTAGTTGAGTTTGCAGCATGTTTTCCAGGAGACCTTTGAGTCATAAAAATGGGGAATACACATGTTGATTTCTATAGTTATTATTTGACAGTGTATATCTGTTGCCTTTTTTGTGATGGTCTAACTTCTTTCTCCAGTGACAGTGCTAGACATCATATTAAACCCTTTCCATAGCAACACATTTTAAAAAATTGAAGTATAGTTGATTTACAATAGTGTGTTAGCTACAAGTGCATAACAAAGTGATTCAGTTACATATGTATATGTGTGTATATATATATATATATGTTTTCAGAATATTTTCCATTATAGGTTATTATAAGATATTAAGTATAGTTCCCTGTGCTATACAGTAAATCCTTGTTGCTTATCTATTTTATTTTATTTTTTTTGAATTTTTGAATTTTATTTTATTTATTTTTTATACAGCAGGTTCTTATTAGTTATCTATTTTATACACATTAGTGTGTATATGTCAATCCCAATGACTATACTACCCAAAGCAATCTACAGATTCAATGCAATCCCTATCAAATTACCAGTGCAATTTTTACAGAACTAGAACAAAAAATCTTAAAATCTGTATGGAGACACAAAAGATCCCAAATAGCTAAAGCAGTCTTGAGGGGAAAAAATGGAGCTGGAGGAGTCAGACTCCCTGACTTCAGACTATACTACAAAGCTACAGTAATCAAGACAATATAATAGCGGCACAAAAACAGAAATATAGATCAATGGAACAGGATAGAAAGCCCGGAGATAAACCCACGCACCTATGGTCAACTAATCTATGACAAAGGAGGCAAGGATATACAATGGAGAAAAAAGTCTCTTCAGTAGTGGTGCCGGGAAAACTGGACAGCTACATGTAAAAGAATGAAATTAGAACACTCCCTAACACCATACACAAAAATAAGCTTATCTATTTTATGTGTAGTAGTTTGTATCTGTTAATCCCATACTCCTAATTTATGCCTCCCCCCTTCCGCTTTGGTAACCGTAAGTTTGTTTTCTATGTCTGTGGGTCTGTTTCTGTTTTGTTTAGATTCATTTGTATTATTTTTTAGATTCTACATATAAGTGATATATAATATTTGCAAAATTTTTTAAACACAAGTTTAATGGCGTGCATGGAGTGGTGATTGAGAATGGCAGCAAAGACTTTCGGTACATAAATCATTTATTTCTATTTTTTCTTAACCATGTTCTGCCTTTTTTATTCATTACTAAGAACATTGATTTGGAGATTAAATGTTTTCCTCTATTTTTATCTTCAAACGACCTTTATTCACTGCGTCTGCACTTTGTTAGATTTATTCCAGCCTCTTACACTAGGGTCATAGTTTAGCTTCAGCTTGGAGCCAAATGCCCCACAGCTGAAATGGCCGCACCTCTGAAGTGGCATTTTCCCAGGCCACTCCTGCCTTTAATAATGAGCCAGCCAGGAAGCAAGTTTGTATCTCATTACAACAGAGCCTTGTGTTAGGCCTGGTGCATAATTAGACGTGAAGAATTACAACTGGTCCTCTCTTTGCAAGATCTTTCAGCACCATGTCTGCACTTAAGCCATTACTTTTATTTTAATCTAATGATTTTGCCTCTCTCTCTCTCTCTCCCTCTCCCTCCTTCCACACTCTCTCTTATTTAATAACAACAATGAAAGAAACCAAGGAAGTTCGGAGATTTGCGGCTTTAAAAAGACTGGATCCCGAAAAGATTTTCACAAGACGCTTCAGAAACAGACGTTTGAGTCAGAAACCTTGGAGTGCAGTGAACCCAGCACTCAGGTATTTCCTACCAACAAACACGGTTGCCAGGTTACTGGACGTTCTTCCATGGCATGCTGGCGATCTTTTTTGAAACTAATAAAAAGGCTAGACTCATAGAATATTGGAATAGGAGGAATTCTACCATTTGAGTCAGTGATATTTTTTTTCAAACTTGTTTGTAGCTATAGACATTGGTGTTCAAATGAACATAGATGAAAGTGGAGGGGCTCTAACTGGGGAGGGGGGGGAATTGGGCCCATCCCTATAATGATTCCTACAGAGACTCAGAGGTGCCCCCAAGCCTAAGGCAGGCTGCAGCATGACTGAAAGCTCCACACTGAGGCAGACTGTCTATCACATACCAACTCTATAACCTCAGACAGGATAACTCAACTCTCTGGGCTTCAGTTTCCTCTCCTGGAAAACAAGGATGATAAAAGTACCCAACTCATGAAGTTGTTTGAGTATTAAATGAGTTAATGTGTGTAAAGCATTTAAGACAATGCCAGCTCACACTTTGCACCCTATAAATATTGGCTACTGCTGCTGCTGCTGTTGTTGTTATTATTAATTACTATTACAGAGTAGTTACAGTTTAAAAATCAGTGCTCTATACACCTGTGTTCATAGAGCATTATTCACCGTAGCCAGAATGTGGAAACAGCCCAGTGTCCATGGGCAGATGAATGGATAAACTAAATGTGGCATATACATACAACGGAATATTATTCAACCTTAAAAAGGGGGGAAATTCTGACATATACTACAACATGGGGATGAACCTTGAATACATTATGCTGAGTGAAATAAGCCAGTTACAAAAGAACCAATACTGTATGATTCCATTTATATAAGGTACCTAGAGTAGTCAAGATTCATAAATATATAAAGGTAAAACGTTGTTTGCCAGGGGCTGGGGAGGGGTAGGAATGAGGAGTTACGGTTTAGTGGGTATAGAGTTTCAGTTTTACAAAATGAAAAGAGTTCTGGAGACTGGTTGCACAACAATGTGAATGTAATGAACATTACTGAGCTGTACATTAAAAAATGATGAAATGGTAAATTTTATGTTGCATATATACTTGACACAATTTTAAAAAGATTTTAAAAACCAGTGCTCTGGGGCTTCCCTGGTGGTGAGGTGGTTGGGAGTCCACCTGCCGATGCAGGGGACACGGGTTCGTGCCCCGGTCCGGGAGGATCACACGTGCCGCGGAGTGGCTGGGCCTGTGAGCCATGGCCGCTGAGCCTGCGCGTCTGGAGCCTGTGCTCCGCAGCAGGAGAGGCCACAGCAGTGAGAGGCCCGTGTACCGCAAAAAAAAAAACCAAAAAAAACAACCAATGCTCTGGTCCAATCTGTCCGTTTTATAGGTAAGAAAAATAAAACACAGAGGAAGAAACGTGTCCAAGTTTGCACAGGACTTCTTCTAAACCAATATAGTTTTCAGCTTCCAGGTGCCCTCATAACACAAGCATCTCGACATACTGAATATGACTAGAGGTTTTAAATAATACCTATTTTTTCAAACTACAGTCAGGCTGACTACTTATCTCTGCAGAGGAATCAGCCATCAATTCCAGTGCTGAACCTGGTGGGCTTACTGAGGAATGGGATATCTGTATGCTGTCCTCTGTGGGAAATTTCAGGGGTTTTTCATTGGTAATTTTGACTAAATTCAGCTTTCATCATGTAGGTGACCAGCTAAATTGTTCCTTGTATCAGTCAGACAGATGAAACACTAGGTATTTCCACAGAAGAAATTTAACATAGGGAAATGGTTAAACACATTTTGGAGGACTGCGAGAACCAAAAAGGAAAATTGAAGTCATACAGAAATTGTAACTACAAGAAACAGCACGCCACCCTAAGCCTGGGGTCTGTGGCAGTGGTTCTCAAACCTAAGCTTCATCAGAACCCCCTGAAGGGCTTGTCGGAACACAGATGGCTGGGCCCCACTCCAGAGTTTCTGCTTCACTGGGTCTGGAGTGGGGCTTGAGAATTTGCATTTCTAAACAGCATTTCCCAGGAGTTGCCGATACTGCTGGTCCCAGGACCATGTCTGAGAAGCATGGGTCTAGTGGGAGGAGCTTGGAGTTATCAGAACCTAGCAGCTCAGAAGAGGGGCCTCAGAGCTAGGACTCAAATATCTGAGGAGGGGGCACAGCCTAGTCAGTGGTGTCGTCAGAGGAGAGACCTCACAGGGGCTGGGAGTCTGGACTTAGACCTCCTGGGAGAAGGAATTGCCCAGTTGGTGCTGATACCTCCAAGGAAGGTAAGATGAGGGTTGTTCTGGAAGTGCCAGAGAAACAGAAGACTAGGACCAATGGCCATAACCAAGGTGAGAGGAACTGCAGGCAGAGAGGAAAGGGTCAGTCCCTTTTCCCTCCCCCAGCCATCCAGTCTCCCTGGAGTGCTCCCTGTTGGCAGAACCTAAAGGGAGAAGGAGCAAAGCAGAAATGTGATTTGCTGAGTTGCAGACCCAGCACCACAGAGCAGAGCATAAAAGGGTAAATTCAAGAGGTGAGTGTCCAGCACAGCCATAAAGCACACTCATTTCTTCAGCACACTAACACAGCACTCAAGTCATCGGCTGGGTTTCAGAGCCAAGTTATACAAGAGAGGTGTGGTTTTAAGTATCAGACTAGTACTCATCATGGAGAGATGCTCAGTCCAGCAACATCCTCCCTTTCAATCATTTTTTTAAATTAATTTATTTTTGTCTGCGTTGGGTCTTCATTGCTGTGTGCGGGCTTTCTCCATTTGCGGTGAGCGGAGGCTACTCTTCGTTGCGGTGCGCAGGCTTCTCATTGCAGTGGCTTCTCTTGTTGTGGAGCACGGGCTCTAGGCACGCAGGCTTCAGTAGTTGTGGCACACGGGCTCAGTAGTTGTGGCTCGCGGGCTGTAGAGCGCAGACTCAGTAGTTGTGGCACACGGGCTTAGTTGATCCGCGGCCTGTGGGATCTTCCTGGATCAGGGATCGAACCTGTGTCCCCTGCATTGGCAGGCGGATTCTTAACTGCTGTGCCACCAGGGAAGCCCTTTTCAATCATTTTTATGCACCTTATTGAGTGGAATTGTGAGGCCAAATGCCTGAATTTCATAAGTTAAATATATATATGATGTGAATCCATGGTACACATAATATTTCATAAAAATTATATTATATACAATATTGTATAACTTCCTCTTTTTTATTAACAAGACAATATACTGTGATCATCTTTCTCTTCCAATGGCAGCACATTTTTCTGTTTTTTAATGACTGCCTAATGTTCCACTGTATGAAAGTTCCAAAATCTCTTAATCTGAAAAGTTTCTTTCGAGGGGGGCATTTAGGTTGTTTCTATTATTTTGTTATTACAGAGTTCCAGAGATACTCTTGTCCTCACATCTTTGCTCACTTGTCCAGTTGTGGCCTTAGAATAAATTCTGAAGATAGATAAAGACATCAATAGTTATCTATCTATCTATCTATTTATCTATCTATCTACATCTTTACATCCTTTTAAAGAGTGTTGGGAAATCCAATTCAGTTTCCCAAGCATCTTACAAATTCTAAGATGAACAAAACTATTAATAATTAAATTATTACCATTGATTATTGTTAACACATTCAGTTTAGATAAAATTTATGATCTAGGAGAGTAACACTTTTATGAGGTAGACAGATGTCACCAAAAATATGTATTATGGAGATATTGTACAGTAGTATGTTCATGTAATAGTATTTTGAGAATAACATTTTACCGTAAATTTTACAGGTGTTTATAACAGATCCATCTATTATTCTTACAACATATTCTTGATTATGGTTGTATGTTTTTTGCCAAGTCTGTAGTTAGGTATCCATTTCCCAATTTCCAGGACATTTCTCGTGGAATGAAGTGGCCATTTTGTGACTGAAATAAGACAGTTTTTTTCAAACACACTGCAGCTGAGTGAATACTGCTGGAATAGCAAACGCTCTTTTTTTTTTTTTTTCCTGGTGTTTATTCCTGTAACTGCTACTACAGTCCTGTAGGAAAGTGTTCCCATGCCCACATCTCTGTCTTCGGAAACATACTATTCAGCTTTGGAGTTTATATAAAATTTAATTTGGAAGGCTTCTCACAGATCGTCTTATTTTCCAGTTTCGAAAGCCAAGCTCTGGAGTTGGGATTAGGATGAGGTCCCTTTACTCCCCAGTCCAGTCTCTGCTTTTTTTAAACACCTTATTCCAGTTCTGTTCTGCTTGAGCACAAGACATGAGTAAGGTTCATAAGAGGTTTGGCTCCCAATCTCCAGGAGAGAGCATGCCCCAAACTAACAGCAATACAGAACTGTTTTCAAACTTTTCCTCAAGAACAGGTGTATCTACATCTGATGAGTTAATTACCTGCTTCCAGGCAGGAAGGATACATTTAATTATAGGATACCCAGTCCAGGAAGCTATGATGTGATTCTTGTCAGAAATTCTTTGAGACCCAACCCTGCAGTCTCACATTGGAGCAGTCTTGAGACATTCCAGACCCTTTAGTTCTCATTTTAGACCCATGATCTCTCTCACCAAGACATGTCTTTTTTCACAGGCAGGCCCCTGCCACTTGAACGTGCTGTGTGATGTATCTGGGAAAGGCCCCATCACTGCCTGTGACTTTGACCTCCGCAGCCTGCAGCCTGATTTGCGGCTGAAAAACCTCGTGCAACAAGTGAGTGCCGAGGACTTTGAGAAGCAGAATGAGGAGGCCCGGAGGACCAATCGGCATGCCGAGCTCTTTGCCCTTTACCCATCAGTGGATGAGGTGGGTGTGACCATCTTTATGCTGGAGAATTTCAATGAAGACACAGGGAGCCTCCAGGAAAATATTATTGTTTGTCATTACTGTATAGTAATGTCAGGATGCTTACTTGTGTGACTTCTGGGCTGTTCTTTTCATTAAGGCAAGCCTGTGTAACAGCAGAGCAAATTATTGATCAATCATACAGATGAGGTTCCTTAATAACAACTAGGATTTTCATAGCACTTTACAAAACACTTTCACTGATACTGTCTCATTTAATCCTCAAAACATTCCAAGGGTCTACATGCAGTAAGCCCACTCAGCCAGTCAAACCATTAAGTTACTTGAAGGTGTGTTTTGCAGCTAATCTATCAATACATGTATTACTTAATCCTTGATGTTCGTTAGTGCTTTGTTAAGATTTTTTGTTTTTTGTTGGATGGTCTCTATGAACAACCAGAGAGACCTGCTTTGAAAACATTCCAGTCAAAAATAATCATAGCTGTGTTCCCAATGCATAGAACACCCAGATCTTGATTGTCCACTCTATATAGTGGAGCTGACCTGAAACAACTTGATTTAGGCTTTGCCTTTGGTCGCTCCTGGGGGCACTTTGGATGGGATGGCGGATGACCGTTATTCAAGCCTGTTCAGGCTCCTTTACAAGAGGCTCATAGTCTTCCGTTCTGCATGTCAGAATATCTACATTTCTGCGTCTTGCCAGAAACGGATTGCCACAATATATCTTTGCTGTCCAAATTTTATTAAAAGCTGAGTTGCAGGAAATAAGATTTAGGGAAATTTTGCATAAAAGATATGCCATCCTTCCATGCCTCTAAGTATTTGAAATGTGATCTTTGGATCAATCAAAACCATCAGGGAGCCTCACTCTCACACCTTGTGAATCCCCCACCCCTGTGAATTGTTTGCTTATTTGCCCTTCGATGAGCTTACTAGTGGTCAGCAAAAAAAGACAATAAGGGAAATAGCAGTTATTTGATATGATATGTCCACTGTGCAAATATTATTAAGGATATTGACCTACTCATCATGCAGCACCTGCCTCAATGAGGATCCAAAAAAAAATTGTCCCTCAAACCTTCAGACAAAGAAGAATTATGCTCCCACTGAGAAAATGTGTATGCTTAGAGATTGTCACATCTTGTAATCAGCTCCACAAAATTCGTTACTTGGAGTCAAATTTCTGTTCACCTCTACTAAATCTGGTGGCTTACTTATTGGTGTCCTGAATTTACTTCAGCTTTCTTTTTTTCTTATCCTTATTTTCCAACCACCTTGGTTTTCTCTTCTATTTATTTTATTTGCAATGGCCTCAAATCCTTTTTTTTAATTGTCAGGGGCCTCGAATCCTCTTCTGAATGAGGCAGATTAAAAATAAATATGAATTATGTGGGCAGTGTTATCATCTCCATCTTCAGATTACAAAGTAAGAATCAGAGAGGTTAAATAACTTGTTCAAGATACAGCAGGTAAATTGAATTATAGAATGGGGAATCCAAACCCATTAACTCCAAATTTTATGTTTAACTGTTTATTTATCTATATATGGCTACCTGGTATATTAGCACACCTAATGGAAATCCAAAGATGACATAAACAATCACATCTTGTAACTTTTCAGTTTCCATCTACAGCTTTAAAACTTCTTACCAAATTTGTCGAGAAATATTATATCTGACTGATATGACCTTCACTTGCATTCCTCTTCCTCCCAATTCCATGATGGAGGTGCCAAAAGGTAATAAAGACCCAAAATGAACACAAGTAGAGAGAAAACAGTTAAAGGGTGAGGAGAAGACTTCCAGTGAGACATCAGCTCATTAAAGTCTCCTTCATGAGATTAAATGGGAGGATATCCAGGCTTGATTACAAGGATGAATCATAGACCATTTTGAAGGAATTTTGTTTTATGGTCTTTAAACAATGCAGAAACTCAATTGAGACTAAAAGTTATGATCTAGCGGATGTCCTAATGGGGCCTGCCATACTAAGTGGAGAGGAATGCTTTGTGATTAGTGTATAGTTTATTTGGAAATTGCTAAGTCTAAAATGTTAGAGGGCTTCTATACCAGCCCTTTAATGTGTTGGAGTTGTACACAGAGAAATTGCATTTGTTCTTGTAATTTGTACTTTCTCCAGAGAAAGTCCTGTAGAAAAAAGGGTAACTTTCTGGCCTACCATGAAATGATTACAAGTGCTGAATTTTTTGACACCACATTAGTGAAATTATTTTATATTATTATTACTTTATTTCCCAATGAAAAAAAGAAGAGAGGTGAACTCTTACATCCAAATTATGACTGAGTATACAGGGGATGCAAAAGTAGAATTCAACCACCAAGCTTCTATGAGGTGAGCTTTTTCCCTGATTCACTCTGATTCTATAAAAGGCATCCTATGTGTTGATCCATACAAAGGGTGCCACTATACTCCAAATCGTAGAGGAGTTTGCATTAGGACTCTTTTGGTTGCAAGTGATGGAACCCAACTAAAAACGAATTTTTTTTAAAAAGGTAGGGACTTATTGGCTCACATAATGAAATCACAAGTAGGCAGATGTAGAATTGGCCTCAGGATCCATTGGGTCAGCTGATGGAAGAACATCATCTCTCATATTATCCCTTTCTCTCTTACGATCTCTCTCTCTCTCTCTCTCTCTGCCTTTCTCCCTCTCTCTCTTTCTCTCTCTCTCTCATTGTAAATATCTATCTGTTTTCTCCCAGGAAGAGGAAAACAACAGGTATCCAGTACAACTTCACATTTCCTCTTCTGCTTTATTGGCAATTCATTCTTATTTCAGATAACTGTAAAGGTGCAAGAAATTCATATAGATTAGAGTTAGCAAATATATGAATATGTAGACTTTGGAACCTGGATTAACAAACTAACTGTAAAAAAAACTGAGAGAGCTGGGGAAGTTTGGAACTGACTACGTATTTCGTGACAATAGGACATTATTTCTAAAAAGTAATAATAGTATTATGGTACGTGTTTTTAAAAAGTCCTTATCTTTTAGAGATCTGTACTGAAATATTCACAAATGAAAATATATGATATGTGGGGCCTTGCTTCTAAGCTTCCAACACTGAATGGGGGAAGGTAGTAGGAGGGAGTATAGATGAAACCAAGTTGCCCATGAGTTGAAATTGTTAAAGCTAGGTGAGAGGTAAATGTGGTTCATTACATTCTTCTCTCTACCTTTGTATATGTTTACAATTTTCCAAGTGAAAAGCTTTTTAAAAAGGATCCCAAAGCTCTGAATCCAGACCAAAGGCAGTCTTGGAAACCCATGAGTGTCTTTACGGTGAGGTTGTTTTCCAATAAGGGGCCCCTTCCCTTTCAGATGTGTCTGTTCTGATCACCCTGAAAATTCCAGCTTGCTCTGAGAGACTTCAGCTCAGTGTAGGTATCGGAACAGAATTTTAAAATTCTTCTGGTTGCTGTGGGGTATTTGGGATATCATTTATAGCCCAGGAAAATACAATTAGACATGGCTCTATTTGTTGCACCCTTGTGAGCTGCAGACCACTCATCAGAGTTTGTATAGCCTACTACAAGAGCAAGAATTAAAGTTCTCAGGGAAACTTGCACTGTTGATCTTTGCATGCATGACTATACTTAAGATACTGTGATAGTTCACATTTGAATGTTAAAAGTTACAACAGGAACTTGATACTTCCCTTTAAGTCCCTTGGTCCCTATGTAGTAAAATAGACAGACGTATCTCTTAAATTTGTCATTACTAAGCTTCTCTATACTTAGAACTTTAGCAAGTTCTAGCTGGACATGTCTATTTAGAACCTACAAATTCAACCCCACATCTCTATCATCTGTTTAAGAAAACAGTAAACCGAGAAAGACACTGTATTATAGTTTTAATGGTTTACAGCCTCAGGTGAACTGTTCTGACTCAGATCTCCAATCTGAAACTCACATATTTACAAGTAAAGCCTTTGGCAGGAGAAATATTCTGTGTCCTTAGAGCCAGCCAAAAAAAAAAAAAAGTCAACAATAAGTATAAGATTTTGCATTGCCATCTGGTGGATGTTACTAAGCCATATCCATGTTCACATTTCCTTCCTTCCTCCCTCAGTCTCTTTGTCTTAAATGCTTGGCTTTCTGAAAGGAGAAAATGTTTGCTGTAAATGCTGACTTTGAAGCGTAGGGGTTGGATAGTAAACTCTCTTGTAAAAGTCAATGTGTTATTCTGCAATTAGAAATAAAGCAAATGCAAGCTGCCTTGCATGGTGGCTAGCAGCCTTCCCTTCCCCGAGTTAACTTCAACTGGAACTCTTCATGGGAATTCACTACTGATTTCTTTTACAATGTGATTAACAATAGGAGGATGCTGTGGAAATACGTCCGGTACCAGACTGTCCTAAGGAACATCTGGGCAACAGAATATTGGTCAAGTTGCTGACCCTGAAGTAAGTATGAGCAGACACTAATCACTACATTGAGGTCTGTCTTGCCTTTCAAATACAGACTGTGTCTTTACCATCAGAGCTTGAATCGGGGAGGACCCCCAACACACTTTTAACAGTGCCCTGTGAGGTAGTAGAAAGAGCAGAGTTTGGAGTCAGCTATTCCCAGAATCTAATCCTGCCAAGCCTTTGACAGTCATTCTTCTATGACAGGGAAGGCAAAACACTAAGGTTAGGCATGTAGGTAATTAATTGAGTGAAGTGGCCTACATTAAGAAAAATAACGGTAAAAGCCAATGGTGTGCTGGAGTCCACTCTAACTCCTGAGAGCTGATTGTATACTTCTCTTCCCAACTCTTTATTCAGTGAAGTCACGTTGGTAGCTTGAAATTGGCCATAGTGAAATGGTGGAAGTATTTACAACACTGAACTCAGAAAATGCTACAAATTAGAGCCTTTTTTTTTTTTTTTTTAGAGGCTTGTTTGTTAAACATTTACCAGCACACCACTGTTAAAACACAATGAAAAATGCAACTAAAACTCAGTCTCAGTGCCAGTGGACAATATAGAGTAGTGGGGACTGCAGCAAACTATCTCAACGGGGCACCCACTACTGGCTAGGGTCAATTCTTGCCATCCAAGTAAACAAGCCCATTTTGGTCAATTGTCTGATTTTTTTTTTAAGAGAAGCTAGAAATCCAGATTTTTCTGCATAATTTCCTGACTTCTTAAATATTTTCTCATTTCCTTCTTAAGTACCACACGTTTCAAAAAGAACATGTCTGAAATCTGGATTCATCTCATGGGCCACATTTGCTTTAAAGCAATTGTTTCCATACTTTTTTATTGTATTTAGAAGTCACACATCCTCTGCATGTGTGTATTCATTTTGTATTTGTTTATTAAATATTATATTATAAAACATACATAAATGAGGCATTTTGAAGGATGAACTCAATAAATAAAAATAAATTATAGTATTTTCTTCCTGCATTCCAGTGGATTGTCTTGCCTACCCCCTGGAGTGCTTGCCTGCCTCCCTTTCCTCTTTGCAGACTGCTGCTTTAGAGAATTAGTTCTTCCACTTCTTCATAGGCTCTTTTGAAAATATTAAGTTGTGAATGCTCTACCAAGGCAAAAGTTCATAAGCATAACATTTTTTCATACCCTATTAGGAAGGTCATCCATCTCTTGAAGTCAATTCATGGACCCCTTAGGCAGCACCTGATTTGCAATTAGAGCCTTTGGATTCTGGATTCAAGACTATGTTTCAGCCCTGGGGACTTCTCTAGGATTTTGAGTTCTTGTAAATGAAGTAGTGAGACCAGATCTCAAAGTTCCTATTTGCCATAAATTTCTGATTCTATTGCGGAGCCTCCCGAATTCTCTGCTCAGAACACAAGCCAGCATGACTGCTTACACAAGTGTGGAGATCTCTTGATGTTGTAACACCCTCCTTAAGCCAGTTCTACCAGTAGGATGGGGGGAGCAGTTCGGACATTTTGTCTTGTACACGGAGATGAGCGGCCGATAAGTGAGCTCTGTATCAAG
The DNA here is from genome assembly GCF_949752795.1 of Hyperoodon ampullatus. Taxonomy (NCBI): domain Eukaryota; kingdom Metazoa; phylum Chordata; class Mammalia; order Artiodactyla; family Ziphiidae; genus Hyperoodon; species Hyperoodon ampullatus. Next base: position 75,364,832 of record NC_136919.1, on the reverse strand, counting down.
CAATGGGTACAGAAAGGCAAACTCTAGCCCTTCCGAGCTGACCCGGAATGGGGAACCTCCTAGCCCTTCAGCAGGAGGACTGAGTAGAAGTGGCTGATCGGTCTCCCTCTGCATTCATTGTTCAGGAAATCCACCCTATTGCCTGAGGCACTCACCCACCCACCACAGGAAGCTCATCAGATACAGCAACTATGCCCTTTGGGATTGGAGGAATTCTTCCCTGTGATGCATGACACTAAGGCTCCTAGATGTTTTCCATAAATAAATGGTAGCTCTTCTCACAAGTGGTAACACGTGGTCACTAAGATAGTCATGTAATATTATTAAAAAAAAATTGAGTCACTTGGATTTCTCTTGATGAAGATTGTGAAGTGTAGTTTCTAGTTATTTTTCCCCAAAACTGCCAAAGCAGAAATTAAGTAGAATCACAGTGTTTGCTCAATGTATACTTGACCTACTCCAGTATCTTAAATAGTATTCATACCAACATATGCCTGCAATAGGGGAGAGGAACCAGAGATCATCCTGTCTTTCACTACTTTAAATAAACTGGATAAAAGAAAGCAAGTTCTTATAGGTAAACCTAGAATGTTTAAATATGAACAGTAAAAATTTAATAATGTTAAATTTTATTTGTGAAATATGCATAATGTAAAATTTGCCATCACAACCATTTTTAGTGGTGTTTCAGTGGCATTAAGTACACTCACACTGTTGTACACCTATCACCACCATCCATCTCCAGAACTCTTTTCACCTCTTCAAATTGGAATTTTGTACCCACTTAACAATAATTCCCATTTTTCTCTCCCACCATTCCCTCATATAAGTGGAATTATATAATGCATGTCCTTTTGTGACTGGTTTATTTCACTTATACAGTGTCTTCAACATTTTTCCATATGGTAGGATGTGTCAGAATTTCCTTTCTTTTCAAGACTGAATAATATTCCATTGTATGCATATACCACATTCTATTGATCCATTCATCCCTTGATGGACACCTGAGTTTGCTTCCACCTTCTGGCTACTGTGGATAATGGTGCTCCTTGACATTGTTTATAAAGCATATTCACACACATTATCTTTCACAATGCTTACAACAATCCTAGGGAATGGGAAGAGCAGGTGTCCTTTCCTCATGTTACAGATAAATAAATGCAACTGGGAAAAGTAAGTAACCTGATTAAGATCCCAGAGTTAGCAAACAGTGGGAGAGGGAACAGAGCCCAGGTCTGTCTGACTCAGTGCCCTATGAATTTGCCCTCATGCCTTACTGCCTCATTTCCAAAAGTGCCATTTGACCAACTCACTCTTGTCTGTGGTTACCTCTGCCCAAATATTCTTCTTCAAAAGTCCTCTTTTTAGACAAAGCTATCCAATGATAAGGCCATCCTCTCACATATGCCTTGAAACAAAATTTGACCAAATTTACCTGACTTCTGCAATAACAGTGATCCAGGGCCTGATTAGTAGGGCTCTTAGCTGGCAGTATCATGGATTGTTAACCTGAGAAATTTGGAAGGTGAACATCTCTGCTCCATGTGCATCCTATAACGTGTGGCAGGATTATGCTTTGGGGATGCCCTCTCTTCAAACCCACCATTTCCGGGGGAATTGGCAATTAGGGCCATATGAGAGCTGCTCTTTCCAGCTCTCATTGGATCCACACACCTCAGTGTTTATCAGCAGTGCTCAGTCCCCTCCCTCCACCTCAGGTCAGCAGCTACCCTGGCAGTGGAGTTAGGACGGGCCAGATATTCACACACATCATAACCTAACCTAAAGAAAAGCAACTGAACTTTCTTTTTTGTACTAGCTGAAAAGCCCCAGCCCTTAAAATTGAATAATAGAGCTTTCTATTCTGGCAGTAATCTGTAAACTGTAAACAAGACCTTTAGCTAAGACAGAGACTCAATCCTCTGAAAACACAGCAACTACAATGGTAAGAAGTGCCATACTGGATCAGACCAAGGATCTGTTCCACCCACTCTCTATTGCAGGGTCACCAGCAAGCACTTTTGGGGAGAATGTACCATCCACTATGATCTCAAATGATTAGGAGTTTTCCCATGAACCTCCCATATTTCTCCATTAACATTCCAGTGTGATTCTCACATGCATAGAGCTACCCAAATACTTGTGAAAACAACTTACTTTTTTTTTTTTTGGTACGCGGGCCTCTCACTGTTGTGGCCTCTCCCGTTGCGGAGCACAGGCTCCGGACGCACAGGCTCAGCGGCCATGGCTCACGGGCCCAGCCGCTCCGCAGCATGTGGGATCTTCCCGGACCGGGGCACGAACCCGTATCCCCTGCATCGGCAGGCGGACTCTCAACCACTGCGCCACCAGGGAAGCCTCAACTTACATTTTTAACCAGATTATATATCCAGGCACTTTCAGAAAATTCAGAATTATCTAAGTTAAAACTATATGTTTTTCTCTCTTTCTTTGACAGGTTTGAGATTGAAATTGAGCCTCTGTTTGCCAGCATTGCCCTCTACGATGTTAAAGAAAGGAAAAAGGTAAGACGGCAAAATATAGCCCAACCCTGAGGGCATCGCATTTTGTTCATTGTCTTGGGTTTCATGTTTTTAAATCTCACTTCTATGTAAGAAAACCACGTCAGATTTGAAAGCAAATGACCTTTGATATGTCCAGTTCTATTGCCTTTGCAGTTTTTAAAGAAGTGACCTGGGAATTTATGTTCTTTGAAGAACCTTTACGAGAAAGTCGGCTGGAGGTGGTAGCCTGGCTGAGATAGAGAAGTGAAATAGTGACATATGGGGTTACACATAAAACAAAGCAATGTAAACACGGCTATAACAAGCCCAGTGCAAGTATATTGTGCTTTTAATTGAAAAGATTTCTCCATGAATGTCTTAATGTTTAGTCATTTTGTAACTCCTAGAGGAGGACACAAATAGCAAAACCAGAGGAGACGTTTCTGCCCCTCTACCCATAACCATTCAGTAGTTAAGGAAGTGTGTATATTTTGAATAAATATTAATAATCACTAAGATTTGTATTGGTCAACCTCCCACACACACATTCAGTGGTTTAAAGCTGAATGGTTTAAATGGTTTAAAGTGGTTTAATGGTTTAAGTGGTTTAAATGGTTTACAGTGGTTTAAAGCTCAGATTTGCACAGGCATCAGAATCACCCGGAGGGCTTGCTAAAAGAGATGGTGGCCACCCCCCCAGAGTTTCTGATTCAGTAAATCTGGATGGGGCCTAAGAATCTGCATTTTGAACAGGTCCCCAGGTGATGCTGAAGCTGCTGGTCAGGGGGCCACATATGGAGAACCCGTGGCTAGAAGAAGGAGAATTTTCTGCCTTTGTCTCCTAACAATCCAGAGTAGGAAGGTGTGGGGTCAACAGTGGTCTGCTCCACTCAGGCATTCGGGAACCCAAGTGGCAGTGTCTCCTCCATCTTCAATATGTGCCCTCCCCAGTCACTCTTGTCACTGCCACTACGGCCCCCGGAAAAAGGGGAAAAGCTGGTGGGGGTGTGGGGTGGTGTTGGAGCCTGGAAGTTAGATACATCATCACTTGTGCTCGCAATTCACTGGAAAGAATCTAGTCACATGCTCACTCCTAACTCTACAGGGGAGGCTGGTAAATGTAGTCTCTGCCTGGGAGCCACTTCTTGGCTGTAAATCTATTAGTGATGAAGGGGAAACCCAACTCTACAGTGGTTCTTAAGTAACACTGCACCGGTGAGCTCAGGAGCACTCATCGTGACATGCTCTTGCTTGAAATCTTTAATGGATCCTCACTACCTGCAAATTAAAAACAAATTCTTCAGCTTCCATGCCCGGCTTTCTTCAGGATGGCTCTCATCTGCTTTCTTTCCCTCGAGAGCCTAGGCAGAGTCAAGCCAGGCTCCTTGATGTTAACTAAAGTCACTCCACGTGTTCCAGCCTCTGAGATATCTGTGGTGCACTCTCTCCCTGGTACACAGTCCCCCTCCAGCTCTGCTTGGTGGAACCTTCTTCCAAGGCCTATCCATCTCACATGCCTCCCCCATGGAAAGCATTCCCCATGCCCCCAACTGGATGTGACCTCTCACCCTCGGGAACTTCCACAGCACTTTTTTGTATGCGTGTGATCACTTATATTTTGCTCTTACTGTAGTTAGTATGCATTTGCCTTTTCCCTCATTCTTGATTGTAAACTAATTGAGAGCCAAAGTAATGCCTTGCTTTTCTTCAATCCAGTACCTAGCACATCACTGAAATTCAGGAGATACTGGTGGGTTAATAAAAATTTTAATGTTTCAAAGAACATCTCTCAAATGACTCAGAAATATCTAGAGACTGTAACAAAATATGTATCAGATTTTCTAGCAGCCACTAGTCATAAACCAGGTCTACGGTTATACTTATTTCTTTGGTGAAACTTGGTGGGTTTTTCTTTTCCACTTTTTTTATTAACATGTTTAGACCATGAGAACAATAGGTATAACTCATTTTTCATTTTGCCACTCATTTACAGATCTCAGAAAATTTTCACTGTGACCTGAACTCTGACCAATTCAAAGGATTTCTGCGTGCTCACACGCCCTCTGTTGCCACATCCAGTCAGGCAAGATCTGCAGTATTCTCAGTCACCTATCCATCCTCGGACATCTACCTAGTAGTCAAGGTAGTTCAACACAATCTGATTTGCACAGTCTGATGTTCTCATTGTTGCATTACTCCCAGTGAACGTTTAGAGTGAAAGAGGTATCAGAAAATATTACATGTCCTCTGTGAGATTCGCTTTGTTTCCCTCTTAACTTTACTCCTTTTCCTTTAAAAGCAAATTGAGTTGGGTACTAGAATGACTATGGGTTTTGGAGTCAAACAATCCTAGGTCTGAGTCCTGGCTTTGCAACTTAGTAGCTATATGACTTTGGGCAATTACCTAACCTTTCTGAGACTTAGTTTCTTCATCTGTAAAGTGGAGATAATAACACCTCCCTCAATGAGTAGTTGTGATTACAGAATAAAACCTGGCATGCATAGACACCGTTCCTTCTGACAAGGAAAACACCCTCAGCTATCCAGCTCTGGGATGCTGCTGTGGAGAAAAATCTCAGACAGAGTCTCCTAATCATGTTCACATTTTTCTAAAGGCCCAGAGTTAAATGTCCGAAAATCCAGGCTCTGACAGTTTGAGGTGTGGGTTATAGAGTCCAAGCTTCACTCTCCCTTTTCATCACCATCTCACAGACTGAGTATGTCTAGTGAGAGTCAAAATCTGCGGGCAGTTCTAAGTGGAAAGACCTTTCATTCTAGGTTGTACTCTTTGCTGATGTAAGAAAACCAGAGACTTTCTCTACACACCAAAATGGCTGGTTAGAAGTTAACAGCAAACATTGAGTATTTTATCTACTTTAAGCCAAATAATTAGTCTCATTGACTCTTTACCCTCAAATTAAAAAAAAAAAAGTCCTGGTGTTTTAATTTCATGTACACCCAGCATTCTAGGATTGGGACATTTTCTAGTTAGCACAATGTTTTATGTCCATAATCTCATTGATTCCCCCATGATCCCATGAGAGTAGCATACAGGTTCCAAAAACTTCAGGTGATGTGGAGGTCACTTAACAAGAGGCAGATGTCCTTCCATTCTAGCTCCCTTTACACTGTTTTACAAAAATTCTGAAAGGTCATTATAGCTTGAAGGGAACATTTAAGTTTCTGGAAAATAGAGTTAAAATTCTATTGCTGAAAAGACACATCTGTTGTTGTCAAACTTAATGTGTGTCCTTTTCATTGCACTATTACTTAGACATACAGGAAAATTAGCTTAAAGTCCACACTAGCAAGCTGTAGCAGCTTGCAGTTACTTTGAAAATTCACTCTAGCCTGGGAAATCAAAGAAGCCAATACCAGTTCCATAGATCCAAATTTTACTTCCAATTCCAATTCTCAGTGGATGACTTTATTTTGGGTAACCCATGGCAGTCTGCTAAATATCAGTGGTTACCTATGGGTGACTATTTACTTACTTACTAAGTATATTCCAAAATTTTCAGATGTATAAATGCATTCATTTGGCAGTGATAAACATTCTCTAAATTGTCTGGATAGAGTTAAGAAATTTAAATCTACTCAGTAAGACAGTCCCTGGTTTGCTTCTGATTTGTTTTTCTTTATTGTAATACCACAGTTGTTGCTTCTTTCCCTCTAAATAGGGCTGAGGGTAGCCTCTTTACCTTAAAGAAATTTCCAGGCAATTCTGATATGCCCCTTTCCCCTACCTGCCATGGTTATGAGGACTCAGGCATTTCTTTTACATATCAATCCTGAAGGACCATATAGTAGGCTCTCATAGCAGCCGGCAGCTCCTTCTCGCAAAGTACCTGAAGTTAGCCAACTCGGTGAAGGGAATAGTACCTGCTGATCTGGTCGAATCTGGATCCTCCTTCCAAATTCTGGAGATCCCTCTCCTGTGGGTTCCATGATATAGATGCAAAGTCATGGCATTCCCATTCTTTGCTTCAGGATTCTAATGAAAAGGTTCTTTATCTCTGTTTAAAGTTCATTTTAAAGACCACATTTCTATCCACTGACCTCATGGAAAAATTAGCTTCTTTCCAATTTGCTGTATAAACTCCCGACCATAAATTTCAGGAGGATAGGGACCAGGCTTATCCTGTTCACCACCTTGGCTCCCCAACAGCTACCCTATAGAAAGGACTCAACAAATGTTTTTTGAACAAGTGAATAGGTGAATGATCGCTGACTAACAGGAAAATGGGTTAGTCTCTACCTCGAGTGTTATGTGTCCATGGCCTCAACCAGGTGCATCTCTCAGGAGGATCAGCCTTGTCTTCAGGCTATGGCAGTGGGAAGGGGTTTTTAAGTTCCTCTGTGAGACGAGAGACTTAATGCTTGCAGTCTCCTTGAGACAGATGTTCATTGAGCAGCCCCATGCCATTTCGTTTGAAATTCCATGAAACACCGTCCATCACTTGGGTGTTTCTGGTTTAAATACTTTGTGCCTAATTGATAATGCCTGTTAAGAATGTGTTCCTTTTAGGATATGTTGACCCAAACTTCTTCTTCAAGGATTATCTCAACTAATAACACAGACTAATGGGACTAAATCCATTTGTTTTTCTCTTCCACATATAAGTTAAATTAAATTTTCTTTGAGCAGAGGGTTAGACAATTTTAAATTTCTGCTTTTTTTTCTCTTAAACATGGTGCCTAGATTTATGGCCAGCCAGGTCCTTCACTTGAAGCAAGATGGAAGATGATGCTTGACAGTAGTAATTCATATTACTAGCCAGTTAGCAAAGTGAGAAGCTCTACCATCCTACTGCTTTCAAGTTCCTTTCCAAGTCTGTTAAATCCAGAGAAGCAGCCCTAATAGGAAATACAAGGGAGACAATTACAGATAATTTATTCTGTTCATTTATTCATTTTGTGGAAGGTTTTAGTCCCCAACCTGACTTTCACAGAGGTCATATCTCTTTTTTCATTGTAAGCAATAATAAACAAAATGAGCTATTCACATCCTACATATGTCTCGTGGGTTTTGTATTAAAAAATAACTTTTATTGTATTTTTTATTATAGGCATAATACATGTTTATTGTTTAAAAACAGAAAATACATGTAAGCAATAGGAAGAAGATAAAGATAGTACATAATCCCACCATACAAAGACAAATACTATTAATATTTGCTGTGTATCTATCGTCCTTTTAATATGCCTTTATGATTTTTTTTACAAAACTGTATAATACTCTTCGTACTAATTTTTTAAATCAAAAAACATATATTATGGACATCTGATGTCATCAAATATTGTCATAAGACACTATTTTGATGGTTGCATAGATTCCATTATACAAATGTAATTCACGCACTTTGTTTTAATATTATTTTTGTTGGTAGATTGAAAAAGTCCTTCAGCAGGGAGAGATTGGAGACTGTGCAGAACCCTACATGGTTATCAAAGAAAGTGATGGTGGAAAGGTATGCTATTTTGAGTATTGCTAAATGGTAACATTTTAGAATAAGCAGACGTTTTTCAGAAGTCTCCCATAAAATAGTTAATGGAGTTTAGTCCATAATGTGTCCCCATATGAAGCACTAATAAATTATATTCAAACAAAATAAGGAAGGGAAACTTCATCAATGACAACTTTTTAAAGAAATAAACTATTAAACTCAGCAAATGATGATGTACACACCAATGTCTAATTACAAAACTTGACTAGGGCAAAAACGCGTCCTGTTGTCTTGGTTCTGAGGCCTGGACTCGGTTGGGAAGGCCACAGACACCCCACAAAACTGAACAGTGCCACAGCTCCCCTAGCTTCCTCCACAGCATGGGCCACCACCCTTTCTGATCTGGATATTTGGACATTAGCTGAGACTGCTGTACATCATAAATTTATTAGTACAACATAGGTACTGAGCCATGAAAAGGACATCTCTTCTCAGCACCCATTTGCAAAAGTTTCCAACATAATTTTTAAAACATGGCCTTTTTGGAATAAGACTTGCCCAACAGCATCCTACTGCAGACTCATAAATTTCAAGTAAGATTTATTGAACTCAAGATAACTTGCTTTTTTAAATCTACCTTTTATCCTGAACTTAGAATGATTACCTTGGAAGTGTTGTCAACCTAATAAGGAGGTTGTTAGGAACCCTTATAGATCTTTCTGGAATCTTCCAAGACAACTTTGGAAAAACAGGCTCTCTTAAGAGCTTGATAGAGATGATGTACAAAACTTTTCATCCCAAGATTCTCTCATGCGAATCTAGTGTAGCTAGCACCTAAAAGAGGTACTTGTTGATTAGGTAGTATAATAAGCCCCAATACTTTTGGGTTTTTTGTTTGCTTGTTTGTTTGTTTAGCTGAAGGTATATTTAATAATTGAATGTAGGCTTTCTTTAATTCTTTAAATTCCTCCTTTTCTATTCTGTATTTCCTTATCAGTTGGACTTCTGGCCTGAGATGTGTTGTTTTTCTGCCCATTCCCTCTTTTTAATCAGTAGGGTAGGGATTTTGGAGATGGCTGTCATATCCATGGCAGAGGCAGTTGACTTGGTGCTGGTGCCATATTGGTTTTTCTTTTTTCTTATATCTTTATTGGAGTATAATTGCTTTAAAATGTTGTATTAGTTTCTGCTGTACAACAAAGTGAATCAGCTATATGTATACATATATCCCCATATCTCCTCCCACCCTCCCTATCCCACCCCTCTAGGTCGTCACAAAGCATTGAGCTGATTTCCCTGTGCTACGCAGCAGCTTCCCACTAGCCATCCATTTTACATTTGGTAGTGTATATATGTTAATGCTACTCTCTCACGTCATCCCAGCTTCCCCTATCCCCCTATGTCCTCAAGTCCGTTCTCTATGTCTGTGTCTTTATTCCTGCCCTACCACTGGGTTCATCAGTACTGTTTTCTTAGATTCCATATTTGTGCATGAGCATACAGTATTTGTTTTTCTCTTTCTGACTTACTTCACTCTGTATGACACACTCTAGGTCCATCCACCTCATTACAAATAAGTCAATTTCATTCCTTTTTATAGCTAAGTAATATTCCATTGAATATATGTGCCACATCTTCTTTATCCATTCATCTGTTGATGGACATTTAGGTTGGTTCCATGTCCTGGCTATTGTAAATAGCGCTGCAATGAACATTGTGGTACATGTATCTTTTTGAATTATGGTTTTCTCAGGGTATATGCCCAGTAGTTGGATCATACGGTAGTTCTATTTTTAGTTTTATAAGTAACCTCCATACTGTTCTCCATAGTGGTTCTATCAATTTTCATTCCCACCAACAGTTCAGGAGGGTTCCCTTTTCTCCACACCCTCTCCAGCATTTATTGTTTGTAGATTTGTTGATGAGGGCCATCCTGACTGGTGTGAGGTGATATTTCATTGTGGTTTTGATTTGCGTTTCTCTAATGAATAGTGATGTTGAGCATCTTTTCATGTGTTTGTTGGCAATCTGTATGTCTTCTTTGGAGAAATGTCTGTTTAGGTTTTACGCACATATTTTGACTGAATCGTTTTTTGATATTGAGCTGCATGAGCTGCTTTGTATATTTTGGAGATTAATCCTTTGTCGGTTGCTTCGTTTGCAAATATTTTCTCCCATTCTGAAGGTTGTCTTTTTGCCTTGTTTATGGTTTTCTTTGCTCTGCAAAAGCTTTTAAGTTTCATTAGGTCCCATTTGTTTATTTTTTATTTTATTTCCATTACTCTAGGAGGTGGGTCAAAAAGGATCTTGTTGTGATTTATGTCATAGAGTGTTCTGCCTATGTTTTCCTCTAAGAGTTTGATAGTGTCTGGCCTTACATTTAGGTCTTTAATCCACTTGGAGTTTATTTTTGTGTATGGTGTTAGGAAGTGTTCTAATTTCATTCTTTTACATGTAGCTGTCCAGTTTTCCCAGCACCACTTATTGAAGAGGCTGTCTTTTCTCCACTGTATATTCTTGCCTCCTTTGTCAAAGATAAGGTGACCATATGTGCGTGGGTTTATCTCTAGGCTTTCTATCCTGTTCCATTGATCTATATTTCTATTTTTGTGCCAGTAGCACACTGTCTTGATTACTGTAGCTTTGTAGTATAGTCTGAAGTCAGGGAGCCTGATTCCTCCAGCTCTGTCTTTCTTTCTCAAGATTGCTTTGGCTATTCGGGGTCTTTTGTGTTTCCATACAAATCATAAACTTTTTTGTTCTAGTTCTGTGAAATATGCCATTGGTAATTTGATAGGGATTACATTGAATCTGTAGATTGCTTTGGGCAGTGTAGTCATTTTCACAACGTTGATTCTTCCAATCCAAGAACATGGTATATCTCTCCATCTGTTTGTATCTGATTTCCTTCATCAGTGTCTTATAGTTTTCTGCACGGGTCTTTTCCCTACTTAGGTAGGTTTATTCTGTTCATTGCAGTGATAAATGGGAGTGGTTCCTTAATTTCTCTTTCTGATTTTTTGTTGTTAGTGTATAGGAATGCAAGAGATTTCTGTGCATTAATTTTTTATCCTGCTACTTTGCCAGATTCATTGATTAGCTCTAGTAGTTTTCTGGTGGCATCTTCAGGATTTTCTAAGTATAGAATCATGTTGTCTGCAAACAGTGACAGTTTTACTTCTTCTTTTCCGATTTGGATTCCTTTTATTTCTTTTTCTTCTCTGATTGCCATGGCTAAAACTTACAAAACTATCTTGAATAATAGTGGTGAGAATGGCCACCCTTGTCTTGTTCCTGATCTTAGAGGAAATGCTTTCAGTTTTTCACCATTGAGAGTGATGTTGTGCCATATTGTTTGTTTCTGCTGTCTCTTTCCATTTTCCTCTAGAGTAAAGAAAAGATTGAAAAACTAAAACTTCAAGCTGAATCCTTCTGCCAACGTTTGGGGAAATACCGGATGCCCTTTGCCTGGGCTCCCATAAGCTTAGCAAGTTTCTTCAATGTCTCTACCCTCGACAGGGAGGTAACTGATGTGGAGTCCACGGTTGGTAAGCTTTTCAACTGTGGTGTGAAGGGAAGGGCTCCCCAATGTACCAACTCTGAGGTCAGCTGCTGATTGTTGGGGGGTTGGGGGTGCAGTAAGGTGGGGGGAGTGGGCAGGAAGAAGGAGGTGAATAGGATGAAACATGATTAAGACTGGAATACAAATGCTTGATTGGACAGCGATCCCCAAGACAATTACAATGAACTTTGTGAAGTTTAAATATAGTAAGGTTTTTGGTTGGAATTTTCTGTACAGTTTGACACTTTAAAGAGTTAATTTTCAGTGGCCATCTCTTCTTAAAAGTAAAATTCTTGAAAATAACAAGAAAATATAATAATATAGTTTGTAGTGTGTTAAACAAAGGCACCATGGTTGGCTCCTAAATATAAGAAAAGCAAGAGCTTCAAAGTGAAAAACTCTGGTTTCTATCAAAATTTCCAGTTCCTTAAAGTTTATTTTGCCAAGGGCAAATGAAAAAAGTGGATGCCAAAAGAATATTTAGTTACTGTTCTGATTTATTTAGCATATTTCTCTTTTTCATTACCTAACCCTTGATCTGAATTATTAATTTCCTCAACAGTTTGGGTATGGAACTATCCAAGAGGGTTACAGAGTTTGCAAGTATATCACCCCTCACCTGTGGCAGAATTTCTGTTTTTTAAAATGTCTTTGTATCCAGCAAATATTTATGTCTCCAGTCACATTTCTTGGGAAGTTTCTCATGCATTCCTAAGCTCTGCCACTTCTGAAATGTTGCCTTTACCAGAGGAATGGAGGAAAAGGTATTTTGTTATTGCTGCTGCTATCCTGGAGTTATTGATGCATAATTACCAGTCAGAACTCCCGGGTTATTGCTGATTTATCAAAAACAGATCTCAGGGCTTCCCTGGTGGCACAGTGGTTGAGAGTCCGCCTGCCGATGCAGGGGACACGGGTTCGTGCCCCGGTCCGGGGAGATCCCACGTGCCGTGGAGCGGCTGGGCCCGTGAGCCATGGCCACTGAGCCTGCGCGTCTGGAGCCTGTGCTCCGCAACGGGAGAGGCCGCAACAGTGAGAGGCCCGCATACCGCAAAAAAAAATAAAAATAAACATAAAAATAAAAATCTCATTTTAGTGCATCCCAACATTCACACCACAATATGTGTGTGTGGTTTTTTTTAATGCTAATTTCTATGTAGACCCAGGTAGCCTTATTTGAAAGAGTTCTGCATAGAGCTTAAAGGACACATAAACTACGTAGTTAAGGCATAGAGCTTGCTGAGTCCTCAGTCATCTCTGGGTCAAGGAGAAATTAACCTGACTACAGAGGCTGATTTTTAAGAAGCAACCAAAAGATGTAGTGTATTATACTGAGGCAGCATGGCAAGTTTAGGTGGCTCAGTGGTAGCAGGAAGCTCCAGTTCAGCATTATGACAAGAATTAAGGGTAAGAGAATGTTCAAAGACAGGATTGAAATATTACAGTTGTATGCAATTTGACCATTCACTACAGAACCCCTGAGTTTTGCAGTATTAAAGTAACAAAATCCTCACCTAAATCTCAAAAGGGGTAAGAAATAACTAAGCAGAGTATCACGGTTCAGGTTTGGGTGTGACTCAGTTCTAATTACCATTAGGCAGTTTGGCCAAGGCAGAAACTCAGTTCTGCTGCCTGGTCCACACAGCAAGAGCAGAAGAAAGCTCAGATCCAGGATGTACTCAGGCTGACCTGTACGTAGCATGTTTGGGCCACAATCCCAAATGCCTGCAGGGGCATTTGAGTACATGCCTCTTCCAGTGGAATGTAAATATAAAAATAAAACAAAACTAAACACTGTTGACTAAATAAAGCTTATTATTTAGCCAGACCCTGCTCTGGCTGCAGTTCTGGACTCCTGCTACCTTGATCGCCACGTGGGAGGGCACTGTGGTTGCTCATGGGCTCTCACTATGATCAGAGGAGGATTAGGGGCTCCAACAGGGGGGTCTAAGAACAGGGATCAGGGGAGGGAAATTGTCATGCAAAACAAGAATGGCCGTGTTCAGTGTTCTCCTTCAGTGAGCTTCAACATATCTTACATACGGTAAAGTTAATAACTGCTATATATTCAAACAGAAAGGCAAACTTTAGAATGACAATTGTTTTCCTTAAAGGGAAAGGCTCTGTGGGTGAGCGGAAAACTTTGTCCCAATCTCGAAGACTTTCTGAAAGAGCCTTCTCCTTGGATGAGAATGGGGTTGGATCCAACTTCAAGACCTTGACCATTAACAGCTTCTTCAAGCAGGTATCTCTTCATGTTACAGTGTGTCTGGCTTTGTCTCCTCACAATGGCATGAGTGCTGGAGCCCAGAGGGGGAGTATATGCAGTGACTAAGAGAACAAGTTAGTCAACCTCACCAAGCCTCGGTTTCATTATCTACAAAACAGGGATGATGGCACTTGCTTGATGTGGCTTTTGGGAGGGTTCGATGACATGAGACGTGTAAAGCTCTTCTCAGAGTGCCTGGAATATAACAAGTGCTAAATGAACGTTAGCCCTTTTAATTGAGAGAAGGACTGGTTCCCATTAATACAAACTATTCTATTTGAACTATCATGGTCAATTCATTTATTAGGCTATGAAAACAGTCTGGCTAAAATATCCATTTCCCCTTTGGCTTGGGGTTTCTTGGCCTAGATGTTGTCCATCTTACCCCTTTTCCACGTGCAGGCTTTCTAGAGCTGCCTACTTCCTCACAGAGTGTGACCGTTACGGATGGTGCTCTTTCTTAGCTCAGAAATCATTGAGACTACTTAAAGAATGAAGCATTTCCTAGCGTAATCAAATTCATAGAGACAGAAGGTGGAATGGCAGAAAGTAGAATGATGGTGGCTAGGGGCTGCAGGAAGTGGGGAATGGGGAGCTGTTTAATGGGTATAGAGTTTCAGTTTTGCAAACTGAAAGCATTCTGGAGATCGTTTGCTCAACCAAGTGAAGGTACTTAACACTACTGAACTGTATACCCAAAAATGGTTAAGATGGTAAATTTTACGTGATATGTATTTTACTACCAAAGAAAACAATTTGACTTATACTTGGTTTGACTCTGTTTTGGAAAATTTTCTGCAGCTCAAGCAGTTCTCATGGGGCATGTCAAGGGGTTATGTTAACAAACTGAAATGCAGAAGAGATACTAAGGGTTCTGTGTGCCATGCCTCAGGATAGAGATTGCAGGGGACTGAAAGGGTTTCTATTTGGGAAATACTCCTTCCGATTGTATTGCCTTGGGGAGCAAGGCCCTTGACTAAATAAGCCAAAGTTTTCTCATCTGTACTTAGGAATAGGACACAGCTATCTACCTACCTACCTTCCTTACTGGGCTGCTGTAAGGATCAGAGCTCACGCACACGTATCCCTCAGCAGCATGCCTGTCCCACATACGTACGTGGAGTGTAGTATGCGTGCTTAGCCTTCTTAGTCAAGACAAATGTGAAGAATATGAGGATAGGAAAAAGATGGAAAGCTGCTTTCTCCATCTTCAAATCTTTGAAGAAAACTTTTATTCTGTTTTGTTCCAGGGAGTAAACAAGTATCAGTGGGTTTAAGTTATAGGGGGAGGACCTTTTGGCCTGGATACTAATGGTCAAACAGCCTTCCTCAGGAATGCAGTAAAATCCCCATCTCCAGGAGGATGGAAGAGGCTGAGAGAGTCAGAGTGGCAGAGAAAGAATATTTGACAAGAGGTTGACTAAAAGATTTCAGAGTTGCCTTGTATCTATGAAAGGCACGTTCAATAATACTTAAAGATAAAAATCTTCTGAGAAATCTTTGGTCCCGACCCCAGGAGTGTATGGTGCATCTACACTAACCCTGACTTCTCTTTTGGCAGGAGGGAGATCGCCTTAGTGATGAAGACTTATTCAAGTTTTTAGCTGACTACAAAAGATCTTCATCCCTACAGAGAAGAGTCAAGTCAGTTCCAGGTGTGGATGGCTTGTCTTTATCCTCTTTGTTGTGCCAAAGCCATTTATGATTAGACACATTATTCATGTAATGCTGCAATTTTTTGTCAAGTGAAATATAGGATTTTGTATTAGGAGTTAAGGTCTGGTTTTTTTTGGCCAACCTGTTAATGTTTTCTATTTTTATTAAAGGACTGATTCTGTAAATAAACATCATGCTTTATATTTGATTGCTCACTCAGAAAATCAGATAATTGTTCGAAGAGAGGAGCCTCTTCATCATATTGTATGGAACTCTTAACATGAGAAAAAGTGAAAGTGAAATGCTTTGGTAGAAGGTGAGGGTGCACCCTCCTTATCCTCAGCTTAACAGCCCCTGAGGCACTTCTGCAGCCCCCTGGGGTACCAGGGAACCTAGTTTGAAAACCACCAATTTTTAGTGCTCGTAATGAGAGAAATTACTGAACTATATACTTATGGTGTGGTAGTTCTGGAAGGGACTTTAAAGATCCTCTAATGTGTTCTTACTCATTTTACAGTTTCTTGCTTTTTAAGTTCTAGAAACTAACTCTCAAAAATTGTCATGACATGCTTTTTCTCAAACTATGGGAAATTAACTGGGTATTCCAAAATGCTTATACTCACACAATTTACCCTCATTTCCATAAAAGAAATATAGTACAGCAGTCTTTCTTGACTCCCTCGTATATAACATCTTTACTAAGACAGTCCTATTTTCTTTCTTTAGGCTTGCTCAAACTGGAGATTTCTCTGGCTCCAGAGACAACCAGCTGCTGTCTGACTCCTGAAATGCTGCCAGTGAGACCCTTTCCTGAAAACCGGGGACGTCCACACAAAGAGATTTTGGAATTTCCAATCCGAGAAGTGTATGTCCCTCATACTGTGTACAGGTAAGAAACAAAGGCTCTTGGAAAATTATTGATCCAAAAACTTGAGCCTTGTTTGGGTAATGCTTTCATCATCCTTTGACCTATTTTCCTACTTCCTAAGTTTTGGGGAAAATGAAATATGATGTTTACAAAACTATAGATAATTACTTTTTAAGATCAATTTTAAAAGATGATTTATCTCATTTTTTTTCACAAGAAAATGTTACTTCAGTCATAACTGGAATGTAGAATTATAGTGGACATATTCCTTCTAGAAACAAAAAAATCCTCCTAGTCATTACCTTGGTTTTCCTATGGGCAGAAGGACATATTAGGGAAAGAGCAATGACTAAAAGTGTTCTGGTTGTCTAAAAGACAGGTTTTTAGCTCAAGACTGGCTCTGTCAATAGAATTTAGAGGAATGATAGAAATGTTCTATATGTGTGCTGCCCAGTAAAATAGACACTAGCCACATGTGGCCCTTCAGCCTTTGAAATGTGGCTAGTGCAGTGTAGGGACTGAAATTTTCATTTTATTTAACTTTAATTAATTTGAATGCAGATTCAAGTAGCTATATGTGGCTGGTGGCTACCATATTGGATAGCATGGAACTACACAGTAAAGGCCTAAAAGGTTAGGTTGCCTCAGTTTCTTGGAGGCCCTTTGCATGGGGGCTCAGAGGGAGCTTGTCAACATCCGTCTGCTGAAAGCATTGCTGATCATATACTTTTATTTTTTATTTTGAGAAGATTTTTTTTAATGCAGAGAAGAAAGTTATAATAAGCACCTTTTCTCCAGCATCTAGAAATGACATTTTGTTGTTATATGTGTGTGTGTGTGTGTATAAATAAATATATATATATATATATATATATATATATACACACACACACATATACACACAAACAATCATACTGGTTAAGTTGAAGTCTCCTTTATCCCCAGTCTCCAATTACAGACCCCTACCCTGCCTCTCACATCACATTGTCATGAACTTACATAGGTCCTTTCTGTTTTCCCTGGTTTTACACACACACACACACACACACAGAGTCATGTATTATGAATCTGTGAACACTGAATGGTATTATTTTTATATTCATTTAAAATGTACGTAAATGGCTTCATACTCTATGTGTTATACTGTACTACTGTACTTTTCATCCAACAGTATGATTTTTTTTCTTTTTTGTTTGAGTATTATTGTGGACTCATGAATTCTATTGATTCAGTGTGTTACACTCAGTAGCAGTCATTATTCTTTTTTAGTTACTCAGATTTTCACAAATGTAACCAATGGGAATTCCTTAATAGCCTGTATTTTAGAAATATTGATTTATATAGAGCTTTGCCATTCTTTTAAACTGCTATTTAGTGTTCCTTTCTGTGAAGAGGCCATATTTTATTTATCTATTTCCTATTTTTCTATTGATAGATATTTATATATTTTCAATGTTGGGCTTTTATAAACACTGTGCAGTGAGAATTTTTGTCTTTGTCTCTCTGTGCACATATGTGAAAGTTTCCCTAAGCAGTATGCCTAGAAATAAAATTATTGGGTCACAGTGATACATATTTTCAGTTTTAGTTATACCACCACTTCTTTCCAAAATTGTGTCAGTTTGCAGTCCTTCCAGCAGCGTAAGAGGGTTCTGATTCCCCCAGATCCTCACTCATACTTCCCATTGTGATGTTTGGGTATGTGGGACTGAAATGCAAAGAATTTCAGAACTCACCTAATCTAAGCACCTCTACCCCTCACGTTTTCAGATGTATAAAACTGAGACCCAGACAGGATAAGTGAGTGGTTTGTTGATGTCAAAAATGGCAGTGAGTGGGCTTCCCTGGTGGTGCAGTGGTTGAGAGTCCGCCTGCCAGTGCAGGGGACACGGGTTCGTGCCCCAGTCCGGGAGGATCCCGCATGCCGTGGAGCGGCTGGGCCCGTGAATCGTGGCCGCTGAGCCTGCGCGTCTGGAGCCTGTGCTCTGCAACGGGAGAGGCCACAACAGTGAGAGGCCCACGTACCGCAAAAAAAAAAAAAAATGGCAGTGAGTAAAACAACAAGGTTTTACTCTGTAGCACAGGGAACTATATTCAATAGCTTGTGATAAACTATAATGGAAAAGAATCATAGAAAAAGAATGTAGAATCTAAAAAATGGGAACTTATTTACAAAACAAAAGTAGAGTCACGGATGTAGAAAACAAACTTATGGTTACCAGAGGATCGGGGAAGGGATAAATCTGGAGATTGGGATTGACATATACACACTACTATATGTAAAATAGATAACTAATAAGAGCCTACTGTATAGCACAGGGAACTCTACTCAATACTCTGTAATGGCCTATATGGGAATAGACTCTAAAAAAAAGAGTGGATATATGTGTATATATAACTGATTCAGTTTGCTGTACATCTGAAACTAACACATTGTAAATCAACTATACTCCAATAAAAATTTAAAAAGAAAAAAGTATATAGATATATATACATGTATATATGTATAACTGAATCACTTTGCTGTATACCTGAAACTAACACAATATTGTAAATCAACTATACTTCAATTTTAAAAAATGGCAGTGAGAATTACAACCAACCATTCATACAGTTAGAAGTGTACCTCTTCCTTTCAGAATTGAAGTACACATGCATTTCCCCCAGTTAATCCTTTCTGAAGCAGTTCTTGGTTTTCTCTTCTCATTCCTAAATACAAAGTCAGCTAAGTCTCCCTCCTAGATAAGTAAGCATTCCTAGGATGCAGTAGTTTCCATTCTCCATCCCCTAGAGGGAGATGAAGACATGAAAATGTTTGCTTCTGGATGCTGTGTATCTTTTTAGAAACCCTATCCTATAATTGGAAAAAAGAATGCTCTTGGTATTGGAATAAACTTGCACCAAATGAGTTCTATAGTTATTCAACTTCCCCTAGCTTTTTTTTTTTTTTTTTGGTACACAGGCCTCTCACTGTTGTGGCCTCTCCCGTTGCGGAGCACAGGCTCCGGACGCGCAGGCTCAGCGGCCATGGCTCACGGGCCCAGCCACTCCGCGGCATGTGGGATCTTCCCGGACCGGGGCACGAACCCGTGTCCCCTGCATTGGCAGGCAGACTCTCAACCACTGCACCACCAGGGAAGCCCTCCCCTAGCTTTTAATCACCCATGGGAGGCATTTACAACTCTCTCTACTCCTTGCTGCAAACATTATCCCTTAATTACATCACAGCGGGACTCAATGCGTTAGTGCACCTACTGATTCAGAAATGTAGGAGTGCTGAGGAGGACAAGTTTGAACGGATTACTGTGGACCCAACTTGGCATCATGAGAAACAGACCCACAAGTGCAAAATGAATATTCTTTAGCTGTTCTGTACACTGTGGAAATGCCATGGCCACCCCATTAAAAATCAGGTCTCTTAGGAATGATAGAAGACAATACTTCCCTCCAGCTTTGGTCTTCTGTCTTCTCCTGGCTCCCAGGCCACCATATTTTATAGCTTGTTTAAGGGAGGAGAGTTGTGGTGAACTTGGTTCAGAATCTTACTATGTGAAAATGTCAAGGAATTGAGAGAACATTTTGTCTGAATTTCTCATGCTGTTGTTAAATTTTTAAGTGTTTTGTCTCCAGGCCTCATATGCTTTGTAGTGGTTTTGATTAGGCTGGTCTGGACAGTAACCCAGTCCTAGACTAATTCTCCCCTTTTCTCAACCACCACTCCCATTTCACAAAACGGAAATGGAACACTCAAGTCAGGTCCGAACCCCAGGTCAAATCGGGAAGTTGACTCAGTTTACCCTTGGTGACCTCATCTTCTCATTTTTGTCAAAACTTGTAACCTCTTGACTTTTCTGTCCCCTCCTCTCCAAATCAAAGTCTCCTTTTAAGCAAAGGTCTCTAAAACCTTTTTACATTATGGTACCAATAACAGGTGAGGTCTAAAGTCTTATGTCTCCCAAGAATATTATTTCAGTAGGGACAGCAGTTCCTGTTTCTTTTAGAAAAGTTTTCCTTTGACTGAGTTGAATTCTGGACATCATTCTAAGGGTTTGGCATGTAGGGTAACTTTTCATGTTGACCTTTCTATTTCCATGTCTCTAATTCTGGCTGTATCCCTTTAAGGAAATCAAATAAATGAAAATTAAGATGTACAGAGCAGATAAATTTAGGGATAATTCTTTGTTTGATAGCAGACTTACCTCATAAATTTGAAATATGGCTTGACATAATAAATTGATCTACCTGGAACTTGTGGAGAATATATCTATTGGGCCAAGCAAGGAATGCCTACAGTGACAAAGCCAGGATTCAGATTTCCAATTTGTGTATCTTTCACATAAACTTCAGAGCTCCCTTGAGTGGAGGGAACTATTACATGGACGAATGGCAGGTGTCGTCTGGCCTTGAGTGTCAGTTGTGGCCAGAGTCATGCTTTACAGGATTGTCATATGGGTGGGGCTTCAGTTTAATACCATATGAATAGCACTCAGGTTCTTTACCTCTCTTAAAGAGCAGCTGCCATGGAGCCTCAGATAAAATTGTCCTGGGATAGGCTGAGCTGCCTTCCTGCCCTCAGTCTCTCCATCCTCTGATCTCTTCAGGTGCCTCCTTTGACAGCCCTGCCCCTTCAGGTGCCCTCAGCTGGGGTCACTGTGTTGCCCACAGGTGTGGGCAATGGTGTGTTGCACCATTCATACTGTATTCTCTGTGGATGCTGCCTGATGCCTCTACCTTAATTCAACTCACTTTGAGGAGTAATCTAGATCGGTTATAAAAGAACTGGGCCTGGCTGAGGAAGCATCCCCATGAACCAATGGGAGTGTTGGTCACTCATAAGACAGACACTCACTTTGAGGGAAGAGATGAACTTCTAGAGCCAGAAGTACTCCTAGGAATGGCGAGCATCTCCCCAACCAGGGGCTTGGGCCTCTGCAGTGCTGTCGGCAGCCTCTATG
Source organism: Hyperoodon ampullatus (assembly GCF_949752795.1). Lineage (NCBI taxonomy): Eukaryota > Metazoa > Chordata > Mammalia > Artiodactyla > Ziphiidae > Hyperoodon > Hyperoodon ampullatus. The sequence continues at coordinate 75,343,571 of NC_136919.1, read as the reverse complement.
TGTGAGAGGCATGGGGTCAGACAAGTACACCGAAGCAGACCCAGGCAAGAGCTATTTCAAAATCACAAGCAGAAGGACGGTCATTCCAAAAGCGGAGCAGAACAGCTGGAAAAATTAGGTCGATAAACAGGATTATCTGACTCTGAGTATGGCATTCTTTTCTCCATGCCCAGATTTTAAAAATACTGGTTGTTAGCCCAAGAACACGTTGGAACCAACTCCTGGCTGATTTTTCCATGTGGCCCAGCAGCTGGTAATGGAGACTCCAGCTGCCTTCTGGGGGGGGCAGAATGAAAACAATGCGGCCTGGGGCCAAGGCCCAGCGAGACCTTTAAGGGCGTTTTATCTTGTGGCAGTTACGGGAGTTTGCGTGGAGATCACAGGCGCTGAGGTTGTAATGAGCCTGTTAATAAGCTCCTTGCTGTCCCTGTAACTGGTGATTACATTAGAGAAATCCACATAAAGTGTGTTTTCATCTCTCATCCCAGCCCCCAAGAGCCTCTGAGGTCGTTTTATCCAATTATCAGACTCGCTGTGGACGACTGTGCTTGCTGTGAACAAGCATATCAGTTAGAACATGATTTCTTTGATGGATAATTAGCTGTTTTCAGGCTGCCTCCTATTTAGCTGAATGTTCTCAGACCAGAAGTCTGCATTCTGGTCTAACAGGGAGGTGCCTTTCATATCACAATGGCGTTTTGAGGAACGCTGCCAGGCTTGCATCCCACAGGGGCAAAAAGCACGGCATAGGATAAATGTGCAAGCTGGTGTTGAATGACTGTCTGGAAGTTATAATTTAGTGAATAGCGTTTCTAAGGAATAAACCAGAAAGAATTCTGGGTGACGTGTTGAGGAAGGAGTCAGGGCATGGGAAATGGAAGGTATCTTGAGAGGAACTTTCTTTTGTCCAATCTGAGCCCAGTTGTCTCTCCATCCAGAGTGGATCTGTTCAGTGTTGGGGGTGGGATGGGGGAGGGGAAGGAGGGTAGTGTGCCTCCGAGTTCATTGTAGAGCTTTGTAAAAATGCAAGTGTCCAGCCCTACCTGGAGACTCCCATTCAGGAGGCCTGGGGTAAGGTCTTAAGGGTACAACACGCTTCTTTGAGGATCAAAGCCTCTCCCTCCCTTCCATGGCCCCACTTAATAAGTTCCTCTACTAATTGGAGTCATCCAAAGTCCACAGTGACGCAAGCCACGGGAAACTCAGGGGAAAGAGCCTTGCGACTTAATCCCTCTGACCTGGGAAGCAATCCTATCGTATGCCAGGATACCAGGTGAAATGGATATGGTGAAGAGCAAGTATTCAATACTTGTCTATCAGGAATCTACAACACCCAGAAAACCTCTCCATGTGAGAATGATGAGGTTTTTTTTGTTTTGTTTGCGGTACGCGGGCCTCCCACTGCTGTGGCCTCCCGTTGTGGAGCACAGGCTCCGGATGCGCAGGCTCAGCGGCCATGGCTCACGGGCCCAGCCGCTCTGCGGCATGTGGGATCTTCCCGGACCGGGGCACGAACCCGTGTCCCCTGCATCGGCAGGCAGACTCTCAACCACTGCGCCACCGGGGAAGCCCAGGACGATGTTTTTTTTATGGCGTAATGCTCCTCCATGCTGTTAGTACTCCAGGGTTATTGCTAATTAATGGTTAGTAGTTTATGATGTGATTGACCCTGGTCTAAATCACCACAAAACAATGCCTTACTTAAATAACTATTCCAAATAATAACTCCCCATTCTTATTTGTTTCTTTGGTTGTTTGAATTTTATTTATTTTGGAATAGGTATCCTATTCTAATATTTCAATATTTTATAAGTACATAAATGCACAGTGAAAATTCTCTCTACCATGCCTGACCTCCAACTGTAGATTCCCCTCCTTGGAGACAGTCTTAAAATATATATATATTTACACACACACACACACACACACACATACACACATTTTATTTTCTTCATTTTATTCCACAAATATTGAGTGCCTGCAACATGCCAGGCCCTTTTCTAGACACTGGAGAATACTAGTGAACAAAACAGGTGAAAATCATGTATATTTCACAGCTCAATCCAATTTTTGACAATTGGAAACAGCCATTTTTTTATCAGTTTCTTGTTTATCCTTCCAGAAATAAACTATGTTTGTACAAACCAATACAACCCTGCACTTTTCCTTTCAGAGTGCAAGTATAGCATAATCCTCACACTGTTCTGCACTTTGATTTCTCATTGAACACTATATTATAGACAGCACTTCTATATGAATACAGAGTGGCCTCGTGCTTTTTTACACCTGCACTGAATCTCATTATATGGCTGTATCATACTTCATTTAACCCCAGACTAATGAGCATCTAAGATGTTGCCAATCTTTTAACATTACAAATGATGTTAAAATGAAGAATCTTATATAACCTTTCACACATGTACAAGCATATGGTGTAAATTCCTACTTTTCACCCTTTCAAGGAGTGTTTAAATAACTGTTGTAAGTATAAGACAGCCCTGAAGCTCAGTCCTTGATCTTCCTAGACTCAGTGAGCAGTTGTTTGTGGAACATGAAGCTTATTATAAACAAACACTTTATTTAGGAATAGCAGTGACAGCCCAGGCAAAATCTAATCATTTAAATTAGCCAAGTAACGCAGACAAAGGCAAAGTGAATTCCTGGTGCCAAAATTACCCAGATAATTAAGTTCCTGTACTTGACTTTGCTCTGGCAAGTTTGCCTCAATAATAAATCAGGAACACAATCCTCACTTTCCTCCAAAATTCAGTCATCCTTCCTCTTTTTAGAAGAATGAAAAAACTCAGGAGGGAACAAGTTACCTAAGATTTCTTAGCAGCAAGGGCAGGTTTTGCGAAGCTCCCCTTCCAGTACCACATTTAGCCACTTGAGGGCACAATTTGCTCAGTTTCTAGATTCAGAAGCAGCTAGGTACCTTTCCATTTCTAAGCAGATGGAGTCGTGATTTATTAAAGGCAAACATGCATTGTATTTTTTGGCCTTGAAGCGCAGGACCAAGAAAAACTGGGAAAGTATTCCAGTGTCCCAAGAGATCACTGTTGGCACTTTTTGCAAAGGATTTTCTTTTACCCTGTCAGCTTCTGCCTTCTTTCATCAGTTAAGTCAGGAACTTAGAAATCTGTCACTTTGTTGAAAGACGTGGTGGAGAGGAGGATGGAGAAATGTATCCTGTGGTCTAGAGAGACAGCAAAATCTTGTTTTGGGGGTGGATTGCTCACTATACATTTTTACACATTCACCAAACCTGCCTCAAATACAAAAGTAAAGGAATGTGGTTTGGCAGTAATGAAATAGTGTTAAGGAGGTTCTGTGTACATTAAGTACAAGTCACAACCCCTCACTGGTCTCTATTTTATACTCATTCCCTTTGAGTCCATCATGCTTTAGCGTTACTGCCTGTGAACAACTGTCCTAACCAAAAATCCTGCTCTGTCCACATATTGGGGGTGAATGTCATTTTTTTCCCCAGAGATCCTTTACGTAGATTTCAGCAGTAAGGTTCATGAAGCATCCTGTTTTTACATGGGGTGGGAATGTAAGGTTGGTGGGGGCAGAAGCAACAGAGAAATGGTGATGAAAATGTGGCAAATCTGGGCCTGCATTTGATCATGATGATGAATAGTTTGCCTAGATTAGAAGGAGCTTCCTCAAACTCAAAAAGCCTTCTTTCTTTGACTTCTCTACTTCTGTTAGTTTTTTATTTTTTATTTTTATTTTTTATTTTTTATTTATTTTTTTTTTTGCGGTAGGCGGGCCTCTCACTGTTGTGGCCTCTCCCCTTGCGGAGCACAGGCTCCAGATGCGCAGGCTCAGCGCCATGGCTCACGGGCCCAGCCGCTCTGCAGCACGTGGGATCTTCCCAGACCGGGGCACGAACCCTTGTCCCCTGCATCGGCAGGCGGACTCCCAACCACTGCGCCACCAGGGAAGCCCCTGTTAGTTTTTTAAATTGTTATTTTAAAATTAGTTCTTTGAAGTGGCTTTGTCTTCTGATGAGATATCCTTCAGGGAATTGTTCCCTCTTATTTCTTTTACCATTTAGGGGGAAAAAATCTTCTCTACTTTTCTTTTTGGCTGTACGCGGGCCTCTCACTGTTGCGGCCTCTCCCGTTGCGGAGCACGGGCTCCGGACGTGCAGGGTCAGCGGCCATGGCTCACGGGCCCAGCCGCTCCGGGGCATGTGGGATCCTCCTGGACCGGGGCACGAACCCGTGTCCCCTGCATCAGCAGGCGGACTCTCAACCACTGCGCCACCAGGGAAGCCCTTCTCTACTTTTTAGCCTCTCATTCTTTGTTCTGACTTTACTGTATACTTTAAAGATCCACTCTTCCCTTGAAGTGTTTGGCCATCTCTAAAGGAGAGGTGTTTTAATAACTCTCCAGTAATCGGTGTCCTGTGGTTTTAAGGACTCAGATACGCTGCCCTTTGCCCCTCTCTGCTGAAGTCAGAATGCCCTGGGTCGAAATATTAGATGCTGTGTCAGTCTTCCCAGGGCAAAAGTGGGTTTGGGAGTGAGGACAATGCAGGCTAGCCCCACAGCACAAAGTAAAATAGAACTAGGAGTGGGTGGGGGGGGGACTGAGTTTTGACTCAGTATAAGAAGGTAATTTTTAAAAAGCCATGGCTTATCAGTCACATATCATGTACCTTTTATAATTAAAAAATGAATTTCATTTATCCACTGACCTAAACTATAACCTCCAAAACTGTGCTGTTCCACCTCACATGTTTAATGTTCTTTGTTTGACAAACTTCAAAATGTAAGCTGAGGGCTTCCCTGGTGGCGCAGTGGTTGAGAGTCCGTCGGCCGATGCGGGGGACATGGGTTCGTGCCCTGGTCCGGGAAGATCCCACATGCCGCGGAGCGGCTGGGCCCGTGAGCCATGGCCGCTGACCCTGCGCGTCCGGAGCCCGTGCTCTGCAGCGGGAGAGGCCACAGCGGTGAGAGGCCCGCGTACCGCAAAAAAAAAAAAAAAATGTAAACTGAGATCCATGCAATGGTTCAGAAATAGAAATATTACAGTTTAATAAAGATAAAAGTAGAGGAGCTCAATTCAATGGCTCATTTTAATGATTTTAAAGAGATTTCCATGCCTAGACTAATAATTATATATTTAGCAATAAGAACATCTCAAAGCCCATTTCTCATCTTTTCCTGGAGTTACATTTTTTACTTTTATTTATTAATTTATTTAAAGGGAACATGCTTTTTTATTGAAGTATAGGTGATTTACAATATTATATTAGTTTCAGGCTCTGGGCACAAGAGCCCGGAGAGAGATACACTTCTTTTATATGCTCTCTAAAGTCTTCTCCCAGAGTTGAGTTGAAACGAAACCAACTCTAGCACGAAAATCCAAAATCCGTATCCCAGCCAGCAGCCAACAAAGTGCTGCCTCTTTGTGTTTCTAGGTCAGGAAGAAGTAAAGTCCATAACAATGACTGTTACTCAACCTTCCAAATGGTCTGGGGATGGCATAGCCCCTTGTGGACTTGTCACTCTGGTGTGAGTGTGGGCAGCGAGAACTCTTCCCTCTCCTCCTTCCTCACCCTCTGTCATAGAGCAGGATACCTGTCCTTTGTTTGTTTTTTTGTTTTTGGCCACACATCACAGCACCCGGGATCTTAGTTCCCCGATCAGGGATCGAACCCACGCCCCCTGCAGTGGAAGCGCAGAGTCCTAACCACTGGACCACCAGGGAAGTCCCAGATACCTGTCCTTTGAGAATGTCACCAACTGAGCAATACTTGTCACCCTATGAATAAAGTTCATGCAATCACCTAACATACTTCTGAGCCCCGACCGTGTGCCAGGCACAATGCTTAGTGCTGAGAGAGACAAAGAGGAGGACTGCCTCTCCTTGGAGGTAAACCCCAGTCTCCTGGAGACACTGGAACCCCTCACAATCACATTGATCTACAGAAAGACGCGCATGCAACTTTGTCCTGCAGTCACTTGAGATCTTTGCAGGTTCTCCTGCCTCCAAAACCCAGACAAGCCTTCTCTCTCACCAAGTACCCAAAGCAGGCATATGTTTCTAGAAGTAGTTGGGGACATCTGAACAATTTATTTCTTAGTAGGCTTGCTGTTTCCTCCAATTCCAATATTTTCTTCCCCAACCCGAACCAAGACATCGGCCAATATTAAAATCATCAGGAATGTTAAAGCAAGCATTTTAATCAATAGTATTGATTTATTCATTGGCTGTTTTTTTTTTTTTAATGGGTAGGGGACTAGTAAAAGTTCTGCCTCAAACCCAAAGAAAAAAGTCAGCTTCAGCAACAGCAAAACTTGGAAATTTTCTGGTATGTGTATGAGTTTTTGTCAGTTGGCAGATTTGTTTTAGGAAACTATTTGCAAAGCCTGGAAAAAATGTGCTCCCTCTGTCTCTCAAAAGAACATGCAGGTTGGTTCGTGTTAGTCCTTCACGTGACAATTCTGCCTAGTGGCCTTTTGAAAAACGTTGTCCAGATTTGGCATCAAAATGGTGTCTTTAAACTTGAATTTTAGGTCTTTCACAAAACCAAATATTGTTGAAATGTTTGAATATTTACCAAACATATGTTTGGCAAAGCCAAATATGTTGAAATTGTTGTTTTGTTTGGGGGAAACTTTCATTAAAAATTTGATGTTTTAAGGGAGGAGGAAGGTATTTGTGGTCGGTACTTTAAAGCATTCTTCTCCTCTTTTATCTGACCTGTCACAGCCTCTTTAAGAAACATTAATTCAGTGAATAGAATCAAAACTACAACCAAAGAAAATTTAGTTATTCATATACTTTTAAATTCTCAAGTTTTTATACTTAGTTGGTGATTGGATGGACTCCATAGAGGCTATTTTGATGTTGAGTATTTTCCTCTAGGTAGTCATGATATTATATCCCTTAGAGCAGGAATAAGAACCCTGAGATACAGTTAAGAGGCAGAAATGTTACAAGGTAAAGGATTTTTAAAGGAATCACATGTTTAAATATCAGCAAATACCTAACATATACTTTTAAAAAATGTATATACTTGTATCAGTTACCTATTGTTGCATAACCAAAACTTTGCAGCATGAAACAACAGTTGCTATCTCACAGATTATGTGGGTTATCCAGGTGTGGCTTAGCTGAGTGCCTCTGACTCAGGGCTCTCCAAAGGCCACAGTCAAGATGTCAGCCAAGGCTGGGATCACCCCAAGGGTCAACAAGGGGAGAATTCACTTCCAAGCTCACTCCTGAAGTTGTTGACAGTGTTCAGTTCCTCTCTGGTTGTTAAACTAAGGGCCTTAGGTCCTCTCTAGCTGTTGGCAAGAGACCCCCTCGAATTCCTTGCTGTATTGGTTTCTCTGTAGGGCAGCTCACAACATGGCAACTGGGGTCTTCAGAATAAGCGAGAAAGAGAGAGAGAGAGAGAGAGAGAGAGAGAGAGAGAAAGCAAGATAGCAGCCAGGGTCTTTTTGTAACCTAATCTTGCTGTATCCTATTGGGTAGAAATGAGTCACTAGGTCCAGCCCACACTTGAGGGGAGGGAATTACAGAGGGTGAGAACACCAGGAGGCAGGCGTCATTGGGAGCCTTAGGAGCTGCTACCATAGTTCTTAACCAAGCTACCAAAAGTTGGGGCACTCCAGCTGTGTGAATTTGAAGGAGTGTGGGGAGGTGGGAAGGTGAGGGAGGGAGGGTGGATTACTTCTGCTGCTGCAGAGGACCAGGCTCCTTGTGGAGCCTGGTATATTTTTAGGACACTACACCTCTCCCTAACAGAAAATTAACAGCTTCTTGACAGATCCTCTAAGGTGAGAAGAGTCCGTCCCTGGCCCCGCTCCCAGCCCAGCCCTCCTCACTAACCCACACTCCAAAGAAACAAGCTTACCATGCGGGGGAACATTTTTTTCACCTAGGTTAAAGGAGATTTCCCAAGTTTTCTTAGACTCATAGTAGTAGGAAAAAACCCTAAGCTGTACATATTAAGGAATGGGGTCTTTTTTCCCATTGCCCAGCATGTAGCACCTTACCTACCACATTCCCCCCCTTACACCCTATCATAGACTCACCACCCAAGCATCTGTTCATCTATATACGTATATAAAACCTATATAAATCCTCTGAGTGAAATGCAGAATGTACGTGTGGAAGGGTGAGTCTTATAGGATGTCTGAAATATATGTTGCTGAAGTAGTTCCAAACTCTGCTCATGTAAAATAAAATACATTCTTATTAAATATTTTCTAGTCATCCATAAAAACCCACTGAAAATAGGCTAATAAACCAACTGAGAGCTTGACCTATTTAACAAATATCTGAGCCCTCCCTAAGTGAGAATCACAAAGAATATCCAAATAACTTAGACCTTAAAACCACATCATGGATTCCATGATGGTAGCTGGGAGTTGAAAGAGCTGCAGTTATCCAGTGAATATTTTGACTGTGTTGTCAGTGTCAAGTTTAAGAAAGTCATAGAGGGGCTTCCCTGGTGGCACAGTGGTTGAGAGTCCACCTGCCAATGCAGGGGACACAGGTTCGTGCCCCGGTCCGGGAGGATCCCACATGCCGCGGAGTGGCTGGGCCCGTGGGCCGTGGCCGCTGGGCCTGCGCGTCCGGAGCCTGTGCTCTGCAACAGGAGAAGCCACAACAGTGAGGGGCCCGCATACCACAAAAAAAAAAAAAAAAGAAAGTTATAGAAAAAAAATTGTGGAATAAAAAAATCTGGATTTGGGTACTTTTCCAACTTCCCCTTACTTTGTCACTCTCTCTGACACCCTAGGCAACTGGGGAATCTTCCTCAAAGCAGTGCCTCATGGTTAACAATTACCAGGTCATCCTTTTTATTTCCTTTCACCACTCACACCTAACAGCCCCTAAATCTAACCTCTTTGTAAGAAGGAAAAATCTGGGTAAACTAATTCATACTAAGGGTGGGAGTGAATGATATATAAACCACTTAATACGTTCAATCTGCTAAGCAGAGTTTCAAAAGAGTATATGGTAACATGAATATCTTAACTGGTAAAATTTCAGCCAGTTCAACAAAGTATCTTTAAAAAAACGTTTCAAGCAAGGTTAGATATTTATTTATTTTTTCTTGAAGCAGTCAATTTTCCCCAGTATGTTTCAAATGCTTATGTATTTGTGATTCTTTTCAATGGGAATCTGATCTAGATAAAGCCTAGGATCATAAACATCCCAACTTTCCCTTTGGGTCTTTTGCTATTGAAAACTAGCTGGACTTTTCCTAAACAAGTAAGTGGGTTTTAAGGAGAGCTAGGGTGCTTTCACTTGTTTCTAAAAGGTAACATTTTCTTTGCCCCAGCTTGAGGTCCTGCATTATTTCATAGGAATGCTGGCTTTTCAAGCTCTCACTTAAGTGGAACTTTTTGTCTTATCTCATAAAAAGAAGGGATAGGGATTGATGTAACAGAAAAGGTACTCTGCAAATATAGGAGCTGTGAGCATTTAGTTAGTTCATGTTGGAAGACAGATTCTTAGTACTTACAATAGCTGTCCTATGTAAAGACACCATATTTGATGTTCAAGTTGTAGTTCATCAGTTGAGAAAGCATAGACCATTTTCCCTGCAAAAGTCTTGAAAATGGTGTAATAACAAGTATTAGAGTTTGCTGTTGTTTTTTGTTTTTCTCTCTCATTTGATTTCTGGTTTTGAGTGCATTATTTTAACATAACAAGACTATGGAGAGAGCATATTGGGTCATTGTAGTGTTTCTAAACAATACGGTAACATTTTGTCTCTGGCTTCTTAACCGTGTTTGCTTTTTGTGGGGGCAGAGGGTAGAGGTCCGCAATGTTCAGGATACAGTGCCAACATTTATACAAAGCATTGCAGCCTAGCCCACAGAGCACAGAGGTTACTAAGGGGCAAGCTGCTGCTTGTGACAGCATCCCCGGTGCCTCCTTCCATTCTTGTGCCACTTCGCAGGGCAGGCAGCCTTGTGTGGATTCTGACTGGTGTCCTAGAACAAGTCTCACATTCCGTTTTTCTTGCTCTGATTTCTGAAGATGGAATGTTCTCTTCACCCTACATGTTAGGGGTTTTCTTCCCATTTTCCGTTTTTCACTGATTCCTTTGTGAGTTTGTGATTTGATCTAACCTAAAGTATTAGAAATAGGAATAAACACAAATAATGGCATGAGACCATGGAACAACAAGACACGAGGTAGCAAATATTTTATTTTTGTGCAGTTATTTATAAATATTCCCATTCTAAAAAAAAGTATGTGAAGCAGCTTATGGAGATTGTGTAACAAGGAATAAAATTTCTGGGTGAAAGGAAAATAAGGAGAAGGAAATCGGTATAAATCTGAGTAAGGTTAAGGTCCTCTACATTTTCTTACAAAGTCAGCTGCAAATTTGACTTTGAGCTTCCTAGCAACCAAAAACAAAAAACAAAAACAAAACAAAAAAACCCTGAACTACAGGTTTCATACATCTGTCAAATTAAAAAACAGACCAGTTCCCTTGGATCAGTGCTTGTCAAACTTGAATGTGCATTTGAATCACCTGGGGTATTGTTAAAACGCACGTTCTGATTCAGCAGGTCTGCAATGCATCCTAACTGGCTCCCAGGTGATGCTGATGCTGCTCCTCTCTGGATGTCCTTTGAGTAGCAAAGTCAGCTCATCCAAAAGCATTTACAAAGCATGATCCCACTTAAAATATATAGCCACTTTAGGCTTGCAGGTTTCCTATTTCCAGAATATTCCAAATACTAAACTCTGAGATTTCTAACTTCATTTGCACTTGATGTATTTAAAACACCAAAACTTCTAACACTGAGGGGCAGTACTCACTCTCATCTCCTCAGTTATTTTAAACTTTTTAAACTTTGTTATTTTAAACTTAAAAAAAAAAACTCTTATAGTTTGCTTGGTGAAACATCCTTTAGCCCTTGAACAATTTAATAAAAAACCACATCATGATAAAGTTCTGATGAGTCTGATTGTTGACCAAAGAAACTGTTTACTGTTCTTAGAAGCAGCAAAGGTTATGGGCAGTGGGTCTAGTATGACTTTCAGGGCACCCGCATTTGAATTGCCCTGTGGTATTTGCCAGCTGTGTTACCTTGTGCAAGTTATGCAACCTCTCTGTGCCTCAGTTTTATCATCTCTCTAATGAGGCTAAATAGTAGTACCTGTCATTGGTACTATTAGCTGTTATTAGAATGGTGCCTGCAAGCAGTAAAAAATAAATATTATTAGCTACTTTTACTATTACATTTAAAATAAATTTTCCTGGAAATGAAATGTGACTGAAAAATAAAACCGCCTCCTCAGCTTCTTACCTTGCATAGGTACCTCAAAATAGTATCTTGGGCTTCCCTGGTGGCGCAGTGGTTGAGAGTCCGCCTGCCGATGCAGGGGACGTGGGTTCATGCCCCGGTCCGAGAAGATCCCACAAGCCGCGGAGCAGCTGGGCCCGTGAGCCATGGCCTCTGAGCCTGCGTGTCCAGAGCCTGTGCTCTGCAATGGGAGAGGCCACAACAGTGAGAGGCCTGCGTACTGCAAAAACAAACAAACAAACAAACAAAATAGTATCTCTAGGTTTGCAATTTTTGGTAAGCATTTAATTTAAAATTCATTAATTTTGATTTTGAGGCTTTACTTTTCATATTTTGGAGCTAATCATTTTTGAGGGTCTCAGGCGTTTTTTTTGGAATCCTGAGACGTTCATAGATCTTGGGCTCTGTACCTGTCATCCTGAGAGAAAGAAACAGCCCTGCCTGTAACCCAGGCCTGGCTCAGGGTGGAAAATCATCAAACGCTTGTGAACTTGTAAGGAAATGGATTTCAGTGACTAGATGAAACTGAAGGAGTGCCCCCGCAAAAAGAGCATTTTGCCTTTCTGAGAGGCCATGGGAGAGAGAAAAAGATGGTAGAGGCTGTATCAGAAAGACAGAAAGAGAGAAACTGAGGGATACTGAAAGAGAGGCAGAGACACACACACGGATTAAAGACAGGGGGTGGGTGAGAGAGAGGGAGAGAGAGAGAAAGAGAGAGAGCGCCACCAAGAGATATACGAGAGGCATAGATAAATTGAAAGGTGGAGAGAGAAACCCAGAGAAATTGATCCATTCTGTAAGTAATATGTTTTAAGGTCTCACAGTCCTGCAGAGTGTTTAAAATTGCATTATAAAGTCCACTCAGCTGTTTTACAATTTTGATAGGAAGAGAATCTTCATTTGTGTCACATTGCAGTTTACTAAGCACTTTTGGAGTATCATTGCATTTGAGACTTAACTCCAACCTTTCTATTACAGGTGAGGAAATTGGCTTGTCCACCTTCTATTTGTAGAACATTTTGCAGTTTTTTAAAGGACATTCTCACCCAATTTCTTACCTGGCTAGGGTCACTAATCATAGGTCTCCATACAAGCCCATCTTCCCTGGTATAAAAGAAGCTTAGGTTACAGGCATTACTGATACTCAAAAGACAGTGAAGATAACCCAGGCCACAAAACCTGCAGTTCTTTTTTTTCCTCCTTTTTTTCTTTTTTTTTTTAAACATGTATTTGATATTATTACTTTGTTACAGGTTCTATAGTGAAATAACAGAAAGAAAACCAAAATTGACACCAGTTCCTCTCAAAATCACATTACCTTTTTCATTTCCCCAGATCATCTTTTAGCCCTTATCCTTTACGCATATTCAACTTCTGAATATTTACGCCCCTTTCGTACAGAATGTGTTATATTCTAAATTTTCACTCCACATTATGCAATGAGTATAAGCCATTTAACTCACTTCAGTCTCACTTTCAAAGAGATACATAAGTAGCACCCAAGGATTGTCTGACCTGAACAGCTACAGTTAATCCTTTGGCTCTCTTTGGGATTTCCAAGGCCCTATAATATTCTCAGAGTATAGCAGGCTAGGCTTCTGGCTTTATGGCATGACTGAGTGGTTCTCTATGTACTCCTTGGCAGGTGTGGTAGTGAGTGACACAAATATGTTTTTATTCAAAACATGGTTTAGGTTGGCATTATCAGCCACAGAAGATACGTAAGTATTTGCATCCCAAAGGATTAATCTGTACCACTACTCTTTTTAACCAGGCTTTTGCACAGGAGAAATAAGCCCAACTTGATGCATCTTACCCTTGTGGCTTATCTTTCAATCTGTTAAAATCATGGTTAACTCAAATTATCAATAACGATCTACTCACCATGATGGCACCCATCACCCTAGTCAGAGAGAGCCCACCTGTCTTGAATAACGCAGCTTCCCACAGCTTCTGCTCTAGCGATTTCAGCTTCTCGTTGAATTTCTCCCTGGGCTTCATCCCTGCAACCAGCCGATGGAGGCCTTCTGTCCTCTTGTCGGGCTGGGGCTGCTCAGCTCTCCTCTCAAGGCCTCCTTTCATCCTCTTCTGCTGGCTGAGTTGTGTTAGAAGCTCAGCTAAAGAGGTGTTCAGAGCATCCAGTTGTTTAATCAGGTGGCCAGGATGCTTTTTGCTCTAGCTCACTTGCTCCTTGAGCTCCACTTGGAGCTGGAGAAGCCTCTGGGGGAGAACACTGAACCCGTGACAGGGCAGCTTTTTTTTTTTTTTTTTTTGGTCAGCAATGTTTGTATTAATGTGTATACTCACACTTTTTTTAAATTGAAGTATAGTTGATTTACAATATTGTGTTAGTTTCAGGTGTACAGCAATTCAGTTATACCTACATATGTATATGTAGGTATATTATATGTATACCTATAAGGGAAAATAATCTGAAATGTATATATACATAATATATATCATATATAATATATATTATATGTACAGTGGTATGTCTATGTGAATCCCAGCCTCCTAATTTATCCCTCCCCCCCACCCCCATATCCTCTTTGGTGACCATAAGTTTGTTTTCTAGGTCTGTGAGTCTCTTTCTGTTTTGGAAATAAGTTCATTTGTATCTTTTTTTTTTTTTTTTTAGATTCCACATATAAGCGGTATCATGATATTTATCTTTGTCTGGCTTCTTCACTTAGTATGATAATCTCTAGGTCCATCCATGTTGCTTCAAATGGCATTATTTCATTCTTTTTTTATGGCTGAGTAGTATTCCATTCCATACATACATTTATATATATATATATATATAATATATATACCCCACATTTTTATCCATTCGTCTGTCGATGGACATTTAGGTTGCTTCCATGTCTTGGCTATTGTAAATAGTGCAGCATTGAACATTGGGGTGCATGTATCTTTTTGAATTATGGTTTTCTCCAGATACTTGCCCAGGAGTGGGATTGCAGGATCATATGATAGCTCTCTTTTTAGAATTTTAAAGAACTTCCATGGTGTTCTCTACAGTGGCTGTACCAATTTACATTCCTACCAATAGTATAGGAGGGTTGCTTTTTCTCCACACCCCTTCCAGCATTTGTTATTTGTAAATTTTTGATGATGACCATTCTGACTGGGGTGAGGTGATACCTCATTGTAGTTTTGATTTGCATTTCCCTAATAATTAGCGACTTGGAGCATCTTTTCATAGGCCTATTGGCCATCTATATGTCTTCTTTGGAGAAGTGTCTATTTAGATCTTCTGCCCAGTTTTTGATTGGGTTGTTTGTTTTTTTTGATGTTGAGTTGTATGAGCTGTTTGTATATTTTGGAGATAATTCCCTTGTCAGTTGTGTTGTTTGCAAAGATTTTCTTCCATTCTGTAGGTTGTCTTTCTGTTTTGTAGGGCAGCTTTTCTCTTTGTTTCCTTGCAGTGGATAAAGAATAGGCTAAACTGAGGAGAAGCCAAACTGATGTTTTTGGCATTGCGGCTTTGAAAGTTTTCAAGGTCCCTTGAGTTAACCTGTTTTCAGCAAAAGAAATGGAGGATAGTCCCAAGAGAGTAAAGAGCAGAGAGAGCTTGGTCAACAATTGGATCTAATAATGACCAAATTCTACAAGTTAACCTCTAACTTCCTGGAGCTGCTTAATCCCGGCAGTTTAAAAATAAGTTGAGGGGCAGTTGCTGAATCAGTGGAAAGAATTTAAAATTTCTAAAATAGTTTATAATCAAGAGAAGCCATCTGAAGTGGCTTTGGAGAGAAAACTGTTGATGAATACCAAATGTCCTGTTCTATGTTGTGATGCATATGACTGAAGAGAAGCATTTTTGCCTGTATTTGGGGAAAGATGAGATTATACTAAATGAACTGCACTTACACTGGACCTGTAGTTACTGGAGAAACTTTCAAAATAACTTTGCTTTAACAAGGGATTCCTATTTCAGTTATGGGTGAGCTTCTCAAAAATCATTAGATAATATAATTCTTAGGATTTTTCTCTAGCTAATATGACACTTAATTTACCATATATAAAATGTATGCAGCTGTTTATCAGTTTGTTGATCATTACTCTTATCTGGTTGAGCCTCTGTGCATCACTGATCCTGCAGGTAGATCTTCCCTTCCAAGAGAAAACACTATTATTTTCTTATATTCATTTCTTAAAAATCATACAGATTTAACAAAACATATCACTTGGCATTCTTGCCAGTAAGAACTATGATGATACTTGGGAAATGCATCTTCTTAAAAAAATTCTTAAGCAAAGTCATTTAATGTCTCTGGGAGTCAGCTTGTGGCCTGCAGAAAGGGATGTTGGACTAAATTCTCTTGATGTTTCCTTCCTGCTCTGTACTGTGTGGAAAGTGCATTCAGTATGGGCAGAACACTGTATGCCCGTGGTGATGATGTTTGAATATAGGGGGTCAGCAAACCCTTTGGAAGTCGTGTGCAAAATTGTTGACCGGTGTTGGGGGATGTGTGGGATAGGTAGGTGGTGCCCCTGTGTTGGGATCTAGGAGAGGAGTGTGGTGACAGCTGACTTGCTTATGCATTCTGGCAGGGCTACTACCATTGTGATCTACACAGACCCTTTCATCTAGCTACTTCAAAGCATTTTTACAAACTCTTGCTCATTATTTCTTCAAGCACAGCACAAAGAAAGGTTGATTGGTGTCTTTTCAATTAACTCAAAGATGAAGAAACTGAACTATATAGAACTAAAACGGATTCTCCCAGAAGTATACTGCATTGCAGAGGGGCAAGACAGAGAAAGTGCTCATCCCAGCTTCGTAACTGACAAAAAAGGAAAAAATCTTAGTGCTTATTTTTGGAGACTGTGTACATTATGGCACCCTCATAATATGGAAGATCATGCAGCCATTATACTCCCCTCTCTGCATGCAGCCTCTCTCATGCAGAGAGGGGAGTATACCCCACACAGATCCCTGCATCCCAACCGTGAACTGCCTTCTGCCATTGTTACTACGTCCATGCCTCTCCTGACAGCATCTGAGGTTTAACTCTATCTGCCTGCCTTGAGATTGGGGTCCCTCAGTGTGACAGAGAAAGATTTGGAAAGCGGCACTGAGACATCCATGTTGTAGGGTCAGAACAGCACTGAACTGGACGCTGTGCCCAACTGGTGGCTAATTCATGGAGTGAACTGTTAACTTCACCTCTCAGTGCCTCAGTTTCTCATCTGCATGACCATCAGATGCAGGTCCACTAGGCCATTCACTGTGACTTGTCCAGGGTTGTGGTTATTAGTGTTGTCACTCTTGATATTGTTGTAGCAAGGAAGATCCATGGGGTAAATTCATGGATTTATGCAAATACTGGTCCAGAAAGACCATTTGCGTACATGCACGCACATACACACATGCACACACACAGGATGGAGGATCATTGTGGTTATGACAATGTAGAGGTTAGAGTTGGTCAGCCTAGTCTTTCTCTTTTGGTTTTTCAGTTCCTGACAACCCCAGACTTCATAAATCAAACTTTAAAATTTTCCTTCTCCTACCTCGTACTTGAGTATTGACTTTACTCTTTTCCAATGGAACAAACCTTACATGTGAGTATGGACCCAGTAGGTGGCACTGACTACATCTATTAAAGATAGGAAATTTGCCAGGTATAGTTGTATAGATCCATAATGCAAAATTCACATGTATAGCTCAGTGGTTCTCAGATGGGGGTGACTTTGCCCCACCTGGGGACATCTGGCAATATCTGGAGGCCTTTTTAGTTGTCACAACTGAGTAGGGGGGAGATACTACTAACATCTAGTGGGTGGAGGCCAGGGATGCTGCTGAACAGCCTACAGTGCACAGGACAGCCCCTCAGCAAAGAATTGTCCAGTCCAAAATGTCAACAGTGCTGAGGCTGAAACCCTGGTATCAATTAATATGCAAATCCTTGTAAAGTATTATGAGAGCCTATATTCACAGAGGGAAAATCTGGTCACCTGGCCCTCCTTCTTGGTCACTGCTCTCCTGGTGTCTAGTTCACACAAAGGCTGTTTTGTCATCTTGAAGCCTTTGGGGCAAGAATGTGTCCATTTGGGGAGAATGTGTTACCTAGGAGTTAGAATAGTGGACCAAGGGTGAGGAAGACAAGACATTTTCCCAGAGAACATGACACAGTTGAGTCAGCCTTTGGTGTACTGTTGACACTCAACTGTTAATAAGATCCAGAGAATTAAGGCAAGCTTGCCTCTGAGAGATGTCATGAATAACATAGTCTGAAAAGGCCATTCTTATTATTTTGTTTAATGGCAGTCTTATCTGAGGGGATATAGCTTAGATAAGGTTAAGAGCATGGCTCTGGAACCAGAGTGCCTGACTTTAATTCTTGATTGCCATTCACTAACTGTATGTCATTTTTTCCCTCATTTGTGATGTGGGGATGATGCCATCAAAATAGTATCTACCTATAGAATAATTATGAGAATTAAATTAATAAATACGAAGTATTTGAAACACTGCCCAACTTAGGATAAGTACCTTATAAATATTAGTATCACTATTGTTTCTTTAAGTCAGGAATATGATTGAAAGTATATACATTCATTCTTTTATTCAACAAGTATTTTTTTTAGCACCTATTATGTCCCAGGCACTGTTCTAGCTGCTGAAGATACATCAGTGAATCAAAAACATCAGATAAAAATCCCTGCCTTCATGGAGCTTACCTTTTAGTGGGTTATAGTAGTAATAATGCAAACAGAAAGAAAAAATGTACAAAATTATAGTCAGCCTGGTACCTGTCCTGTATTTTTTGAATGGATGGATATATTATTCATAGTTTTGTATTATGTTATGTAGCTAATTGGGCTTGGAAGTTTGAACTGTCATCTTATGTAAGAAAAGAAAGTTAGGGACTTCCCTGGTGGTCCAGTGGTAAAGAATCCACCTTCCAAGGCAGGAGACGCAGGTTCGATCCCTGGTCGGGGAACTAAGATCCCACATGACGTGGGACACAGCCCGCGTGATACAACTACTGAGCCTGTGCACCTCAACTAGAGAGAGAAAATCTGCACGCCACAACTAGAGAGAAGCCCGTGCGCCGCAACGAAGAGCTGGCACGTCACAACAAAAGATCCCGCATGCCACAACTGAGACCCAAGGCAGCCGAAAAAAGAAAGTTAAACCAATACAGAAAGTCATGCCAATAAAACATGGAAACTACTGGGACTTCCATGGTGGTCCACTGGTTAAGACTCTGCGCTCCCACTGCAGGGGGCGCAGGTTCAATCCCTGGTCGGGGAACTAAGATCCTGCATGCCGCGCAGCGTGGCCAAACTAAGATTAAAAAAAAAATTTTTTTTGAACTACTACCTAACATTAGAAAGGAGAAAGAGGAGAACTAAAATTAGGCCATTATCTATGGCCATGTGTTTTGTTTAAAATGAACTGAACGTTTTGCCTTCTTATCTTTGTATCAGACATATAGTTACCTCTAGGCAGATTTGCACATTCCAAGACATTCCAAGACTTTCTCAGCTGCAGCAGGCACCTCTGTCTGTGTAGCAAAACAGCGAACAATGTTGGTTATTATCAGATCACTGCAGCTGAAGAGGAAGAATCAACAGTAACTCACTCTCCAAAAGTAATTCACTTCAGAAAGGAAAAACTCCTTCAGAACAATCATCCCATGAGTGCAGGCTTTAGCATTCCCTGAAGAACTGGGTTAAAAGAAACTATAGACCTTACTGATTGGTTCCTCATCTTCTGTTTTCCAGAAACCTTCTCTATGTCTACCCACAGAGGCTGAACTTTGCTAACAAACTAGCATCTGCCCGGAACATCACAATCAAGATCCAGTTTATGTGTGGAGAGGATGCCAGCAATGCTATGCCGGTAATGAGGGAAATAAACATTTGCCTCAAACCAGGGTGGGCTGAACTTCCCTTGCTGGTTCACACAGACAAAATCAAGGGCTGATCAGCGTAGAGTGTGTGTTGATTCAGGTCAGTACGACTGATCATGTGTAAGGGGCTTTGTGGCTGGTCCAGTATTGCTCCCAGGATCCTGATGGGGAAGCAGGGTCAGCCTCGATCGAAAGTCTCTTTCCCAACTTATTCCACAGTGATCTGGGAAATTTAGAAATGCAAATCATTTTAGAAGACTGAAAAATATCATGAATTCTTTCCATGCCACCCTAACCCAATAAGAAGTAGAAAGACAGGCCCAAGGTGTCAGCCATGCTTGCTGTACTTTCAGATGTGCACTGCGGTACACATCTACCTAAGCCCGAGTCCACATCTAGAGATAAATATAATAGAAAGTACTGCCTCTAATAATAAACATACACCATCTCAACACCTTCTAGGAATGGATCTTCATCCTGAGGTAAAATGTAAATCAAACAATAAATACATAATGCAGTGTTCCCTAAGGAACCCAAAATGCCAGAATTTGTATTTTTTTAACCATCTGCCAACACACGAGATGGTGGTTAGCTATTACTATTTTATTTAAGGTGTAGAATTCAGTTAATATACCTTTCTACGGAAGTCACTTTTTTCCAGTGCTTCCATTCTTCAAATATCCACTTTTTTAAAAAAACCCCATCTTTTTAATGTCCCACCTACCTTCCCAATGCAAGGCATCGTTTTGCAATGGTTGTGGGAAAGAAATCCTAGAGGAAGACTCCCCTGGTTCTCCCCACTCTCACCCCTGGCAAATCCATCAGGGCTGCCAGGTACAGCTGTGCAGATCCTGGTGGTAGCCAAGGTACCCAGCCAGGGATGAGTGGGGGCCAAACTCCAGCCTGTTCACCACTCACCAAGCCCTGGGACCTGGCATGGGCATTAGTGCATCTAGTAGGAAGGACTCTTTTTTAATTTACCCAAAGGTGAGTCCACTTGTGAAGTCATGTGCCTTTAGGGCTGACCCAGGCCCAAAGAGGTGTCTTTTTCTAAACACCATAAACGTGTGGCCAGTGATGGTCCTGATGACCCAAGTGACCAGGCAAAAGAGCCTGGGAAAAGAGCCTCGACCAGGGATCTCTCACGGAGGGCAAAACTCTGTAACATTGCCCTGTAGTATAGACCTCTAGGTGAAGAGGCAGATGGAGAGAGCACTGGTTTTCTAGTCTCACAAGCCTATGGCCCTTGGTCACTGACGTAGCCACTGGGGTCTCAGTTTACCCTTCATAGCCAGTTCTTCTGCATCAGTTGGGCCACTTGTAGAACTCAGCACTCTTAATTTACAAAATGCAGCTCTATGAGACCAGAACCTCCTACTGGGCTGATGATCGTTGATTTGATTTAACCAAATATCACAGTTAATTTGGCCCTTTCTATACTGGTGAACAGGTCATCTTTGGAAGATCCAATGGGCCTGAATTTCTGCAGGAAGTTTACACGGCTGTTACATACCACAACAAGTAAGTATATTTCAGAGTTCTAAATATATGCCAAGATTGTTTTATTATCTCCTGGCTTTTCTGAATCCCCTAAGTGATTCCTCCTACCAGTATTTATAATTCAGGGACTAAGGGACAGAGGAAATCCATGCCAGTTCCCTGATTCTATGTTGGAGAACCACAATTTTTGCCATTAACTGTGTTTGGGAGAAGAACATATCTTCAAGAACCTAATATTGTTTTGAGTTTTCTGGAGCCTTCTACTCTAGTGTGATATAGAGAGGTCTTATGGTGTTCCATAAAGAGATAAATTTCTTGCCTTGCTTTGAGGTACTGGAGGGGCCAGAAACAAAATCCAGCCCTCCTTGGTCTGTCTCCTTGTCTTCTATCCACACCTGCACCACTACCTACTTTAAGAAGATTTAAGTTGACCAAAGGAGAAATGAAACACTCATTTTTATGTGGATAAATTGAGTCAGAGAATAATGTCTAAACTGTTATTCACACTTCCAGGTAGAACATCTGTACAGGGTCAGAGAAACTTGGGTTTGATCCCGGCCTGATAACCTTGGCCCATTTAAGTATTGACTACTTCTCTGAACCCACCCTCTTGGACTGGAATGAGGATTAAATGAGGAATGTACGTGAAGCCCTTAGTAAACTGCCTGGGACGTCATAATTCAGTAAAATCAGATTCCCTTTCCTTCCTGCATCCTTCATTTGTTTCCCCCAAATCCTTTGATGAGTGCCGGCTGTGCACCAGTCCCTGTTCTTGGGGTAGAGATAGAAAAGGAGGTCACAGCAGGACTCCAAACCTCATCCTCTGTCCAAATTAAGTCGTTGGGTTTTTCCATTGTGTGCAGGGATTTTTTTTTTTCTGGCAAAGCTTTTCGTTTGTGAGCAGCCTTATATAAGTGAAGTGTATCCAGTGACATAAGCTTGGTCTCAGGACTTTAAGCTTAGGAGGAGACTGATGTAAAATGAAAAGTAAAACACCAAGCCGGCGAATTCTGAGGGGCAAAGGGTCCGTGGTGTTACAATTTATAGTCAGAGAAGCCATCATTCTCGCTAAAAGTTATTTGTGTATAATGTGCTCTTGAAACAGGTCTCCTGACTTCTACGAAGAAGTGAAAATTAAGCTCCCTGCTAAGCTCACAGTAAATCACCACCTCCTGTTCACCTTCTACCATATCAGCTGTCAGCAGAAGCAAGGAAACTCCGTAGAAAGTCTCCTGGGATATTCAGTGAGTTGTTTTCCACTTGCAGATTCACTCTGCAGTTGTTGGTGCATCCAAGATTCCTGCAGAGATAAAAAGCTAAATTCTATTCACTTGCTTTTTGTCCTGTCAGAAGTAGCAAAATGTGCCAAACCAGATTACAGCAAAGAGCAGAGATGACTTGACTTAGCAAATGACGATTTCAGGAATGAAAGGTAGTGGGTGAGAGATAGTGAAAGAATACTCATTTGTAGAAAAAGCATTACAATGTCCATTATTTCCAAATTTTATATATATGCTTCACATATAAAAATAGCTCTTTTTTCCCCAAGGGGAAAAAGTTATTTCTTTACAATATATAAAAGGTAAGATAAACATTGATGTTTTCCAGATATACACACACATTGGCTATAAAGAAAAATGCTACTACTTTGGCTCCAAAAGCAGTGAATCATTGATATTACCATCTCAGGAGCTCTCAGGGAATTTAAAATCTAAAGAACTTGACAGAAATTACTGCCCAAAAGAGCTCTGGTCAATATCTAATCATCATTTAGTTGCATTTGATTATTGTGAGCTAGATAAATTGCCAGAATTATATGCTGTAATAAATACCATTTTATTCTTTACATCATCTATTTCAGTGGCTGCCAATTCTCTTAAATGAACGTCTTCAAACTGGCTCCTACTGTCTCCCAGTTGCCTTGGAAAAGCTGCCACCCAACTACTCTATGCATTCTGCAGAGGTAACCAGCAAGCTGGCCATCACCTGTTTCCTGTCCAGCCATGATCTTGGACCACCTTTCCAGAGCCACTTCCCATTCCTTTATACATGACCAAGGATTCTCAGCATGTTTTGGGGAGCAGTCATCTGTCAGCACAGGGTGTTTTCTGTGAGCACATTGTTCTGATAGGATGGGAGAAATAACTGGTTTTAAGACCTCACTAATTTAGATTATCACCAATTCAGAATGTTGGGTAAATACAACCCATACCCAGGCAGCATTACCTTGTAATATGTATAACAAAGGGGTTTACAGAATGGGGTATTTTAAAAAGGAAGGCAGGGCTTCCCTGGTGGCGCAGTGGTTGAGAGTCCGCCTGCCGATGCAGGAGACACGGGTTCGTGCCCCGGTCCGGGAAGATCCCACATGCCGTGGAGCGGCTGGGCCCGTGAGCCATGGCTGCTGAGCCTGTGCGTCCGGAGCCTGTGCTCCTCAACGGGAGAGGCCCGCGTACAGCAAAATAAATAAATAAATAAATAATAAGAATAATGAGTGCAAGGTCCTGGTGGAATTTGTTCACACTGGAGACTGTCTTCCCACCCAAGGTCATAGCTACTCGTCTGCTCTGCACATTGGTGCCATGCTGGGATGCAAGACCAATGTCTTCATATCTTCAGATTCTGAAAAGATGATAGAAAAGCAGGCTTTCACGTGAAATTTTCTGACATTCAAATGTTTGGCAACTAATTCGACAGTTTCTAACACTGGGCCAAACAGCACCTGTCTGTGGGCTGGATCCAGCTTTGGGCCCCAGTTTGTAACTCTGTCTGAGATAGTTCCAAAGGTCCCCACCCCGTGCACACATCCTACCCTTGCAAGTACAGTATGCTTCCTTCCATTAAAATGCAAGAGACACAAAACCCACACTCACATGGCCAGGTTTGCCAAGGCCCTCCTTACTCAACACTGTAGAATGACAATTCCCTTGAGATTTTAAGGCAAGAAATGGTCTCTGAGGACTACAGGGCTATTGATATGTAAATATTATAAAAGTCATTTTGAGTAATTAAAGCAGGAGCCTAGAAGGACTGCTACTTGGAAACATTTTGTTAAAAGGGAACAAAACTGTAGTCGCTCAAAAGCATTAAAATTTCATGTCTTCTAAAGATATTCTACACTTTGTCCTGACATTCCTGATTAATGGAGAAATCATTAGGATATTACTTTATTTTAATTCCTAGAATCAAGGATTACCAGTGCTGGATGGAAGCTTAAATTAGATAGATAACTCGATTCAAACCCCTTCTTTCAGCATGAGAAAATGAAGGCCCAGAAAGTTTCATTGACCTGTCGAAGTGAAAATAATTAATTTGGTGTAAAACTGAACTTGAACCCAGGGCTCCTAACTCTAAGGCCAGTTATATTAGTTTCCCAGGGAGATTTATATTTGTATAACCCTGACATCTACTGTCAAGTTGCTTTACTCTGCTTGTTAGTACTGAGAAAAGGGAATTGAATTGCTAATTTGTTTTCTTTTAACACAGAAAGTCCCTTTGCAGAATCCTCCCATTAAATGGGCTGAAGGACATAAGGGAGTATTCAATATTGAAGTGCAAGCTGTTTCTTCTGTTCACACCCAGGTAAGGAATATCCAGGTCAAGTTTAAATCAGAACAGCAGGCTAATAATGAAGATGGGGTTCAGCAGAGAAACTTCTAAGGACAGTTCAATAAAAGATCAGTGAAAATCTTTGTGCCTGGATAAAACAACACCAAAAAACCCTTTTAGTTCTGTGTGGGAAGTTGCAAGCCTGTGAGGTTTTATTTGTTGTTTTCATAGAAAGACCTTATAAAAATGTTGAAGCACCTCGGCACCTGCACTGTTGGTTGAGAAGTTTCGTGGGGAGACTTCATTTAAACATTTTCCTGCTGTTGCTGTCTCATTTCCCTCTGTAATTCTGCCATTTCTCTTCCAGATTTGTTGTTGTTGTTGTTCTACTTTCCTTCCTTTTCCTGCCACTGTCTGAGTTTTGCATCTGCTTAGACCCCTATCTCGGCAGTGTGTTTGCCTGGTATCCTTGCCTCTGCTTACAGAACATGTCAGAGTCCAGATTAATTTTTCTTCAGCTAATAATTATTGAGAGGTTCCATTCTGTGCACAACACTCTACAAAGAAATTCATAACCTGGTCTGAAACATCCGTGTCTTAGAACTTCTGCTCTGAAACACTGGATAAGAGGTTTTGCCTAGAAGGAGCTATCTGATTGTGTTTATGAATCCGCTGGTGAGCGTTGAGGGGATGAGACCCATGAGGCCTGCCATCTGCCTTCCCAGGACAACCACCTGGAGAAGTTCTTCACCCTCTGCCATTCCCTGGAAAGCCAGGTGACCTTCCCCATCCGCGTGCTGGACCAGAAGATCAGTGAAGCGGCTCTGGAGCACGAGCTGAAGCTCAGCATCATTTGCCTCAACTCCTCCCGCCTGGAGCCCCTTGTGCTCTTCCTGCACCTGGTGCTGGACAAGCTCTTCCAGCTGTTCGTGCAGCCCATGGTCATCGCTGGCCAGACAGGTAGGAGGCCTGGGGGCCTGGGAGGAGGCAGGCAGTGCCTTGTTTTATGAAACACGATTTTCCAGAAGTTCCGGGAGCAGGGCCAATGTGATCTTTCTGTTGAGGATGTGAGTCCAAGGGAAACCAAGTCCACTGCTATTTTTTTTTTGGAGATTCCCTGGATGTTTAAAAAAAAAGAAACATTAATATAGGATGCTTAAAATTATCGGGTTTTTTTTACATTAATGTGTTGAATGACTGAAGCCAATCCTTTAAATTCCATTCCTAGTAATTGATGGCTTTCTTTTACCTCTAAGATATTTTTTGTTGACTTGACCAACAAGGGAATCCAATGTTTTAAAGAAATAAGACAACCCATATTAAATGGAAGTAAAGGAACTGTCTAAATTGAAATTCAATGTGATCCCTTTTTTATTGAGATAAAATGCACATACCATAAAATTCACTAAAGTGTACAATTCGGTGGTTTTTAGTATATTCACGAGGTAATGCAACTGTCACTACTATCTAATTCCAGACCATTTTCATCAGCCTCAAATGGAACCCCATACTCCTGAACAGTCACCCCATTCTCCCCTCCCCTCAGCACGCAGCAAACGCCCATCTCAAATGCTTACTTTTAACAAATGAACACGAAATACAATGTGTAAGACTTCCTTTGGAAATAATGTCATGTAGGGCCTGGGTCTAGTGGTTCTTCCAACTCCTGCAGGGGTAGACTGGCTGCTGTAGGGCATCTTTGTTTGACACTATTTTCAGCTGGGCTTGTATTAGTCTGTGCTCTCCAGCCCCGCAGATAGCTTTGGGTACCATCCATGCTGCCGGTACCGTGCTTAGAGTTGTAGGTTTTGCAATAATAATCAAGAGCATACTGAACTTCAGAGGACTTACAATAAAATATAGCAAAGAACAGCAGCACAGGACACAAGTCCTCAAATGGACACAGCTAAATACTCTTGGGGGGATGGTGAAGACACCCATCTGGGAGGATGAGGAAGGCTCCCAGGAAGAAGACTGCAATTGAGATGGCTCTGAAGGGGGGTTAGAGGGAAAGAAGCCAAAATGGGGACAGTGACTGGCAAAAGCAGAGAACCAGAGGGTCTGGATCAGAAAAAAAGTAGTTCAGAAAAAAGTGTCAAAAACCACTTTTCTGGGAGTGTCAGAAAAGGAGATACCACTGTTGGGCCATGGAATATGAGTAAGTTGGTGGGGAGGGAGAGATGAACTTGTAGCCTAGGACACATGGGGGAGCTTTCAGAGCTAGGGAAGAGCGTGACCTCTGAATCCCCCAGTTTGCAGTGTATCCTGGGATGCATCTTCTGTGGCTCCACAGATAAGGCATCCTACATTGTCGGCTAACTTTCCACACGTGTAGCTGTGGCCTCTCCAGCTAGATTCCTGTGGAGTGGCCATCTGTACACTCCCTGGATTTCCTTCTACACCCTCCACGTATTTGGTGCACTGCTTTGTAGGCCCCAGCTATGGAATGTAGACTTGTTCACTTGGCAAAACATTCATTCACACATTTTGAGCCAATATTTGGGACTCCAGGGTGTTGGGACAAGCAGAATAGGCAGAGGCAGTTAGTCTCCAAGCATTTATTCAGATCTTATCTGTGTCAGGCACCATGGAAGGCATGGTGGGGAGAGAAGAAAGTAGGAGAAATGCACTTGGCTTCTGGCCTATTAGACAGAATTTCCCACTGGAAACAGTCCAAGAACCTTGTGATTTGGTGTCGTGTAAGCCTGGTACTGAGTGGTGTCAGAGGCTTCATTGAGGAGGTGGGATGGTGCTTAGCATCGAAAGGTTAGTATGCTTTTGTGGGTGGGAGCAATCAGGGCTTCCTAGGTGAGGACAGCAGCACAAGCAAAATTGCAGAAGTGAGAAGCAGACGTGTGATGGGGACAGTATAAAGATTGCCTTATCTTTTTTTTTTTTTTTTTTTTTTTTGCGGTACGCAGGCCTCTCACGTTGCGGAGCACAGGCTCTGGACATGCAGGCTCAGCGGCCATGGCTTATGGGCCCAGCCGCTCCATGGCATGTGGGATCTTCCCGGACCGGGGCACAAACCCGCGTCCCCTAGCATCGACAGGCAGACTCCCAACCACTGCGCCACCAGGGAAGCCCAAGATTGCCTTATTTTAAGGAAGTTGAATTTGAGCAGAAGAGGGTACCAAGTGGGATAAGTAGGGTGGAGCCAGACTGTGGAGGGTTTGGAGCTCCTCAACAAGAGAGTGTCCACGGAGAAGCATTGTTTGTACAGGTCCAGGGACTGACATGATACACATACGTTTTTAGATTAATCTGTACACCAAGAATCTGTATTGTTCAACAGCCCATCTCAAACCATAGTGTGCATAAGGATGACCTGGGCATCTTGTTAAAATGCACATTCTGACTCAGTCGGGCCCGGGTGGGGCCTGAGATTCTGCATTTCTAATAAGATCCTAGGTGATACTGATGATGTCAGGACAGACCCCACTGAATAGCACCAGTTTACAGTGTGGTTTAGAGAGGGGAGGATGTCTGGACAGGCTCGCATCTTTGTCCTGAAAAACCACAGTGCTGGCAGAAGGAGGAAATGTGAAGTCCTTTGCAGTAAGCAGAGCTGGCATGCTGGAGCTTACTAAAACCACTCACCCTGCCCCAGGGGGTTCAGCCTGGTTCAGCCGGTCAGTGGTCAGGACTCCTTGTCACTGCCCCAAAGAATGTTCCTCATTAAGAATGTTCCTCATTAAGGACTCACTGCGGGGCCGCCCATTTTTCTCTTGGTTCCTCAGCCAACTTCTCCCAGTTTGCCTTCGAGTCTGTGGTGGTCACCGCCAACAGTCTGCACAACAGCAAGGGCCTGGGCAAGGACCAGCATGGGAGGAACTGCCTGCTGGCCTCCTATGTGCACTACGTCTTCCGCCTGCCCGAGCCGCAGAGGGACGTACCCAAGTCAGGTAATGTCCCCCTGGCCCCCCCTACCGCCGCCCCCGAGTATGGGAGCCTGGCGGGCAGCACACCCTCACCCCCGCCCCACAGAATTCACAATAAAATTAAAAGCCCGAAAGTTAAATTTTATCTTTCAGAATAAACAAACTTACATGAATGCTGAAATTAAAAGTCATGTCTAGATTTTTCTCTCTTGCTTTCTATCTGCCTTCCTCCCTATTTTTATATTCTAAACACTTGTTTTTTCTGCCTATTTGATAATTCCTCGCTGATCTTCACCCAGTCGGTACTTTCTGATTCAGCTGCAAATCCCTTCTTTTAAAAGCTGGAGAAGTGACAACAGATGCCTAGGATTTTAGGATCATAATGATAAGGAAAATAATATATATTTGATAGCTGTGGTAAGCAGTGGCCCCTAAACTTTTCATTATGAAAAAATAAATCCCTTTTCTCATTTCCCCCAAACTAAACTTCTGAAATAATAATTCATTTCTCCACTCTTTTTAATTATTTACATAGGTAATAATCAACCAGAACGTCTGGTCAGCACGATATAAAAAGTAGCATCAATAAGTTAACAAAATTCCAGGCTCTAACAAAGGAACTTGGGCATATTTATTAGTCCATGCAGCCTCATTTCAAGTAAACCTGTAATTTTAAATGTTTTTAAAAAATACTCATAATATTCATAGACTCACATAATCACCTTTGAACACATGTAAATACTTAAAGGTGAGAAACATTGCTATACAGTGTATACTTATGCTTATAAGATTCAGATGATTCCTTGGATTCTCAAATCTCAGAAATGCAAGACTTACAAAGCTGTCATCATTTAAATATTAAGAAATAAAAAATATCCACATTTCGAGCTTGTCTTGAGAAATCAGAACCTCATGGGCTGTTTCCCCATGGCAATAATAAGCTGGAGAGGAGGAGCAGCCCCTGTCTTTGGATGAGGCATGTGTTTCCAGTTTACCACAGTCCTCACCGCTCCCTACTGCCTTACACCCTATCTTTCCACCAAAACATTGCCTCCTTGGCCTCCCCTAGGCATTTGCTAATAAGACCCTAATTCCAAGACCTAATCTAGTGGGTTTCCACTCTACTATCTACCCCATCCCTCCTCAGTTCCTTCTCAAGTCCAATAAGTGACTCTGATCCCCTTTCTGTTTACATGTCTATACCTGGTGGGGTGCAGGTGGTCCCACTTCCCTCCTGGACCCTCGCTACCACACATACGGACGCACGTCTGCTGCCGCTGTGAGTTCGAAGCTGATGCAGGCCCGAGTGATGAGCAGCAGTAACCCAGACCTCGCGGGGACACACTCTGCAGCAGACGAGGAGGTTAATAACATCATGTCTTCAAAGGTAAGGAAGATGTCAAACCCTGGAAAGAGACATGGGCTTTTTTATTTTTAACTAACACTTGGAGAGACAACAAGAAATCAACCACTGCTGCTGCCCACTGTCTTGGTCAAATGCTCAGCTTTCAAGTTATTAATATTCTTTTCTTTTGAAGTGACTGAGATCATTCTGATGCCAGGCAAGACTGGCATTTGAAGGTATGCGCAGAGTTAGTGAACTCTGGTGGGAAGTTTCCTGAGCATAGCTGGTTTAGCCCTGTGGAGTCGATGAATACCATGAGTTTTATCTTCAAGGAAAAAAATTTGGCTTTAACTGTTTTTGATGCCTAGAAAGACTGTTTTTTGTTTTATTTTTTAACAACTTGCCTTTTAGATTCATTAACATCCATAGATAGATTGATTATCCCGTGTAAGAATCCCAAAGATCAAAGCCAAATTTATAAACAAAAACCGAGATCCTGGGAGGGTTGGTGACTTGCCCTAGATTGTTTCCCTCCATGAATTCTTTACGTTTTCTCATAAACTTTGTATTTTATAAAAGTTTTAGATTTATAGAATTATTGTCAATATATGACAGAAAATTTTTCTGTACTCAATGCATAGTTTCCCTGTTATTAACATTTTACATTAGAATAGCACATTTGTCACAATTAATGAACCAATATTGATATATTATTATTATTAACTAAAGTTTATATTTTATTCAGATTTCCTCAGTTTTTCCCTAATGTCTGTTTTCTGTTCTAGGATCCCACCCAGGATACCACATTAGATTTTGTAGTGACGTTTCCTTAGCTCCTCTGGGTTGTGACAATTTCTTAGACTTTCCTTGTTTTTGAGGACTTTGACAGTTTTGAGGCATACTGGTCAGGTATTTTGTAAAATGTCTCTCATTTAAAATTTTTAAAAATTGTGATATAATTCACATACCATAAAATTCACCCTTTTGAAGTGTATAATTCAGTGGTTTTTCATATATGTACAAAACTACCATGAATTTTTAATCTAAATTTTCTTTCCAGTTATCTGTGGCCTCAGGGTGGCTAAGCTTTTAGAATAATGTCATTTCCTCTGATGAAGATAAATCAAACTCTCTAGGTTTTGACATCATTCCCCTTATACAAACCACCCACTTGAGACAGTACGTTGTGAGACAGGAAATCTGGAGACCAGGGTTGGGTCTCGATCTGATACCACCCAGGCCTGTGGTCATGAGCAAGTCAATTCCTACCCTGAGCCTGATTTTCCTCATCTCTGTAGAAGTTCTGAACCCTGGATGAATGTAAGAATCATCTATAGATCCACTCCTAGAGATTCTGATGGTCTATAGGTTGTTATCATATGAAACTGTTGATATTCTATCCTTTTTGACTTACAGAATCAACACAGGGATGTGCTGGAGCTGGTTCATACCACTTTCTGAGAGCTGATTGTTAAATTTTCCAGAACTTTCTGAACCAGTTGTTAAACGCAGACATTATTAAAAATTAAATTATATAAACTAACAAATAAGTTATATGGAAAACAAAGGTAATCTAAATGCAGTGTTCTGGAGCAGAACAGGACATTAGTGGAGAGGAGAAATTGGTGAAATTCAAATAAAGTCTGTGGTTTAGTTACTAGTTAATATGCCAATGTTAATTTCTTAGTTTTGACAAATGTACCTTTTTTTTTTTTTTTTTTTTGGCGGTACGCGGGCCTCTCACTGTCGTGGCCTCTCCCGTTGTGGTTGCGGAGCACAAGCTCCGGACGTGCAGGCTCAGCAGCCATGGCTCATGGGCCCAGCCGCTCCACGGCATGTGGGATCTTCCCGGACCGGGGCACGAACCCGTGTCCCCTGCATCGGCAGGCGGACTCTCAACCACTGCGCCACCAGGGAAGCCCTAAATGTACCATATTTATGTAAGATATTAACATTAAGAGGAACTTGGTGAAGGGTATCCAAGAGCCACCTTTGCAACTTGTCCATAAATTCAAAATTATTCCCTTTTTAAGGGAGTACTGAAATCTCATCCCTTCTTAATTACTTTACTACATTTTACTGTTATCTATGTTCTTGAGGTTATTTATGCCTACTGTACAGTGGTTTGCTACTGCACATCTCTTTGCAACACCATATTCGGTAATGTCATGTTAACTTGAAATCAGCTATGATGGAAGCATTCACAAGCACAGAAACTGGCAGATTCTACCAATCAGCCCCTCCCCTTTGAGAGCTGGTTGTTAAGCATTTGCCAGCACACCCTGGTTCAATTTTGCATCTAAGTCCTCTTTAAGCAGTATCTTCGGATCGCCGAGGGGAGAAGTGGTCGGCAGCTGTTATCCACAGACTTGATTATTACGGTTTCCTTTAATGAAAGTGAAAATATTAAATTCTCTCTGTGGACTAGGTTAAGAATTTTTAAATTATTCTGTAGTGAGGGGAAAAAATTTTGTCTAACTAGAAGTATCAAGCATGATCTTCCTTTCAGAAGTGGTTTTTTGACAATTTATTAGAGTGTTTAGGAGACTGGGTAAAGTACCATGCTAACCCACAGAGAGGCACTGTTCCCACACATTTTTTTTTCCTGCTCTTCCAATTAAGTCAGAAAGTTGAAGGGACTGTTCAGGATTTAACTGTAGGTGGCTACACACCAACTAACAGTGAATATCTCAGGAGCAATTAGAATTAGGTGTAACTTTACCTTCTTTGCTTTGTTTTATGTTTATTTTTGGCAGTTGTTTTACCTTTGTAACCAGAAAAAAAAAGAAAAGAAAAAGAAATATGTTAACAATGAATTCTAAGCTTGTGATTTCCAGGCTGTTGGCTCATCTTTCTAGGGACCACTGTTGGTTGACTGTTGAGTCATGGTTTGTGTATTTCAGATGGCTGATCGTAGCTGCATCCGGATGTCTTACTATTGCTCTGGCAATAATGATGCTCCCAGTTCAACAACAACCCCAAGGCCAATCAGCAAAAAGGTACTGAACAGGCAGTGTGAGAATAATTTGCCCAGCCTCTCACTATGATTGAAAATAGATGCCATCAAGTACTCTCCTGTCTTGTTCCTGCCCTCCTAACACACACACACACACACACACACACACACACACACACACACTTTTGCAGCCCTGTCCCAGGTGCCCCATTTTTTGACCACCTAATTACCTACTAACTCAGTGGTTCCCCAACTTACTGTGCATCAGAAGTACCTGGGTGGCTTGTTAAAACTGACGGCTGGCCCTACCCCTAGAGTTTCTGATTCAATAGATCTGAAGTAGGGCCCAAGGATTTGCATTTCTGACAAGTTCCCAGCTGACGCTAGTCCAGGAACCACACTCTGAGAACCTGAGAACTGCTGTATTAGCTTCTTTTTGGTAAAAGGAGAGCTGGGGACAATTCATCCTCAAAAAGTGAATGGCAATAATTAGGTATCATTTATTTCAATACGATATCAAACATGAAAAGCCTTGTAATTCTTTCCAATCAGCCTTCCCTCTGAGTTCAGAGACTTGACAAGCTGTTAAACTGCTCATCAGAAAGAACTCTTTATGTTAAGAGGATTCTACAGTCGTCACGTCATGTGTGGTCCAAGGGGTGGAGGATAAAGAAACTGTCTGCCCCAAGTTTTCTCCTCTGCCAGGCACCCGAGAGTCTCACCATTTTAGTAGCTACTTAAGTTAAGGTCTTGAGTGTCTTTCAAGACCCCTATTAAAATGTAAATATGCTGATTGGAAGGATAACACAGGAAGCTCTTTGCAACAGCTAACACCACTGGGAAAGATGTGTTAAACAGCCATGGAGGTCATGAGCTTCAGCACAGCTCACTTTGGACTGGCTGAGGGAAAGATCAGGCACGAGGAGGCCCTAGTAGGGTCCAGTGCCTGCAGACTTGGCAGTAATACGGGCTCCATTTGTCTGGAAAGAGGTACCAGGAATTAATTCTAACAGGAGGAGTAAAAGAAGATGTCATGAGATGCTGAAAATAAATATTTCACTTACTTTAAATCTTAGCTTTGGGCTTTGCAGGGACTGGTTACAAGTACCATTTTCCTTCTTAAAAACCATGATTTG
The DNA here is from genome assembly GCF_949752795.1 of Hyperoodon ampullatus. Lineage (NCBI taxonomy): Eukaryota > Metazoa > Chordata > Mammalia > Artiodactyla > Ziphiidae > Hyperoodon > Hyperoodon ampullatus. The sequence goes on along the minus strand of NC_136919.1, from coordinate 75,310,033 downwards.
CTTACAGCCTGGCTTGCTTCAGGCAGGGCCTGATTTCTTCTGGGCACATTTGCCTTGTTTTGATTTTGTTTCTGGTCATTTCAATGACCAGAAGAGAATCATTTCATTTCAGAGGGAGGTTTAACCAGTGGGTTTCCTTAATAGCTCAGCAAACTGGGTTTAGCTGCTTGGCTATTTTCTGTACCCTCCGGAGCAAGGTGTTCTTGTAATAATGTTGCCTGGTAAGCAACATAAATTACTTTAAGAAGCAGCTTATCCTCCTCTAATCTTCTCTTGCCTTAAGATTCTGGCAGTCAAACTGACCTATTTTCCAGAGGTTACCTTTGAAGCTTGTGGAGCGTGCCTTCCCTACAGTGGGAAGATCCGGGTGTAGCTGAGTTACATCAGGGCAAGCTTAGACCACCTGCTAGATTAACACGCAGCCCTGCACCTCTCCCAGATGGGAGAGCTTCCCTCATGTCTCACAACAGCACACAAATGTGTTCACGTGTATTGAGATTATAAAGGTTTGACTCGCCTGACAGAATGAAGTGGGACCAATGACAAGCTAAAACACTTCAGCATTCTCCACTCATCCCCATTAACCATCAGGGGATGTAAATAGTTTGAATACCCAGACATCTGCACAGAGATTTTTCCATTTGTCTCCTTTTAGTATAGCTGAGTAACTCTCCAATTTTACTGTACATAAGAATCAGTAAATTGTGTTGTAGGCCTACTGTACACTGTGGGTTATTTAAAGGTTTGTCAAGGGTAAGCTTTGCTCTAATACATTTTTGCTTTGGGTGTTGACTTTAAAACTTCATTTCCACATACGCCAGTACTCTAGGATGTGATATTAGAGTGTTCAAGTAGTTTCAGCTTTCTTACCCACTGAGCAATAAAAAATGAGTTAATCTGTATTTATTCTAGATTTTATGGTTGTAAAATGAATGGAATCCACAGAAATGCCCAGACATCATTTTTGCTGTCAGTTAGGGTGACCAGCTATCCCAGTTTCTCTGGGACTTAGGGGGTCCTTGGGATATAGGATTTTACATTTTAAGACCAGGAGAGTGTTGACTGAAAAGAACGCACATCCTAAACGTTGAGAATTATGTTTTATTCAAGGACATTACCAAGGACTATAGCCCAGGATACAGTCTCTCAGATATCTGAGGGACTGTTCCAAGGAGGTAAGGGAAGAGCCAGGATATATAGGGATTTTTGCTGAAAAAAAAAAAAACAAAACCCATGTAGTTGAACATCAAAAGATGTTCATGAAAAACAGACATCTCAAGTTAATGATTTTAGTGTTTTTCTGTGTATGGGAAGATGCGAGAGTCTGAGCTCATTGAAATTATTCCTTAGATACGCATCTTAACTCTCTAGGGCCAAGTATCCTGTTTTTGTACATCCTGAATTCCCCTCAGGGTGCACCCTCTGGGTCTCAGTGGCTGATGGCTTGATGGTCTGGAAACATGTGTTGTTCACTGGAACAAGCAGGCAACATTTGTTGTTTACTGAAATGACAGGCAACATTGTCTTTGTCCACAACAGTCTCAGGCAAACTGAGATGAGTTGGTTGCCCTACCTTTAGTCTTAAACTTGTTCCCCGTCAAAGCTGTTGTCAAGAGTATTAACAAGTATCCAGATAAAGTAGGGAATGGGAAAGATGCAAAAGGTGTACAAAATCACCATCTGCTACATCTGCAGTCAGATGACTTGACAGGGGGTGTAGACATAAAGTGGAGCATCTGACCCTGGGACAAAGAAGTATAGAAGTTGGGTGAGTTCAAGCTGCTACCCCTATGCCTTTTTTTTTTTTTTTCCGGTACGCGGGCCTCTCACTGTTGTGGCCTCTCCCGTTGCGGAGCACAGGCTCCGGACGTGCAGGCTCAGCGGCCATGGCTCATGGGCCCAGCCACTCCGCGGCATGTGGGATCTTCCCGGACCGGGGCACGAACCTGTGTCCCCTGCATCGGCAGGCGGACTCTCGACCACTGCACCACCAGGGAAGCCCCATCCCCCCTATGCCTTTTAATGCAGACAATCTACATTAAACGAGGTTTGATAAACCCAAACCTCGTTTCCCACAAAGCCATAGCAGGATTATAAAAACAAAAATTGTTCCATCTAGAAGGGAGTTGAAATACCATCTAGACAGTGGTTCTTTGATTGAGGTCCCTGGACCAGCAGTGGCAGCATCACCCGGGAACTTGTTAGAGATGCAAATTCTCAGGCCCCACCCCAGACCTACTGCATCTGAAACTCTGGAGGTGGGCTCAGCAATCTGTTTCTTAACAAGCTCTCCAAGGGATTCTGACACACATTCAAGTTTGAGAACCACTGCTACCAACTGAGTTTATAGATGAGAACATGGAGGGTAAGGGGAGGAACAGCTTACACATGGTCACACAGAGGGTTTACAGTGGGGCCTGGAAGGAAAAGAACAGAGTCTCAGTTCTGACCGCTACCCAGGAATGCTTCCCCCATAGAATGTATTAGCTTCACTCCCCTGCCGAGGCCATTCCTTCAAACCCAGCTCTCCAGTAAGGTTTAGAAGCCCCATGTGCACAGGTTTCCAGTGACTCAGAATGCTCTACTGCCTTTTCTTTTCAAGAAAGGATTAAAAATACACTCCTGCTGTGCCCCCTTCCTCCCTCGAAACTCCTGCCTGTGTTTGTATGGCTCTGGGGATTTGGGATCCACACAGCCTTCTCCTACCTACTTAAAAGGCCTTCCAGTCTCAGATTATGTCAGCATTGACTCTGCCATCCATTGTGGTCTAAGACATCTAGGACACATACTAACAAGCTATTACAATTGGGAAAAAAGAAAAGTGGGATTGGCGAATAAAGCACCTAGTACAGACCATCATTACGTAAGTGTAATGTTTTTGTGTTTGTCCAGCATTTCCATGAGGAGCTTGCCCTGCAGATGGTGGTCAGCACTGGAATGGTGAAAGAAACAGTCTTCAAGTACTCCTGGTTCTTCTTTGAGCTTCTGGTGAGATTCTTGCATGTTTATATCTGTGCTCAATAGGGCACGAAAAGCAGACGGGCAGTGAGGTTTCCCATAGTAGGAACTGACATCTTATCTACTGAATTGCTCCTGCAGAAAACCTGGGACCGTTCCTTCAGTTTTAACTCTCCCTCACCCCTTCATCCATCTTCCACCAAATCTTACTGATTCCACCTTGAAAACCTACTTCCACCTGCCGCTTCTCACCAACCTTCACTGCTCCTCGCCTAGTCAAGCTGCCATCATGTCTGCATTCGCTTCCTCTTTGCCCACCTGCATTCATTTGTGCCTTCTGCCCATCCAATCTGCACAGGGCAACTCAAAATTAAGCAGATAATGACACTCCCCTCTTTAAAACCTTTCAGTGATTTTCAGTGTACTGGAAATAAAGCACACATTTTTCTCATGGCCTAAAAAGCCCTTGGATGATTCTGTTTCCCTTCATCTCTAACTTTATCTTAGACCCTATTCCCCCCCCTCATTCAGCCACATTGTTTCCAGTTTGGTCCTTTGAAGATGCTGAGACCTTTTCAACCTCAGAGCCGTCTTAAGATTCTTTCCCCTGTCCGTACCTTTCATGCCCCCCACATACATACACACTTCGGGAGTTCTTCTCTTTAGGTTTCAGCTTTAATGTCGCCACTTCTGAGAGTCCTTTTCTGACCACCTTATACCATAATATGTCTTCCACTCTATTCCTCTCCTTTTAAACACCCTCTTTATTTCCTTCCTAGCACTTATCACAATTTGTAATTGTTTTTCTCTTTTGCCTATTGGATTTCTAGGATTGGGGTCTATCTTCTTCATTATCTTATCTCTAGCCCCAGAACATGGCTTGGCATCATACAAGCACCAACTAATATTTGTTGGGGGGAAAATGAAACTTGTAAAACTGTTTACCTGCAACTTCTATCTGTTCTCTAGCAGAAAAGCAAAAGGTACAGCATAGTCTTTAATTTAAAAATAAAGAGAATAATAGTAATACCTATTTTATACTAGAAGTGAAAGGATTTTGCCACAAAGCCACTAGAATAAGCATTTTGTCAATGTTGATAAATTGAGATGCATTGTGAAATGAGGTTAAATGAAAAAGGTATGAAAGCACAGAAACTAACTATATAAAAATGCACATACAAACAATCCAGAGGATAAATAGTGGATTGAGATTTAGTGATAGAGTTAGCTTTATATTGACTGGGTTCTTTCCTCTGTGACACTGTTAAAGTGGATAATTTTTTTTTGAGAGAGATGGTAGGATTTTCACCTGAGCTCTAGTTTATGTATGTAAGTTCAAGCCCAAGTAAAAGAGAACAATGCTGAACAATAAGACATAGAGGACAAGAGGGTCAAAGGAAACAAAAATAAAACATACATTGGGGAGGAAATGGGAAGTAGTGTGCAACAGAGTTAAAAAGAAGTGAGGCCCATGCCACAGAAGCACATCCAGGTTGCAAATCCCTTAGAGTTTCACCAAGTTCCCACCCGTCGTATGAGAAAGGTATTGCTAGCGAGATGTCTTTTCCAAACACAGTCCCAGATGCCTGCAGCAGAATCACCTAGGGTGCTTAGTGAGAATAAAGCAGATCTGGAGCCCCTCCCTAGAATACTGAGTGTAATGAGGAGGGGGAAGCTGGCGGTGCATGAACCTGTCTGCCCAGGTGCCCTCCAAGCATGCTGAAGATCCACTAGTCCACAACACCTCTGCTCTGTGAGGCCCGAACAGAGCTAAGGGTCTCTATATGCAGCCAGCACCAGGAGTTTGCATTCTAAAAGACAAGCTGATTCAGGTGGGTGGCTGCAGCTCACAAGTCTTGGAGCAACTGCATTGGCAGTAAGACATGAGCTTTGCAATCTAGCAGGAAGAGGCTGGCCATAAACTCTGTCTTGAGGCAAGAGGAGGATCAAAACCACCACTGTGTGTCCAGTACATCCTGTTTCTATGTGCCCATCCTACCACCATCAAGTTTCTCCATAAAGAAGATTTACTCAGGTGGTAATCCATCTATAGATAATTTATACAAATAATCTTCAACTGAGTTGATCTGCCATGTTGCAAATTTTAAAAGACATGATGCAAAAACTCACTTTGACATTGTGGAATCTCTTAGAAGAGAGTCCCAAAGGAAAGCAGTATCTCAGTTCAAAGATGTTTCATGTCATTTACTCACACACATGCACACATATGCACACACTTCACCTAATCATTCTTAGATGTTATTTTTTTTTATTTTTTTTATTTTTTATTTATTTTTTTTTTTGCGGTACGCGGGCCTCTCACTGTCGTGGCCTCTCCCGTTGCGGAGCACAGGCTCCGGACGCGCAGGCTCAGCGGCCATGGCTCACGGGCCCAGCCGCTCCGCGGCATATGGGATCCTCCCAGACCGGGGCACGAACCCGTATCCCCTGCATCAGCAGGCGGACTCTCAACCACTGCGCCACCAGGGAGGCCCTTTAGATGTTATTTAGTGGCTATGTATTATAAGCTCTATCATGAGCAGTTATCCCTGGTGCAAACACAGGACCCTGAAGCTAAGTAGGGGTTTGCCCAGTCCTCTCAGCCAGGGAGGGGCAGGGCCTCAGTTCCGCAATGCTCTAGTCCAAATTCTGTTCCTCTGCCATTTTGCTTCTCCTTGGAAGCTTAACGTGACAAAACATTTTCTTAGCCTAACGTATTAACAACCTGCAAAACCTTTGTATTCCGAAGTCAGCTTTAATGGAGTGCTGCAATCACTATCCCATTCTCAGTAGGCATGAACTCAGCATTGCTAGCCCTAAATGGCTCCTCGTGGCATCTTAGAGCTCTCTTTCAAAAGCAAGTTTGCATTCTCTGCAAATGTAATGATACTCTGTCCTTCATATAATACCAGTGACAGCTGGCATCCCCAAGGAAGGAAAAATAATAACACCTAAAATGTGTTGAGCATCGATATACACGCTAGGCACCCTTGTAAGCATTGTAAGCATCATCTGGTTGAATCCTCAGACGACCCTCAGTCAGGAGCTTTCCATCATCCCCAGTTTACAGATGGGGTTGGAGGAAGGGTGGAGGCTGTAAGAAGTCTCCAGGTCTGCCAAAGACTTCATCAGTACCATTTCAGTGCCCCTAACTGCAGGGATCTGAGAACCATGGAACAGGTGAAAATTGCTGTTGATCTTGCACATTTATTTACTAGGACTCAGTAGGCTCAGGGAAGAAAGCAAAAGCTAAAGCTGATAGCCCTCCTTCCTCTAGGAGTCCTTTATGGTAAACAGACGCAGAAGCTGGAAAGAAAGTCCTACTGATACGAGTGCTTGGAGGGGGTTGGTCAACATGCAGATCACCCAGGATACTGACTACCCAGTCGCCCAGGGCCCTGCAGGTTATAACTAAGTCTGTCAGGCTCCTCGCAGGACAGCATTGGCATTGCTCAAAAGGGTTAACTGAAAAGCATTTATCAAAGGGACTTTGCCCAGGGTATGTGCCAGGTTACAGGAACAGATAAGGGTTGGGAGCAGAAGGTGCTGGAAGCATTTCTCTCTCCTAGCTCTAAAGAAACAAGGGTATGGAATAGTGTAACTGGGGGCAAGAGAAAGCTGAGCCAGAGAAGAGGGTCCACATGACAAGGAGCTGGCATCTTAGAGAAACACTGCCACTGCCAGAAGCATGCTGCACAGGGATGAGGGCAGTGGAGTGGATGTGTACCTGCACCACTCTTCTTCCACCCACTGGTCCCCTGATGGTGCCTCCCATTTGCCAGGTCCAACCAGAGGCCTAAGTTCAAGGAGTCCTGAATGATGTAGTCTATAGGGATCAGCTTCCCAGGGCTCGGAGATAGATGGAGAAGGGCAAGAAAGGGAGCTGGAGTTTGCATTTGGAGGCAAATGGAAACTATCAGCCCCAGCCAGAACTTTGCAAGGAAACCGATCTTGGACCCAGACAGGACACCCAGTCCTCCATGCATTGCTTTTGCATTTGCCTTACAGATGCCTAGGAAGTTGTTGCAAAACCAAAACAGTTTTTTTCCCAAGAAACTTGAGGAGAAAGGAGTGACAGCCTCCTTGGGCTTAGCCAACAACCTGGGCAATTTAACACCCTTTAGTTGTATTAATGCCCACGTGCTAATGAATAACCACTTTGGCATCAGAGCTGTTGAACACAATCCTTGGGCAGATTTCACACTTGCTAATGAATAAATTCCCATGCTTCTAGAAACTGCTGAGCCAGACTTTGGGGATCCAGAGGTAAATGGTGACCCAGTTTACCCAGGACTTGAAGTTCTACACCAAGGGGTTCTTGGTATCCCAGCTTTGAATGGGTCACAGAGGCCAATATGGAGGAAAATATTTTCCTGCCTTATCCCACACTACAAATAACGGGCCAAGTCTCCACTACTATTTCTACTGGGTGTTCCTCTCTTGAGATGCAAAGAACATAGTAGTTGGCAAGTAGCTGACAGTCTGGCAAGAGGCCAATTGTTGGAAGTATGGTATTGTGAGGATTATCTATTTGTTTGTAGGATGGCCAAACTCAGCAGGCAGGAGCTGAACACAGCAGTGAGTTCTAAAAGCCCAGTGCTGGAGTGGCTTAGGCAGCAGGGAGTCAGGAGCAGGTAGCTCTAAACAAAGGGGCCTCGTCTTCCTCGGTCCTTTGTTAGGATCATAGTGAGAGAGGCATTTTGTCAGACAAATATTGGGTCCAGTTCCCACCTCTCATTCAGGTCTTCCATCAAGTACATGTGACTCTGTGGGGTACAGACACTTTAGTGTGTCCTGAGCCAAGAAGGACTCTACTGTGAAGAGAAACTGTGGTTCTTACCCTGGGCTTCAGGATTTTATGTTCTTAGGTCTTCCCCAAACTGGCTATGGCATTATCTGAACACAGAAAACACATTTACCTATCTGTATGTTTTCACTCCTTAAGTTACCTCTTCTGTGTTTTGTTTTGTTCTTGTTAATCTCTGTTTATCTCAGTGCTAAAAATATTGCCACCCCTGCATTCTTAGAAACAGAAGTCTGCTGTTAGTGCTCTTGGGAGTGAAAGTCATTTTCCCATACACTGTCTTTGTCCCCTCTTCGTCCAGCCCTGACCTAGTGGGTCACCTTCAGGCCAGTGTGGGTGGTTTAAGTTCTAGGGCCATTTCTTTATGCAGTGACTCTCAGACTAGTGTGGAGACATTTATGGAAAAGGTAGGCACCTGACCACCCAGCCTCTTCCAGCCTTTCCCGTCAGACTGTTCCTACTAGCTCTGGGCAGCTTCCAACAAGATGCAACCTCAGGCTGTATCAAAAGGGGGTGTATTGACCCATAATCTCCTGGGCCAGGAAGAAGTCCAAAAAATAAGCATGATTTTGACTTAAAATTGTGGTAAGCATTGAGCTGGTATTGTACTAGTCATAATACAGAGAATCACTGATTGATATACAGGTTTTTATTTAAACTACATATACATTAAATATGTATTTTAAATATATAATTATATAATATAAATGTATACATATATATGTATATTTAGCAAGCTAGTCGTATAAAACTCAGAACATAATTTCTCCTAGAGGTAATGTTCCAAGCAGTGGTTAAGTTTCCAGCTAGCATACTATAGAATTGCTTCTGGAAAAACTGTTCTCCTGTTCAACTGGAAACTTGACATAAGATTACCATTTCTCTCTTCTTCTCCTTACTGTAGTTTCAGAGACAGAAATTACTTCAGTTCACATCAAAAACAGTCTCATAAACACTTCCTCTTTCTTGAATATGTTGTGTGCCATGATAGGGTGGTGCCTCAGTGGCCCTAGGGGCCCAGTCTAGGTCTGCCTTCCCAGTTGAGAGAAAGGGAGTCTTGTGACACCACAGCTAAAGAATTAAGCTCCCTGGCTTTGTCAGCAGCAAAAAGGGAGCCCCTTGACTTGGGGTCAAGAAGGGGGCACCCTTCCCACCTCCTGCCACCATGGTAACCATCCGGGTGTCAGGAGCATTTTTCAGATCAGAGCCTGCTTGGGCAACCAGCAGCACAGATAGAGTGTTAGAAAGTCCATTGTTAATGAGCTTTTCTTCCAGGCTTTTCCCCTTTTCCACAGTGTACAAGCAGGTCACCAGTTTCCACATTGACATTTCCCCTATCTTCTCTGCAGGTGAAAAGCATGGCCCAGTATGTACACAACATGGACAAACGGGACAATTTTCGGAGGACTCGTTTTTCCGACCGTTTCAAAGATGACATAACTACTATTGTTAATGTGGTCACCTCGGAGATTGCAGCTCTTTTAGTAAAACCTCAGAGGGTAACTGTGTCATTTTACTCTTTACTTTCTGAAATTTTTTACCTTGGGCATATGTTATTTTCATAATCAAAGAAAAATAAGCATCATCTTAAAACAGTAATTAAAATGTAACTAACATACTGCATAACAACTAAATGCAGTATGTTATACTGGACAGGACCCTGGGGTGGGGCTGGGGACTGCTAGCAAGAAATTACAATATGCCGCATAGCACAGGGAGGTCAGCTCGGTGCTTTGTGACCACCTGGATGGGTGGGATAGGGAGGGTGGGAGGGAGGGAGACGCAAGAGGGAGGAGATATGGGGATATATGTGTATGTATAACTGATTCACTTTGTTATAAAGCAGAAAATAACACACCATTGTAAAGCAATTATATCCAATAAAGATGTAAAAAAAAAAAAGAAATTACAATATGGAATTGCAATAGTTTAAACTGTTGTATCAATGTAGCTACGAGAGATAATATTCTTATTCTTAGGAAATATACCCTGAAGTATTATGAGGTAAATGGGCATGATATTTGCAACCTACTCTCAAATGGTTCAGAAAAAAAATTGTATATGCAGAGAGAATGATAAAGCAAATGTAGCAAAATGTCAAGTATTGATGCGTCTAGTTAAAGGAGTTCTTTTTACTATTCTTGCACCTTTTCCTTAAGTTTGAAATTATTTCAAAGTAGAAAGTAAAAAAATATGTAAAATGAAATAAAACAAAATTCTAAAATTTGAAGCAGAATTTAAAATTCTATAAAATTTGAAGCAGCAGTGATCATTATTAATACCTTTATCATTATGAAGAATTTGTATGCTACCATACAAACACTCAGGAGAAGTATTTGTATGGTAGCACACAAATACTACAGGTAGCATACTTCTCCTGTACTAAGGAGAAGAAATTTCCATTTGGTTATTTCTTACGGCAAACTTTGTGAGAGCAGCAATGGTGTCTCCATTTTGGCAGGCATGAAAAATGAGGCACAGTGAGGTTGATACATTTTCCAAAAGTCACACAGCTAGCAGCAAAGTCAAGACTGAAGATTCCAAGCCCAGAATATTCAGTTTCTTAAGGAGTGGTCCATGTGGAGGATGCTAAAAGCATGAGGACTTGCCACTCCATGGTAACTGTGGAAACTACCAAGTCTCCATCCATGCCAGTGGCTGGTCAGCTTGGCCTGAATTTGCAAACTGTACATGATAACAAGAGGAAAATATTTTAAAATCATATTTTCAATAGTGTCAGAGCAAATTATAATTCTGAGAATAAAGGACATAAACATGAAAAAGTGAATCCCCAATTGCTCTGAAGTGCTGTGAAAATCCCTCATAAATATGAGCACTGAGAAGTAATACAAACAAAACCATGGCCTCAATTCATGCAAGAGTTTACCTTGTATGACTCTGACCTCTCTTAGGCTGAGAATGCTGTCTAATTGGAGAAAAAAAAAATCCTGGGCTTCCCTGGTGGTGCAGTGTTTGAGAGTCTGCCTGCCGATGCAGGGGACATGGGTTCGTGCCCCGGTCCGGGAAGATCCCACATGCCATGGAGCGGCTGGGCCCGTGAGCCATGGCCGCTGAGCCTGCGCCTCTGGAGCCTGTGCTCTGCAACAGGAGAGGCCACAACAGTGAGAGGCCCGTGTACCGCAAAAAAAAAAAAAAATCCTTAAGTAAAAACTGGTTCTTTTATCTTGATTAGATTTTCTGCGACAGTCCTTACAAATTAAGAGTCTATCTCATTGAAGATAGTGAATACATTTCAAGTTACTTTTGCCAAAACAGTAGTTACCAGAATTGAATAAATTATAGTAGAGCAATATAAAGAAATATAAGAAATATGAGAAACCAGAATGTGGGAAAATGTTCATAGTATAATGTTGAATGAATAAATTCAGGACCCTGTTGTAGATAGAGAATGAGCTCAATTATATACAAATAAATATGCACGTAGGAAAAAAAGCCTAGAAGGAAATGTATCTAAATATTAACAGTAGATAAGGAATTACTTCATTCAACACTCATGGCATCAATTAAGTTCTAAATTATATTTGCTATACTTTTGCAGGGTTACCTGCTTTGCTCAGTAACTTCCAGAGGGACACTGGCTAAAAACATAGGACCTGCCTCTCCCAACTTTCCCATCAGAGACCTGGGAGTTTATGACCAGGGTTTACCACCAAATGATGTGGGTGTTTGTATGTTTGTTTTTAAGGAAATTGAACAGGCGGAAAAGATCAACATCAGCCTGGCTTTCTTCTTGTATGACCTCCTCTCACTCATGGATCGTGGCTTTGTGTTTAACCTCATCAAACATTATTGCAACCAGGTGAGTGTTCCCTCAGACCCAGCCCTGTTGTTCTGGTTCCTTCCCATCTGATGTGATGCTCATTGCCGTGGCATGTTCTTTTGTTCATTGCCAAGTTAGACAACTTGACTCTTGAACATTCTGGGTTTTGTGGTATATTCTTCAAGTCATTTGTTTTGTGCCATGGACGTCTGTAGACACACTGGTTTGTGTGGATTCCTGAAGCATTTACCAACCCAGCACAGAAGAGCCAACAAGTTAACCTATGGGAATTGAAATTTGTTAGTGATATGAGCTGCTTTCTTCAATTTAACATCTAACAGAAATTACATGACTGTAGCATTCAGTCTTTGACCAGGTACAGAATTGAAAATATGAGGTCTCTTTTCTCATATCAGGGTAATTAATTAAATTGTAGGTGTGAAATTCTGACATTAAAGAACCCTGGTAAAATCAAAGAGACTGAATTTGACCTGGCATGAAGCAAATACTGTCCTCTGGTGTATCTGTAGAGGATTAGTTCCAAGACCCCTCCCCAGCTCCCCCAAGGATACCAAAATTCATGGATGCTCAAGTCCCTTCTATAAAATAGCATAGTATTTGCAAATAATTTACATACATCCTCCCACATACTTTAAATCATCTCTGGATTACTTATAATATCAAGTATAATGTAAATGTTATCTAACTAGTTGCCAGTACAAATTCAAGGTTTACTTTTTGGAAATTGCTGGAATTTTTTTTTCTGAATAGTTTTCAATTCTCAGTTGGTTGTACCCATGGATACAGAAACTGTGGATACAGAGGGCCGACCATATTTTATAATCCAGGAGCATCTTCTCAGTGCCCCAGATTTTTCAAATGGAATTCTTCTTTTGTTCTCTATCCTCCTCAAACTATCCCAACAATAGAAATGTAAGTAGCAGCTATTATTGCTGCTGCTCCTTTCCTTCCATATTCCTACTTTAGGACCACCACTACTATCCTTGCCACTAACATCACTACCCGCCACCACTGTCTTCACTGCCACCAGTATCACCACCCACCACCTCCACCATCACCATCACTGTCACCACCCCTGGTTTCTTCCACCCCCGGACAAAGCACTGTGTTAAGCACTTTATAGAAATTGTATCATTTGATCCTTGCAAGGTGTCATTGTCAACATTTTGCAGATTATAAGGCTGAAATTTAGAGGAGTTATGTAACTTCTCCAGGGAAGAAAGAGCCATGGCTACCTAACTCGAGGTACAGTAGGTTAATTACTCTGTACCTTAGATAAGTCATTACATTTCTATGGGTCTCATTTCCTCATCTGTAAAATAAAAGGATCTCCCCTTCCCAGTAAAAAGACCATGACTATTCTAAAGAGACTCCTAATACGGAAGATGACTTATAAAAAGCGAATCCTAAGGAAACATCAGAAGTCCCAGAGCACCAACATCTGGTGCAGCCTGACCTCCTGACCCTGCATTGATCTTCTGTCCCTATCCCACCAGATTGGAGTGGTGGAGGAATGTGCCATTTCTCTTTGCCATCCCTCTCAGGTGTTTAGGATGGCAGGTCGCTGGATGAATTGCAAATGTAAATTAATACGTTTTTCAAAACTTGAAGTTGAATATATGGAAAGGAGATACTGGAACACCACTATAAGCCCAGGATTAGCCTCTGTTAAAGAAAAAATTTATGCATAACACGTGGTAAACTGTAAGGCAGACTTTATTCAGGACCATCGTGATAGGTGCAGGGACCACTGCACCACAGTTTTTCAGTAGGGGAGAGAGATTGTGTTCAACTCTGAATACAACAGGAAAAATGCCAATTTATAGCCAAGGAGCAGGGTAGGAATAGTCAGTGGATGAAAAATTACTAAGAGGAAACATCAGGGGTAAAGGAAGAATTCTGGCCAAACTAACCTAACAGGATTTTGCTGAAGGCAGGCCAGGTGATCATATACCACCTGGGGGATGGTGAGGGATGAGGAATTTGGTCAGATCCCAAGAGTGATCAGATATCAAGGGTGAGGGATTCTGGCTAAACTGACTTAGCAAGATCCTTGTGAAAACTGGGCCACTGAGGCTACTGCTTTGGGTCCTGACCTTTGCAAAGGATGTTTTGGGAATGGCACTTTACTCTTTCCTAAACATTGCTAAAATTATTTTTGAAATTTCCGTCTTCATGGAAGTTTCAAGGGATCTATGAAAGATGGCCACAATGTGGTCTTCTTTCAAATGCAAATATCTTTGCTTTCTTAGAAAATATAAACAGACCAGTCACAAGCACTGAAATTGAAACTGTGATTAGAAATCTTCCAACAAACAACAGCCCAGGACCAGATGGCTTTACAGGCAAATTCTATCAAACATTTAGAGAAGAACTAACACCACTCCTTCTCAAACTCTTCCAAAATATAGCAGAGAGAGGAACACTCCCAAACTCATTCTACGAGGCCACCATCACCCTGATACCAAAACCAGACAGAGATGTCACAAAAAAAGAAAACTACAGACCAATATAACTGATGAACATAGATGCAAAAATCCTCAACAAAATTCTAGCAAACAATCCAGCAGCACATTAGAAGGGTCATACACCATGATCAAGTGGGGTTTATCCCAGGAATGCAAGGATTCTTCAATATTCGCAAATCAATCAATGCGATACACCACATTAACAAACTGAAGACTAAAAACCATATGATCATCTCAATAGATGCAGAAAAAGCTTTTGACAAAATTCAACACCCATTTATGATAAAAACCCTCCAGAAAGTAGGAATAGAAGGAACTTACCTCAACATAATAAAGGCCATATATGACAAACCCACAGCCAACATCATTCTCAATGGTGAAAAACTGAAACCATTTCCACTAAGATCAGGAATAAGACAAGGTTGCCTACTCTCACCACTATTATTCAACATAGTTTTGGAAGTTTTAGCCACAGCAATCAAAGAAGCAAAAGAAATAAAAGGAATCCAAATCAGAAAAGAAGAAGTAAAACTGTCACTGTTTGCAGATGACATGATACTATACATAGAGAATCCTAAAGATGCTACAAGAAAACTACTAGAGCTAATCAATGAATTTGGTAAAGTAGCAGGATACAAAATTAATGCACAGAAGTCTCTTGCATTCCTATACACTAATGATGAAAAATCTGAAAGTGAAATTAAGGAAACACTCCCATTTACCATAGCAACAAAATGAATAACACACCTAGGAATAAACCTACCTAAGGAGACAAAAGACCTGTATGCAGAAAACTATAAGACACTGATGAAAGAAATTATAGATGATACAGATGGAGAGATATACCATGTTCTTGGATTGGAAGAATCAACATTGTGAAAATGACTATACTGCCCAAAGTAATCTACAGATTCAGTGCAATCCCTCTCAAACTACCAATGGCATTTTTCACAGAACTAGAACAAAAACTTTCACAATTTGTATGGAAACACAAAAGACCCCGAATAGCCAAAGCAATCTTGAGAAAGGAAAATGGAGCTGTGGGAATCAGGCTCTCTGACTTCAGACTATACTACAAAGATACAGTCATCAAGACAGTATGGTACTGGCACAAAAACAGAAATATAGATCAATGGATAGAAACAGGATAGAAAGCCCAGAGATAAACCCATGTACATATGATCACATTATCTTTGATAAAGGAGGCAAGAATATACAATGGAGAAAAGACAGCCTCTTCAATAAGTGGTGCTGGAAAAACTGGACAACTACATGTAAAAGAATAAAATTAGAGCATTCTTTAACACCATACACAAAAATAAACTCAAAATGGATTAAAGATGTAAATGTAAGGCCAGACACTATAAAACTCTTAGAGAAAAGCATAGACAGAACACTCTATGACATAAAGCACAGCAAGATCCTTTTAGACCCACCTCCTAGAGAAATGGAAGTAAAAACAAAAATAAACAAATGGGACCTAATGAAAGTTAAAAGCTTTTGCACAGTAAAGGAAACCATGAACAAGACAAAAAGACAACCCTCAGAATGGGAGAAAATATTTGCAAACGAAGCAACTGACAAAGGATTAATCTCCAAAATATACAAGCAGCTTATGCAGCTCAATATCAAAAAAACAAACAACCCAATCCAGAAATCGGCAGAAGACCTAAATAGACATTTCTCCAAAGCAGATATATAGATTGCCAACAAACACATGAAAGGATGCTCAACATCACTAGTCATTTTAGAAATGCAAATCAAAACTACAATGAGGTATCACCTCACACCAGTCAGAATGACCATCATCAAAAAATCTACAAACAATAAATGCTGGAGAGGGTGTGGAGAAAAGGGAACCCTCTTGCACTGTTGGTGGGAGTGTAAATTGATATAGCCACTGTGGAGAACAGTATGGAGGTTCCTCAAAAAACTAAAAATAGAACTACCATATGACCCAGCAATCCCACTACTGGCAATATACCCTGAGAAAACCATAGTTCAAAAGATACATGTACCACAATGTTCACTGCAGCTCTGTTTACAATAGCCAGGACATGGAAGCAACCTAAGTGTCCATCGACGGACGAATGGATAAAGAAGATGTGGCACATATATACAATGGGATATTACTCAGCCATAAAAAGAAACGAAATTGAGTTATTTGTAGTGAGATGGATGGACCTAGAGTCTGTCCTACAGAGTGAAATAAGTCAGAAAGAGAAAAACAAATACCATATGCTAACACATATATATGGAATCTAAAAAAAAAAAAGGGTTCTGAAGAACCTAGGAGCAGGACAGAATAAAGACGCAGACATAGAGAATGGACTTGAGGACATGGGGAGGGGGAAGGGTAAGCTGGGACAAAGTGAGAGAGTGGCATGGACATATATACACTACCAAATGTAAAATAGATAGCTAGTGGGAAGCAGCCACATAGCCCAGGGAGATCAGCTCAGTGCTTTGTGTCCACCTAGAGGGGTGGGATAGGGAGGGTGGGAGGGAGACACAAGAGGGAGGAGATATGGGGATGTATGTATATGTATAGCTGACTCACTTCGTTATACAGCAGAAACAGACCATTATAAAGCAATTATACTCCAATAAAGATGTTTTTTAAAAAAAGTAATTTAAATAAAAGATCTAAAACAGGCTTATGCAAATGTTAAAAAAAAAAAATCTTGTGCTTTCAAATTCTATTAGCTGGCTTGACCCAACAACTTTGTGAGTGGCCATTAAGTGATGGGCATAAGACCAAGTTCTAATCAGTTCAATTTGCTGGTGTCCCCATTGGTCCAAAATCAGCCAGTAATGCACATTGACAAGAGTACGGGTTCTGGTAAATGTTTTTACACAGAAGTCGTATATTCTGTTTTTTCTATAATACATAATGGTATTCATTTGTTTCCAGTAACTGTCTAACTATAGATTCTATAGGCAAAATGCCATAACACAATGGCTTTTCCTAAAATGGCTGAAAATATGTGCTCATTTAAATTGTATAGTTTATAAAACTGCTCTTAAAGTGCATGAAGAGGAAGCATGGGCATGTGTAAGGATGAGATGCTTGGTTTCCTGTGCTGCGGCAGCAGAGTATTTATAATGATATATTGAGAGGTAGAAGGTCCATCAAGACCCTCCTTTCCTTACTTTGCCTTAAGAGAAGCTGTCTCTGAGTCACAGCCCATAGAGTCTCCGTCCTTCAATTGTCAACCTACCTGAGGGAAGCAAGAGATCTCTTCCAGACTATCACCTTTGCCAGCTTTTCATTGCTTATTTCAGGGTTGGTTTGTTTAAGGGAAGATTTTTCCTGGAAACTCTTCCAGCTTTCTCTTTCTTTCTCCTCCACTTCCTCCTCTCCCAGTCTGGGGCAAACTCCTTGGCTGTTATGCAGGGACTACATGCTTTTCTAAGTAATTTGATGCCTTCATCTAGGGAACTGGTTTGCGAACTTCCCAGGGGAACCTTTAATTAGAAACCACAAAAGAACACTTGTGGCATTGAAGTCATCCAGTCCTATTCCATTAATTTTGTGTGGCCCCATGTAGGGTCAACTCCTTTCATTTAGTTTCTCAGACACAGTGGGATTTTTGTGAAATTATATTGTGTTACACTGAAGACATACCTCCAGATTATTTTTAACACAGGCTTGCCATGGTATTAGAAATTTGACAAGGGTGGGAGTCGCAGTAAGCATCCTCATTTCAGATAGCTGTTAGACTAGAATAATTAAAGGGAACAGTAATGGATGAAAATTTACTGGGCCTCCCGGTAATGCAGACTTTGCCATCTGTTGCCCTGTCCCATTTGTTTTTATTCGATTGATTGCCTTAATCTGGGGAGAAAGGATATTTTTGTGTCTGTCAACCTCAACTCCATTCACCTTAAACACCTCTTTTCTCTTCTCATTTTTCTTCCCAGCTGTCAGCCAAGCTCAACAACCTTCCAATGCTCATTTCCATGAGGCTAGAGTTCCTGAGAATTCTCTGCAGCCACGAACATTACCTCAATCTGAACCTCTTCTTTATGAATACTGATACTGCTCCAGCATCTCCCTGTCCCTCCATATCTTCCCAGGTAATCGGCTAACTGAAAAAATTGTTTAAGCTATTTCATTGAAATAGCTTAGCTTAGTCATTTATTCCTGTAAAGATTGGTCTTCTTAATTAGAAGAAAAATTGAGCTATTCAAGCCAGATCAGTTGATCCAGATACACACAAGTATGCTACCCATAGTTGTGCCATCTAACTAATCATTTACAAGCTATGTGATTGTTTTCTTCCTAGGTCCAAGGATCCCTGCTGAGGCCAAGTAGAGCAAGGAGTCCCTATGCACTATGAAAAATATGTAATTCATAGAAAAGTCACAAATCTTCCTTTGTCTGACAGGCATCTTTCCACTCTAGCTTGACAGTCTCCTTTGCTCACTTCCCTTTTCCTAAACCTCAACACCATAAAATTTAAGAAATGGCAGCTTCCTTTATATTGATTCCCAAATGATCTAGTAGTGGTTTTTAACATGGATATTATATCTTTGAACGATCCTAGAACTTTCTGCTGATTATGCTTTAGAATGGAATTCAGCACAAGGTGATTCCTCCTTGGATCATATTCCAGATAATTTAGCTCTTGAAACACTCAAAAGATCTCATTGTAAACTAATCAAGTGTTCTGTTTTATAGAGAGTGTATTTCTAACAAGTCTTTTTCTTCATCAGCCCAGAAGAGTAACACTTGTATTAAAATTTAGAGATGAGGCTTTGACTGACATGGCCAATCTTTTTTTGTAGAACAATATTTTGCAGGTTAAGTTTGGTGGGCCCCAGATTCTACAGGATGTTAAGAGGTATTATGCAAATACAGAATTCCAAAGACAAATCCATTTTGAAAACCCCGTGTTAACAGGTTTCTTTGCAGTAGGCCATCCAAGAGTCTCTAACTTGTTCATATAAATTATAAATGCCTATGGGGTGGGAGAGGAAATGGGAGGCTGTGTATGATAAGCAGTGATTCCCAATATGACTGGACTCTGGAAATCTTTTTTTTTCCTCCATTGATGATTCGGGGGACTAGTGTCCTCTAGAAAAACTTTAAAGGAATGCTGTTTAATAGTCACATTCCATTTATAGGGAACAAATCAGTAGCTCAGAGCAGCAGGCAAGATTTCTTCTTCTTAGGTTTTCTTTCTGATGCATATTCCTTGAATACTAGCCCAAAGGAGAAGGCTTGTCTTAATAATTTTTTAAAACTCTTAGCTATTCATGCCAAATGACATGATCCAGATGTGCACTGCATGACCATCTTCCTGTGAGCTGGGAAAGAGCTGACTGACAAGCAGCTGTTCCAGACGTGCCAGCTCTGCCCTGGGTCCTCTCCCACATTCCCCTTCTGACTGCCCCAGCCTCACCAAACTGGAAAGGCTTTCCAGAGACATTTTGGATTCTCCTAGTGACATATAAAGTATGCCCCCAAGATAAGAACACAGGAATTGCCTAGGACTGGTCAATCTGACACCTCCCTGCCTGACGCTGCTTCTGGTTTCCAGGCCAGCAAAATTCAGAGAATGTATGTAAGCCATATTCAGAAGTGTAACAGGAGCCTTAAATAAAGGGGGCAGTTTGTTACAGAGAATCACCCGCTCACAGCCATAGCACTGGAAAGAATCCCCATTTCCCTGTCCAAATGTGATCCTAGGATTTTAATCCTCTTTGCTGGGAAAGCAGAGTGAACGCCCTAAGTCTCAGTTTCTTCATCTGTCACACGGGGACACAAGTGGTACCTGCTTCACTGCATCGTGCCTACAGAGCCTGGCCATAGCATGTGCTCAATAAATACTAGCCATCATGATTTTAATTCCAGTTCTTGTCACTCATAGAACTGCTCCTTGCATTTCTGTAGAACTCCAGCTCCTGCTCCAGTTTCCAGGACCAGAAGATTGCCAGCATGTTTGATCTGACACCAGAGTACCGCCAGCAGCACTTCCTCACTGGGCTTCTCTTTACCGAGCTGGCCGCCGCCCTGGATGCCGAAGGGGAAGGGTATGTTTCAGACATTTATAATGGAACACAAAGAAAAAAAAAAAAAGGTGCTCCTTACTGAAGTTTGCAGTTCAGCCTCTCTTGCTTGGCGAAAATCTCTGCCATTCACCAGTTCCAAAGAGTAGAAGCAGCCACGTTTAGAGAAAATGCTGCTATAGGAATGTGGAAAGGCATGGGGTAGGGAGAGAAACCATAAAATAGCTCTTTTCAACCTCCTATCCTTTGAGAGGAAGTTTCCAATTCTACTAGGTTTCCCAGGGGTGCTTGATTCGTGAGCTCCTTAGAAGCAGTGCATGCCTTGGGTGATGTGTGCACACAGCAGCCAGGTGCCATTTGGATCAGTGCTAACAAAGGAAGTGGCCACTGATGAGAAGGTAGTTGCCCCGTGTCCAGATTAGGTTTCTTGCAAAAAGACCTTCCCAGTCTAAGAGAGATGCCACGGGTCCAGGGCTTACACATTCTTCCACTACTTACAAACCTGATGACCTATAGGCACGTGGCAATATCTGGACTTAAAGTCAGTGAACTGGGACTTCTGTTCTTTCCTTCTTTTCCTCTGCTCCATAAGCCCAAAGGATCAGACCTGACTGGACAGAAGCAGACAATGCCTTCCACAATACTACACATTCCATTCAGCAATTACTGAATGCCTACCATGGGGCAGACATAGTTGAGTGTTGGAATATATCAGAGATATTTCAATGCACGAAACAGACAAAATCCCCTGCCCCCAGAGAGCTCACCATTCAGGGGCTCAAATCCGAGGAGCCTTAGGATTGGAAAATAATTTAGGTTCAGCCCTTTTGGTGTTCACCTGAGGCCCACAGAATTGAAGGAACTTGCCAAAAGTTACATAGCAGAGCCAAGTCTAGAGCCATGGTCTTGAGAGTCCCTCCTCAGGGCCCACCCTCCTATACCACATCATCTCCCTGCCTGGGAACCTACTCCTACAATGCCTACATTCTTCCTTCCTCTGCTAAAGAAGTTTCTGGAATAGAGTACGCTGACTAATGGCAGCATGGCTGTATGTTATAGATTCTTGTCTAATTGTAAATTCTCAAGTTCTCTCGAAGTGCTTATAATTTTGTGACAAAAATAGGACATCCTTGTATGAAACAATTACAGGAGCACAAGATAGTGTAACTTCAATAACAAATGTGTCCTAAGCGCTTTGCCTATACTGATATTGCCTAAGTGAATGTAGGTCTCTGTCGCCCAGCAGGTCATTGTGGGAAGTCTGATGTTCTTAGCTCTGAATTCTGCCTCCTTCCAGAAATTCAGGTGCCAAGTGTATCCTTACAGAGCTTCATTTTCCAAGGCTTCAATTTCTTAGTCTTCTCTCAACCCTAACTAAACTCCTCTCAATTTTCTCAATAGAACTTTCTACTCTGTAGCTAACATAAATTTCCACAGCAACACAAAGTGCCCTGACAAATATGCTGAAAGGCACCGAGAAGGAGGCTTATGCACAAAGAAAATTGCCTTCATACACGCACACACACACACACACACATGCTTTGTCTTAATTGTCCTTTAATAGCACTGATTTACGTGATTTCTAAAAGTGCTCTTTAGTATTTACATAAATGGTAGTTTCTATTTTCCATTTCTCTTCTAGTGAAATGTCTAAGGAAACAGCCTTTACATCTGTTTTGATTGCTCCTAAAATTGTTGCTGTTATTTTAAATACTAGCAACAGAGTAGAGTATGTTCAGAAGCCATGATGTGATTATGTTCAATCAGGTAGGGACATTCTTCACACGTGTACACACACAAATACACACAAGGTACCTTTTCTACCCCCCAGAGGAAACTAATTAAGAGTGTCACTCCTTTGGCAACACAGTAACCCCTGATCACGGCGTTGTCAGTTACTCTCCTGGAGAGTCATTAAAAATACCACCACAGACTTTACCCTGTGGGTGAAAATCTCAGAAACATCTTATCCTTTGACAATATTTCCTTTTGATCAGTACTTCCTTTTGCTGCCAATGTAATTAGTAGACTCACCAACACCTGCCCATATGAGGCGCAAGGCCAGTGGGACACATCTCAATACCTGAACTCCTGAAAAGGAGCCACAGGTCTAGTTTCTAATGGATCTCTCTGGAACCCCCCTTACCTGGGGGTATCCACAAACATCCACATATCATTAAATCCATAGTGGTTTTCAAGAATGTGGAAATTATCTAGCATCTTTGTGTTATGCTACCAAATGTTTAAAGAATTAATTCCAATCCTTCACACACTCTTCCAAAAAAATAGAAGAGGAGAGAATACGTCCCAGCTCATCCTATAAAACCAGCATTACCCTGATGGCAAAAGCAGACAAAGACATCAGGAGAGAACTGCAGACAAGTATGAATATTGATATAAACATCCTCAAAAAATACTGGCAGACTGCACCCAACAACATATAAAAAGGATTGTGCACCATGACTAGGTAGGATTTATCCCAGGAATGCAAGATTGGTTTAGCATCTGAAAATCAGTTGATGCAATACATTATATGAAGAGAATAAAGGATAAAACCCACTCA
The DNA here is from genome assembly GCF_949752795.1 of Hyperoodon ampullatus. NCBI lineage: Eukaryota > Metazoa > Chordata > Mammalia > Artiodactyla > Ziphiidae > Hyperoodon > Hyperoodon ampullatus. Next base: position 75,287,423 of record NC_136919.1, on the reverse strand, counting down.
GTCATCTCAATAGGTGAATAAATACTGAGTGAAGGGCTTCCCTGGTGGCGCAGTGGTTGAGAGTCCGCCTGCCGATGCAGGGGACACGGGTTCGTGCCCTGGTCCGGGAAGATCCCACATGCCGCGGAGCGGCTGGGCCCGTGAGCCATGGCTGCTGAGCCTGTGCGTCCGGAGCCTGTGCTCCACAGTGGGAGAGGCCACAACAGTGAGAGGCCGGCGTACCACAAAAAAAAAAAAAAAAAAATACTGAGTGAAGTAAGTCAGACAGAGAAAGAGAAATATCGTATGATATCGCTTATATGCAAAATCTAAAAAGAAATGATACAAATGAACTTATTTACAAAACAGAAACAGACTCCCATACTTAGAGAACCAACTTGTGGTTACTAGGGGGGAAGGGTGGGGGGAAGGGATAGCTGGGGAGTTTGGGATTGACATGTACACACTGCTATACTTAAAATGGATAACCAACAAGGACCTACTATATAGCACAGGGAACTCTGCTCAATATTATGTAACAACCTAAATGGGAAAAGAATTTGAAAAAGAATAGATACATGTATAAGTATAACTGAATCACTTTGCTGTACACCTGAAACTATCACAACATTGTTAATCAAATATACTCCAATATAAAATAAAAAGTTTGAAAAGAAACATTTGACAAAATCCATTAGCTCTTCCTGAAAAAAGACACTTCACACACCCTTTAGGAATATATGAGAATTTCCCCAACCTGATAAAGGCATCTGTGAAAAACCCACAGCTAACATCATACTTATTGGTGAAAAACTGAATACTTTCCTTCTAAGGTCAGGAGCAAGACAAGAATGTCCACTCTTGCTTCTTCTATTCAACATTGTACTGGAAGTTCTACTCAGAGAAGTTAGACAAAAAAATGAAATAAAAGACATCCATATCAGAAAGGAAGAAGTAAAGCTATCTCTATTCACAGATGACATGATTTGTTTATAGAAAATCCTAAAGAACCCACTAAAAGAACTATTAAAGGTAATAAGCGACTCACGGACTTAGAGAATGAACTTATGGTTACCAGGGGGAAGGGTGGGAGGGAGGGATAGACTGGGAGTTTGGGATTGACATGTACATACTGCTATATTTAAAATAACCAACAAGGACCTACTGCAAAAAAAAAAAAAAAAAAAGGTAATAAGTGAGTTCAGCAAGGTTGCAGGGTATAAGATCAGTATACAAAAACTAACTGTATTTCTATACTCCTGAAATGAACAATATGAAATTTAAAAAAAAATCCACTTAAAGTAGCATCAAAAGAGTAAAATTCTGGGGGCTTCCCTGGTGGCGCAGTGGTTGAGAGTCCGCCTGCCGATGCAGGGGACACGGGTTCGTGCCCCGGTCCGGGAGGATCCCACATGCCGCGGAGCGGCTAGGCCCGTGAGCCATGGCCGCTGAGCCTGTGCATCCAGAGCCTGTGCTCCGCAAGGGGAGAGGCCACAACAGTGAGAGGCCTGCGTAACGCAAAAAAAAAAAAAAAAGAGTAAAATTCTTAGGAATAAATTTAACAGAAGAAGTACAAGACTTGTACACTGAAAACTACAAAACACTTTAGAAAGAAATAGAGAGATCTAAATAAATTGAGAGGCATGACGTATTCATGGAGCAGAAAATTTAATATTGTTAAGATGGCAATACTCCCTAAATTGATCTACAAATTCAGTGCAATTCCTCTCAACATTCCAGCTGGCCCTACAGAAAGTGACAGGCTGATACTAAAATTCATGTGGAAATTCGAGGGACTCCAATATAGCCAAAACAATCTTGCAAAAGAAGAACAAAATTGGAGGACTCACACGTCTCAATTTCAAAACTTACTACAAAGCAAAAGTAGTCAAGACTGTGTGGTTCTGACATAAAGATAGATCTATGTAAATTAATGAAATTGTATTGAGTCTATAAATGAATCCTTACATTTATAGTCAACTGATTTTTCAACAAGGGTGCGAAAAAAATCAATGGCGAAAAAATAGTGTTTTCAACAAATGATGCTGGGAAAACTGGATATCCACATCCAAAAGAATGAAGTTGGACCCCTATCTCACACCATATACAAAAGTTAACTCAAAATGAATAAAAGACCTAATTGTAAGTGTTAAAACTATAAAACTCTTAGATGAAATCTTAAGGGTAATCTTTGTGAAATTTGATTAGGCAGTAGTTTCTTAGATCTGACATAAAAAATACACCCAGCAAAAGAGATAAGTTAGACTTCATTAAAATGGAAACTTCTATGCTTTATAGGACATCATTAAGAAAGTGAAAAGACACCAAAACAGAATGGGAGAAAATATTTGCAAATCATAGATCTAATAAGGGATTTGTATCTAAAATATATTTTTAAAATCTTACAACTCAATAATAAAAGAACAAATAACTCAGTTTTTTAAAGGGCAAAGGATCAGAATAGACATTTCTCCAACGAAGCTGTGACCAGTAAGTACATGAAAAGGTTTTCAACATAATTAGCCATCAGGGAAATGTATATCAAAACTAGTTAAATACCCCTTCTGTCTTAGTTCCTTTAGACTGCTATAACAAAAATATCATAGAATATTTTTAGAATAGGTGGCTTATAAACCACAGAAATTTATTTCTCACAGTTCTGGAGGCTGGGAAGTTCAAGATCAAGGAGCTGGCAGATTCAGTGTCTTGTGAGGACCCACTCCCTAGTTCACAGATGGCCATCCTCTTGCTGTGTCACCCCCATGGCAGAAGGGGGCAAGGGAGCTCTCTGGGGTCTCTTTTATAAAGGCACTAATCTCATTCATGAGGGCTCTGCTGTCATGACCTAAAGCCCTCCCAAAGCCCCCACCTCCAAACACCATCACATTAGGGCTTAAGTTTCAACATATGAATTTGGGAGGCAGGTCACAAACATTCAGTTCCTAGCACCTTCATACCCACTAGGATGGTTGTAATACAAAAGATAGATAATAACAAGTGTTGGCAAAGAGAAAATAGAACCTTCATATACTGCTAGTGGCAATGTAAAGTGATGTAGCCACTGTTGAGAACAGTTTGGTGGTTCCTCTAAAGGTTAAATATAGAGTTACCAGATGATCCAGTAATTCCACCCTCAGGTAGATACCCAAGAGAAATAAAAAACCTATAACCACACAAAAACTTATACACAAATATTCATAGCAGCATTCATAATTCATAATAGCCAAAAAATAGAAACAACCCAAATGTCCATCAATTGATGAATGCATAAATAAAATGTGATCTGACTATGCAATGGAATATTATTCAACAATAAAAAGGAATGAAGTACTGATTCTACAACATGATGAACTTTAAACATCATGCTAACAGCAGAGCCAGGACTAGAACACAGGCAGTTTGTCTCTGGATTCTGTATGCCTCTACCCTGCTTTGCTTGGTTTTCACGTCATCACCCCATCGTTTAGGAGCATTCTGGTCAACCTCGCTTCACTATAACCTTTCGCTTTTTGTGTGGTGCAAATAGGATCAGCAAAGTGCAAAGGAAAGCTGTCAGTGCCATCCACAGCCTGCTCAGTTCTCACGACCTGGACCCGCGTTGTGTCAAACCAGAGGTGAAGGTCAAAGTTGCTGCCCTCTACCTGCCTTTGGTTGGTATCATTTTGGATGCTTTGCCTCAGCTCTGTGACTTTACAGGTAACAATGCCTTCTGTTTCCTTCTTTAGATTGATGGGAGCTCTTGCCAAATGCCCCACTAAAATGAGGTTTCTGTTACTAGCTCCAGTGTTGATATGCTTGTGTGAGCAATTCCCAGCACCGGTGCTCTCCAGACTTTTTTTTTTTTTTTTTTTTTTTTTTTGGCGATACGCGGGCCTCTCACTGTTGTGGCCTCTCCCGTTGCGGAGCACAGGCTCCAGACACGCAGGCCCAGCGGCCATGGCTCACGGGCCCAGCTGCTCCGGGGCATGTGGGATCTTCCAGGACCGGGGCACAAACCCGTGTCCCCTGCATCGGCAGGCGGACTCTCAACCACTGCGCCACCAGGGAAGCCCCAGACTTTTTTTAACATAGGCCTCAATAAGTGTATTTTTTTTTAAGACACATAGACCTGTATATGTTTTTCATTTAGAAATTGTTTGTTTATTAATTCATTCATTGGTCTGCTGGTATATGATGAACATTATAGACCATACACCACAAAGGATAAGATAATAACAGAATTATTTCTTCTGGAGATCCGTGCTCTAATGCCTTGAAATAAAGTTGTTCCTTCTCTTTTTTTTTTCTTTTATGAGCTTTTAAGGAAGGAAGCAGGCTCAAATGAGTCTAAACACTTGTAGTATGCAAAAAAAAAAAAAAAAAAAGGCATGGTGTCTGACACTCTTAGGAGATTCTGCCACGGCAGAGGAATTTTGCCTTTGTCACTAAGAGGCTCATTCTAAGGTTGAAAGTCAGTATCTCCCACTTGGCCACAAGAGGAAAGGATAGATTGTCTGAGAGGCCTTTGTGTACCTCCTGGGTTTATTTGCATGTTACTGTGTGGATTAGGGAATGTAGACAAACAAAACTACCCTCTCCCAAAAAAGAGTATCTTACCTGAGACCTGAGAAAGACAAGCCAATCTGCCTACCCTCCCCACAACACACACTCACACACACACAATTCTGACCACTTCAGAGTGGTTCTTGCTTTTTCCTCAGCAAAGGGAAGTTCTTAAAAATTACCTTGCTTGTTCTCTCAACTGAGGAAGGATCCCAAGGAATGAGCCCAGCATCCTTGGAAGCAATCATGCTCGGAATCTTAGCACCATCCGTGTTTTCTTGCTTCCTCCAAATGCAAAGTGTCCTATGTGACTAAATTATTTCTAAAATCCTTGTGGTGACCATTTTTTAGCTCATAAAATGAGGAAAAAATGGGCAGGGAAATTACAGAAGCAAGCTCGGCACACGAGATGAGCTGGCTGCAGGGTGAGGTGCATGGAGCTTTCTGTAGCAGTGCCTGACTGGAGGGCAAACGGAGAGCAGAGTTGTCTTCAAGATTTAAAGATGCAGTTCAGAGCATGGCAGGTGACTTGCAGACCATTTCTAGGATTTTGCCTGGACCTTTCAAGAAGGTTTCACTTGAAGGCCTGTGATTTGTTTGTTCCCAAAGCAGGGAATCACATACACCTGCATTATCCTAAGCTTCCTTGTTGATTAGAATTTTCCAGATCAGTGACTTGGGATCAAAACTTTTCAGCACTTGGTCTTTGAGCCTTTTAAGTCTCAATGGTTTCTTTACGTATGCAGTGAACTTTATAGTCATGATGTAGCCGACAAGCGGGAAAACAGTATAAGTATTCTACTATTGGAGGTAATGTAGTGCATCTGTTACATATGAAATCTTCTGATTGATAAACTAATAAGAATATAGTATATTTTTTAAAAAAGATACAACTGAATTCAAATTCCAGCCTGTTTATTACTATATATGACCTTTGGAAAGTTCCTCAGCCTTTTAATGCCTTCCCTTCCGTTCCTCAGCTGTAAAAATGTGATAACAATGCCTATATCTTAGGGTTGTGATAAAGATGAAATGAGAGAACTTCTATAAAAGCATTTTGGCAGCAAATGTTTCTAGCCTCTCCTCTCCTTGTCTTGTAACCATGACCCTATGCACATTTAGGGGAAATGAGAACGTATCCTCAAATTAATCCTGATAAAGTTATCAGGTCTTGAATAATTGCCACATGCTCTTCATTTCACCATTGGTTTAAAAACTCAACTGACTTAAAAACAATAGTGAATTATTATTTTTAAAAATTGAGCTCTGCTTTTATAAGTTTGGCAGGTGAAAATACTGTTGACACTGTAGTTTTTATGAAAAATCGAAAGTCAAAATACTATAATGTTGACAGGTCTAATAAAATTACAGGTTTTTAATGGATCAGTCATACGTGTTTTAACACACTTTTCTCAGAACTGCTTAAACAAATATTAATACTTTCTGTGTGTATGATTCATAATGGTCTTAAAACGAGCCTTTTAAATGGTGGGTCCTTATTTTGTTTGCATGCATCTAGACCTATGTATAAATATAGATACATCTATATTGCATTGATACAATAAATTAACATTTATTTCAAATATTCAAAATTTAATAAATTATTGCTGAAATTATGATAATAGCTTGTTATTTTATAAGGTACTGTTTAATTCTGTAATTATAGGTTCCTTTCTATTTTGTCATTATTTGAAATATATGAATGAAGTAAAAATATCATATTATAGAAAAGTGTTATGAAAGCTTTGAAATTTTTTTTCACAGTTTGAAAAATTAACTTCCAGCCTAATCTTGTGCTGGACATGTTCTCTCTTTTATTAGACTGCCTACTTTTTCCTATAGATGCTAAACAGGAATAAATAGATGATAAATAGATCCATCTTTAGCTTGATGGCAAGAAAGATTTTATTAAGACTTTATTTTTTAGAGCAGTTTTGGGTTTATAGCAAAATTGAGAGGAAGGTACAGAGGTTTCCCATACACCCCCTGCCTGCACACATGCACAGCCTCCCCGTTATCAGCAGCCCCCTCCAGAGGGGGGTGCATTTGTTACAATAGATAGACCTACATTTGAGACATCATAATCACCCAAAATTCATAATTTACATTAGGTTTCACTCTTGGTGTTGTACATTCTGAGGGTTTGGACAAACGTATAGTGATATGTATCCAGCATTGTAGTATCATACAAATTAGTTTCTCTGCCCTAAAATTCTTCTGTGCTCTGCCTATTCATCCCTCCCTTCCCCCAACCCCTGGCAACCACTGAACTTTTTACCGGCTCCATAGTCTTGCCTTTTCCAGGATGTCGTGTAGTTGGAATCACACAGTATGTAGCCTTTTCAGATGGGCTTCTTTCACTTATTAATATGCGTTTAAGTTTCCTCCTCACCCTTTCATGGCTTAATAGCTCATTTCTTTTTAGCACATTGTCTGGATGTGCCACAGTTTATTCATCCATTCACCTACTGAAGGACATCTTGGTTGCTTCCAAGTTGTGGCAATTATGAATAAAGCTGCTATAAGCATCCATGTGCAGATTTTTGTGTGGACATAAGTTTTCAACTCCTTTGGGTAAATACCAAGGAACATGATTGCTGGATCATATGGTAAGGCCAATAGTATTTTAATTGCAGCTGCAGATGCCCGCAGTGGAAAAAATCGTACCAATGGCTCAGATGAAGAACAAGAAGGGACCAGTGCAATTAACCAGAATGTGGCACTAGCCATAGCTGGGAATTTTAATTTGAAGACAAGTGGAACAGCGCTGTCTTCCCTGGTATGTTGATGCACAACTTCTGCCGTTTATTTTTCATTTTGTGTCTTTTCCCATCCTTTAATGGGCTTGCTCCTAAATTCACCCACCTGAACCCAGCATAGAGCAGGCAGTGAGATTTCTGCCTCATTGCTTGACGCTAGAAGGAATCATTGTGAGCTAGCAGTTGAAAAGGGAAATGGCACAGTTGAGGCAGCACACAGTCAGGCAGGGTTCTGGCAACAGCAAGAGACTCACAGATCAAATTCAGGCAGTTTCAATGGTGCTAAGTTCAAGGCTCAGAAAACCAAGAAAGGTGAACTTGGAAAACCTGAGATATTGCAAAGGAGATCAAACCAAGGCTCCCTCAGGTGGGAGGCTGGCACTGTGTTTATTCTATGTGTATATTATTCATTCTGTGTCTGCCTTAAAAAAAAGATTGAAGGAGGCCGGTCGCTTGGTAGGGGGTGTCTTAAGCTTCTTCAGCTTTTCTAGGTCCCCAGAGAGCCTAAGCAGAGTTGTTTGGCTCTGTCCTTTTGCACAGACGCTATGGGCTTGAAGAGGGGCTCGTGCAGGAATACAACCTCTGATTCACTTGAGGTGGGATCTACCTCTGTTCCTTGCTGAGCTCTGACAATCCTTTTGTCAAGACAGCGCTGCATCCTCCAGCTTAATTTAACTTTGCATTTCAGTGTAGCATTCATATCTGCAGAGAACTCAGCTCAGTTCTTTCCTGGGAAGGCAGCCTCTCAACCTAATTCTGCTTTGCTGGGTGACTTTCTTCTCTTCCCTCCAGCACTCCCCCATTCCCCACACACTCCCATGAGAGTTGAAGGACAGGAGGTAAAAAAAGAGAAAAGAAACACTGGAGAGTTGACATCAGTCATCCTACGGTTGAATAAATATGGTGTGCTTTATGACCTCCTCCACCTTCTTACCTTCTTACCAAAGTTAGCTGCCTGAGGTGGTGTGTGCCTTTTACATTGTTTGTCTCCAACAGAGAAACTCAAAAGCCCAAGAACCTTCACCTCTTAGAAGTTATTTCCTGTGAAGTTATAATATTGTGTGTATACTCAATACATCTAAAGATTTCACTTCTTCTTGTAGGCAGACTCAGAAAAACTAAAGTTAAAGTCATTTCGTAAGCCCTATCATTCCCATCCAGACCTACCATTCCCCTCACATATGAACTGATACCTCACTGCAGCTTCACCACTACATTCTGTTGGATGTTAGCTATGCCACGTGAATCACATGTTGTCCTTTGTGTTGATTGGATGGGTGACAGAAAGTGTGCTCAGCACTCTGAAATGAACACTGCAGCCAAAGTATGAAAGCAAACAGTCTGAGCCCCTACACCTCCCCCGCAGGAGAGCATAAATTGTGGTTAAAGTCCCATTACAGAGGCTTCCACTGAATTATGCACTTGATTAATCTGCTGAGCAGTTCATGACCCTTATACTTTGGACTCTGACAAAGAAGCTAAATCTTAAACAGTTAGGGTATTTCGGGAAACCAGCCAGGGTAGTTCTTTGCTATAAGTCCAACCCTGCAGTCGCCAGCTTGAAGGAGAAATATAATACTTGAAGGTCTCACAGCTGGGAAGGCCCTGTGTATCACTGAGATTGGGTTGGGGGAGGGCATGGTCAAGGTCCAGGGCGGACCACCAGACCACACTGCTCCTGAAACAGAGGGTGCCCTGGCTGAAAGCCTGGTTAGAATACTGCCCCGGGCCAGCCCCTTTGCAAAGCAGCCCAACTCAAAAGAACACGGCCTCCCCGGCTGGAGGAAGGCAGAGCTCCCGGAAACATCCCCGTCAAGGAAAAGTACAGTTACTGTGTCTTAGGAAATAGCATCCCTTTCAATGTGTCTGCTGCTCAGCCTCTTGCCCTACATCGATCTCTCAATCTGCCTGCTTCCAGCCCTACAAGCAGTACAACATGCTGAATGCCGACACGACCCGAAACCTCATGATTTGCTTCCTCTGGATCATGAAAAATGCTGATCAGAGCCTCCTTAGGAAGTGGATTGCTGACCTGCCATCAATGCAACTAAACAGGATTTTAGATCTCCTTTTCATCTGTGTCTCATGTTTTGAATACAAGGTATTGCTCAAGTTCTATCCTGTCTTGTCACTGTTCCCCTCTGTTTGGGCAGTGGGGGCATCCTTAACTTTGTCTTATTTCTGTATTAAAGTCCATAGCCTATTTGTATATCCATAACCTATCTAGCTATGATAATTCCACCGGCAAAGGATCTCTTCCTTCTGCAGAGAGAACCTCATTCCCGTTAACAGGATTTCAGCCTTCGGGGCGTGTCTGTGTAGCACATGTCCAAACTGGCTGATGTCACCATGAAGTGTTCTGTCTTTAGGATTCTCCCCATGAGCAGAGATCTAACCAAACTTAATGTCCTTCTGCTTCTGTGCGATCCAGGGAAAACAGAGTTCTGACAAAGTCAGTACCCAAGTTCTGCAGAAGTCGAGGGACGTCAAGGCCAGGCTGGAAGAGGCTTTGCTCCGTGGGGAAGGGGCCAGAGGGGAGATGATGCGGCGCTGCCGGGCTCCAGGTGTGTTGGATCGGCCCTTCCCTGCTGTCAGCAGAGCTTTGTACCCTTTGTGGGAAGGAGTGTCCTCCCCACATGATGAGTAGACACCATCACTTTCTTAAGACGTTATGGTAGGGCTTCCCTGGTGGCGCAGTGGTTGAGAGTCCGCCTGCCGATGCAGGGGACACGGGTTCGTGCCCTGGCCCGGGAAGATCCCACATGCTGCGGAGCGGCTGGGCCTGTGAGCCATGGCCGCTGAGCCTGCACGTCCGGAGCCTGTGCTCCACAATGGGAGAGGCCACAACAGTGAGAGGCCCGAGTACCACAAAAAAAAAAAAAAAAAAAAAAAAAAGACCTTATGGTAATAGAGACAAGCAGCTTCTGGGATTCTGTGCAAGAGGTATGTGATGTTAGCCCCATTCCTCTAAGGGAAAGCTCCTTTCCTGAGATCACAAGAACCCTGGAAATGTCCTCAAATGGCATCTTCTGTTTCAAACTTGTGGGTGGTAAAAGGTCCTGTCCAAGAATGTGAGTCATAGGATGAGATTAATGGTGTCTCCCTCAAGGCTGACACTTCTCCCTGGGATATTTGAATAGTCTTTGTAGGTAGCTCTATTGGATAGTTCTCGTTCCAAGATCATCTTCTCAAATCATGGAGGGCACTATTAGAATGGATCCAATCCTCACAACGGTCTCAGAGTGTTCCAGTCCTCCAGGGATCTCACCACATTAGGAATGATCTCCAAAAAGCTGAGCTCTTCTCTGTAGGATAGAGTGAAATGTTCAGGCACCCTCAGTCTTATTCACTGTGCTCAAGAAAAACAGAGTGACAGCTCCTTCAGCAGTGAGACACCATGGTAGGGAACTTGGAAGGAGACGAGCTTTTTCAGTGGTGGTTGGACACCCTCATTCAGCACAAACACTCTCCTTTTCAATAATTCAGGGAGAACCCCCAATTTCACCGGAACCCTGTGTTCATGAGAAATGTGCTTGCTGACACTCCAGAAGGGCAGGTGTTCTTCTAAGCTCTAGCCTGTCAATCAAAGAGCAGGTCAGCCCAGACTTGGTTGTGGGCTTTGTCTCCCACCAGCACCCAGCATGGATTCTAATTAGCCAGAGAAGTGATGCTGAGTCCTCTAAGTTGAGCTTGTTACGGAACTTCTGGTTATCTTGCTACTGCTAATCAAATTCCTGTCGTGCATTTCTTAACTCCTAGGGAATGACCGATTTCCAGGCCTAAATGAAAATTTGAGATGGAGGAAAGAGCAGACACATTGGCGGCAAGCTAATGAGAAGCTAGATAAGTAAGTCACTCAGCAACTTTGTGCTACTTTTACCTAAAGTTCAAAACTATTTTTCCCAGGCTACTTGTATTACTGAAACAACTACATCCTTCCAAGGGTAAGAAAATTAAACATCATTATCTGTGTAAATTCAGTTCATCCAGGGACCCAGGATAATCAAAGGTATAAAGAGTTATGATTTCCAGCCCTTAAACATTTATCACACTGATAAGCATTTAAAGAAAACTAGTATTTAGCAATCTCAGCTAGCTTAAGAAAAGCTGCTGATAAGGCAGGACAGGATACCCAGGACCACATCATTTCAATCCATATTTACACTCCAGGAGTGTGTACAAAGATGTATATTCAGGGACATTTATGTCAGCATTACATAAAGTTGTGAAAAAAACTGGAACATTCTTAATGCTTAAGAATAGGGAAATATGTAATGAAATATTAGATTGGCATTTAAATGTTTTCAAATCATTTTAATGATATGGGAAATGCTTATGATATAATGTTAAGTGAACAAAGCAGAACAGATACTTGTTTTTAGAGTATAATCTTAAATCTCCAGCTACACATAGTAAATACATTTTTAAAAGACTGGAAGGAAATTTACCAAAACATTAACCATGGTTTTCTTTGGGTGTTGAGAATATGTGTAAATGATGTTTTCCTTTTTATACTTTGCTGTGTGTCCTACAATGGATGTGTATTATGATGTCTTATCAGAAAACAATGCTAAAAGGAAATGAAAGAAGAAAAATCCTACTTGGATTGCAATATATGCTATATACATATAGCTATATGTGCAACAATTTGGACATATGAGTGCTAAAATGAAATTGCATAGATAGCACATATCAGCTGCTCCTCTTAGCAACAGGTAGCCTAATGAATCCTAGGGTTCACTGGCAAAACATTATATGGCTAAAGACACCCCCCCACACACACACACTTGACAAGGCATAGGTAGGGTATCCCCATGGTGTATAAAGCACCCATCATAAGGAGGGGTGGGAGATGGGGCAGATGTGAGTAGCAATGTTGTTTTGTAAATAAATATGTTACTATCTTGGTTGTTACCACAAGAATGAATCATTCTGGCTCACTTATGGGACTTTTGGGAGTCAAATTTATTTTAAAACATTAAGGAGGTAAATATTTTTATTGTATGTGTTACTTGCACAGCCCAGTTGTTGGTCTTATGAATAGTATCCATTTGGTTTGGGTATTTTATGCTTGTTCTAAGTTCCCTGAACTGATTTATAAGATATTGGTTCTGAGAGCGCATAAGTTCTAGTTCAGGCAATGAAACCCGCCCCCCGTCCCCCCAAAATTAAAGAAATATTGTATGTAGTTAGTTGCCACAGAACTGCTTGGGTGGTTAGGCCATGAGATTAAAAGAAGAGCCTAACAAAGCATGTTTGCCTGGGCTGTGTGAGTGGATGTGTGGGGAAACCTTTCCCTTTTGCCGCAGAAACAACACAATACCGAGACATTCCATGCAGGGTGCACCAAAGCCCTCCAGGTCAAGTCTCAGCCCTGAGCTACGGGATGGACTGCTCATAATCAGAGCTAATGATTCTCCTCTGATCATCTTCAGGGGTGATTTTTTAAAAAAAGAAAACATAGTAAAATTGTAAGTGCTAAATTAAGCTATTTGGAAAACTTTTGTAATTATAATAGTGGTGTCTTTCACCTTTTTCTCTCAGATCACTTTTCAATTATTTTGGCTCTGTTTTTTTTACAGCAGTCATTTTCAACCTGGGCTGTACATTAAAATCACCTGGGGAGCTTTTAAAATCTCCCAGTGCCCAGGTGTACCCCAGGACAGTTAGTTTGGAATCTCCAGCTGCAGGACCCAGAAATCAGTATGTGGTGAAACTCCCTAGGTGTTTCTTGTGTAGTCAAATTTGAGAACCATCGTTTTTAAAAAATGGCTTTTTAAAAATCAAATTAGTAGTGGTGATGGTTGCACAACAAATATGAATGTACTTAACTGTACACTTAAAAATGGTTAAGGTGGTAAATTTTGTATTATGTGTATTTTACCACAATTTAAAAATTTGGAAAAAAAAATCCAGATTAGGTCACTCTAGATCTGCATTGTCCAGTACAATAGCCAAGGTAGTACTATAAGTGAAAAATACATGCCAGATTTTGAACTTAGCACAAATAAAAGAATGTAAAATATCTCATTAGTAAGTTTTATTGTGATTACACATTGACCATTTTTTGATATACTGGGTTAAATAAAATATACTAACATTAATTTCACCTGTTTCTTTTTGCTTTTTCTGGTGTGGCTACTACAAAGTAGAAAATGACACATGTGGCCCCCATTATGTTTCTTTTGGATAGCTTTGCTCTAAATCTAAACCTCCAGTAAATTAATAAAAAGTGGCTTTTAAATTTCACTTATTTTACCCAAATATTATCATCTGGAGAATGAGGAAAAAATGTAGAGCAGCTTTGGACCACAGAGCCTATCCTAAGTGTGAAAACATTTTTTTTTAATTAAAAAAAATTTTTTTAACATCTTTATTGGAGTATAATTGCGTTACAATGGTGTGTTAGTTTCTGCTTTATAACAAAGTGAATCAGTTATACATATACATATATCCCCATATCTCTTCCCTCTTGTGTCTCCCTCCCTCCCACCCTCCCTATCCCACCCCTCTAGGTGGTCACAAAGCACCAAGTTGATCTCCCTGTGCTATGCGGCTGCTTTCCACTAGCTATCGGTTTTACATTTGGTAGTGTACATATGTCCGTGCCACTCTCTCACTTTGTCCCACCTTACCCTTCCCCCTCCCCGTGTCCTCAAGTCCATTCTCTAGTAGGTCTGCATCTTTATTCCCATCCTGCCCCTAGGTTCTTCATGACCTTTTTTTTTTTTAGATTCCATATATATGTGTTAGCATACAGTATTTGTTTTTCTCTTTCTGACTTACTTCACTCTGTAGGACAGTCTCTAGGTCCATCCACCTCACTACAAATAACTCAAAGAAACTTTTGTTTCTTTTTATGGCTGAGTAATATCCCATTGTATATATGTGCCACATCTTCTTTATCCATTCATCTGTCGATAGACACCTAGGTTGCTTCCATGTCCTGGCTATTGTAAACAGAGCTGCAATGAACATTGTGGTACATGACTCTTTGAATTATGGTTTTCTCGGGGTATATGCCCAGTAGTGGGATTGCTGGGTCATATGGTAGTTCTATTTTTAGTCTTTTTTTTTTTTTTTTTTTTTTTTTTTTTTTGCGGTAGGCGGGCCTCTCACTGTTGTGGCCTCTCCCCTTGCGGAGCACAGGCTCCGGAGCACAGGCTCAGCAGCCACGGCTCACGGGCCCAGCCGCTCCGCGGCATGTGGGATCCTCCCAGACCGGGGCACGAACCCGCGTCCCCTGCATCGGCAGGCGGACTCTCAACCACTGCGCCACCAGGGAAGCCCCTATTTTTAGTCTTTTAAGGAACCTCCATACTGTTCTCCATAGTGAAAACATTTAAAACGCAGGGAAGGGACTTCCCTGGTGGCGCAGCAGATAAGAATCCACTTGCCAATGCAGGGGACACGAGTTTGATCCCTGGTCTGGGAAGATCCCATGTGCTGAGGAGCAGCTAAGCCCGTGGGCCACAACTACTGAGCCTGCGCTCTAGAGCCTGAGAGCCACAACTACTGAGCCCACATGCCACAATTACTGAAGCCCGCACACCTAGAGCCCGTGCTCCACAACAAGAGAAGCCACCACAATGAGAAGCCGGTGCACTGCAACGAAGAGTAGCCCCCGCTCACCACAACTAGAGCAAGCCCACCCAGAGCAGTGAAGACCCAACACAACCAAAAGTAAAAATTAAAATTAAATTAAAATAAAATAAGTAAATAAAATTATGCAGGGAAATATTTATTCTGAGCCCTTGATGGTATGTAAGCCATAGCAATGCCCCCATCATTGGGTGAAGGGGACTCAAGCACAGCTAAGTGATTATCCCGGACCAAGAGTTTTGAGCTCATATCAGGATGCCCCAACCCCTATGGCAACATGTTGGCCACTGGGACATCTTGGGAAAGTTAATTCTTCACACTTTCCTTTCCTGGCCACTATATTTAGGAGATACAAAATGTCTCTTTCCAGCTTCACTTGGATTTTATGAGAATGGATAAACTAATGCATAAAATGTTCTGATTCTTTAAAAAGGAACCTAATAGAGAAGCAGCACCAGGTAATTTCCTATTCCCTCGTGGGTAATAACCACTGACGTCCAGCAGGATGTTAGATGGCCTGCCGCACAGGAATGCAACCTTTCTTCCCACTGGAAAAGGACAAAAGGCCCATACTTGACTGTGCAACCCCAAGGCAGTCTTTGGAAAGTCAAGACACTGACTCTTCCCTGACCCAGTTCTGAAACATCATCCTTTCCTTATCAAGCAGCATCGCGATTAGCCAAATTCACATCACACCCAGTCTCACCTCCTCTAGCTTGTTGCTGAGGCTTTTTGGCTCAGATCAGGAGATGGTTCTCATGGGTGAATTGCAAGAATGACCCTGAAGCTTTAAGCACCAATCTGATTGGCTGACCTAATTGCTAGTAATAACCAATAATTGCTTTTTTACCCCTTCTGTTATTTTTATAATTGTCATAATTATTCATAATAGGGGCGATGGGGATGACCTGGAGACTTTACCTAGGAAGCCTTTTTAACCAGACACCAATTACAGAAGGCACCTATATTCCTTAGTTACCAGGAACCAGCTGCTTTGTTTTCACTTCAAGATTGACTCTTCAGAAGATTTCTTTACACTTGGAATATAGATTACCATCATTGAGAAATGGCCCGATTTGATATGCGCTTTAATTTGACCTCTTTTTGTTCCTTAGAACAAAAGCAGAGTTAGATCAAGAAGCCTTGATCAGTGGCAATCTAGCTACCGAAGCAAATTTAATCATCCTGGATATGCAGGAAAACATTATCCAGGTGAGGACAACAAACAACTGATCTATTCAACATGAATATGTTTACTAGAATTTAATAAGGAATTCTTTATAGAAAATTGTGAAAGAAATAAACGTGATATGAAATGCTTTTTGTTTAAATGAAGTTGGGAAGTTTACCATTTACAATAGTGTCCACCTTACAAATTCCAGAGATACTTACCAAACATCCTTCTGGATTCATTGACTTGAAGCTTGCTTGGAAAGAGTTAGGTGCTTGACAGACTGACTCTCGTAGTTAAATCTGCCTGCGCATGTGCAAAGTTTATAATGTGGGTGGTGGGCTTATAGTTCAGTATCTAGAATAGGGGTGGTAGGGTTTTTTTTTGATAGGTCAACTCCATTTGAATTATAGTTGATGTCTGTATGGGAGCGAAGACTATGACTGGGCTAGGTAAAAGGAGTGCTAAGTGTGATTAATGATGTCTGTTTTGGACACAGATTAGTGAAGAAAAATCATTTGTACCATGAATTTGCCATCCCTGCTGTAGAAAAGTGTTATATCAGTGTGAATTTTATAGTAATACAATTCACCGTACTAATTTCGTTTTCTGAGTGAATGCTTCCAGAAATTCTCAAGACATCTAGGTGTTAATGGGTTTTTAGTTAACCTGAAAAATGAGTCCTTACATGTTTCCAATGAAAAATCATTTATTAGAGGGCTAGAAGAAGAAATATTGTCGAAACATAGTTGAAGTTAGTAATCCAACTTTTAAGTTATCTTTTAAAAAGTGATTATTGTACAAAAATAAAGACCAAAAGTATATGATACCTTTGATAAATACTTGGTATCAAATACTTGGCATCATGTTGATTATATCTTTATACAATACTGCTTTGAGTGCTATATTCTTAAACCCAGTCCTCAAAATGTATTTGCAGTTTTCAAAGGAAGCTGAAACTTATTTATCATTGTTTTGGGGGGCATTAGTCCTGCTGCAGCTGATAAATAAGCTTCTATTTAGAAACATCACTGCCACAAGCAGCCCCTAGTGTAATGGGAAGCCCACAATTGTGGTTTGAAAGCCCATAAGAAAAGCTGTGCCTTGTATACAAGGAAAGAACTTTCCAAAAGCTGTTGCCCAGGATTGGGGGAAGGTATACCTTGTAACTTGGTTTAGCAGCCCAGAATTAGGCATACATCCCAAATCAATTGGGAGTTTTGGAATAAAGTCATGTGGAAATAGGTCTTCAGCTCGCCTGGTAGTGGACGATATACGGGGTGCTTTCCCAAACCCTTAAGATCATAGACGGAGAGAGATGAAACATCAGCATCACTGTGCTAATTGCCAAGAGCACCCACCTGTGTCTTCCCCCTCAGTTCATGGGCACAGCACAGGGATTCATTGATGCTGCTCTGTTCCCCCAGGCAAGCTCGGCTCTGGACTGTAAAGACAGCCTGCTGGGAGGCGTGCTAAGGGTCCTGGTGAATTCTCTGAGCTGTGATCAGAGCACCACCTACCTGACTCACTGCTTTGCGACACTCCGTGCTCTCATTGCCAAGGTAAGCATGGGACACTTGCTTTCTTACTCTTAATTAAGAGTTAAGATTCTCATCAATCTAGCTTCACGTTTCTTGCTTCAGGTGTACCAAAACCCACAGACCACTGTGTTAAGTGACACTGCGGTAAAAGTCTTAAGTCTCATTAGGAAGGAAGCAGGTACACTGATTCTACAGCACTCACCATGAAGAGGAAAAACAGTGCCTCTCACACTAGAAATGTGGGCCCAACTATAGAAATTTGAAATGGCCACTCACTGAAGACATGAGAGTGGAAATCAGTTGAGCAACTTTGTTTTTCACCCTTTTTCTTTAGTAACTTATCTGAGTGAGATTCAGTTCCTATACATGACTCCCATTCATAAATCTTACAAAATGTCATGTCATAAAATGCAGAAGGTTTAGCAATACATTTCTCATAGCCTGAAGAATATAGATTTTCCTGAGGTAAAACAGTCTATTGCAGATTCCTATCTCCCCCTTTATTGAAAATCTCGGTTGATGCCTTCTATCTGGGATCTTTTACATTTAGAAAGTGTAATCCTGGGACTTTCCCTGGAGGTCCAGTGGTTAAGACTCTGCGCTTCCACTGCAGGGGGTACAGGTTCGATCCCTGGCCGGGGAACTAAGATCTGCAAGCCGTGCAGCGTGGCCGTGGAGGGGGGTTGGGAAAGAAAAAGAAAATAAAGTGGAATCCCTCTGCTCTCACCCGTCAGGATCATTTGCTTTTTCTTAGTCACCAGTAATTTCCAGGGAACCCAGTAAACTCAGGCTAATTCCTTCAGAGTTGGGACTTCAGCAGGGAAGGCAGCCTGGCTAACCATGCAGCTAATTACACAGCCCTGATCTTAGCTGAACAGCTCATAAGGAGATCTTAAGTCGACTCCGTTGTTTCACTTCATCTTCTGATTCAAGTAACTCATCATCTTTATGGAGCAACGCATTAATTCTTGTGGGCTTTTTGCTTGTCCAAGCAGCCATTTCCATATTTCAACAAGCATCCAGTCCAGAAAGCGTATGATCGTGCCAAGTGACGTCTTATGGCCCCTGTGTCTCTCCTAGTTCGGCGACTTACTGTTTGAGGAGGAAGTGGAGCAGTGCGCGGACCTGTGTCAGCGAGTGCTGCATCACTGCAGCAGCAGCATGGACGTCGCCCGGGGCCAAGCCTGCGCCACTCTCTACCTCCTCATGAGGTTCAGCTTTGGAGCCACCAGCGTAAGCACCCAGGGCAACCCAGGATCAGCAGAGAGTCAATGCAAAGCCCTGGGGGAGGAAAAGTGTGCACTATTGCAGTGACTTCTGCTACGTGGGAAGGAAACAATTGGGCATGTAGATGGATAGCAGCTTTTGTTTGACTTTGCTTCTAGAAGTAAATTATTAAGATTGATGAATGCAGTGGTTTCCATCCATGTGTTTCAATAAGAAATGAACAAATATGTGTAGATTCAAGGTTGTCATCTGTGGGGAAAAAAATACAACAGAATTAGGACTCCAGAAGAGTTTGTCCTGTTTCTAAAATCTGATTGGTACCAGAATGACCCATGGAAGAGAATTTGAAATGATCGCTATCATCTACACCTGAGTGTTAATTGAAGCTTAGCAGCCTTTGGAATTCAGCTTTATTACAGCACAGTCTTAGTTTGTCTAGATTTTAGTATGTTCTTTTGGAATTTACATTTGTAGTCACGTTAATGAGCATGCTCAACTGATATGAAAAGATAACTTGGCCCATGGAAGAAAGGCAGGGCCCTCAGAATGTATTAAGTATAACTATTTAAAAGCCTTTAGGTCATTCCTCAGAGGCCAGAGGCCCTTGGAATAGCCATAGTTTTCCATGGGCCTAGAAGGAAAGGAGAAACAAAGTTGCTGCCTACCCAGAATCCAGAAATCTCAGAAATCTTGCCCATATAGATCCTGTTCCTCCTTGCAGTTTAAATAAAGTTCCAAGAAGAGGAATCTTGACACAAAGGGAGACATCCTGTGACCCAACTCTGTAGGAACCTTCCAGCCTTGCTGCACGGAGCTGGCCAGGTCCTCAATGAAAATTTAAAGGGAACTGACAGATTTATGTCAGGGCAATAGCCATTTAAACCAGTTAAACAACAGTATGAGTCTTGAGCAAAGTATAGCTCATATTTCATTGGGAAAAAAAGGAAATAATTGAGACTGGGTTAAAGAAACACCAGAGAGTTATTGGTATCTGGCTCTACTGCCTTCAGTTATCTACTAGCTGAGTGCCTCTTATTTGTTCCATCATTATTTTTTCCTGACTCAGAACTTTGCAAGAGTAAAGATGCAAGTAACCATGTCTCTGGCATCTTTGGTGGGAAAAGCACCAGACTTTAATGAGGAGTACCTGAGAAGATCCTTGAGGACAATTCTGGCCTATGCGGAAGAGGACACAGACATGCAGACCACTCCTTTCCCCATGCAGGTAGACTGAAGAGCATGCCTTGTCTGTGATCAGCCAGCTATAAACTCGTGTGTGTGTATGTATGTGTGTATACACACACACATATACATACTTATACATACATATATATATGCATGTATATATGTATGTAATATATAATTCCATATATTACATAACATATAGTTACAGATTATATAATTTTTGTGAAATATATATATTATAATGATGTCATATGATACAGATAATTATATAACGTATTATGATATATATTAGATGGAATCTAAGCTGAGGTCCTAAGCTGCCTCCTACTTGGTATAAAGAGCTCTGATGTTCCAGAGTACAGTTGAGGGCTTTCAGGTTGCAGATAACTGAAACTAGTTCAAACTAATTTAGCCGAAAAGGTGTTGGAGAGGGAAGATAGTATAACGATTTCAGGACTAATTCATGGATCCCAAGGGCCAACTCACATCTGGGCCTCGGAAGTACCTGGACCTGCAAAGGTGAGGTCAGAGAGGATCCAGTCTAGACTCCCCTCACCTGTGCTCTCTCCTCTCTTAGCGAAGCCTGTCCATGTCTGCCCCTTGGACTTTCAATGCATCCTAACTTGTTACCATGGACTACAAAGCTGAGACTGTTTGGGACGTACACTTTTTTTTTGCAGGTGGAAGAACTTCTCTGCAATCTGAATAGCATCTTATATGACACAGTGAAAATGAGGGAATTTCAGGAAGATCCTGAGATGCTTATGGATCTCATGTACAGGTAAACTTTTCTGGTAAAATCAAAAGGGTGTCACTTAAGGATCTAGGGTTTGTCACTATGAAGTTCTTATGAATGTAACAGTCACAGGAAATGTGGGTACACTGTTTTGGCTGACATGCAAAACTGTACTTAGAAATTGGTAGAAAATCACCATTCAGAGGGTGTTGATTCATGTACACATTTTCAGAAAGATCTCCCTAATTTAAAGGGAGGTTACTTATTTTTTGAAATTATTTTCTACTTACCATAGAATGAGAGAAAAGAATATCAACTGATACGTGAATTATTTCTGAAATGTTTTTCCACTTATATTCAGACATACATGTAAGTTTTATTTAGAAATCATATTTTACTCTGTCATTTAAATTTTTGTCTTATAGTCCTTGTTTTAGGAGAAACTACTTACAAAGGCAAAATTGTTCTGATGCGATGTCATAAGAAGGATAGTATTTTTTTTTTTTTTTTGGCTGCGTTGGGTCTTCGTTGCTGCACGTGGGCTTTCTCTAGTTGTGGCGAGCAGGGGCTACTCTTTGTTGCAGTGCGCGGGCTTCTCATCGCAGTGGCTTCTCTTCTTGTGGAGCACGGGCTCTAGGCACGCGGGTTTCAGTAGTTGTGTCACGCGGACTCTAGAGTGCAGGCTCAGTAGTTGCGGTGCACGGGCTTAGTTGCTCCGCGGCATGTGGGATCTTCCCAGACCAGGGCTCGAATCCATGTCCCCTGCATTGGCAGGCGGATTCTTAACCGCTGTGCCACCAGGGAAGCCCAAGGATAGTACTTTTGTCTTCTGTTATTTTTTTGCGAGAAAAGAAGAAAATTGCTAGAGCTCCATTCAAATAGACATCATTTTATCAGGTATTTTTCCCCCCATAAATCTTTAACTAAATCATAGCATTCTTGGCATCCTGCACACCCCAAACATGGAATGAAAAAAGCTGGACTGATAGATATTTGCCTTTTCTCTCAATCTCTGAACATGTAGGCAAAACCCTTAACGGGAAAAAAAGTGGCCATGCACAATAGAAAAACACTGTCACTAACCCGTTGTCCTTGAAATTTTCTCAACCCATCTTTAGAATTGCCAAGAGTTACCAGACATCTCCTGATCTGCGGCTGACCTGGCTCCAGAACATGGCGGAGAAGCACACCAAGAGGAAGTGCTACACAGAGGCTGCCATGTGCCTGGTGCACGCAGCTGCCTTAGTGGCTGAATATCTGAGCATGTTGGAGGACCACAGCTACCTGCCCGTGGGCAGCGTCAACTTTCAGGTGGGGGGACAAGTTTAGCTTTTCCTTTAGCACATTGATTCTCAACTGGGGGCATTTGACAGTCTCTGAAGACATTTTAGGTTGTTACAACTGAGGGTGGGAAGGTGGATGCTACTGACACTTAATAGGTATAAACCAGGGATGCTGCTGAACACCCTACAATGCATAGGATAGCTCCCACCACAAAGAATTATCTGTCCCCAAACATCAATAATGCCAAGGTTGAAAAACCCTGCTTTAGTGTATTAAATTTGCCTCTTCTAATTGCTTTACCATCTTGGGTTTAAAAAAAAATTTTTTTTTAATTTATTTATTTGTTTTTATTTTTGGCTGTGTTGGGTCTTCGTTGCTGTGCGCCGGCTTTCTCCAGATGTAGTGAGCGGGGGCTACTCTTTGTTGCAGTGCATGGGCTTCTCATTGCAGTGGCTTCTCTTGTTGTGGAGCACGGGCTCTAGGCACGTGGGCTTCAGTAGTTGTGGCACGTGGGCTCAGTAGTTGTGGCTCACAGGCTGTAGAGCACAGGCTCAGTAGTTGTGGTGCATGGGCTTAGTTGCTCTGCGGCACGTGGGATCCTCCCAGACCAGGGCTCGAACCTGTGTCCCCTGCATTGGCAGGTGGATTCCCAACCACTGCGCCATCAGGGAAGCCCCCAAAAAATTATTGTTTACAATAAATGTAGAGTCGATAGGCACTTTAGACATTCCCAAACACTTTCACGTCCATGATTTCATTTGACCTTCCCCATAAACCAGTGAAACAGACAGATAGAGAAGGTATTATTACTCCCACTTCACAGATAAGCTGAGAGAGCAACTTTTCTAAGGTTATTTAAACCCTTTCTCAAAGACTTGTAGTTGGCACAGTATACTGACAACTGTGAAAGTATTTTTTCTAAATATTGGATAAATTATTTCCCTCAGGGCCTATTCCTTTGATTACACTCCTCAACTCTGTAACATCCTCCTCGCTAATCTAAAATCAAGAAAGAACCAAATTGGGACTCCCCTGGTGGTGCAGTGGTTAAGAATCTGCCTGCCAATGCAGGGCACACGGGTTCGACCCCTGGTCCGGGAAGATCATGCCACAGAGCAACTAAGCCCATGTGCCACAACTACTGAGCCTGCATTCTCGAGCCCGCAAGCCACAACTGCTGAAGCCCGCGCACCTAGAGCCCGTGGTCCGCAACAAGAGAAGCCACCACAATTTGAAGGTCACCTCAACTTGAAGCTCACCTCAACAGAGAGTAGCCCCCTCGCTGCAACTAGAGAAAGCCCGCACACAGCAACGAAGACCCAATGCAGCCAAAAATAAATAAATAAAATAAATAAATCTATTTTAAAAAAAAGAAAGAAAGAACCAAATTGACCTGGGAAGGGAAAAAAAAGGGCTGAATCAATACTGTCTTAGGATGAGCTGAATATTACCCATAGTTAGCAGAGGGAAATTGTCTGCTAGGCCTGAAAATTGGTTCAGGCTGGGATGCTCAGTGGCCACTTGGACTGTTTTGGCTGAGTAGTTTAAAACAGTCTTTAGAGGAAACAGAAAATTTTACGAGTACTTTTAGAGGCATAATCTGTAGAAATGACAATCCCTGAAACCTGTAACAATATAGCACAGTAAGAGAGCCCTTTTCAAGCCAGACTCACAAAGTCATTTACAAGTGTTTGGATTATTCTTGTTTGAATTTTCATGACTGATTTTATAAAAGACTCTGTTCTCATTGTTGCTCTTCAACACAATTTTGTGATGCTGTGTGAACCAGAAGGAGAGGACAGTTTAAAGTAGCTTTCCCAGGCTTATAGAGTAAGGCATAAAAATGGTTGCTGGTAGAGCCAGGAGCTTCTGATTTCCTGAATACTGTTCACCAGGCAATCTGGGTATTGCCTCAAACTGCTAATTCCTCCTTTCTTATGGTCTTCAGTAACAATAGTATTTATTCTATCATTTTATCCTCAGCAAACAAATTTTATTCTCAATTCAGGAATGTTCATTATAAAGCCAAAAATTTAATTCTTACACAAAAAACATAAAAAAATCATATCTGATTTTGAATCACATAAAAGTGAAGAAAGGTATAAAAATCAATTTTAGACATATTTGCTTTTTTGTAAAATTTATTTTGGCCATATGATATTAGCAAGGATAAATATTATAAGTGCTACTCTTTCAATTACCAGAAATCTCTGGGTTTAACACTTAATGTGGAATTATATCAACCTCTTGTCTTGTTTCATTACTATTGCTTATAAATTCTTTTTAATTTGCTTATAGTAAGTCATGCCAAGGTGAGTAGAATAGTTATTCTAGAAACAACAGAAAAACTCCACATTGTCCCTACACGGGAGCATATAGGTCTATTTTTTCATAGATCTTTATCCACGTATTCATTCTTTTAGGTGATATTTATTGAGCACTTATTCCGTCCTCATGAACTTTACATTCCAGCCAGGGAGAGTGGCATCATACAGCTAATTCTTCCATTTCTTATTCAATTTCAATTATGATAAATGCTGTAATAAAGAGGTACAAGATGCTGTGAGTGTTTATCACGTGACTCAGCCTGGGGGTCATGGAACGCTCAGAAAGACGAGGAACGGGAGGGGGAAGCAGAAGGAACTGTGAAGAATGAGGTCTTCAGAATACACAGAACATGGTGAGTTAGGTGTTCTCAGCTACAGAAGAGAAGCCAAATTATGCCGATGCTTATGAACAAATTCTCTTTTCTCTCAAATGAGACATACCAAATCTTTTTGGAAATGTGTGCTTGCAAGTGACAGAATACCTAACCCAGATGGACCTAAGGTAAAAATGGAATTTATGGGCTTCCCTGGTGGCGTAGTGGTTGAGAGTCCACCTGCCGATGCAGGGGACACGGGTTCGTGCCCCGGTCTGGGAAGATCCCACATGCCGCGGAGCGGCTGGGCCCGTGAGCCATGGCCGCTGGGCCTGTGCGTCCGGAGCCTGTGCTCCGCAACGGGAGAGGCCACAACAGTGAGAGGCCCACATAACTCAAAAAAAAAAAAAAAAATGGAATTTATCAGCTTGCATGAGAGAGATGAGTCTGGAGTAGCACCTGCCAAACTGGACCTAGGGGTCCAAACAATGTCATCAGACCTCAGTGTCATCATCACTTCCTGTCTCTGCTTTCTGTTATGTCAGCCTCATTCTTCATAGGCTTCCCACACTCATTGAGAGATACTTATGTTTACATCTTCCCAGGTTCAAGTCCAGGAGAATAGAGAAATGCCTCATTTGTAGCAGTTGCAGAGACAGTCTCAGTGCATCTTATTGGTTCTGACGGGGTCATATGCTCATCTCTGAACCAATCATAGTGGCCAGAGGCATGGAATGCCATGATTGGCTGAGCCAGAGCCAGAGCTGAGGTCCACACGTGGAGTTATGGATGGTTTCTCAGGAGGCTATACTTTATAGAAGGATGAAGGAATTCTGGGCAGCATTAACTACAGATGTCTGGTGTTGATTTCTTAAATGCTGTGTGCTTTAGTTTTCAACCTTGTTCTGCTCCAGTAAAATTGATTTTTTTGAAAAGAATTATAAACTGGAGATAAATAAATCTGTGCAAGGAAAATAACTCTGAGGCCACAGAATTCCAAGGAACTGAGATCGTTGAAATTCTATGCCCCAGAGTACAATATTTATTCCACAAATGTAGATATGGATACATTCTCACATAACTGCTGTTACTTTCACCTCCCTAATTCTGAAGCCAGGAAAGTCTGCCCAGAATCTTTTCCCTCTGACGACAGCTAATAAGGCTGCATAACTGCAAATATATTCCTCTACATGTGGAAACTTGCATACAATACTAATAGTATTCGTTTCTTGGGTTATTAGATTCTTTCAACTGAATCTCTTGGACCTTTTACCATTTCCAATTCGGAAACATCATAATAGAAAGACCAGGTTTGAAAGAAAGGCTGGCCACAAAAGGTTCTGAAAGCCTCCTATATTCCTAAAACTACCTTATAATTTTGGATATGAAGATACAGGACTGTAATAACTCTCTCTTCCTTGACTGCTAAGGATGAGTCACTTGATCTTGCTAGCCAGGCCGACGAGAGGCAGACAAATTTTACTTCACTAGCCAACTCTGGTCAGTTGGTAGTGACTGAATGGGGTACCATGCTGAGAAGAATTTTGAGACCATATCCAAGCTTCAGGGAAAAGAGTACTATAATTAATTAGTTCTGTCTGCCATGAGTGTATGCATAAAAGGAAAGGCAAATGTGCTACCTGTATGCAAGTCCTAAGCTACAAAGGTTTCCAGTTTCTTTTATGTTCCATATGCATTTCTTCTATATCCATGAGACAGGTTGAAGAAAATGATTCTTGACCTGTCAAAAGTATGAGAGTCACTGTCAGAGCCAGAACTGGGGTGAGGTGAATAAGGCACATGAAGTGCAGAATTTAAGGGAGCACTCACTCTTGGGGTCAAGCAAGTTCAGGGTCACGACTTACAGGACCCTGAGAGTGAGTGTTCCCTAAATTTTGTTTTCACCTTGTTCACCCTAATCCTGGTCCTGATCACTGCATTCTCTATGAGACTCTAAACTATGGTTTATGTAAAAGAATAGTGTGTAGAAAGGAGCAAAATGTTTGGGGGCGGGAATAGTAACTGCTGCATTGCCATAAAGATTTCATAAAGAAGACCTTCTCATTTGCAATTGTCATATGATATTATGGCCGTTCACCTAAAAGCCAAGTCAGTCATAGCAAGTACTTCAGAGGGTCACTCAGCTGGTGAAACAAGGAGTCTAGTTAACTGTTCGTTGGCCTTTGGCTTTTAAAAACCACGACCCCTGCTGGACGTCCCTTAGGGTCCTTTCTCTAAAACAACTCAACTATTGTTACATTGAGGTAAGTGTCCTTTCTGTATCTCCCAATAGTTAAAAAGAAAAGAAAATCTTGAGTTTTGAAGGCCAGTTGTTCTGCGCATTCTTTCAAAATGAGTGGCAGCCAAAGGCTCTTGTGGGTGGAATTACAGACCTTGTATGATGAGGGATGATGAGGATCTTGGAGCCAGGCTTCCTCCTCCATATGTTACGGGTTCCTGTGGGGCCTTTGTTAGTCAGATTCCCCTGTTCTCCTGGCTCATACTATGATCTCTTTCAGAATATTTCTTCCAACGTGCTGGAGGAGTCTGCGGTCTCTGATGACACCCTGTCGCCGGATGAGGACGGGGTGTGCTCCGGCCGGTACTTCACCGAGAGCGGCCTGGTGGGCCTCCTGGAGCAGGCGGCCGAGCTCTTCAGCACGGTCAGTGCACACAGCTGTCTGGGCTTCCACAGTCAGCCTGAACTCTGGTGTCGGTGCCCTGAGCGCCGGGCTTAACGTCCAGCCAGTCCCACTTCATGATGACACCACGTTCAGGGGCGTGCAGGGCAGAGGAGGGGCTGGAGGACTTTGATGTATGTAAATTGCCTCAGCATTCAGGGAGGCGAGAAGGCCTTTCATCACTGCAGTATTCTGGTTTTCACTGCACGCTCACTGGCTGGGCAGCAGTTTCACAGTATTATTTCCATTTAACAGAGGTGGAAACTAAGCCACAAAGAGGGGAAATGGCTTGCCCAGGGTTACACAATAAATCACGAGGCACGTTCTCACTCTCTTATTTTCCCTCTCTTTGAGAGAGGGACTCAGCTGACAGCTGAGTAATCCTCAGGATCGTCACAGACCAGGGACAGCTCAGAGAAACGTGAGGGTGGAAGCCATGGAGACTCCCCTCATTAACCTAATCTGGGTCTAAACACTCCTAATAAGAGAAAAATATAGAGAGATTAAAAATATATAGATTAAGTCATTGAGATTCAGGGCAGGGAAGAAAGTATGTTGTTCATTTTCATTTTCATAGTTTCCCTACTCCCTCAAATTTTTTTTAAATAAATTTATTTATTTTATTTATTTATTTTTGGCTGCACTGGGTCTTCGTTGCTGCTCGCGGGCTTTCTCTAGTTGCAGCAAGTGGGGGCTACTCTCTGTCGTGGTGCGCAGGCTTCTCACTGCTGTGGCTTCTCTTGTTGCGGAGCACGGGCTCTAGGCACGCGAGCTTCGGTAGTTGTGGCTCGCGGGCCCAGAAGTTGTGGCTCTCAGGCTCCAGAACGCAGGCTCAGCAGCTGTGGTGCACGGGCCCAGCTGCTCTGCAGCATGTGGGATCTTCCCGGACCAGGGCTCGAACCCACGTCCCCTGCATTGGCAGGCGGGCTTTCAATCACTGCGCCACCAGGGAAGCCCTCCCTCAAATTTTAAGCCAAGCAAATATTTAATACTTCACTCTGTTTAGCTGATCCAGTTTTGTTTTCATCTTCATATTTTTCTTTCTTCTCTACTTTTCATTTCCAAGTTTCCATCCTACAATCTATGTATTTTAATTATTATTTTGACTATCTTCTCTTTTTCCAGCTTTCCCTTTCAGAATTCACATAAAATCCAAGATACTCTTGTTTTTCCTGGAATTCTAGAAAACCAGGTAGTTAGACCCCTAACTCTTTTCAGGCATGCAATGAACACCTGGCTACAGGAGGACCCCTGGTGACATTTAAATATGCTAAAGCTGCCTTCCTGAATTGTTCTTAGTTCCTGCTGCCAGTCTCCTGTCCTAATTTTTTCCCCAGTAAACCCCTTTTTCCAACTTAACATTATCAAATAGGACCATTTAGTGTGTCTAGTTCAGTTTGAATGCTACAGCCATCCCTAAGATGCTCAGACTTTATTCCTGCTGTATAAAATATTGTGGTGCCACTAATAAATCCATTCTCCAATGCCTAATGCACTCTGGTTGCTCTTTTAAGTTTCCAGTGGATTAAATTCTTTTTTATTTTTTTCTCCTCTTTCCAAGGGAGGACTGTACGAGACGGTCAATGAGGTCTACAAGCTGGTCATCCCCATCCTGGAAGCTCATCGAGACTTCCGGAAGCTGACCTCCACCCACGAAAAGCTGCAGAAGGCCTTTGACAGCATCATTAGCAAGGTAGCGGGGGCATCCTGGCTAACAGGTCCTATAATCTGGCAGCAGGTGACCCTGTCTCAGAGATGCTTAGCCCTCCTTCCTCTCTAGGGAGTGATTTACCTTAAGGACATCATTATTGTAGCTCTCTCCTATCAAACGGAAGAGGGCTGAGAAGAGACAGAGGACCGTGATTCAAACCGTGAAAGAAGGAAGCTTGAATTACTTTACAACCAGGAATGTGAAAATCTTAAATTCACTTGAGAAGTCCTAGAAATCTTTCGTGGGATTTTTTTTTTTTTGCCATTATTTCCCAAGTTTATTCCATAAACATTAAAAAATTTTTTTAAAGGAGTGAATTCTGTTTGTATTAGCCACAGGAATAGAATGCTTTATAAGCCAACAATAAAAGACTCCTGCCCTCTCATCTCAATGGATCCTCATGAATTACATAACTAAGGAGAGGTTGTCTTATTTTGTTCATCAGGGTCATAAGAGAATGTTTGGAACCTACTTTCGAGTTGGTTTCTATGGATCCAAATTTGGGGACTTGGATGAGAAGGAATTCATTTACAAAGAGCCTGCAATTACCAAGCTTCCTGAGATCTCTCATAGACTAGAGGTAAGACAAGTGATTCCAGGTGATTGACATTGTGTGCTTTACACAAACAGGTTAGAGTGGGTCATTACAACAAAACCAAGAGTCATGGATTCCTCATTGATCTGTATATAAAGTTTCCCACATTGCTTGTATAATATCAAGATATTAGGTGAGATCATGAGGTAAAGCAAGATAAGGATAGCTTTCCCCTAAGATTCTGTACATACTTTTCAAACTTTGTAAGTTTATATGGTGAATATTTATTTTCAGTAGCATCCAAATTCAATCAATGTCATGTGCTTTCTTATAAACCTTTCCAAATTTTAGTAATAGTTTTTCAGCTTGAAGTTTATCCTCTTGACTTTGAAGTCATTGGGCCAAATTATCAAATTACCCCTAGAAAATGCTGTGGTCATCCTTTTGGTGTCACCAGACAACACTTCCCACTCTGACTTGGAGATGCTTGACTATAGGCCCGCTGTGACCTGGAACAAATGAACTCTCCCTGCTGACCAAGGAGCACCCCTCTTTGGATAATCAGAGTCAGCGTCCCATTCCATGGGCTGGCAGCCCCAATCCAACCTGCTGTTTATATTTGATCCGTAACGTAGCAGAAGAGAGCAGCATGTTCTTGGAGGAAAGGCTGGAGAAAAGGAGAAACAACATAGAGAAGAGTGATAAAAAAAGAAACAGACGTTGAAAGGACCAAGCACTAAGAACTCAGGAGGAAAGTCAAGGGGTGCCCTCAAAACAAAACCATCTCAGACTGAATAACTGGGGTCCCCTGAACTGCTGACAACAACCAGAGATTCACTTCTTTGCTTTCTTGCTATTGCTTTGAATTTATGCCCTTTCGTGGCTGTCAAACTTAAAACACTTTCATTGTCAAATTGCTCCATCCATGCCAAGTGAGACAACAGACTTTAATCCTTACTTGACCCAAAGAAGCCATGGCTCAGAGTGGTTGGGTGACTTGCCCAAAGTTGTTCAGCTCATGAGAGGAATTAGCAATTGACCCCAGGCCACTTGGTTCCCTAATTTGTTTCCCCAATTTAGTACTAGAAGCATATATTTTATCTTCCTGTGCACTGTGGTTTGTCCCATTACGGGAAGCCTGGTGACCTCCAAAACCCTAGGGTACAAAAGGCAAGAAGTAAATAGTTCCATGCCCCTGGAGCATCTTTAGGAAATATGATGATGTTGGTTGAATTAGATGTCATGCATACAGTTTATAAGGAAGCATATATCAGTTTGCAATGCTGGACTTCCTGTGTTTTTATTTTTGTCTCAGGAAATGCTGAACTTGCCTCATTAGCTTAGAGGGACTTTCAGTAATCAAAAGGCATATTCTCCCTTACACTTGTTCCAAACGTATTCCACTTCTGAGAGACAAAGAGTTGCAATATATTAAAATAACCTTTATAATCTGTTGGTTTCTCTTGCCTAGGGATTTTATAGTCAGTGTTTTGGTGCAGAATTTGTGGAAGTGATAAAAGACTCTGCTCCTGTGGACAAAAGCAAGTTGGACCCTAGCAAGGTATGGGAAAATTGCAAAAAATAACCATCAGGCTCTGATTCCCTTTGTTCTACACCCAAAAACATAACATGACCTCCTCTGTCTGGACTTTTCAAGTCATTTCAATGCAGCCAAATTTTTTTTTGTCTACCGTTTAACTACTATTTGGTTAGGTCTTAAAGAAACAATACTCAGGGCTTCCCTGGTTGAGGGTCCACCTGCCGATGCATGGGACACGGGTTCGTGCCCCGGTCCGCGAAGATCCCACATGCCGCGGCGCGGCTACTCCCGTGAGCCATGGCTGCTGAGCCTGCGTGTCCGGAGCCTGTGCTCCGCAACGGGAGAGGCCACAACAGTGAGAGGCCCGTGTACCACAAAAAAAAAAAAAAAAAAAAAGAAACAATACTCAAAGGCAGGGATCATAATAGGAGCTACCAGTTATTAACGATCATCTGTGTGCCTGACACTGCATTAGACCCTTCACGTACAGCATTTCATTTCATCCTCCTAAAGCCCTTTGAAATAAGTGTTGTTATTCCTATTTTACAGATGAGAAAAGAAAGGGTAAGCAACTTTCCAAGATCATGCAAGTGTCAAAACCAGTATTCAAACTCAGGGTCTGTCATCCTCAAACCTGCACTTTTTTTTTTAAAGAAGGTTTTTTTTAAAATTTATTTAATTTATTTACTTTTGGCTGTGTTGGGTCTTCACTGCTGCGCGCAGGCTTTCTCTAGTTGCAGTGAGCGGGGGCTACTCTTCATTGCAGTGTGCGGGCTTCTCATTGTGGAGGCTTTTCTTGTTGTGGAGCACGGGCTCTAGGTGTGCGGGCTTCAGTAGTTGTGGCTCGCGGGCTCTAGAGCACAGGCAGTTGTGGCCTACGGGCTTAGTTGCTCTGCAGCGTGCGGGATCTTCCCAGACCAGGGCTCGAACCTGTGTCCCCTGCATTGGCAGGTGGATTCTTAACCACTGCGCCACCAGGGAAGTCCCAAACCTGCACTTTTAATCACTTCTCTTTATTGCCCTTCTATTAAAACCTTGAATCCTCAATTTAAAATATGTTGAAAAGATACAAACTTCTCACTGACAGCATTTGGTGGAGGACTTCTTTTCAGCCAAGTGCAGGGTCATTATGCTGTTGGAGGAATGATGAAAAGGGCTTGGACTTCAGTTTCCTCACTTTTCAAGTGAGGATGTATTCTGTCTCACCCCCAGTTGGGTGTACTGCAATACAATTCTGATGCTCACCACCCAGAGTTAGGGTCAGACTCCACCAGTTACAGGCTTGTCCTGCAGGAGATTGCCCTAACTTCAGACACCAGCCTCAAGTGGGACCCCAGGCCGCTTGCACTTCTGACCAGACAAATACAAATTTGTGGGTTCCCATAGCACCTTTCAGTAGATAACCCACTAGAATGCCTCCCAGAACTCAGAAAAGGGCTACACTGATGATTATAGTTTCGTGATAAAGGGTACACATAGGGCAAGATCTGGGATGTATCCCAGAGTTTCTGTGCCCTCTCCAGTCATCATCTGGCAGGCCTATAAAATGAAGAGTTCAAACTCTTCTCTCAGTTCTGTCCTCCAGGATATTATGAAGATGATGCAAGTAGGGAGAAGTGTCCAAATCTAAGAATTTGTTTTTCTACACATTTCAAAGGACTCACTCACTTCAGATACACTCCCTAATCTAGCCTGGAAGCAATAACTGTGGTAAGTAGCTGAGCTAAGCTTCACACAGAAATGTTTGACATCTTTGAAAGACAGGATTGGCTGTGTGCCCACGGTGATCTGTGCCCAGCACATGCCACGTAGAGTTACCAGTGACATCCCTGACACAGTTCTCTTTTCCCCTCTGTTAAAACGCCCGAAGTAGGTTGTGAGAGTTTTAAATGAGAATCTGCAGCCAGAATTATAACCAGATTTCATCACACTCAATAGTGATTTATGGTCTGAGATCAGTGACCTCATCCATCCATTTCAGTGGGTGGGTGTTGCAGTGACTATAGTCATTGTTATTCTTTTTTTTTTTTTTAATAAATTTATTTATTTATTTTTGGCTGAGTTGGGTCATCATTGCTGTGCGCGGGCTTTCTCTACTTGCAGCAAGCAGGGGCCACTCCCCGCTGTGGCGCACAGGCCTCTCACCGCAGTGCCTTCTCCCCTTGCGGAGCATGGGCTCCAGGCTCACTGCCTTCCGTAGTTGTGGCACGTGGGCTCAGCAGCCGTGGCTCACGGGTTCTAGAGCGCAGGCCCAGCAGGTGTGGCACTTGGGCCCAGCTGCTCCGCGGCATGTGGGATCTTCCCGGACCAGGGCTCGAACCCGTGTCCCCTGCATTGGCAGGTGGACCCTCAACCACTGCGCCACCAGGGAAGCCCAAGGCCGCCTTTTTAAATAAGTGCTCTTCTTCATAGTATGTTTGTGTGGGTTCATGTGTATGTGTGTACATTTTTTAAATGAAATACATGCAGTAAAATTCACTTTTTTGGTGTTTATTTCTATGAATTTTGACAAGCACATGGAGCCACCACCAAACAGACATAGAAAAGTTCCATCACCCCAAAATATTTCCCCATGCCTCTTTGTAGTCATTCCCTCCCTCTGTTTTCAGCCCCTGACAGTCACTAATCTGTATTCTGTCTTTGTTGTTTTGCTTCTTCCAGAATGCCACATAAATGGAATTATACAGTAAATAAATGGAATCATATATCCTTTTGAGTCTGGCTTCTTTCACTTAGCACAACACATTTGAGATTCATCCATCTTGTAATGGTTCATTCCTTTTTATTGCTGAGTAGTATTCTGCTATAAGGATGTGCCACTGTTTGTTTATCCATTCCCCACTTGAGGGGCCTTTGGGTTGTTCCTATTTTTTGTCTATTATGAATAATGCTGCTATAGACATTTGTGTACAGGGTTTAGTGTAAACATAAGTTTTCATTTCTACTGGGCATGTGCACCGGAGTGGGATTGCTGGGTCATATGGTCAGTATAATTAAACTATATAAGAAATGGCCACCTGTTTCCTAAGGTGGCTGTATCACTGTGCATTCCCACCATCAGTGTATGCACACTCCAGCTGCTCCCCATCCTTCTCAGCCCTTGGTGTTGTCAGTTGCTTTAGTTTGGCCGTTCTAATAAACACGCAGTGGTCATAGTTGTTCTGAAAAGGAAAGTTTTGCTTCTTCTGAATAGCAGTTTGCAAACTCTCACACCAAGTTTCAGTTGGATGAGCAGCTCTGCTAGGAGGGGTAGCTTGTGGACCTGACTTCACACGGACGCACTCCCGTCCCTTATCCCAGTCCTGTCTCTCATATCCCTGGGGTGGAGAGGAAGGATGGCCGATGGCCGATGTCTCGCCTGATGCTTTCAGCTTCTGCGGCTTTTGTGAGCGCACAGGGGTGGTGCTGCCCCTCTGTGCTCCGCGTGCCCCCTAGTGCATCCTGGGTGGTAGTTTGCAGACCAGCTCATCCCTTCTCTTTCGCCCCTCAGGCCTACATACAGATCACTTTTGTGGAGCCCTACTTTGATGAGTATGAGATGAAAGACAGGCTAACCTACTTTGAGAAGAATTTCAATCTGCGGAGGTTTATGTACACCACCCCCTTCACCCTGGAGGGCCGACCTCGGGGAGAACTGCATGAGCAGTACCGGCGGAACACTGTCCTGACCACCATGCACGCCTTCCCCTACATCAAGACCAGGATCAGCGTCATCCAGAAGGAGGAGGTAAGGCTCTGGAGGGAATGGGCTCTGGACGGAGGCCACCACTGAGTGAGTGGGCCTGGGTCACCTCCCAGGATGACACACAAACCTCCTTCACGCTCCTTCATGGCAGACTCAGGTGAAAATCTAAAAAGGGATGCCTTTGGGCTTCCCTGGTGGCGCAGTGGTTGAGAGTCCGCCTGCCGATGCAGGGTACAAGGGTTCGTGACCTGGTCCGGGAAGATCCCACATGCCGCGGAGTGGCTGGGCTCGTGAGCCATGGCCACTGAGCCTGCACGTCCGGAGCCTGTGCTCCGCAACGGCAGAGGCCACAACAGTGAGAGGCCCGCGTTCCACAAAAAAATAAAAAATAAAAGGGATGCCTTTGAAATATTATTATGGTGGGTATCTTCTCACTCTCATGGTGCCAGGGAATCCCATTTAGGCAGCTACATGTTTTATAGCACACTTTATATTTAAGCATTTTCTACTTTAAAGTTATATCTTTAACATAAATATATGTACACAATTATAATACTTACTATGTCTTTATATTTTAATGTTAAATTTACATGAAATATCCAAGTTTACCATATTTTATATTAGATTTTTATATATTTAAAAGCTTCCATGTGACTCAGGCAGCGTTCTGTTATTCATCGTCAGAGGCAGGAACAGCAAGTGAGCAGAGCCCCAAGGAGTCTGTGTTGAGCTGGAAGAGGGCACCATGCCAGTCAGACAGGAGACCAGTTGTCTTCTAGTCCCAGCATCCTCCTGTGACATTGCACAAGGCACTTATCTTCATTCAGTTTCCTTATCTAAATGTTGATACAGGGAAGACCTCTTTCTTTTTTCTGGTTCCATGTGTAGCACAAGTCTTCAAGTTCATTGTAATGGCACTGATTGAGAAAATGTCTCAAGCTACAAAACTGCTCAAAATTAAACATACTGTAAACATTTTCTTTTACTTTAAAATATATACATGTGCACTTATTTGTCATTCATTTTGTGTAGAGCCACAGCCTTGTCTGTGATTTAGGGTTGGCTGATCACAATTCAGCACTGTCTTTCTTGTATAAACCATATGCAGTGTCCAGGATGTTCAGTTTTGGTTTCTGTAAAGCAGAGTGAGAGCTTAAAGATCCTTGTTAAACAATATAAGAGCAGAATGCTTCTGGATTTTTATGATTTTTTTCCCCCCAGCCCTTTACCATTGTCTTGTGCACACCTAATAAGATAGGAATCTCTTTTTTTTTTTTGCAGTACACGGGCCTCTCACTGTTGTGGCCCTTCCCGTTGCAGAGCACAGGCTCCGGACGCACAGGCTCAGTGGCCATGGCTCACGGGCCTAGCCGCTCTGCGGCATGCGGGATCTTCCCGGACTGGGGCACGAACCCGTGTCCCCTGAATTGGCAGGTGGACTCCCAACCACTGCGCCACCAGGGAAGCCCCAACAGGAATCTTTTATAGCAACTTGCTTTCATAACATCTTGCCCAAGCATTAGCTTGGTTTTCAGAGAAACAACTCTTCTTCTTTCCACAGCCATAGTTCACCAGTTGATGCATTATGGAATTAGATTAGGTCATTAAAGTAACAAGTGTAACAAGCGTAAGCAAGTTGGTAAACAAGCACTGATGAGTTGTGGTGAATACACACCTCCTTGGCAGGAACACAGGGACTGAGGCTACTGGAGAGCCGTCCACCAGCTCAAGTGTTCAGCAACCACATCAGAGAGTGGTTTTCACAGAGGGCAAAGGAAGCCAGAACTGATGACTCAGCTAAGAGAAGGTTTGTTTAGAAGGCATCTGCTGTCTTTCTTACTGTTTTAGACTCTTCAGCACTAGGGCATGTCGGCACAGCACAGAAATAAACTCACGGTCCCAGTAAGAGTCCTCACAATTTTTCTGGGCCATTTGTAGTTCCCTAAGAACCCCAGTGTGTTAGTTTGTTAGAGCTGTTGTAACCAAGTACCACAGACTGGGTGGCTTAAACAACAGAAATTTCTTGTTTTATAGTTCCAGAGGCCAGAAGTCAAAAATCAAGGTGTTGGCAGGGTTGGTTCCTTCTGAAAGACGTGAGGGAAAGATCTATTCCGGGCCTCTTTCCTTGGCTTGTAGATGGCTGCCTTCTCCCTGGGTTTCTTCACATCATCTTCCCTCTGTGCATGTCCCTATGTCCAGATTTTTCCTCTTCTTGTAGGGACATATAGGTCATATTGGATGAGGGCCCATCCTAATGACCTCCTTTGAACTTGGTTACCTCTATAAAGACCCTGTCTCAAATAAAGTCACATTCCGAGGTACTGGGGTTTAGGAATTAAATACTTGAATTTGGAGGGGACATGACTCCATCAATAAAATTCAGAAAAGGTCATACTCCAAGCCAACAGAACTTAGCAACTAGCAGATTGACCCTTAAGAGAATTCTCTTTACTAAGAATTCACCTTCAGGGTGAGTTAGAAAAGGCACACATGATGCCAAAATCTTGTGTTATGGTGGAGAAGAAAATCTTGAATGCTGTGCTTCTAATAGCTTTCCCAATTATAAGTCAAGTAACTTCTTCAACAACAGGAAAGGAAACCTAACAGTGTAGAAAAAAACATGGATTTTGAATGTAGACATTACTGTGGTCAAAATCTGACCTCCCCACTTAGGACCTGTGTCACTTACTTAACCTTACAAATACCTCTTTGATTGCAAGGTGGAGAGAACAGGAAGTTGTTTGAAGAAGTAAATCATAAATGCATGTCAAGTTCCTGGAACATAATAAGTACTCAAGAAATGTTAGGCTCTTCCTTCCTCTTAACCTGTCCTGATGATTCTAAATTTCTCTGAAAGCCTTCTTAGCTGCTGCTTCAAACCCAGGTGTCCTCTTTGTCATAGCTCCAGGTTTGTCCATGGCTTATAAGACCTGACAGTGACTTTCCTACATTTATGTCTTATGTTCAGTTTGTTTTGACCCCAATTGAAGTTGCCATTGAAGATATGAAGAAGAAGACCCTGCAGTTAGCAGTGGCCATTAACCAGGAGCCCCCTGATGCCAAGATGCTTCAGATGGTGCTGCAAGGCTCTGTCGGAGCTACTGTCAATCAGGTAAGCAAAACCAGCTGGTGGCAACTCCTCTGGTTCTTGTTATTTTGATTTGTGTTACTATATGTCTGCACCCTCCTTTCTTGAGGTCGATGAGGAGTCTGATCAACATACAAATGATGTTCCTAAACTTACACTGAACACTTGAGGAGGTCCCTTCCCTTCCCTTCTGTAACAACCCAAGGTAGACAAGAAATCCTAGAGATGAGTGGACCGTGTCTAAGGAGTACCATTTTTTGGAGAAGTTGGGGCCAGTCCTGGCAATATGATCCAGATGGAGTGCTTAGTCATGCCCAATTTAGGCAGAGTTGTTGCAAGGCTTGAGATAAATCTGAGAAGGCCTGTAGGAGAGAAGGGAAAGGGTCTAGGACATTGAACCCCTGGGTCAGTCACCAGATGAAACCAGTATTCCAGGAGCGTTGCTAAGCAGGAATGACCTGGAACCGGCTTCTTGGGCCACTTCAAAACAGACTGGATCTTCTCAGATCCGTTAGAATTCTAACTCCGATCTCAGCATGGAACTAATCCGGCCTCAGATGGAGGGCATACTAGCTTAGTTCTCTCTGTCCAGTGTGCTTCCCCTTAATTTCAGAACTAGATCTGCACACCTCCACATGCAAAAACTCAGTGAGTGCCGTGACCCTTTCCTCATTCGGCACAACTGGACTCCCCAGCAAAAATTCTCTGTCCACATAATATCAAGGGGACAGAAATAGTATTTGTTACATTTCCATGATCAGAAAATATTAGGAAGCTTTTGCTTTTGTAAGTCCCAATCTTTTAATGAAAATGGAAGACTTTATAAGCCCACAGCCATAGATTACACATGTACTATGCATATCTCTGACTCAAGCCAGCAATTACGCAAAATGGTGCTTGCCACTAGGGCAACTAGACAAATGAATATGAATGGCTGGATCAAGACAATCTCTAATCACATACCCTTTGATGTAGTATATTACCTTTCTATATGAAGGAAAATCTGTAATTAGTAGTATTTGATTAAGGAAATACATTTATACTTTTGAATATTCTCCTAAAACTGCAAACTCCTCCTAAGGAATCAGCATTTTCCTGAGAAGTTCAAGACCTTTCTTGATATTTTGTTTTGGTCAAACTAACAAAATTAAATGTTCAAACTACGACCTCACTCCCAACATTTCCTCCCAAGTAATTTCACTTTCTTTCCAACATCAGTAATGTTTTTCACTTTTCCCATCAGGGACCACTGGAAGTAGCCCAAGTATTTTTGGCTGAAATTCCAGCTGACCCAAAACTCTATCGACATCACAACAAGTTGAGATTATGCTTTAAAGAATTCATAATGCGGTAAGAGGGGAAATGGCTGGGATTTCAGTAGAGCAGTGGTTTTCAAAGTGTGGTCCCCAGGCGAACAGCTTCAGCATCACTTGAGTAATTTGCTAGATAGGAAAATTCTCAGATACCAATCAGACCTACTGAGTAAGACCCTCCAGAGGTGGGACCCAGCAACCTATGTTTTAACAAGTCCTCCAGGGGATTCGAATGCACGCTCAAGTTTGAGAAGCCTGCATAGAGCAACACTACTTGCACTAGTAACTAACAAACTGTATGGTGCTTTCATATTTATCATCTCACATTGTAAAATAAATCTTCATTTTACAAAAGAGGAAATGGACGTTCAGAGATGGGAAATGATTTTACTTAAGGTCACACAGCAAGTTAGTAGCAGAGTTGAGTTCAGACTAGGTCTTCTGAATCCGAGTAGCGCATACTTCCTTCAATGTGCTGATATTCCACTGATGAATTAGAGCCTGAGAGTTTCTTGGCATTGGCAGTCTTTGTAATTTCCCATATCATACAATAACTTATTTTTATAAATGTATAAGACACTGCCTCAAATTGAGAGATAGAGACGAGATTCTAAAACTAGAATTTTACAAAGGTATCAATCATCTCTATGGCAATTCCCACTGGCAGACAAGCGTCATCTCTGCTCCTGAATTCTGCAGTAGAGCTGGCTCCAAGAGCAGCCTGTTCAGGCTGGATAGGAAGTGAATCTTGGCACAAGGTCTTGCAAGTTGCTGCAATGCAGACAGGTATACTGGGACTCCTGTGGCCCTAAAAGGAATGATTATGAAGGATGTGGATGGCACCTCACCCATAAGAGAGAAGGACATCAGAAATACATGTACTAATATTTCTTTTCACCCAGAATCTTAGAGCAGCATATACAGTATAGGAATATCTTTACTTGGCAGATGGGGATAAAGGAGGCTAAAAGTTAAAGTTTGCTAAATTCAGTGAAAACTCACCAGAATGCTAGTGTCAGGTGAGATTCTCCTCCTTCACAGGCTTTGGTGAGACGTATGTAAATTTGCTACGTATAAAGGAGACATTCTTTGTCCTGCAGTGACTCTCAGCTGCTTAGTAATAGGGGTATGTGTGTGTGTGTGTCTGTGTGTATGTGTGCGTGCACACCATACATATGCACATACGTACACATGCACAGACAGAAATTATATTTATTAATGTTTTGTATTTGAATTGTTTCCTGTATTTCATAACAATTTTGACATTATGCAAAATCTAGATATTCTTCAGTAAAGAGTGCATTTTCATAAAACAAAAGGCTAGAAAACTATTGGGGGAATTTTTAAAGATCAATTTACTTTCCACATATCTTCATATAAAATGAAGTTATTGTGAAAGGCCCATGAAGGTGGCAGTGGCCCGGACCTCTCTGGACCTCTGCAAGGACCTGTGAAGTGTTTAATGAGGACACACTAGGACCCAGGTATGATATTAGCTGTAGGAATACAGGAGCTGGGTATTCCTCTGCTCCTGACAACAGGACTTTTACCTGGCTAAATAACAAAGCAATGCAGCATGTCCTAAGAACTGTGGAGAGTACACAAAATATAGGGCTAAGAGTTCAGAAAAGAACGGTCAGTTGCAGTCTGGAGTGGCTAGGGAAAGCTTTATGGGAAAACATCACTTAAACCTTGTCTTGAGTATGTAGGTGGTAGGAAGGGGGCAGCGGGAAGGCAGAGGCATTACTGGTAAAGGGACCAACAGGAGCACAAGACACAGAGGCAGGGGTGTCCTTGATACGTCTGGGCTCCTCTGAGTTGGCAAGAGCAGTGCCTTCTGTGGGCATGCCAGCACGGGGAGGGGAGCCTGGGGAGACAGCACTATTGACAAGCGGGGCTCTGAATAGAATATAGATGTAAAAGGAAGCTTGCTAAGAGAAGTGATATTTTAGTTAAAATGTCCTTATAAAATCCCTAACGAGGGGCCTCCCTGGTGGCGCAGTGGTTGAGAGTCCGCCTGCCGATGCAGGGGATACGGGTTCGTGCCCCGGTCTGGGAGGATCCCATATGCCGCGGAGCGGCTAGGCCCGTGAGCCATGGCCGCTGAGCCTGCGCATCCGGAGCCTGTGCTCCGCAACGGGAGAGGCCACAACAGTGAGAGGCCCGCGTACCGCAAAAAAAAAAAAAAAAAAAAAAAAAAAAAAAATCCCTAACGAGGGCTTCCCTGGTGGCGCAGTGGTTGAGAGTCCGCCTGCCTATGCAGGGGACGCGAGTTTGTGCCCTGGTCCGGGAAGATCCCACATGCCGCGGAGCGGCTGGGCCCGTGAGCCATAGCCGCTGAGCCTGCGCGTCCGGAGCCTGTGCTCCGCAACGGGAGAGGCCACAACAGTGAGAGGCCTGCGTACCGCAAAAAAAAAAACAAAAACGAACATACATTCTCTAATTAGCTTCCAGCCCCAGGACAAGTGACTGCAAAGAAAACCAGAGCTGAGTAAAACTAGTCTCAGGCAAGATAACAAAAGGAAATGGATTTTCTTAGGGATGATCCTTTAACAAAGTCATGTATTGTTAGACTTTTGATGGGGAAGTTATCTTTCTCCCCAGATGGCTTGCAGAAATGTTGGATTTCCAAAATCAAATTCACCGTTTACGACGTTGTTCTCCAACCTTTCCAATGATTCCTATGGGAAACTAGTCTGTAGTCCTACCTTCCCCCTGCTGGGTGGGCTGCCGCCCTGTTCTAGGAATGCCACAAGAATATCTATCAGCGCTTCTCAAACTTCACTGTGCAAAACAAATGACCTGGGGATCTTGTCAAAATGCAGATTCTGATTCAGTAGTTCTGGGGTGGGCCTGAGACTCTGCATTTCTAACAAGCTCCCAGGTGCTGCTGAAGCTGCCGGATGGGACCGATCTTTGAGCAGAGGCCGCAAAGCTGTAGAGGTTGCTTGATTGCCGCCATCTCACATTTTCTCCTCCCTGCCCCGTCCCCGAGGGCGTCACGCGTCAGGTCCTGCCTACTGTCACTCACCCTTTTTCCTCCTCTTTCCTCCCTTCACAGGAGGAAATGTGCCATTACTATTAACACCTTTGAACAACTATAGATGCCAGTGCATTCATTCAGCAGACACTTATTGAGCCCATACTTTGTGCCAGGCACCCTGCTACCTGTGTGCAAAGATGCAGTTCCAGTACACATGAGACAAGGCTACAGGCAAAACAATACTTCTGCTCACTACTTCATTGTCAAAGTCAAAGTACAGTGACTTTCATTCCACTTTATTTCACGTGCATCAAAAATAGTGGGTGAGATTGTGGTGAAGGTTGCATAACTGTATTAATCTACTAAAACTAATCAAACTGTATATTTGCAAGGGTAAATGTGATGATCTGTAACTTATACCCTCAGTACAAGTAGTAGGTGAGGAAACCTTCCTTTCCTCCATTGCTTAATTGCTTCTCAAGTCCAATCAGCAAGTCACAGCTTTGTAATGAATAGAGGAATTGTTTGGTCAAGTTGTTTGCACCCGTGTGTTTTCTCCCCGGAACCTGCTATCAGCAGAGATGATGCAGGAGTGGAAAATGTTTGGGGGTGAAACCATTCCCGGTTTTGCCTTGAGTGAGCTCCAGCTTCTCAGCAGAATTGGGCTGTAGGTCGATAAGCCCAGGTTTCCAAGGTGAACATAAGTGAGCCTTCCAAGGCTGATTGCTGATAATGGAAATGTACGCTTGCTGGGTACACTGTAGCTGGGTTCTGCCACTGGGCAGTGGCCTGTCTGACTCAGCTGTAGTGGGCCTGGATGAAGCCATAAAGAACCTGGCAGGCTGACCTGCTGCAGCTGACACCTGATCCAGCCAGTCCTGCGGCTTTTCAGATGGTTGCCAAGTTGGGGCCTGGATCCCCTTCTGAAACATCTCAGGGTTTCAGAAGCCAAGAGAGGTACAACATACTGTGTCCCTCCTCTGCTCCCCAGAGCACCCAGACCATTTTAAACACTGCAGTCTGTGCCAGTCTGTGGTTTTAAATTTTCCTCTTATATTTCTGTCTTAGTCAGCTTAGGCCACTATAGCAAAATACCACAGACTGAGTAGCTGAATAACAGACATTTATTTCTCGTAGTGCTGGAGTCTGGGAAGTCCAAGCTTAAAGTGCCAGCAGATTCAGTTCCTAGGGAGAACCCTCTTTCTGGCTTGTAAATGGCCACCTTCTCACTGTATCTTCACATGGTAGAGAGATAAAGAAGCAGCTCTCTGGTCTCTTTCTACAAGGGCACTAATCCCATCATGTGGGTCCCACTCTCATGGCCTAATTTAAACCTTCATTCTTCCTAAAGGCCCCACCTCCAAATCCCATCACATGGAGGTCGCATGTGAATTTTGGGGGGGACACAAACCTTCAGTCCATAACATGTGAACTTTCTCATTCCTATAAAGACTAAGTGATTTTTAAATTCATTTTTATATTTAAAGAAAAGAGAGCAGGACTCAATGGCACCAGGCCCAGGTTGCCTTTAAGGGACATAGTTTCAGATACATCAGTAGAGTTCCACCGCATAGATGGTCAAAGAGTGTTAACGGGAGTTAAGGTCTGTGAAGAGGAAGGAGAGGGAATTTGCCCAAGTGGCCAAAGGAAAACCAACTGTGTGTAGTGTGGGTGGAAACAGAAGCAGTAGGTGAAAAGAGATCTGAGTATTTGGTGGGAAAACCAAGCCTGAAACATTACGAGAGGTTGCTCGGGGGCAGGTCCATAGCAGGGACATATGAAGTACTTCTGTCCCTTTTCCAGGTCACAGACACCTGTCTTAGTGGGCCTAGGAGGCTGGGTGGCAAACTGAGAGCCAAGTGGAGCAGCACACACACACACACACACACACACACACACACACACACACACACTCACTTGCACATGGCTTCCCCCTCCCAGCCCTTCTGCAACCATTCTCGAGAGAAGAAATCCATTTCAGTTACAGTGCTATCCTGTCCTCCTCTCTTAGCGCATCTCCACCCCTGGTTCTCTTGAACAAGGTCTCGGTCCTCAGGGCTTGACGGTGCTCTCACTTCAGGGCCAGGGCACTGCGTGGGAGGGTGTCCGGGCTGACTGTGAATTCGAGAATAGTGTGCGATCATCGGAACCACAGGCCTCTGTAACTCCTCATAACAGACGCCCAGGGCCCAAGGAGGCAGAAGACAGCGTAATGTGAGCCAGGTCCTAGAGACTAGCCTAGAGTCTGATCTAGGCGGACCCCACCCCCCGCTGGCTTCTGGGGTGTT
Organism: Hyperoodon ampullatus; assembly: GCF_949752795.1. Lineage (NCBI taxonomy): Eukaryota > Metazoa > Chordata > Mammalia > Artiodactyla > Ziphiidae > Hyperoodon > Hyperoodon ampullatus. The sequence goes on along the minus strand of NC_136919.1, from coordinate 75,242,932 downwards.
CAGCAGGTCCTCAGAACCTGCTTCCAGGTGTCACACACCTTCCCAAGCCCATAGTCCCAATCTCGCCCCCTTAGGAGGAGGAAGCAGGGCCACTGTGACTTCCCTGAGGCAGGCAGCCACACCGGCCCCTCTGGGGCCGCCCAGCCAAGGGAAGTAGAGGGGGCTCAGGGGGACAGCCGGAGGATCCAGCCGTGGCTGCTGCTGTCTACCCTGGGGTGCGCTCCCTGCCCCCATGGTGCCCTGCTCCTTCGGCCTCAGGCGCCTCCCTACCGGCAGCAGCGGGGCACCCCGGACAGTGCCCCTGGTGGGCTGTCTCTCCCGCTTCGCTCCAGGAGAGGCAGGCCACGCCGCTTGCACAGCACTCCTCCCACAGCCGCTTGGCCAGGTCCTCACACGCCCGACACCATTTCATCCTCATAAACCCACTTTATAGATGAAGAAAGTGTGGTTGAAGGAGACCACGATTAGCCCAAGGTCACACAGCAAGTAAGTGGCAGAACCGGGAATTAGACTAGCCTTCCACTGAGACAGGCTGCCCTTGGGATCTGGGGCTTGGTAGAGGTCGGGCTGGGAGGGAGGAAATGCAGGGGACAGCGCTGGAGGTGCCAGCCGAGGTGGCTCTGACCAGGGGACCCTCACATCCACTGCAGCCCTTCCTGTGGAAAGGCCAGATGTTCCTTTGGTGCCCTGCCCCCAGATAATCCTTCCTCAACTTAAAGGGCCTGGACCACATATATCACTCCAGTCACGGGAGGGGTTGGGGAGCCAATCCCTCAGTTTCTCCGGTATTTCGCCTCTCACTCCGGCAGCTGTGTTTGGTTTTTTTTTTTTTGCGGTACGCGGGCCTCTCACTGCTGTGGCCTCTCCCGTTGTGGAGCACAGGCTCCGGACGCGCAGGCTCAGCGGCCATGGCTCACGGGCCCAGCCGCTCCACGGCATGTGGGATCTTCCCGGACCGGGGCACGAACCCGTGTCCCCTGCATCGGCAGGCAGATTCTCAACCACTGCGCCACCAGGGAAGCCCTGGTTTTGTTTTTTTTTTTTTTTTTTTTTTTTGCGGTGCGCGGGCCTCTCACTGTTGTGGCCTCTCCCGTTGCAGAGCACGGGCTCCGGACACGCAGGGTCAGCGGCCATGGCTCACGGGCCCAGCCGCTCCGCGGCATGTGGGATCTTCCCGGACCGGGGCACGAACCCGTGTCCCCTGCATCGGCAGGCGGCCTCTCAACCACTGTGCCACCAGGGAAGCCCCAGCTGTGTTTTTTTTACTGGACCTTAGCTGGAGACTTGCTACAGTGTTACCAGGAAGAAGATGAGAAAGGCAGAATACTACAAACTGGGGCTCGGAAGAGAATAGTCCCAACTTGAGACCAAGGCCATATGCCTGGATTCTAGCTGGAAGGGTCAGGGTCTTTCCTAGGCAGCATTTGTGGTGCTGGGGTTATGAGTGTGGGCTCTCGGGCCCAGTTGCCTGGCTTCACATATTCACTCTGGGACTTCCCTGGTGGCACAGTAGTTAGGAGTCAGCCTGCCACTGCAGGGGACATGGGTTTGATCCCTGGTCCGGGAAGATCCCACATGCCACAGAGCAACTGAGCCCACGTGCCACAACTACTGAAGCCCGTGCGCCTAGAGCCTGTGCTCTGCAGCAAGGGAAGCCACCACAATGAGAAGCCCGCGTACCGCAACAAAGAGTAGCCCCCACTCGCTGCAACTAGAGAGAGCCTGTGTGCAGCAACGAAGACCCAACGCAGCCAAAGATAAAACAATAAGTAAATAAATAAATAATATCTACTCTGCCTTAACTAGCTGTGTGACCTTGGACTAGTTACCCAACCTTAGTTTCCCCAACTGTAAAATGGGGATAAAATAGTAACTACCTCTCAAAGTTAGTATCAAAAGAGTCAATTCAGAGAGCTTAGAACAGGACTTGGCACATATGAAGTGATTGATGAATATAACATTATGGGGCAAATAGAAACCAGATTGATTTACGTAGGAAAGAGACTTAATCTGATTTAAATATAGACATTGTCTGCCCATGACTTGTGTGTCTCTGTAAGGTTTGTACCATAACACACAGTGGGGCTGATGAGACATCAGCCTGGGAGCAACAGAATCCTGGATTTACATCCACCTTTGCTGTTCCCAAAGGTGTATGACTCTGGACAGGGCACTTCATCTCTTTGCATCTTAGTTTCATCAACTATGAAAAAAAAAGGAACTGGAATATAAAATCTCTGACATCCCATCATCATTCTTATATAGAAGAAATAGTTTCTGCACTCAGACTGGGTCTATCAGGAATAGTAACAATAATAATAATAACAATAAGTGTTCTAGGCTTTAGCTATGTACCAGTACTATTCTAAGCATTTTATGTATTTAATTCATTTAATCTTTACAAAAATTTATGAGGTAGTCTATTTTCACCATCATGTCACAGGTGAAGAAACTAAGGCATGGAAAGCTTAAGTAACTTGCCTAATGTCACAAAGCCAATAAGTAGCAAAGCAGGATTCAGAGGTGAACACTCCAGCTCCAGAGCCTGTTCTCTCTAGGAAGTACATTCAGTTGCCAGTAACAGAATGGAATCAAGAGTGGCTTAAATAAAGATAGAAAATTATTTTTCTCTCATATGAAACAAGATCAGAGATAGGCATCCCAGAGCTGTGTGGTGGTCACATAAAGTCATCAGAGACCCTGGTTCTTTCCATTCTTTTGCTCTGCTATCCTGGTTATAGTATAGCCATCCTCATAGTCACAGAATGGCTGCTAAGGCTCTGGCCATCACAACCACATCCTAGGCAGGTATCAGGAATAGAAATGAGGAAAGAGCAAAAGGCTACACCCCTTTAAAGAGCTTTCCTAGTGACTTCATCTTATAGCTCATCAGCCATCCCTATTTATAAGGGAAGCTAGGGAATGTAATTTTCCAGGTGGGTATACCACCTGGAGTTCTGCTACTAAGCAAGAGAGGGAATGGTTGTTGATGAAGCAACTAGCAGTTTTTTGGCCATACTGAGGGACTGATATGTGAGCTGTGCTGAAGGAGCATCACAGAGAAGGGAGGGCAAGAGATGCAGAGGGGGGATTCCCTGGTGGCGCAGTGGTTGAGAGTCCACCTGCCGATGCAGGGGACACAGGTTCGTGCCCTGGTCCGGGAAGATCCCACATGCCGCGGAGCGGCTGGGCCTGTGAGCCATGGCCTCTGAGCCTGCGCGTCCGGAGCCTGTGCTCCACAACAGGAGAGGCCACAAGAGTGAGAGGCCCGCGTACCGAAAAAAAAAAAAAAAAAGAGAGATGCAGAGGGTGAGGGCTGCATGACCGCCCTCTCTGTAGAAAAGACACCTTAGATAGAGGACTATGAAAGTTACCCCCAGCAAAACCAGGAACCATGTTCTGGAAGCACAACTTCCTGCCCTTTCTAGTCCCCATCAGTCTGGTTTCTGTAGGACTCTGCTGAAAAATCCCAGCACACTGACTTTAAGAAAATGCTTGTGTTCAGTGAACTTATCAACAAAGGGAGCAGCAAAGGAGGGGGCTGTCTGGAATGGTGGTGTCACTGAGTGAAAGTTGCACAGTTCAGCTGTTTGTGGACCTAATGAAAATGTTACAGATAGGACCATTTAAAAAAATGATTTGCAATGTAGTTATATGATCCTGTATACATTTCCCAAGAGATATGGCTCTTCTCTAGGAGGGAAACATAATGCATGGCTCTCTTTAGTTTATGGATTTAAATTAACATAGTGGAAGTTATTTTAACTTTAATAAGAAAATCTAGAGAATATAATCTAAATGGAAGGAAGAAATACAGAAAATGTCTATGAAACAATTTTATAAGGTATAAAATTTGTTAAAATATAAAGTTATAAAAATTCAATCCACCTATTAATATATTTGTCTTTTTAAAACACTATATAAAGATTAAAATTTTTTAAAGTAATTAAAAAAAGAAAGAAAGAACGAGAGCAACCAAACCAAAAAACAAATCCACCAGTGATAACAAGCACTAAAAACTATACTAAAAAAAACAAAAAACAAAACACTATATATATCTATAGCTATTATGTCTTCTGATAACAAAGATCACAGAGAGTATAGTTGCTTCTTCCAAAGTTTGCAGAGTAGCCATCCCCAAGTTAGCAGTTCACTCCTGCAGGTCTCTTGTCTGCCAGTGTTACAGAACTGGTCCTTGAAGTCTCCTTGAAGAAACTGATTTCATTTTACACATTGTGGTAGCTCATAACTGTTAGTTAAGAGGCAATAAAAAAATAATAAGGGGTGATGTAGATTTCTCAGGATTCAAAGGCTATATACCTCCCCTTCCTACCTCTTCCCTGAAACCTTGATATGTAACCTTTGGTATCCTACAGTTTGCTTCAATTAATGTCAAACTTAAAAGATAGGTGAAAATCCAGTTAAGGGCGTGCTATTGACTTCCAGGGTGAATTAAATCAAGCCGTTCTTGTACATCAGGCTGATTCCATCATGAAGCTATGGCCGTAGGTTTAATGTTGCCTAGGCCAGGTAGCTTTCCCCTGCCCCATAGCTACATGTGTTTAGTGGTAATAGGGAGGATTTGGTAGCAAGGCCTGGGTATCCCCATAACACAATCCAAATCTAGCATCACTATTAAGAAAACAGTTTAAACCATGTTGATCATGGGAATCCTATTCATCTGAAGGAAAACAGAATCATTACTAATCATTGTACGTCAGCTAAGTTTCAGCCATTATGTTGTCCCTTCAAGATTCGTTGATTTGTAACTTCCCTTGGGTAGAACAGTATAAAATAAAAGGCAAGGCTTCATCATGTTTGAATAACATGGTTTTCTTCTTTAGTACATACCATACTGCATGGGAGACAGACTGGAGCTGGCTTTGCAGCTTATTGACTTTGTGACATGAAGCGAGTTACTTAAGCTTTCCGTGCCTTAGTTTCTTCACCTGAGGTGTGATGGTGATAATAGCCGACCTCATAAATTTTTGTAAAGATTAAATGAGTTAAATATATAAAATTTGTGGGCTTCCCTGGTGGCGCAGTGGTTGGGAGTCCGCCTGCTGATGCAGGGGACACGGGCTTGTGCCCCAGTCCGGGAAGATCCCACATGCCGCGGAGCGGCTGGGCCCGTGAGCCATGGCTGCTGAGCCTGCGTGTCCGGAGCCTGTGCTCCGCAACGGGAGAGGCCACAACAGTGAGAGGCCCGCGTACCACACACACACACACACACACACACAAAAAAAAAATATATATATATATATATAAAATTTGTAAGCACTTCAAACTTGTATGAAATGCAACCTCATTTTCTCCCCACCCTGATATTTGCATCTCAGATGCGGTGAAGCCGTGGAGAAAAACAAGCGTCTCATCACGGCAGACCAGAGGGAGTACCAGCTGGAACTCAAAAAGAACTATAACAAGCTGAGAGAGAACCTCAGGCCAATGATAGAGCGGAAAATTCCAGAACTCTACAAGCCGATATTCAGAGTTGACAGTCATAAGAGGTAAGAAGAGGGCAGGGGAGGCCTCTTCCCAGAGGATAAAGGATAGCGCTTGAGGCCCAGCAATCAGAACTGCAGAACCTCTGGGTGTGGGAGCGGGCCCTGGAATCAGAGAAGCCACCCAAGCATGATCTGCTCTGCTTGCATCCCGCTCCCCCCGTGCCTTCTCCTTGACCTCTCCGGGGCCCCTCCATGCGGCCTTCTGCCAGGCGTCTTCCCAGGGCCGAATTACTGCCTGTATTTCTTCCGGCACAGCGTGAAGGCATGGCCGCACTTTCCCATATTTACTTACTTTACTGAGTTCTCCATGATTGATGTGCTTTTCTAGTGAGTGATTTTCCTCTTTAAAAGGCTAACTGATGTTTCTTACTTCTGTTCTCTCTCCCTCCTTAATTTCAGAGACTCCTTCCACAGATCTAGTTTCAGGAAATGTGAAACCCAGTTGTCACAGGGCAGCTAAGAAAAGCTATCTTCACGCATGAAGACTGGAGGCCCTGTGACCCTGGAGAAGGACCCGCTGGAACTTAAAACAGGACATTTGCCACACAGGACATGCCACATGCTCCCTGACCAGACAGCAGTCTGGAAGCTTTGGGATCCAAGTGACCATGGGAATTACACCTAAATGGGGTCTGAGCAGATCTGGGGCATTTGGGGGATGGAGGTGGTGGAGGATGGTTAATCAGGGGTGCCTGTGTATTTATTAAGCCATGTTTTTTTCACATAATTGTGCAAAACAAAGCATAAACAGCATCTCCTGCTGAGTGGTCAGGAACTGATGACTTCCTCCCGCCTGTATTTGAATTTAACCTGAATTTAGATAAACCCAAATTGCCCAAGGGAAAATGGACAAGCTGTCCACCAACCTATTCAGAGTGAACTTCTCTCCTCCCCTCTTTATGGGAAAGGAGGGTGACCTTGCTGGAGTACAAAACATTTCCAATAAAACTGTGAGGGGAGGCCTTACTAGAAATCAGAAGATCATGAAGGCTGGAAATATGGGGATCAATTAATTATTTGTGAACTTGTTACCCTTTTGGTAACGGTGGACTAATTGTTGTATAGTTATTTTTGCTTTATTGTTCTGTTAGGTGGTTAATTTAACATGCATTTATAGAGGAGCACACTCGAAGCACTGAGGTAGGAGATAACGGTACTCTGAATGACCCGCCCCAAGTTGCAGATGCTGCAGTTACCTAAATTGAAACAATTCTCCTCTAAAGCTTTGCATTTTTTCTTATGCTCGCTCTTGCTCACTCTTTTTTCTCATCCTCTCTGGGACCAAGTTTATTTTTATAAAAGGATAATATTTCTACTTTCATTTCTGAACATTGTGCTGTCCGTCGGCATGTGTACATCAACTAAAGAATATATTCAGGATTCTTTGGACAGTGTACTTTAGGAGAAAGATGAACAAAGTTATTATTTGAGAATTAAATTATATATTTTTTAATATGACTGATTACCTTGACTGGTACTAAAAATGTAATAAGAATTGCGAGCAAAGTGTTTCCCTTTGCAACTCGTGTTTTTTATTTCGACAACTCATGACTTTGTAAAGCATTTCAGAGAAGAAGAAAGATGCATGATCATGGCCTTGGTCAAACAGTGCTATCCAGGGTCACTCCTCGTATATAATATTTAATCTTGGCGGTCATGAGAGAGAATTCAATTTGGATATTCCAGAACTTTTTGCTTACACCATCAGGTATGCATGAATTTATATTCTGAAAGAGGACTGTTTTGTTTTGTTTTTAAATTACTAAAGCTTACTAGTTTAAGGGGCAAACTTTTTGTTTTTTAGGCATTTGGGGCAGAACTCTTTCTAAAGTATATGATATGTTTGTTTTCTTAAATGAGTACGCATGACATATTTTAATTCCATGTGTTTTTAAGTATCTTCTGTGTGGGAGACACTGGGTGAGACCAAGGTCAAACAACAGTGTCACTGCCCTCCAAAGCCTCTTAGTTTAGTGAGGAAGAGCGTCTGTATGGCTGTAGCCATAATACACAGCAGACTAGAACAGGCGCTGCGGAAGGTAACCTTTCCTGAGTGACTCCAGGGTGGCCATTATTATCAACACCTATTATATTTTGCCTTCAAACAATAAGCCTTAGGTGGTAAGTAATGTAGGCCTGGCTTTTAACTCTAAAAGCCCTAACAATCCTATGACCTAAAATATTCCGGATTAAATGTCCCCTGCTTTTAGATATGTGTTGTCACTTTTGATTTCAGTCTCTCTTATACCGCAGTGGGTACCACTTGCTTCACAAGTGCAAGGGCTGTGTCCACTGTTGCATTTCTATCCCCTAGCCCAGAACTCAACACACAGAAGGCATTTAATAAGCATAAGCTGAATAATTAAATGAATGAATGAGTGTGAGTAGGCCTGCTTCTAGACCAGCACTGTGCAGTAGAAATATAATACAAGCCACATATGTCATTTAAAATTTTCTAGTAGGCACATTAAAAAAAAAAAATCGGGAAAAGAAACAGGTGACAGTAATTTTAATAATACATTTCATTTAACCCAATATGTACAAAATATTATCAATTCAACATGTAATTAATATGAAAAATTATTAATGAGGTATTTTACATTCTTTTTTTCATACTATGTCTTCAAAATCTGTATGTATGTGTTTTATATTTAGAGATTTTACACTTAATTAAGTCCAGTCACATTTCAGGTGTTCAATAGCCACATGTGGCTAATGGCTACTGTATTGGATGGTACAATTCTAGAAGCTTCCAACTTTTATAACGTGATGCCTCTGATTTGTGGGCTCAGACTATAGATAACCAATGTAGGAAGAATACTGTCTAGAGTAAGAAAGACAGAATTCTGACTGAGAGCCCATGGGCTTACCTAGAAGTGAAGCTGGTGGAGTTGGCAAGTGTGGACTGGTCAACACTGGTTTAAGCTCATACTCTTTCTAGGCTAACCCTGGCTCTTTTCTCAATTCCAGATAGTTTAGTTCTTCTTTACGTAACAGTTATAAATGAAGTGGAGGCATTGCTGCACGTACGTAAGTAACGGCATAAACAAAGAACTTGGGCATTGGTCCTCTGATTATGTATCCTAAATACGGGGTTAAGAAAGAAGCATTTCAAACATTGCTAAGAGTAAAGCACATGAGGCCTTTTGAATCCTGAAGATTGGAGAAACCTCTATGCCATGGTAGGCCTCTTGATTTTACTTTGGAAAACTCTTCAATGAAAGTTTATGGGAGAAATCTTCTGATTAGCTTCTTGCCTCTTTTCCTTTAGCAAGGTCAAGGGTGCAACTGTCACCAGCTCTTAAGAATCTCATGAAAGTGAAACATGCATATACTGCATAGACCTGTTTGGGTTTGTCATGCCACACATTGTCTTAAACTCCATAATTCTATTCAGTAAGAAGTCCTTTCCATGACAATAGATTAGTTGTAAAACAAAAAACTTTTAGAGCTGTCACTGGTAATTGTGGTTTGCAAGTATGTTTTCAAACACAGAGAGCTTTTGTTTTGCTTTGAATGTATTTTTAAATGCTTGTTATCTCAAATGTTGTAAAGCTGCTATTGACTAAGTATCATTTCAAAAAAAAAAAAAAAACTAAAGGTTCTATTATATTCCGGAATGCTGGGTATGTCCACAGTGTTTCCTATCCTTTTTCACATTCTGGGTATAAATGTTATCTACTGAGGCATAACAAATAGCCCCCAAACTCATTAGCTTAACACAACAATAAACAATATCTCACCCAGTTCCTGTGGATTAGGATTAGTCTAGTTGGGCAGTCTGACTTAAGGTCTTGCATGAGGTTGCAATCAAGATATTGGCCAAAGCTGCCATCATCTGAAGGCTTGACTGAAGCTGGAGGATTCTATTCCAAGGTGGCTCATTCATAACATTGGAAAGTTGGTGCTGGTCATTGATGGGAGGCCTCAGTTCTTCTGCTTGTGGACCTCAGCCCCTACTGCATGAGTGCTCGCTGACTTCCCCTTTGATGAGCAGTTCAAGAGAAGCAAGGCAAAAGTGGCAGTGTCTTTTTATGACCTAGTCTCAGAAGTCATACTCTCTCTTGTCTGCCATATTCTATTTTTCAGAAGCAAGTCACTAAGTTCAGTCCACATTCAAGGAGAGGAGAAGTAGTCTCTACCTTTGGAATGGAGGAGTGTTAAAGAATTTTTGAACACATTTTAAAATCACCATAATGGGACACATTAAAATTTTGCATTTGTTGTCTCACTGGGATAAATGGACAAAGTTACTTGCTTCTAGAGATGACCAGCCCTGGCACTCTGGCTGCCCTGAGTCCCTCCCAAAGGCTAGGGCCATCAAGCTCAAGTAATATCTATAAGCAAGCTCACAGGTGCACCATGGCACAACGTTTGGGAAGCCTTAGCCTAAGGGGAGTCCTTAGCTGGCAATTTTTTGTAAGAAACAGAAAACCAAACTCAAATTAGTGTTTTCAAAGGGGGTAGTGGAGTTAATTGGTTCACTTAACAGATTAACCCAGAGGTGGAATTGGTTCAGACCCAGCTGCATTCAGGGCCTACCCACCATGTCCTGGGCCCATTTTTCTTCTGCTTTCTCGTTTGGCTCCACCCCCAGGCTTTTAACAGTGGTTCCTGGAAATTCCAGGCTCATCCATCATGATAGAGGCAATCCTGAGCCTCACAACTTCATACCACCAAGCTCCACAAAGAAAAGAGATTCTGTGTTCCAGAATTCTCAGGCAAATTCTTTGGGTTCACTCTGATTGGAATGGCTCAGGCTAAACAAGGTTCTCCCCTCTAAGGAGAAGCAGGATGAATATCAACTCAAACCACAGGGCTAGCGATAGAGGGGCCGGTGGTTCCCCAGGGAACCAGGAAGAAAGGGAAAAAGAAGCGTAACATGGGGGCTCCCTGCAGAACATCGCTAAAAGTAAATGCATTCAGAAAAAGGAACTTCTATGGAGATCAGGATTACAGTTTATTTCATATCATGTTCACAACCATTGACCTGGAAGCATCTTCCCTAGAAGGGGAGATGAAAGGGATATACATTACATGAAGGAGGACTTAGGGCTTATCCTATCCTGAAAGAGTGGGGACTGGGACAGATGGGAGTGGGAGGTTTTGCTGTACCAGTAATACATCCTCTGGAGTGTCTTGCCAAAAATGACACAAATGATCAGGAATCAGAACTCAGCTGGGACGGGCACTGGGAGAAAAGTGAGAGCAACAGGGAAATAGAATAAGTTATGATAGGTTTGAGTGGAAAAAGTCAAGCATCAAAATTGTGTCTCTCATCATGGCATCCTCAGGGCCTGGGCCATAGTGGGCACTCAATGAATGTTTGTAAATGACCGAAGTACTGAATGAAGGTGGCCATCAGTGATGACTTCTGTCAGACTGTTCCTCTTCTGTATCTCGGCTAAAAGCACCTAACAGAGGACAGACAATTAAGGTCAACTAGCCCTGGAGGAATGGCCTTCTGTTCCCTCTTGACTTTACCTATTATGAATGGACAAGAATTAAGAGGATTTTTCCCTCTTTTCTGCTGTTTTCCCTTGAATCACCCTAGACCTTATCCTTAATAAGAATCACAGAGCCTGATTAAAAAGCCAAAGCTCTGATGGTCACTACGTTTTCTGCCATGGGATTACTGAAGGAAATGTAGCATAGCCTTGGTTGAAAACTGTTTGGAGAGCTGTCCATGTTCCTGATCCTCAAGGCCTTGATGCTGCAGCACATCTTGGGGGAGCAGTGCTCTCTCTGGAATGATGCTACTGAGTCCAACCCAGTTCCTGGTCTGATGATGATCTTTGTGGCATTAGCTTAGCAGCTAAATGGCTTTCACCTTTACGATTTTCTCCACACGTTTGGAAGATGGCAAATCACTGGTATCCAGGATAAGGGAGTGATTAGCAAGGTGGTAGAGCTCTAAAGGTTACAGCTGAGAAATCAGCGCTCCTGTCCCTTATCATTTCCTTTATGCAACAAGAGAACATGACATGGATGAACAAATTGTTGTTATCCAACAGGACTATCGGGTTAATTAGTAAGATTAAAAAAACAAACAAACAAAAAAGACTGTGTGACTGCCAAAAGTTTCTAGACCAAGGATCAGAAGTCCTGGTTTCTTATTCTTCTATTGTACTTTCTAGCCCTGCAACTGTGCCCAAGTCACTCTACCTCTCTGAGCTTCAGGTTTTTTCACTGCAGAATAGGGATGAGTTGCTCCATCTTCTCCCAACCTGCTGAGGAAATCCAATGAGACAATTACTGCGTGGAGCATGTTTTGGAAACTCGAAAGTGCTGCCCCAAATGTAAGGAAACACTATTTACCATTGACACCTCCAGAAAGTTTAGCCAGAACCCCACACGTTGTATTCAATGCCGGCAACATTTATCAAAAGCAGGCCAAAGGTGCAGGCAGGACAGAGGCCTGATTTATCAGAAAATAAATGCCTGGTCTATTCAACTTGCAGTGTCAGTTTCCATGGTCTGTCCAAGGCCAAAAGCAAGGGCCTTCAGGGTAGAAGAAGAAAGGGAATCGGTGGAACGAAGAGGGCACACAGGGGCGCCTGGAAAGCCAATCTGACCTGGCTTCCCTTCTCCTCTAGTGCAGCGTGTCTCCAGTGCATTCCCCTAGAAGGTAAATACACGGATTCCAACAGCCCACCTGTGTCCCCCGCCTGTAAATGCTCCCGGAGGGTATCAAAGCACACCGACTTCCACTTGAAACAAAGCTACTGAGTGGCAAGTTTCCCTTATAGTAAGAAAGAAGAAAAAGAGGACTTGGCAGCCAGGATGGATCTGGAATAACTAAGCTGACGTTGCTCGTTGAGAAGCCCACGGTCTGTCTGCCTGTTCCATCCACTCCATCGGCTCCAGCTTTGCAGCCGGGACGCGAATGTCTCCAGATGCATATCAAGCAAAAAGTTTCTAAAAAGGATTGCGTGGAGCCTAGAAATTGATTAGGAAACTCAATGGTCCTAACCCACCGAGAACTGAGCACAGGACGCCCCAGCAAACGTCCCAATTTAAAAGCGGCTTAGGGCCTCCCTGGTGGCGCAGTGGTTGAGAGTCCGCCTGCCGATTCAGGGGATACGGGTTCGTGCCCCGGTACGGGAGGATCCCATATGCCGCGGAGCGGCTGGACCCGTGAGCCATGGCCGCTGAGCCTGCGCATCCGGAGCCTGTGCTCCGCAACGGGAGAGGCCACAACAGTGAGAGGCCCGCGTACCGAAAAAATAATAATAATAAAATAAAAAAAAATAAAAGCGGCTTAGACAAATCAAGTAACCCGCCACGCCCACGCCCCACGGGGGGGGAGGGTGGAGCCTGTGTGGTTAATGCGCATGCGCGCGCATCGAGTGGGTTTTTGTTTGTTTGTTTTTTGGCGTCCGGAGCGGAAAGGTGCTTCAGTCTGGTGGTGAGTAGCCGGAAGTTGGGAAAGGGAGATGCTGCACAGCGTCAAGGAGGGATTTGGGGAGGCTCGGGGACCATTCCTCTCAGGAATTGTGAAGCTGCCTGATAATGGAGTCGAAGTGGAAAGCAAGTAAAGTAATATCATGGGAAATAGGCACAGTGCTAAAATCTCCTTCCTGGGTTCCGTCCAACTGGAGGAACCCAGAAGGTGCTGCTAAATGTATCTGGAGTGAAGAGTGAGAGGAAGTGGCGTGGGGGTGGGGGGGCCGGGGTGCGCGTCTAGTAAAGTCTCCTGAGAGGAACCTCCACCTGTGCCCAGGCTTGGTTTTCACCTGCCTGAACCCTGAATCTCACGGCAAGCCCACACAGTGGCGAGGGCAAGCCGGGCAGGCTTTCCTGCAGATGAGGAAACAAGACCCAGTCCTTGCCCGGAGAGAACACCTCCACTCCAGTGGGGTCATCTGTGTGCACACAGCTGTGGCTGCAGTTTGAAAGGGTCCCCGCCCTCCTTTGCACCTGAGCTCCCACTTGGAACCTAGCTGCAAGATAATCCCCGCCTCACGCTTGCTTCTTGAAGCTTTCCTCCCTTTCCCACCCATCTCTCATCGGCCCCTCACTCTTTGGTTTTATCTGAGTATAAGACTGCCCGCTCCACTTGATTGGAAGTTCCTTGAGGCCAGGAGCTATCCTTTTTTATCAGTGGAGAGACTGATGATCAGGAAGTTCTTATCCAAGTAGACACTAGCCGTCCTGGGTAGTTAAGACAGACTTGTTCATAGTTCTTGTGGTGATTCTTATCATGTAGACTAGACACCAGAACATTTTAATTCTCCAACTAAATCATGCCAAGTTTACTGCTAACAAGGAGGTAGTCAAAGTCAGGTTAATAGAGAAAAATATCATTTCTTCAAATAAAACTAGATTGTGTCATCACTGGGAAATATGAAAGTTCACTTGGTTGAAGTTGCTTGTGTTTTAGGTAATGAATGAAAAATCGCTCCCACAGCTGTCACGGGTGGGAAACTGCACTGGGATCTGATCCCAATGTCTCCTTCACTCGCTAGATGGAAACTTGTCTTTCAGAGCCAACGAAACCGGGCCTAGGAGAACCCCAGCACCAGCGGAGGCTGTAAATGTTGGCGTTTACAAGAAAACACCAAGAGAGGAACAAGGAAGGGCAGTATGTATGGGGAAGTAGGTGGGGTTTCCTGAGAAAGGGATGAGTACACTGGATGAGGGTGTGAAGGAAGGAACTGTAAGGGGGTGAAATGGGAGAGGTGGGGCGGGGAGCACACTGAGGAGAGCCGTGTGAGAGAGGTGGGGCTCTCAGTGTGGGAATCCCTCCTTCTGAGAGCCTAAGTCGGCCATCTTTCCTGGAGTGGGACAGAGTCGACTCAGATAAAGTCACAGTTTCTGGCTCTTCATCACTCAGCCGTTCTGTGAGGCTGGTTGACATTTTAGTAAGAGAATGCATTCTCCTAAACCTCCATTGTAGGTGGGCGTTGCCATTTGAGGTCAGGTGAGCCGTCCAGCAAGAACCAGAACTGACTCCCTGGGCCCAAGGGACAATAAAAAGAAATCGGATCCCCACACCCATCCCTCCCTTTGCTTCAATAGGAGGTAGCAAGAAATGTCTTTATGTGACTGAGAAGAAGGGGCGCTGGTCCTCTAGGGCCAAATTATATCCCCATAGGCCCAGACATGGTCTTGTTCATAATTACTGGCCCTTCATAAATAGTTGATAAATAAAGACAAGCATCCCATCAGGTTATATGGCCCACCTTATCCACAGCCCCTTGTTGAGAGCCCACCCAGCCTACAGCCCCTGGAAGGGGCAGTTGTCTCTTCTGAGTGACCAGGTTCCTGCTGCCCCCCCCACCCCAGACCATGGCTGACTCACCAAGGAAACCAATGTGATCCCTGAGAGGCAAGGCATAGCCTCAGGCTCTGAGTTTCTAACTCTTATTTCCACTTTCCTAAAGTGTGGCTACCCTTCTTTTTGGGAGATTTCTTTTTTTTTTTTTTTTTTTTTTTTTATTTTATTTTATTTATTTATTTATGGCTGTGTTGGGTCTTCATTTCTGTGCGAGGGCTTTCTCTAGTTGCGGCGAGCGGGGGCCACTCTTCATCGCGGTGCGCGGGCCTCTCACTATCGCGGCCTCTCTTGTTGCGGAGCACAGGCTCCGGACGCGCAGGCTCAGTAATTGTGGCTCACGGGGCTGGCTGCTCCGCGGCATGTGGGATCTTCCCAGACCAGGGCTCGAACCCATGTCCCCTGCATTGGCAGGCAGATTCTCAACCACTGTACCACCAGGGAAGCCCCATTGGGAGATTTCTGACTCTACTGTCAAGCCCTCTTTTTATGAGGAAGCTTAGGTGGGTTTCTGCCTCTTAGCACCAAACGAGCTCTGTCAGGACCTGACTGCTCATGGGAATGCTGGAAGAAGGAAACGGCGGTGAGGTGGATGGCCGCAGAGACTTTCCTCCTCCTCCTCCCCTTGAATCAGCATGGCCTTGTGAGTTGCTTTGGCCCGTGGAATGCAGTGAAGTGATACTGTGTTGAGTCCTGGCCTAGGTCTTAAGAAGCTTTCCAGCTTCTTCTTTCACCCTCTTGGAGCTGGGAGCCTTTGGGGAAAGAGATGTGGCTACAAGTACTGGCTACATAATTTGCAGGACCCAGTGTAAAAATGAAAATGCAGGGTCTCTTATTTAAAAAGTATTAAGAATTTCAAGGCAGTGGCAGTGGTAACAGCATTAAACCAAGCAGGCGCCCTTCTGGGTATGGGGCCCTGGGTGACTACACATGTGGCACCCTATGAAGCTGGCCCTGCTGACCACTGTGATGGAGTGACCTCGCAGAAAGAGAGGACCCTGGCCAGGTCCTAGCTGTTCTAGCCATCCTAGCAAAGGTGCCTGATATGGGAGTGAAGCCATATTGGATATCTGAGACCAACTGAGCCTCCTGAGGGGATGCAGGAGTGCATTAGTGACTCCAGGTGAGCCCAACCCTGATGGCTGAACCATAGCAAATATCTGGCTGTTATTCAAGTAAGTTAGCTAAAGCTCTCATGGCAAATAGGCATGCATAGCCCCTTAGGGCCACTTCCTCAGGATGGTTTGTTATACGGTAATACATACTGAGACAGGAAGAAAGAGAATTCACAGTGACTGAACACCTGCTGTGCTCCAGGTCCTATGCTGGTGTGTTTTGTGTGCTGGCTCACCTGATCCATAAAATAACCTGGGCTGTGATTCCTGTTGACAGGAGAGGCTACTGCAGTTCCATGGGCAAGGGATTGGCCCCCCTGCCTCACAGTCAGTAAATGACAGAGGCAGAATTGGAACCTGAGTCTGAGTGGTTCCAAGATCTGTATAATATCCCTACAATGAAACAAAGAAAGATCCAGGGAAAGTGTATGGACCTCAGAGACCTTTGGGTAGGGATCTGATGCAGACTTCCCCAAGTTTCCTCACAAATCCCACAGTTGAAATGTTAGGGAAATGATCACATGTGAAAGACCCCTAATGAGACACTATCACACCACAGCTCTATCTTTTACTGTAATTCTTATGGTCCTTGGTGAGCTTAGAAGTACCCTAAAATGAGGCTTACTCTGGTTTTCTGATAGGGATGATACTAGGAAAATTTGATGTGGTTAGCTAGGGCTAGTCACCACTTATTTATATGTTTATTATCCCCCAACAAACCTCAGGCATCTGTGGTCATCTGAGAATGAGTGTCCAGACAATGAACTTACATCTGAAGGAACAAGAGTTAATTTCAACATTCAGTTAAGCCAGAGTTAATTAAGAAGCTGAAACAGTTGTCCCTATACGATGGCATCTAACAAAAAAAAGGCTTTCTATTTATATTATTCACTGTTTTGAATTTTCTTTGCTGAGCCTTCCTGAGTGTCATCAAGGGGTGAGGGAGTGTGTAGGTAGGTGCCTGACTGTCTGTCTGCCTCTGGGTGGTGAACTCATCATGCTAGGTCAGCCATGAGATCAAGATTAAATGCTAAGTCAGCCTTAAGTGACATAGCAACATTCCCTAGCACAGAGGAGAGCAGTGTGGGCTGGTGTTGATGAGTACAGCCCTACAGCCCTACAATCAAAGACACTGCGGTTCAATTCCTAGTCCTGCCTCTTACTCATTAGTGATTGCAGTGGACTGAAGGTTTGTGTCCCCGCAAAATTCATATGTTGAAACCCTAACCCCTAATGTAATAATATTCAGAGGTGGGGCATTTGGGAGCTGATTAGATCATGAGGGTGAAGCTGTCATGAATGGGATTAGTATCCTTATAAAAGGGGCCCCAGAGAGCTCTCTCGCTGTCTTTCAATAGTGTGAGGATACAGTGAGAATAGGCAATCTGCAACCGGAAGAGAGTCCTCATCAAATAGAGTCTGTCCTGAACCTTGATAGCAGACTTCTAGCCTCCAAATTGTAAGAAACCGATCTCTGTTGTTTATAAGCTACCCAGTCTATGGTACTTTGGTATAGTAGCCTGAATGGTCTAAGATAGAGATGTGGGGCAAATTGATGAACTTTGTAAGCCTCAGTTCTCACCTGTTTAGAAAATGAGATGTGTGAGGACTCAATGAGATAAGATAACCCATGTGACACATTCAACGAGGTGCCAGGCCTAGAACGAGGGCTTCATACATTTCAGCTGTTGTTTTATTTGCTGAGCAGAAGAAGGTAAATGGTCATTCTTTGACTCCTCCTCCCTTTTCCCCCATGGCCTTTCTCTAAAAGTGTATGTGTGTAATTTTTATGTCTTGCCCACACTCTCCATCATCTGCATTTTGTTGTCCCCCTTGCTGCCCTTCCCCCCTTTCTCTCTCTATCGCCACATTCCTTCAGCTTCCTCAGCTGAACTGGGGTTGAGCACAGGAGAGATCAGAGGAGGACAAAAGGTAGAGAGACGTTGGTGTTCGGGTGACAATGCAGCACTCTGGGGCTGTCTAGACTTTCCCAACTCTGAGGGTGTCATTTCCCCAGGATTCCTAATATTAGGAGAAACCTCAGCAACCATTTGATGATTTCCAAACCCCTCATTTTATTTATTGTTCTTTTTAAATTTTTTTCTTTTCTATTTTATTTTGTTATTTTTGGCTGTGTCGGGTCTGTTGTGGCACGCTGGATCTTTGTTGCAATATGCGGGCTCTTCATTGCAGTGTGTGGGCTTCTCTCTAGTTGTGACTCACAGGCTCCCGAGCGCGTGGGTTCTGTAGTTGTGGCACGTGGGCTCCAGAGCACGTGGGCTCGGTAGTTTGCGGCACACGGGCTCTCTAGTCGAGGCGTGTGGGCTCAGTAGTTGGCGCTCACGGGTTTAGTTGCCCCACAGTATTTGGGATCTTAGTTCCCTGACCAGGGATCAAACCTGCATCCCCTGCATTGGAAGGCAAATTCTTTACCACTGGACCACCAGGGAAGTCCCCAAACCCCTCATTTTATGGATGAGGAAACTAAACCATAAAGAGGACCTTCCGTGGCCTCCCCACATCATTGGCCAAGCTTGAGCAAGAGCCCAGGTCTCTCGGATTCCTAGCCAAAAGAAAAGAAGGCCAACCGCATGTTCCCAACTCAACCGGGAGCTTCTGCCTTCCCAAAGTACTTCACCTACTTTCTTGCTCAGCTGTGGAAATATCAAATTGTACCAACCTTTTGACCACGATGGACTTTCATCTGTATATACTAAGATGCTCATCTCCTGGGACATCAATAGAAATAATATTAATAAATAATAACTGTTGCCTTCCTTTTGAGAGCTTACTATTTTCTAAGCAGTGTGTTAAGGACCAACTTATTCAATGGATTTTTTTTCTTTTTTGTCTTTTTAAGTTTTACATTTGCCGTACTGGAATAAATGCTTGACTTTCGAGCCAAAGTAAGCAAAAGCAAAAAAGATAGAAATGTATTTTCTAAAGTTTTTTTCCTGCAAATTAGCTCTGTTACGTTGTACAAGCCACCTTTCTAAGCCCCAATTTCTCATCTCTTCAGTGGAGATATGAACAGCTATAGGGTTATTGGCTGACACTAAGCATTCAATAAACAATAATTAGTATTATTCCATTTTGCAATTTGGGCAGGGGTTGTCAGGGAGTTTGGGTGATAGGTAAAAAGGTAAAAGACATCATGGAAAGTCTGAAAAAAATGTAATAAGGATAATATATTTTAAATATATTATTCTCTTTTATACTCTGTGAATGACTTTTCCCCTGATCCATTGGTGTTATCTCTGTGCCTTGGGGAGGTTTGAGATTTTTATAGCAGGAATGCAAAAAGAAAAAAATGTACACATCCAGCTTTTGACTTTCAAATTTCAGCTTCTAGGAAAACAGTCTTTAGAAGTCAGAGGTTGTAGAAAAAGAAAAGGATTTTATAAATTCCTATCACTCCCATTAACATATCAAAGGTCAGAAGATCAGACCTGAGCTCTAAGCCAAGGGTACAGAGAACTGAGGTTTGACATAAGGGGTGTCCTTGCTGCACAGAAAAGATGGGTTGTTTTACCTTTCCAAACTAAGAGAGTGCTATCAGAAGACAAGACAGAGGTTGGAGGAGAAAAAATGACTCATGTGTATCCTGGCTTCTCCATTCAAGGCTGAGATCATGGGTGGTAGATAAACTGAGGGAAAGGAGCCCTGAAAGGACAGGGAAACTGTATCCTGCTCCTCATGAGACTCAGCCACGGGACTGTCACACAAATGGCCCCTGCCAACACGTACAAAGGAGGAGAATGAAAGTACAGCATGGGCCTTTCAGCATTCAGAGGATGCCAAGATGCAACTTTCTCCAGTTGTCCCACGTTGGGGTCATCAGACACCAGTCGCCTCCACTGTGCTGCCAAGTTTGACCTCAGCAAGATCAGAGTCATAAACCTGGAGTGCACTGATGGGGACGTTGGTGCCACATCTGCCCTGGACCCCAAGAGTGGCCCCCTGGGTCTGTCTCCAAAAACTGTAGGTAAAGACATTGCCAAGGCAGCCAGTACCTGGAAGGGTGTGAGGATTACAGTGAAACTGACCATTCAGAACAGACAGTCCAGACCAAGGTGGTACCTTCTGCCTCTTCCCTGATCATCAAAGCCCTCAAGGGACCACGAGGGACAGAAAGAAGCAGAAGAACATTAAGCACGGTGGAAATAGTACTTCAGATGGAATTGTCAACATTGCCAGACAGATGTAGTACCAATCATTAGCCAAAGAACTCTCTGGAACCATTAAGGAGATCCAGGGGCCTGCTGTGTTGATGGCCACCACACTCATGGCATCATAGATAAACCTCAACAGTGGTACAGTGGAATGCCCAGCTAGTTAAGAGCTGCAAAGGGAGTTATTTCAATAAAGGATCATTCGACAACTAAAACAACACCACTACAGCATGGTTATCAGGCAGAGGGTCTGCATGAGTGCTCCTGGGCCCTTCAGCCCCAGAGTGGCAGAAGAGGGGCCAAGACATCTCCACACATCCTCCAGAATGTGGGTACAGCTGAGTTGAGAGTTGGCTGCCATAGTAAGGGATGGGCTGGCTGACTAACCTAAGCCAGTGACCAGATGAGGGATGTGGCTGAGACACAGGGTGGTCTGCAGGGCCACCAAAGCCAAGGTAGGGGCAATGTCAACTGAAGAAAAACAGACATCCTAAAAGTTGCAAGTTATGCTTTATTCAGGGAACTTACTGAGGACCATAGCCCAGGAGATAGCCTCTCAGATAGCTCTGAGGAACTACTCTGAAGATTAAGGGAGGAGCCAGGATATATAGGAGTTTTTGCTGAAAACAAACAAACAAAAAACATGTAGTTGAACATTAAAAGATTACTGCTAATCACAAAAAAATGACATCTCACGTTAATGATGTTAGTGCTTTTCTATGGGAAGATGGAAGAGTCTGGGCTCATGAAATTATTCCTTAGATATGCATCTTAACTATCTAGAACCAGTATCCTGCTTTTCCTCCATCCTGAATTCCCCCCAGGGTGCACTGTCAGGGCGGCTGAAGTGGCTGATGACTTGATGGCCTGGAAACGTGTTGTTCACTGGAATAAGCAGGCAACATTCTTTGTTTACTGAAATGACAGGCAACATTTTTTTGTCTGCAGCTGGGAGCAAGTCACAAGGGAAGACCCTCCGGCTCCGACTGAGCTAGAAAGAGCCACAGTTTCCCCAAGCACAGAGGTCAATAGTGCAACCAGCCAGGTACCCAGAGACGTTGCTAAAAACGTCAGCACCAACAGTCTTAGCTCAGGCTGCCATAACAAAAGATCACAGACTGGGTGGCTTGCACAGCAGATATTTATTTTCTAACAGTTCTATAGTTGGGAAGAACCAGCTGATTGGGTTCTTGGTGAGAGCTCTCTTCCGGGCTTGTAGATAGCAGACTTCTCGCTGTGTATTCACATGGCCTTTCCTTGTTTTTGTGCATGCAGAGAGAGAGTGAATGAGTTCTCTCTTCTTTTTCTTATAAGGCCACTAATCCCATGATTGGTGGGATTAGCCACACCCGTATGACCTCAGCTAACCCTAATTACCTTTCAGAGGCTCCATGTCACATACCATCACATTGTAGGAGTTAGGTCTTCAACCTATGAATTTGGGGTAGGGGGCACAAATATTCAGTCCATGACACCAACCCTGATAACAGGTGTACAAATCTAAAGCTCACTCTCTCCTATTGCCTCAAGCACCTGCCTCTGCAATGAACCAAGGCACCATATTAGAAAGGAGGGCAGGAAACAACACAAGATTAGCCATTTACCTTAAAACAAAAACAAAGCAACTCTTCTAAACTAAAACCTTTTTCCTCTCCAAAGAGACTAAGATACAGTTAATGGCCAGTATGAAGGAAGTTGATGAGGACGATTTGGTCAGTTGTAGAAAACAAATAAGCCACATTTAACTTTGCATACTGAACATAGTTTGATAAATTTTTTACCCCATTATATGGAGGAGAAAAAAATCACCCATAACTCTACCATGCTAAACATTCATTACATCTTTTTTCTTTTTTTTTTTTTGCAGTACGCGGGCCTCTCACTGTTGTGGCCTCTCCCGTGGCGGAGCACAGGCTCCGGACGCGCAGGCTCAGCAGCCATGGCTCACGGGCCCAGCCGCTCCGCGGCATGTGGGATCTGCCCAGACCGGGGCACGAACCTATGTCTCCCGCATCGGCAGGCGGACTCTCAACCACTGCGCCACCAGGGAAGCCCCCATTACATCTTTAAGGTACTTCTTTTCCACTTAGTTTGCACATGAATGATTAAATAGCTGTAATGATATCATTCATATAATTTTATATGGTGCTGCTTGTAAAATTCTTCAAAATCACTTTCCATGCTGCTGTGTGGTCTTCCTAATCATCAATGTTAATGAATGCATAAGCTGTTAGTTAAAACCCTTGCAGTTGCAAATAACAGGAAGCCAACTCCAACTAGCGTAAGGAAAAGGAAAATTTAATGAGAAAATACTGGGATTGCTCACTGAACTGCAAGAACCAGGCAGCCCTGAGGACTTAAGTGTTAGGGGCCAGGGGCTTGATGTCACCAGAGTTCTCCGCTGTTCCTTCTCCTTCCACACTTCTCCACATGATGGGGGCCATGCCACCTGCAAATGTGGGACTCAATCATACAACTCTCTGCCAGAAAGGGAGGACAAAGTCTTTTCAACAGAAAAATCTCAGGGAAAACCTTTGACCTGGATTAGATCATGTGTGCATCATGGACCAATGACTGTGATGAAAAAGAAGGGATGCAGGGGCCCTTTCTGAGTTTGATTTTCCACTCCTTTAGTGGGGAAAAGGGAGAAGGTGGAATCTGTTCATAGAAAAAGGGTAATTAATATCTCCAACACATAAATAATTTAAACAGCCTATTGTTTTAACATTTAGATTGTTTCTAATTATTTTCCTGTTTGAAATAACGCTAGTTGAAATCATTTGCATGTAGACGCTCTTTTCTTTGGGATTTTTTGCTTGCAAGAGAATGGAATTCACGTGTGCCAGGAGGCTAGACACAAATACATTTCCATTGGCCACATTTTCCAAGTGGGAAGGAGAGGCTTAAGGTGATTCAGCTACTAAGTGATACTGACTTGAAAGCTTGTGTCCTGATTAAGATCAATGGATCAGTACAAATTGCAAAGGACAATACTTTCTAAAAGTATGTAAGAAAAGCTACACAGGATAAAACCATATTAGATTTTTGTGATGACTACAGTTGAAGGAAAAGAGAAAAATCCTAATAGTCTTCCATTTCCCCTAGTGTAGCAACTCTTTTCCTCCTGACCTTTGGCTCTCCCGCAAGGAAGTTCATGACGACATTGTTTTCAGAAGCCAATACCGTGTCCTCCTGTCTCTACTTGCAAGAAAATAACTGGGCTTCCAGTAAGTATAATTGGTGTTAACAGTGATTTATTATACACCTAGTTCTCCAGATGGCCCTTCATGTAGAAATTATTTTTCCTGAAAACAGAAAAATATGGAATTTCTTCCTGCTCATCAGGTTATAACAGGTCTACAATCCACTCTGTCAAAAACTAGAACCAAAAATTTTGACAGAGTTCCCTTAAGACAGAGAGATACAGAAAAAAACACATTCCATCTGGTAAATAATTGCTGGGGTTGCATTCCTGTGCATTCAGGCAGGAGCTAACCTCTGTGCAGCATGAGGCCTTGAAAACCTCTTGGCCTAACAGGGCCACAGGAGGTAAGATCTACTTAGATCTATCCCATCCTCAGATTGCAGCCTCTGGGGTGCTGGTGCAGCCTAGACTTTCAGCTCACCTACAGTCTTGAGCTAGACGTAACGATTATTGAGAAAGTTCACTCTTAAGTACAAAAGTTTGGACGGACACACAAAGCCAGTATTCTACAAGAGTGAAGAGGAATATTTGCCAAGGTCATTTTAAGGTGACCAGGGTTGCAGAACAAAGTTAAATGTAGTTCTAAGTTACCTGTCATCTTCCTGAAAAACAAGCTGGAAAATTTATCTAAAAGGCTATATCAGTCTGGTGATGGAATGCTTGGGAATGGGAAAAGCATTCAGCAGTAAACAGTGAGCTATCAAAAGGATTTAAAGTAGTTAATTTGTAGCAGGTTAATTTCAGGTGGCTACTCTTAATGATTTTTATTCAGGAAGAATTCTGGAAGCATAGGCAGGAGAGCCACATATTAGGGATGTTGTGGGCAAGAAGGTCCAAGAATTTGGGGATCTGGGTTCAGATTAGGGGTCACAGGCTCACATGCCTTTAGGGATCGGGCTGATAAATTGTGTGAAATGTTAAAGCATTGGCCTGGCCAAGTAACACGTATCTGTAGGGTTTAGCCTGTGGGTCAAGAGGACAGGTTGCTACTCCTGGACTAAAAGATCTTTGAGCCTTCTTTGACTTCTGGGTTTTGTTTTATGTGGAAAGGATGCCCTTTTATCTATTACGAGCCAAACACTTGTGTTAACCTTTGTGGTAAGAGGAGGTGGGGGGGGGGGCGGCTTCCCTGGTGGCGCAGTGGTTGAGAGTCCGCCTGCCGATGCAGGGGACACAGGTTCGTGCCCCGGTCTGGGAAGATCCCACATGCCGCGGAGCGGCTGGGCCCGTGAGCCATGGCCGCTGAGCCTGTGTGTCCGGAGCCTGTGCTCCGCAACAGGAGAGGCCACAACAGTGAGAGGCCCGCGTACCGCAAAAAAAAAAAAAAAAAAAAAAAAAGAGGAGGCGGGGTTGCCTAGTAGTACAAAACATGGTCTCCAACCTCTAGAACTCAAAAATATTTTAAAACAAGATATGCTCACACAAAGGCAACTAACAATTCCAGGCAAAATTACATAAAGTCCTATAGCCACTCGGGGGAAGTATTGCTAACTTTCATCTAGATTGGTCCTCCAAGAGGCACAGAATAGCCAAGGCTTGATTTGGGCATAAAAGGATAAACCACATTGAGATAATGGAAAGTAGAGTTGTTAGGTGGTGAGAACGGTACCCCACCACCACCAGAAAAAAGCCAAAAGGCAACAGGGCTTGGGGTGTAGAAGGGAGGTCCTTGGATCCTAGTAAAAGACCCCTATTCCGTTCTGAGACTGGGTCCTGCTCTTCCTCAGCCTCTAGCCTCTCCCTTACTGGGAGCTGAAGGTTTTTCCTGGGGCCCCAGTTCCCCTAGCTGGGCCCCACCACCTGCAGTCAGAGCCCTTAGAGCTCTCCTTCTATTGCCTCTTCCACACCCCAGCCCGACTGCCTATTTGCAGACTGTCAACAGACTGCTAATCGGCCACCTGTAGGACAGTTCCCCCTGACGCTAAACCAAGGCAAATGAGTTCAGTTTTCAAGTGAAGAGGATAAGTCTAAAATCTTGACAATCAGAAGTGAGGAGGCAGAAATCCTTCTGAGAATTTAAATTTGTCTTTGAAACTACTTAGTGTTTATAGCATGCGCTTGGGGCTGTATTCATTGCCATCAGGAGTTAACAGTGACTAATTGCCTGCAAGGTGCCAAAATCTGTGCTGAGCTCAGTAGATGCACGCTGACACTTGCTTCCTCACAACAGCCTCTAAGGTGGAGTCCTTTATTATCCCCTCTTTAGTGATGAGTAGACTGAGCCTCATAGGAGTAAAACAACATGCCCAAAGTCATCCAGTCAGTGAGGGGCACAGATTCCAACCCAAGACTTCTGTCTCCAGAAACTGACTACAACCGTTAACCATTACACAATACAACTTCCTGTTCCTGTACCAGTCCTGTGGATGTGTCAACACACAGTCCACTGCCAGAGGCAGCTGCTGGCCTGTCGTTTGATGGAAGCATCCCCCACTTCCCAAACAAAGCACCGATTTGATGTGGGAACTTGTATCACCTGCTCTCCAAATCATGCCACCTTCTCACCACATTAGAATCACCTGGGGCACTTAAAAAAATCCAACCACCGTTGAGGCCTCAGCCCCTAGAGATTCAGATTTAATTGGTTTGGGTTTGAATCAGACACTGGTATCCTACAAGATTCCCCCCAGATGATCCTAATGTGCTGGGAGGGTTGAGAGCACAGGCAGTGAATGAGATTGAGGGCTTCGACCTGATTTCTGTCACCATGGATCAGTTATGGCACCTGGGTGAACCTTAGTTTTCTCACCAGTAAAATGGGGATTACAGAAGTCTATACTTTATAGGATTGATACAGGATTAGGTTAGATGGAAAAAGTGGTATGCAATGAAGGTTAGGTCCCTGGTCCTACCCTTAAAAGCCTCCTTGATCCAGAAGGAGACTGAAGTTTATAGTTTCTCATGCAAACAGAAAAGGTATTCTTCCTGCTTTCCACTCAGACCTGCTGACACCACAGGGTAGAAGAGGGGCCTGGGCAGGCATTTCTGACAACTTGCTAGCTCTTTCCAAGGTGTAAAGGCAAATGTCTTTCAGAGCCAGACAGCTAACCTATAGGTGTGAAGTAACTGTGAATTGGACCTGCCCCATGAAGGTCATTGAATTCATTAAAACAACACTAACAATATGCTGTTGGCCAAACAGATCCATCTGTGCCCATTTGCAGCTGGTGGGCTGTCAGTTTGCACCCCTAGGGGCTCCCTGCCGCTTCTGTACAGGTGAGCTGCCAGCAGCCACTTCCCCTTCCAAGGGTTTCAAGGACACTGGCCATGACAGTGAAGGGGACTGCAGACCACAGCCAGACTGGTTAGAAGCAGACAGGCAGCTAGTGGTTAAAAATGCCCGCCTTACAGACAGCCCCTACTCCAAGCCCAGCTCTCCTCCGACTACCTGTGAGGCCTAAATTCACTCCTCTGAGCCAGTTTGCTCGCATCTAAATGTGGCTAAAATGATCTTCCCTTTGAGGTCGTTGTGAGGACTGAAAGAACAATGGATGTAGAAGGAGCGCTCAGCTCAGTGCCTCCGCCTGTGAGTAAACGCTCCGGATGTGTCGGCTTTTGTTTGATTTTGCCGTTCTTCCAACAAAGTAAGAAGAGCCTCAAGCACTATCTGCCCCTGTGCCCTGGAAGATCACTTAAACTAGAGCCATCCAGTTCATTCTAATCCATTACCTCATCCCTCCTTTGGACCTACAGTCACAAGCACTGAGAATGAAGTCTGAAAGAGATAGTGAGAGGTGAGATAAAGGGTATAAAATGACCAAAAAAAAAGAAGTGGAGGGTTTGTTTCTGGTTGTTCCCAGGGAGCATGGGGCAGGTGGCTCACCGAGTGGGGCACAGAGAAGTGACACAGGACTCCTCCCACATCTCCGGCTTGCAGTGGGCCCCCATGAGTCCTGGGCAGCACCCAAGCTTGGTCAACATGGCAGGAAATGATGGATGTGTTTGAGCCTCGAGAGAAGGACTCTCTGGGTTTAACTGGGGACATCTCTTGTTTCCAAGAATGAGAATCTAGCATGTGTGGTTCACCCCACCTTGGCATTTGCCATGGAAAAGCCAAGAAAAACAAAAGTTAGGCCTCACAAGACAGGTATGTATCTGTGGTTTGGCTCATGACAGGCCCGAGTTTGAGTTCAGAGAGGCCCTGAAAGCATGGACGGCCCCTAGATCAGCTTTGGTCCTTGGGCCTTAGGGAACAAAAGCCATTAACCCAGTTTTCAACTGGGAAACCATTCTCTCCGTACTCTCAGTCCCTGTGCTTTGGATGAAACTGACTTTATCCCTATCTCCAGGGTGCGGGTGTGGTATTAGGGCAGGTTACCCTGAGCATCACATTCCTCCGACCTGGTGATAGGTTCAGAAATGGGCATGTGACCCTATCAGAGCCAGAGAGATACAAGGAAAATCTGTTTATATTAATATTGACTTTATTGAAGTATAACTTACATACCATAAAATTCACCCTTTGAAGAGTATAATTCAATGATTTTTAGTAAATTTACAGAGTAACCATCACAACAATCAAGTTTTAGAACATTTCCATAATCCCCAAAATATCTCATGCCCATTTGCAATCATAAGGAGACTTCATCTGAGGAGTTGGTAGAGGTTCCCACATTCCTTTGGGCTGGGCCTGTTGGCAGTAATGATGACCAGAACCTGGAGCTACAAGGTGCCATCACAAAGAACCTGAGAATAAAGCAATCACTGCAGAAGGGAGAACTAAGGGATGGTGAGAAACTGGGTCCTGAGGTCACTGGTTGAAACTGATCAAGCCAAACATGAAGCCAGTCCTTCTCCTGGACTTTTCAGTCACATGAGCCAACAAGTTCCCTTTTGTCTTAAGCCAGTTTGACTTGGGGTTTTCCATCTTTTGCAATGGGAAGACTCAACTGACTCCAAAAATTATTGACCAGACTCTAATCACTAAAGTTGAAACCTTTATTAAGTGGATATTCAGATAGCAATGCCCACCTTCAGATCTGTTGTAATTCTAGAATTGTTTTACCTATGACCAAAGAGCCATTTTGCAAATGAAGATTCAGGCCTGCAAAGGTAAATTGCTTAACCAGGATACATACCAGAACCTGAACAAGTCCTTGACTCTGTGTAACCCTGAATTTGATCGTGTCTTTCTTCCTCAAATCATCACCATGGTCATCATCATCATCATCATCGCATTACCTTTTGTAAGATGTTTAACATGTATTCTAAGTATTGTGCAACTAATAAGTCACTTGATCTTCACAAGCACCCTATGGGTAGGTACTATTATTATTCCCATTTTATAGATGAGGAAACTGAGGTCTAAAGAGGTTAAGTAACTTGTTCAAGGCCATACAGCTTGTGAGTGAGTAGCAGAAGCAGGATTTGAAAGCACCCACACTGGTGACAGAAGCCATGCTCTTAACCAGTGCACTATACTGTCTCTTGTAAATTAAAATTAACCTAACATCAGCTTTTAATCAGAGTTACATTGGTTTTTCATGCAGAGGCACTGCCTTTTTTTAACTTATATTTTATTTGTTATAAAAATAAAATGCAAACAAAGCAGCCACATTTTTTCCGTATTTTATATGCTGTTCAATTATATAAAACAATTTTTATCCACCTGATTTCAAGGAGCCATAAGCTTTTGTGCTTCTTACAACTTTGTTCTGTGCTTCTCAATACATATTGCAAATAAGGATTAATTGTGGCAAAAGTCTTATTCTGAGGTCTTCTCGTGATGAAAAACTAAGTGCTCTGTTTTATTAATTTTAATTGGTATTTAATGATATAGTAATTGATATTTGATATTGTAATTTAACATGAAATATTACATTTCATATCAGTCAACTAACAAAAAAGTGAAAGACTTGGAATTTAACAGCCCACTTCTAGAAACAAAATACACACATGAAAAGTGACATAAACCTGTCTTCTCTGTTTTCTTGAAACCACATGAAACATGGAAAGTACTTCAAAAGCCCTGAAATGCTATATAAAGGTAACATACTATATTCTTTAACATTTTCACACACATTGTCTCGGTTGAGCCTTACCTAACCCATGTGATCAGACAAGGATTATTGGTGAATAGGCGTTGTCTTGTTTTTTTTGTTTTTTGGGGTTTTTTTTTTGCAGTACACGGGCCTCTCACTGCTGTGGCCTCTCCCGTTGCGGAGCACAGGCTCTGGACGCGCAGGCTCAGCGGTCATGGCTCACGGGACGGGCCCAGCCGCTCCGTGGCATGTGGGATCCTCCCGGACCGGGGCACGAACCCGTGTCCCCTGCATCGGCAGGCGGACTCTCAACCACTGTGCCACCAGGGAAACCCCGGCATTGTTGTTTTTAACGCAGTGCCATGGAAGGCTTTTATTTTTACGTAGGAGAGTGAATTTATTTTTATGTAGGAGAGTGCCAGGATAAAGGTGGTCTTTTAGAGAATTCAGCCGGTAGATGCATATAGGAAGGTTGGGAGGAAGGGTGGGACTTGAAGGCGCGAAGAGCAGTTTAGGAGGCTGCTCTTGCAAGAACCTCAGATGCATAGGGGGTCTGTACCAGTACTTGAGACTGATTTGGATCCCAGGGGCAACGGAACTTTGTTCCAGGTTTTAATACCATTGTTAAAATCAGTGAGTCATCAATAGGGCACTGCAGAGCATAAAGGGAGTGGTAGGTGACTGGAAAACAATGGTATGCGTGTGCTGGAGGGTGGGAGTGAGGGTAGGAGGAACTGATGGTGGAACCTGGGCCATTAACCTGGGCAAGTCTGATCAGTCTTCAAATGATGGAGGTGGGTTAGAGTCAGGCTTCTAAACCCTCGGCTAGTGATCCCTCACTGCAGAAGGCAGCCTGGTACCAACATGAGGCTTGGGGCACAGATGTCAGTAGTTTTATTTTTCTAATTCTTGTGGAATTTGCATTTTACTCCCTAATAAAGGGTGTGCCTGCCTTGGGGATTCATGCAAATTTCACAAGAAATCAACATCTTCCCCATCAAACCTAGGCCCCGCTTTCCTAAGCTCTCATCTCCAGGTTTCTTCTTCTGCGGCCCAGCATGATTTCATAGTCATCTTATAAGGAAGTGGTCCAGTGTGACCACTAACCCCCTATGAACTCAGTACTAAACTAGTCATTCTGCTCCACGAACGCCTACAAGTATGGGGGCACTCTGGGGCACAGTTCCTGGGTCACTTGTGTGCATTTTGGTTGAGGTTTTCTTCTGCCATCACTGGTCTGCGCTCACACTGTCCAGTGTAGTGGGGATGTAGAGCCTGAGAGGAGCGGGGGGCAGTGCTCTTGGGGAGAGAGAGGCTTTGGAGCAGGCCAGGAGGTTAGTGCCTCACCACTAACAGCAGGCTTCTTCCGCCTTCGCTGCCCATTCCTGCTGGAAGAGGAAGAAATGAAACAAGCTCAAGTTGTCCTTCACCCTCAGATTATTTTATTCTTACTTGGAGAGAGAAAAACCTGCATCTGAGCCCTGCTTCTGGCCACTGATGAGTTGTTTGAACTTGGATATGTGAACAGTTATGATAACATCTTTCCTGTCTCATTCCCAGGATTATTGGGAGGATGCATAAGTCAATGCATATGAAAAATGCTGCACACAGTGTCCAGTGAAGCACCAATAAGGACAGCCACTTTCAGTTGGGGTCAGGATTCTCTATTACTGCTGTCTGTTGACATCTATCATCTTGGTGTTATGGTTTCAAATGAGAGCCTCAAGCAGTATTAAGTGTGTTATTTTAAGGATGATGTAGCTTCTGGGACCATATTTTACTTTTTGAAGATTGTAATTTTAGGGATAACAGAATACTGAAAAGGGAGTATTCTGGAAAATTGAGGACATATGGGCAGCAGAGAGATATTTTTTAAAAAGTACAAGACTGGAGTTAGGAGGCTTGATCCCTAGTCCCTCCTCTGTCAGTGATCTTGAACCACTCTGGCACCATTCTGGGCCTCTGTTCCCCTAATCTGTAAAATGAAGGTGCTTGACCCATTGTTTCCTAACTGGGATGAGTTGTGGAGTCACCTGGGAAGATCCCCAAAGGTAGAGCTTTTGGTTTTTGTTTTGTTTCTTGCTATGTTTCCAAAACTTAAAAATGTCATTGGCACAGGGTAGGTACTCAATCAATACATTTTTTTTTTTTTTTTTTTTTCTGTACACGGGCCTCTCACTGTTGTGGCCTCTCCCGTTGCGGAGCACAGGCTCCAGACGCACAGGCTCAGCGGCCATGGCTCACGGGCCCAGCCGCTCCACGGCACGTGGGATCTTCCCGGACTGGGGCATGAACCCGTGTCCCCTGCATCGGCAGGCGGACTCTCAACCACTGCGCCACCAGGGAAGCCCAATCAATACATTTTTATTGAACAAATAAAACTTTTTGAAAATTCACAGGCCTGGGTCCACTCTAGAATCCTTGCAATATGGGGTAGAACCTGTGTATATATATTGAAAAAGCCCTCCAGGTCATTTTGTCAAGCACTCCTGGCTAAGAACCACAAAACTCAACAATCCCCAAGGTTCCTTCCACATAGTTGCCGGATTTAGCAAATAAAAATACAAGACATCCAGTTACATTTGAATTTCAGATAAACATGAAAAAAATTTTAGTGTAAGTGTACGCCCTGCAGTATTTGGTTATTACAACTTAGGCTCATGGTTAGGGCAGGAGAGTGGCACCTTGAAACTGGCCCAGATTTGGGAATCAGGCAGATAATCTTGGTTTGAGTCTTTGCCCTGATTGTGTGATCTTGACAAATTGCTTAACTTCACTGGGCTTTATAAC
The DNA here is from genome assembly GCF_949752795.1 of Hyperoodon ampullatus. Lineage (NCBI taxonomy): Eukaryota > Metazoa > Chordata > Mammalia > Artiodactyla > Ziphiidae > Hyperoodon > Hyperoodon ampullatus. The sequence goes on along the minus strand of NC_136919.1, from coordinate 75,210,885 downwards.
TATAGTATCTCTCCTGTAGAGTTGCTGCAAGTGTTAGAGATCATATAGGCATGATGGCTGGCACTTGGTGAGTATCTAATAAAGTTTAGCTGTTATTACTATAGTTGATAGGTTTAGTTGGTTTGAAGAAACAAAACTCAGTATCAATGAGACCTTTATTGAATATACTGTCAACTAGTAAATAGGCATTCTGAAATGACCAAGATTATAGTTAATAGTTCTGGGACTTCCTTGGTTGCGCAGTGGTTAAGAATCCACCTGCCAATGCAGGGGATACAGGTTCGATCCCTGGTCCAGGAAGATACCACATGTCCCGGAGCAAGTAAGCCCGTGCACCACAACTACTGAGCCTGCGCCCTAGAGCCCACGAGCCACAACTACTGAGCTCGCGTGCCACAACTACTGAGCCTGTGTGCTGCAACTACTGAAGCCTGCGTGCCTAGAGCCCATGCTCTGCAACAAGAGAAGCCACCACAATGAGAAGCCCGCACAACTCAAAGAAGAGTAGCCCCCGCTCACCACAACTAGAGAAAGCCCGTGCACAGCAATGAAGACCCAACGCAGCCAAAATAAATAAATAAATAAATACATTAATTAATTAAAAAAATCATTCATTCAACTAATACTGAATTAAAAAAAAATAGTTCTAGGTAGACCTGGGAAAAGTTAGAATGAATGCTGACCTTCTATCAAACAATACCTCTATGTCTGGGGGAACAAAACATACTAAAAATTAAAAGATTATTCAGAATAAATAAAGGAAGGAAGTTCTTTCATTCATTATGAAATGTCATTTGCTTAGCTGACTTTTTCTAATGTCAAAGGTAAATATTTGCTCAGGTTTTATAGGGTCACTAGACAGAGGGTTAGGTTATTACTTGGGCAGTGGAAATACTTCAATCCTAACCTAGTTTATCTGTCTTCTAGGTTAAAAGCATCTTCTGTTTCTAGAACTCTTTTGTTTCCAGAAACTTCTAACATATCTCCTCTGGTTAAAAATTAAACACACATGGCAATAAAAGTAAAATGTCCATTCAAAGAAAGCAGTTTTCTCTAGAAACATCTATCTGGACCAAATCTGTAGATAATTTCAAAATTAAATTTAAAGAGGTATGGCTGGAAAGTAAATTGACTGTTGCATTTTCTACTGAGCTACCCTGATATCAACTACACACTTTAAGTCTGCCAATTGTTATTTCATCGTTTCTCTAGCACATATTTATTGTTGAGCATATGCTAGGTACCAGGTACTGTTGTGCTAGGAATCCTCACTGAACAAAGCAGGCGTCAGTAAACCTAATAGACCCTAATCCTTGCCTTTGAGGAGCTTGTATTCTGGGGTCGGGAGAGAAATATAAGCTTGCTCCATAAGTGAATTCTGTAGGCTGTAGATGGTGATAAGTGCCGTAGGAAAAGGAGAAGGGGCAGGAAGATGGGACTAAGTGATAGGGGTGGAGTGGCAATTTAAACAGCATGGTAACAGTGGGCCTCTCTGGGAAGGCGACATTTGAGGAAAGGAGGTGATGGCAGGAGCCACACTGCTCCAGGGATGAAAAGAGGAACGTCAAGCACAAAGGACCTGAAGGGGGAGCATGCCTGGAGCGCTCCAAGAATGGGCGAGGAAGCCAGTGTGGCTGGAGTGGAGAGAGGGCAAAGGGGAGGAGGAGGGGAGAAGAATAAGTAATTATTATCATCTTAATCATGATTAAGGGCTCCATGAATCCAACTTCCAATTTTGAGTCTTAGTTTATTTTTATTATTATTATTATTATTTTTTGCGGTATGCGGGCCTCTCACTGCTGTGGCCTCTCCCATTGCGGAGCACAGGTTCCAGACGCGCAGGCTCAGCGGCCATGGCTCACGGGCCCAGCCGCTCCGCAGCATGTGGGATCTTCCCGGACCAGGGCACGAACCCGTGTCCCCTGCATCAGCAGGCGGACTCTCAACCACTGCGCCACCAAGGAAGCCCTTGAGTCTTAGTTTATTTACTCTGTGACTGCAGGGAAATCCTAAACTGCTTACCTGGAATGATGGTTCTTGTAAAGCATGGGTAGGTTAGGATTTATTTCACAAAACTGTGACTGGAGAAAATCAGTATAACTTGGCGGTGATGTACGTGCTTTAAGTGATAGATCTGAGTTTATATTCTGGTTTCCTTACTTGCTAGATGTGTGCCCTAGGGCAAGTTACTTAACATCTCTGTGCTTCAAGTTCCATCTCTGCAAAATGAGGCACCCAGAAGTGGCTACTTTTGAGTTGTGAGGGTTATAGGAGAGGGTCCACATAAAATGCTTAGCACAGAGCTTGGCACATAAAATGTACTAAATAAATATTATTATTTCTTGAAAAGTATAATTAGGAGGATTAGGCATTTCGAAATATCTATTTCAGTGTACATTTGAAATGTATATTTAATAACCAAAACATGCTCTTGCAAAAAAATGTCTTATTATTGTTATGAATCGTTGTGACAGCCGGCCTCCAAGATGATCCCCAATGATCCCTGTCTCTGAGTATTTACACCCTTGTATCGTCCCCTCTCACATTGTACCAGGATGGTCTATGGGACCAAAGAATATGGCAGAAGTGATGGCATGCCACTTTTGAGAATAGGTTATAAAACACATTGCAGCTGTGATCTTGATCATTCTCTCTCTTTCTCTCTCTCTCTCAATCATCACTTGTTCTGGGGAACCAGCTGCCATGTCATGAGTAGCACTGTGGAGAGGCCCCCTATGCAGAGGCACCCCCTATGAGGTCCACATGACAAGGAACTGAGGCCTTTTGCCAACAACCATAAGAGTCGGACCCTTCTTGGAAGTGGACCCACCAGCCCTGGTCAAACCTTCAGATGACAAAAGCTCTCACTGGCATTTTGACTCTAACTTCATGAGATACCCTGAGTCAGAACCATTCAGCTAAGCAGATCCCAGATTACTGACCCTCAGAAACTCTGTGAGATGATAAACTTTTATAGTCTCAAGCTTCTAAGTTTTGGGGTAATTTGTTTATGCAGCAACAAATAACTAATACTCTATGTGTGTGTGTATATTCAACAGTTAATTAAAATTTATATACATATATGCATATGTATATGTTTTAATTAACTTTTGAAAATATAGAATATATTGGATCTAATCCAATTTCCATCATTTTTCTATCACCTTTGGTCTTCAAAGATCACCACTGATCCTTGGTAGTTTATAAGCATTTATTCAGTTATTTTTTACATACTTGTTATCAGTGTATACACTCCTTTTTGTATTTGATTTTTCCCCTTAGAATCATTTCACATGTACCAACAGATTGCAACATTCTTAGCATTTTTACTGGCTGTATAGCATTCCTCCCTGTGGCTTTGTCACATCATCTCAAACATTCCCTATTGCAGGACATTCAAGTTACTTTCAGTTTTTAAAATAATAACAAAATAATAGCTGGCACAATAAAAATAGTGCCAATTAGCTGGCAATGTACTGAGAGTTAAACAGACTAAGTCCCTGCTCTTAGATACATAAAAGACAACACAGAGGGCGTGTTGTACCCTTAGGAGTGTACCTCCTAAGGTACACACAGACTACAAGCAGGTATTGGACACAAACGTTGGCTAAATAAGTGAGCTGCCCTTTAGGCTGACCTACGATGGTAAGTACAAAGGAGCTGAGTCAACCTGTTTGTGAAGATAATAATAATAATAGTTTTCTAGAGTTCGGTGTTTCCTGCTGAAATATAGGAATGACAGCAGACAATAAAACTTTTGCTCCGAGTCTCAAAGCAGAGTTTCAGAGAGGGTAGCCCTGAACGAAAGCCACTGTCCCCAGACTCTGTGTGTCTGTCTCCTCCCATTTCACCATTCTCCTCCCCTCCTTTGGCTGTGCTTTGTCAGGGTCTCCAATTGTGACTGGAAGAAAGAAGTTGACTAAGCCCTTCTTGGCTGAAATCCAGCACGACGATATATGTACCGAGTCTCCTTTTGAACATAGCATTCATTAAAAGGCTCTTACGTAACCAGATCCTGTAGGAGAGGAGCCATCATTTCTCCAGCTTGGCTGGTTCTGGTGCTCAAGGTCTGACTTTACTCACGTTCCTTACAGGGTTTTGAGGACCACCAGGTAAGCAAGCCATCTTTAACATTTAAAAACTAATTTGTGATTGAAGGGAGCTACACTTAGTATATCAAGAAACATTAAACGTGACTAATTCTAAAACCTCATCAGGCTCATGCCCATCAACTAGATTGATGGGCATGAACCTGATGAGGTTGTTTTAGTTTTTTCCTGATGAGGTTTTAGGTGCAGCCCTGCCGGTGGCAGGGAGGGGGAATTAACACTTCTTTAAAGACAAGACTGAGGGTGTGTTGACATCAGCGTTCCTTATTAAGTTTCAGCTGTGATCATCCTCAACTGAATGTGGGGCGGCCTCCTTCCTTTCCCCTCCTCGCCACTCAGTGACCCTACCACCCATGGAAGACTCCCCTCCCTGTCAGCTTCACTAAGACAAACTTCGTTTTTATCTTCCGTTAAAAGTTTGTCTGATGAAAAGGCTCCAAGGCTCAAAAGACAGCTCGGTTGTTTGAAAACTCCTGGGTTAGAGAATGGTGCTATGAGGTCAAGGTCGAAAGGTCACTGGGTCGGGGTTTCCTTGCCAAAGGAGAAAAAGCTTCAGTGACAATGACTCAGCTCAAAGTTATCGCTAACATGGTTGAAAAAGCAAAACAAAACAATGTAATGCACATGCTGTCCTAGCTGGAATGATCAGTGCTGAGTTCTGGCTCTTCACTCCTGCAACCTGGGTTTGCATCCTACCTCCACCACTTAGCACTGTGGCTTTCTGCAGATATTTGAACCTCTTTAAAGCTCCATCTTCATTGCTCCAAACTGTGGATATAATCATGTCTACCTCACAGGAGAAGCAAGTTCTCAATAAGTGCTATCAATTACTAAAATTATATTGTTAGTTATAATAATGCTTATATTATTATAATATTATATAACTAAGCCTATTATTATAAGTATTATAATAGTTATAATAATACTTATTAATACTTACATCTTTCAAGTCAAAGTCTATTATATTACAGTTAATTTAGTGTATGTATTAACTCCCCTAAAGGTCAGGTGGTTTCTCGGGATTCTTCATCTTTGTGTCCTTTATAAAAATTAATGGAATGCTTTGGACACAGTAGACCCTCAATAAGTATTTGTTAAATAAATAAATGTTCTAAATATAGTGGGTCTGCAGGGATAGACTTGTACACATAATCCCTGCACTTAGCATCCTAGGAGAATGTCATACACCTTTAAATGCTCTATAAATATTTTATAAGAGTAACAATGAAATAATGAAGATTATAATTATGAATAAAGATTACTCTTAGCTTAAATTTCCTGAACTAGGGTTAAGTCCTTCAGCAGCATATAAAACATATTCACACAGGGTTTCAGCCTAATGCAAACTGAACCCTAACTTACTTTGTTAAATAACTAAAGCAAATGAATTGATGAGTCCTTTACCTTTCAAACAATCGTTTCCAGGAACCAGAAGGGTGGGGCTATAGACTGAGATAAATTAGGCCTTCTTTTTTTTCTATATTTAGGTAATCATTATCTTACGTGTTTTCTGACAACAGTCAGCAGCTAGATTATTTTACATTCATTTCCTAAGCTTTGTGATGCTTCTAACTAAATGGCAAACCAGCTGGTGACATGTGAGTTATGAGCTTTGGGATATAGAAAGTAGCAGAGCTGGCCCTATGGGCCATTCCCTTCTGCTTCTCTATCTTCAATTTCTCAACCAGGGAAGCTGAAGCTCTCTTTTGGAAGAGGAAACCACAGAGCCACTGGCAGAAGGTAAGTCTTCCAGACTGTGAGTTATAGACTAGCATTTTGTAATATTAATAAATGTTCCATAAAAAGAAGATTCCTTAGCGGCAGTAAGACCTTGGGCAAGGGTGAGGGAACACACGGCTTCCCTTAATAAACTTCCAAGGTTGGCACTGGAAAAGGATCTGCAGGTGGTGGATCCAGCTGTCTCAACTGTACAATCCCCCTGCTCCCCAGTTCACCTTCCCTTTGAGGGAGACTCCCTTGTGCTGTGCTCAGGTTTGCATCCACACTCTCTCTCTCTTACACACATATACACATTCTTGCCACTTTGACTTCCCTTTAACACTCTGGCATGAAGACAGCTAAAACCCCTTCCCTCACATCTCTGTAAAAGATTTGAGAATGACAAAACTTAAAATCTCAATGATAACTATGGTATACATCCATTATAAACAAAGAAACAAACAAAAAGGTGGGGGGTGGAGGAGATGAAGAAGAGTAGAAGGGTATTAGGAAGGAAATTGCTTCCAGGGCCTGCCCCAATTTTACCTGTCCCAAAGGTCTGGTACAACTTTGGTGACCTCCTGCCTGTGTCTTCCTTGCTCTTTCCTGATTTCTCTCCTTGCTGCCACATACCTTATTGGGCCTGAGTGTATGGGACACTCTCAAGGTGCCAGATTCTTACCTGCAGTATATCCAAGGCCCATTCTCGTCCAACTCACTGTGAGGTTTGATCCTTACTGTAACTTGATGAAGTAGGCACAGTAGGTATTACTTCCATTTTACAGACAAGGCGCTTGAGGCTCAGGGAGGTTAAAGAGTTGGCTGCTGGTGTTTGCACACAATTCCTAGTATATGACAGGTGACTAATTGCATTACATGAAGGGCCGCAATGCAAATGGTCTGATACAATATACCAGTGGAGATACTCTTTAATTGCAAAGTGTGTATAACTTATGGTCATGTTCATTATTAATGTACTAGATTACCTTAACTGAATCCTGAGGGAATGGGCACAGGACAAATTGGTTTTGACAGGAAAGGAGGGAGAGGAAAAGGTTCTGAACATGGGGATGCTGCCAGTAAGACGGTCCTTGATATGACCACAGTGTAGAGCGCTGGGTCACATGATGCCGTTGGGGGTGATATCAAATAAATAAATAATGTGTGTTAAAAAGTGCCTGAAGGAAATTTGCTGTAATCTTAACAGTGGCTATATCTAGGTGATGGAGCCATAAGCAATTGTTATTTTTCTTTATTCTTTTTTATATTTTTCCAAAATTTTTTTCTTATAATGGTCATGCATCACTTTTATAGTCTAGAAAACTGTTAAGTGTTACTTATGTGTTAGCTTATGTTATTTTGTAAAAATATATGACTATAGGGACTTCCCTGGTGGTCCAGTGGTTAAGAATCTGCCTTCCAGTGTAGGGGATGTGGGTTCGATCCCTGGTCGGGGAACTAAGATCCCACATGCCGGGGGTGCGGGGGGCGGCGAACTAAGCCCCAGCGCCGCAACTACTGAGGCTGTGTGCTCTGGAGCCGGCTCACCACAACTAGAGAGAAGCCCGAGTGCCGTAACGAAGACCCCTCACACCACAGTGAAAGATGCCATGTTCTACAACTAAGACCTGACGCAGCCAAAAATAAATTTAAAAATATATATATATATGTAGATGACTATCAAATGAAAAACATATGTGCTTCAAAGGACACTATCAAGAAAGTGAAAAAGACAAGCCACATAATGGGAGAAAATATTTACAAATATATACCACATAAAGGACTAGTGTCACTTATCAGATATAAGTAAAGGTCTCTTATAAAGACGAACAATAAAAAGACACATAACCCAATTTTAAAATGGGCAAATTATTTGAATAGACATTTCTGAAAAGAAGATATACAAATGGCCAGCAAGGATATGAAAAGATGCTCAATATTATTAGCCATTAGGGAAATGCAAATTAAAACCATGAGCTACCACTTACTATCTATATATGAGATGACAATAACAGCAGTCAGCAAGGATATGGAGAAATTAGAACCCTCATAATGGGAATGTAAAATATTACAGCCACTTTGGAAAAGTATGAGTTCCTTAAAAAAGTAATCATAGAGTTACTGTATAGCCAAGAAGTTCTACTCCTAGACATACACCCAAGAGAAATGAACAGATGTGTTTACACAAACACTTGTATATGAATGTCTTAGCAGCATTATTCTTAAGAGCCAAGAAGTGGAAACAATCCAAAATGCCCATCAATGTATGAATGGATAAACGAAATGTGGTCTTATCCATACAGTGGAATATTATTCAGCTATGAAAAGGAATGAAGTACTGATACACACCACAACATGGATGAACCCTGCAAATAAATGTTAAGTTTAAGAAGCCAAACCCAAAAGCTATATGTTACATGTTTCTATTTATATGAAATGTCCAGAATAGTCAAATTCATAGAGACAGAAAGTAGATTAGTGGTTGTCTGGGGCTACGGTGGGGAGGGGGGCTGGGGAGTGACTGCTAATGAGTATGGGGTTTCTTATTGGAATGATATGATGAAAGTGTTCTGGAATTAGATAGTGGTGATGGTTGCATAACTGAAAATATATTCAAAATCACTAAATTATACACTTTAAGAGTAAACTTATGCTATGTGAATTGTATCTCAGTAGGAAAATGACTAAAAATGAAGTGAAATTTCAAATATAAATCCACTAAAAATTCAGAATCTGCCACACTTTTGATTAGGTTTGTCTCCTTTTGAGGACCTACAAAATAAATGTGTACTGACTAAATGTAAGGAAGGAGAAATAAAGGATGGAGGGCACTTTGTGTATGCAGGAGCCCCCTTGGGAATAAGTATTCTTTTCATAGAATCATAGACATTTGGGGGAGGAGGGATTTTAAAGAAGATCCATTGAATCCATATAGCCTATTCTACAGATGAAGAAACTGAGGCCAAGAAGGAGGAAAGAGTTTGTTTACTGTCACCCGGTGAGCTGGCAAAGGAATGAGGCTAAAAGAGATTTCCTGCTCCTGTGTATCTGTGAGCTGCCCTTTGCTTGTCTTCTTCACAGACAGGGGCCATCAGTTTCAGGATTTTGCAGGTGTGCTTTGCTGTGAACATGTAGGGATTTCACAGCCTCTTCTCCCCAGAGGCTAGCGTCTTGTGAGGTTTGGTGAGTCTTCACTGTAACCTACTTGCAAAAACACTGTGACTGCCTAAACCCCCTCTGGGTGTGTGCTCTGCTGGAGAGCTCAGGAGGTGAACCCCCTCCCCGCTCCCCGCGCTTAAGAAAATCAGTGATTGGAGAGCTGGCATTAGTGTTTCTTGTCTTGGTCATATTTGTCGGTCCTTTTTATTCAAACCATCTTCAATTTGAAAGAAGCCTCAAGTCACAGCCTCACTTGCACCCACTTAGGTTGCTCTGAATCGAGTGTCTGACTTCCTAGTTCGGTTCTAAGCTCCCCAGGCAGGCACTGCGCCTTCTTTGGGGTCCCCCGAACACCTGCACCCTTCTGGACACGCATTCTCTCCTTTTCACCGAGGACTCCGTCCTGCATCCGAGCCGGCGCGAGCGCACGGAGGACACAAGGCCGGTCCACAGACTGTCCCGCTCAGGCACCTGCAGGAAACCAGATCCCTGAATGCTCGAGTCCCGCTCTCACCAGGGGCCAGGAAACAAACCAACACCCACTGAACAATTTCTTAGTGGAGGGAGGAGGCAGTAAATTGTGCTAGGCGGGGGTGTTAACCGTGCCAGCCTCCCGCGTCCAGGTACTCCTCTGGGCCAGAGATGATAGAATCGATCTGACGCAAGTCTCACTGGGGATGAATTTTTTTCGCTCCCTCGGGGAAAGAAAGTAAACACGCGTCGGCAGCAGGAGCGTGCCGGGGCGGAGGGAGGTGCTCTGCTTGCATCTCGCGGTGCCGAAGCCAGTGGGCCTGGGCGAGGCGGCGGAGGTGCGCGAAGGTGCCTCGTGGGCCTGGTGGAGTTGGAGCGCCGCGCAGGCGCACTGGAGTCTGCCCGCTGGCCGGCTCCGGGGTACAAAGAGAGCGCCGCCGAGAGCCGGGGTTCCTTGAGGTGTCGGGAGCTGCCTGGGGTTTCGCAGGCCTGAGCTGTGCCTCCGTCCCGCTCCGGGACGCAGCCACAGTCGTTTCCCACCCGGGGTCGGAGGATTGTGGGTCTCCGAATTCCTCGCCTTTGCGGTAGCAGCGGGGCCCAGGTGGTTCCAGTACGTTTCGGGGTTTAATTCTGGCGCTTGCGAGCTGGGGCCGGCTCCGCCCGCCCCGCCCCGCCCCGCCCCGCCCTCTCCTCCGAGGTCCGGGAGCCGCGGGCGAGGAAAAGAGGGGCTGGCCGGGTGCCGCAGGTTGAGAGGAGCTGCTGGAGGTGAGTGGAGCTGAGGGCTTCGCTGCGCCCCCTTTCCCTTGCGGGTCAGCGCGGGGGCTCGGGGCTCCGACCCCTGCCCCGGGCCGGTCTCCGCGCTCAGCCAGGCCAGCTTGGCGCGCGCCGGTGGCGGAGGGCAGACCCCGCGGGCTCCCGCTCGCCCGGTTACCTCAGGACGGGCCTAGGGACGGGGTCCGAGAGGTTGCTGCGGCCTCGCGGTCCGCCGTCTTCGGCGCACTGCGGCGGCGGGGCTCGAGGGTTTGGAAGGGGAGCGCGGGGAGCGCGGCGCGCGCGGCTTTGGGGCAGCGGGAAAGTCCGGGCCGGGCCGAGAGGCGGGAGGGTGCAGGCGTCTCTCAGGCCGGGACGCACGGCCCTTGGGTGTCCCCGGGTCCTTTATTAGCCCGGGTAGGCTGAGAGAGCTCTCCGAGGCGTCTCCCCTGGAAGTTTTCGGCTCCGCTCCGCAGGAGGGAGTGGCGGTCGACCCCTTTCTTCCTCGGTCGCGGAGCGGCAGGTGGCCTCGGGTCGCCCTCAGCGGACTCCGAGATGGCTCCGGCCAGGGTTGAAGGGACCGGGCGGTGGGGGAGGAGGTCGGGAGCTCTGGGCCTCCGGGGCCAGTCGAACCCGGCCGGGACAGCGTGGGCTTCTGGTGGTCGTGTCGAGGGAGGGTGCAAGCGCCCTTAAGCAGACTTGTTCCCTCAACGCCCCCCCTTTTCCAAGCCCCTTCCATGCCCACGGCAGCCTCCTCCCCTTGACCATTCTTCTCCACCTGGGTCCGCGGGGAACTTTCAGAGGCAACTCTTCGCGGTGGGTCCTGCAAGTCAGCAAGAACTTGTGCTGCGCCGGGGTGACTTGACGAGGGCTTCGGCGAGTTAGCGTTAAAAACAACCTATGGCGTCCCCCAGCGCCCGCTCTCTGCACATCGTCTCTACGGAGGTTCGTCGAATTAATGAAACACTATATCAAGATGGGAGCCCTGAGACTAACAAGGAAGGTTAATCATCCAGATCTATAGTTGTGCACTTTCTTGCCCCAGCTTCATCCCATCCACCTCTGAGCTGGATGGAAATCAGGGCCAGTTTCCTCGTTTTTAATTCATGAGTTCATTCACCTTGCTTTTTAGGTGGTACTTAGCTGTCCATCTGCTAGTTGCTTCTTTCATCCAACTTTCTCTACAAAAAAGTTGGGCACTCCCACATGTTATTTATTTTAAAAGTTGAGATATAATAAACGTTCCATAAATTTACGCATTTAAAGAGTATAATTCGGTGGTGTTTTTGTTTTTTTTTAGTATGTTCACAGAGTTGTGCAGTCGTCCCTACTGTCTAATTCCAGAACATTTTCATCACCCCCAAAAGTAACCTCGTGCCCATTAAGCAGTTATTCCCCATTTCCCCTTCCCCCAGCCTCTCACTCCCTCATTATAAGGTGAAGCTTTCCCAAGATAGAAATTGAATGAGAAAACTGAGATTATTAACTTCGGCCCTTTTTCAGTTAGTAGATTTGGGGAAAGGTGCTGCTGCTGAGCAGTGGAAGAAAAATTAAGAATGGGCTGTCCTCTGGTGAGATTACAGTGTCTAAGGATGGAAGAGAAGCTGCCAGTAGAGGAATAATTGCCTCCTTTAAAAATATATGTTAGGGACTTCCCTGGTGGCGCAGTGGTTAAGAATCCGCCTGCCAATGCAGGGGACACGGGTTCGATGCCTGGTCCAGGAAGATCCCACATGCCGCCGAGTAGCTAAGCCCGTGCGCCACAACTACTGAGCCTGCGCTCTAGAGCCCGCGAGCGACACCTACAGATCCCCACATGCTGCAACTACTGAAGCCCGCACGCCTAAAGTCCGTGCTCCGCAACAAGAAGCCACAGCGATGAAAAGCCCCCGCTCGCCACAACTAGAGAAAGCCCACACGCAGCGACGAAGATCCAACGCAACCAAAAAATAAATAAATGAATAAATAATTAATAATAAAAAAATACACAAGTTGGGAATGCATTTTATCCCTGTAGGTAGGGCACGCCAGTGCTTTGGGGCACTTTCAGCACTTTAGATTTGCCAAGTCCACAAATCATTCCAGTTGAGGTTCTGCCTCAGCAAATGCGAGTTCTATTTTGTGTATGTGTTTTGGGGGGAGGTGTTAGTTTTGTTTTAAAGTATCCACTGTCCCTAAAGAAAGAAACCACAGATAAATGGCCACTAGAATGGATACATTCAAGACTTGGGTTCATTTCATGAGTATCAGCACCTGCTCTGAAATAGCCCTATGAGCTACTGTGCTCATGCATTAACCCTTGGTCTGAGGTGGAGGAGGAGGATGGGAAAGGGTCTAGTTGGAGGACATTCAAGAAACTGGGGAAAGGAGTTGGAGAAAGGCTGAAAGGGGAGTACTTGTGGGAGCTGAGGTCTGTTAAAATGGAGAAGGGTGAGCAGATTCAGAAGCAGCAAAGGGGAATCTCAGAAATTTCAGACCCTTAAACGTTTTGTTGGACTATTTGTGCATGCTCTGAAAATCACGTGTTTTTTGTTTGTTTGTTTGTTTGCTTTTTGCGGTACGCAGGCCTCTCACTGCTGTGGCCTCTCCCGTTGCGGAGCACAGGCTCCGGACGCGCAGGCCCAGCGGCCATGACTCACGGGCCCAGCCGCTCCGCGGCATGTGGGATCTTCCCAGAACTGGGGCACGAACCCGTGTTCCCTGTATCGACAGGCGGACTCTCCCCACCAGGGAAGCCCTGAAAATCACGTTTTAGTGAGCAGAGCTGAAGCTATCCAAATTACACAACAACCACCGTGCTTCTCTTCTGCCCTCCAATCAGGTGAAGTCAAGCTGGTTTCAAATGTTACAGGATATTTTATGCCTGTTGCATGGGTGGCTTATGCATCCTTTTTAAAAAAGTAATTTTAAAGTTGAACTATAACATACATATAAATTTTAAGTGTACAATTTGATGAATTTTCACAAAGTGAGCATAAACTTATAACCAGCACTGAAATCAGGAAACAGAGCATTGCCTTGCCTTTTTCCAGTCACACTGTCTCCCCAGAGGCGACCACTGTCCCAACTATAGATTAGTTTTGCCTGTCTTCGTGGTCTGTATACACATGGGATCATACAGTATGTTTTCGTGGGGGGTTTGTTTTGTTTTCGTTTTGGTTTTGGTATCTGGCTTCCTTTAGTCAAAATTATGTTTGTGATATTTAGCCGTGTTATTGCATGTGGCTGTATTTCGGCCATTATCATTGCTGTCCAATGTTTCATTGTGTGACTGTGCACAATGTGACACTGTGTGACAGTTTATCCATTCTAGGGTTGATGGGCATTTGAGTAGTTTCCGAATTTTGTCTGTGGGGAATAGTGTGACTGTGAACATTCTACTACATGGCTTGATACACAGTACACATTTGTATAGGGGATGTAGTCAGGAGTAGAATTGTGCTTAACTCTTCTCCTCCCTCTTTCCTCTCAAATAAAATTCAGTGAAAATTCCTCTAAGGTGAAGGCTGCTCCACCAACTTTCATTTAGAATAAACCAATATCAATGAACTTTAATAAATAATAATTACATTTCTATTTTATGCAAGGCCCTGCTGGGGGGAATTCAGAGACTAAGACCCTCATATGGTTCATAGCAGATGGGGAGATGTAAGGATACAGAATTGAACAGGAGGCAGAGGATGGAAATATCTGATATAAATGGCTCATTGGAAATGTAGGGGAAATTAACACCGAGGAGAGATATCGGGTTGATGTTTAGGGAGATTGGGCCTTGAAGAATGTGTTCAGGTGGGGATTAGAGTAAAAGGCATTGCAGTTTAGGCCATGGCTTTTGAAGGAGCAAGGAAGTCCAGCAGTGCTTGACACATGATAGCATTGTCAGTCAGTCACATGCTTAGAGACCCAGGTGAATGGCAATTTGAGATTGTGCCCTTCATCCAGTGGTTCGTGATTATGAACCAGCCTGGTGATCTCTGTGGAAATGTTGTAGCTCTGCATCCAGACTGGCTAGTTTGAATCTAGGTGCTGCTGCTTGCTATGTGACCTTTCATATAGTTACTGAACCTCTCTGTGTCTCAACTTCCCATCTATAAAAAGGGGATAATAAAAAGCACTCCCCTGAGAGGGTTATTATGAGGATTAAATGAGTTAAAACACATAGAGAGCACGTTGAAGATTGCCTGGTACACAGTAAGTGCTAAACATGTTTGCTGTTGTTTCTTTAATTTATAATTGTTTAAATTTCTATAGTAGTATTCGTACATAGTAAGAATAATGAAAATAACAAAGAAGGGTTTAAAATGAAAGCTGAAACCCATTACTCTTTTCTGATCCTAGCTCAACTATGTCTGTTTTTAGTACTTTTGGTGGTTATCATTGAACAAATTACCTTAAAATTTAGTGGCTTAAACAACTGTGTCATGGTATTATGTGTCCTGTGGGTCAAGGATTCAGGCAGGGCTTGGCTGCTTCTCCTCCTCATGGTGTTGACTGAGGTCTCTCCATTGCATACACCTGGTGAATGGGCTGGTCTGGAGGGTCCAGGAAGGCTTTGCTTCCATGCCCTGTTCCTTGGCAGGGATGGCTGACAGACTGGGCTCAGCATTAACTGTTGACTAGAGTGCCTACACATGGCAGCTTCAGCATGGTGGCCCCAGGTAGTTGGCACTGCTTACATGGCCATCACCTTCCCCCAGGTATTAATCAGGGTCTGTAGAGAAACAGAAGAGTAGAATGTATATATGTTTATAGAAAGATTTATCATAAGGAATTGGCTCACACGATTGTGGAAGTTGGTGATTTCAAAGCCTGCAGCGTGGGCCAGCGGACTGGACACCTGGGAGAGCTGGTGTTACAGATGAAGACTAAAGGCAGTCTGCTGGAGAATTCCCCCTTGCTCCGGGAGACCAATCTTTTTGCCCTGTTCAGGCCTTCAATTGGATGAGGACCACATGTTATGGAGAGCAATCTGCTTTACCCAGAGTTTACCAATTAAAATGCTAATCTCATCCCAAAACACCCTCCAAGAAGACACATACAATTAACTTGAGCTATGAGTGCCTCAAGTGAAGGAGTTGGAAGCTTCTTGCCCTTTTATGACCCAGCCTCAGAAGTTACATAATTTCCCTTTCACCAAGCTCTGTTGATTGGGTCAGTCACAAAGCCTGCTCAGACTCAAGGGGAGAGGACATAGACTGGCCACTTGGTGGGAAGAGTGTCAAAGAATGTGCAGCCTTCTTTTTAAACCTGCCACAGTCTACACTTGTTTCACAAATTTGACAATAGCTGTTAACTCCCTCCTAAGAAAGAACTGGAATTTGTATTACCTCTCTTTTCTTCCTCTCCCCTTTGCTTCCCAATATTTATTAGATATCCTATTATTTTTATTTTATTAATTTTAGTTCTCTTTTTTCAGTTACCTTTATAATTTTTTTAAATTAATTACTTATTTACTTGGCTGCATTGGTTCTTCGTTGCTGCACGCCGGCTTTCTCTAGTTGCGGCGAGCGGGGGCTACTCTTCATTGCAGTGTGCAGGCTTCTCATTGCGGTATCTTCTCTTGTTGTGGAGCACGGGCTCCAGGCGCACAGGCTACAGTAATTGCAGCCCCCGGACTCGTTAGTTGTGGCTCATGGGCTCTAGAGTGCAGGTTCAGTAGTTGTGGTGCACGGGCTTCGTTGCTCCACGGCATGTGGGATCTTCCAGGACCAAGGCTTGAACCCATCCCCTTCATTGGCAGGCGGATTCTTATCCACTGCGCCACCAGGGAAGTCCCTACCTTTATAATTTTAAATAACATGTTCCACACTTGACAAGGCCGTGGCAGGTGGAATGCTCACGTTTGTTGGAGTGTGTGTGTGTGTGTGTGTTTGGGAGGGGCAGTGAAGGAGAATAACAGAACTGTCTTCAATGGGGGACATCTGACAATGAGGCTCTTACTAAAACACTCCAGCCACTAGGTGTGTGAATTGCCTTGAGCATGTACTCTGCATGAGCAGAGCAGGTGACGTAATCCAGCAGTTTTAATTTTTTCTCTTTGGCTTCTAAACTCAGGTACTCGTTTGCCTTTTCCTTTCTTCAGCTTTGCATTTGAAGTATGAATGCTGGAAGCAAATGATATTCTCACTGATGAAGAAGCTTAAAACAGATATACTGTTGAGCTGGATATTTGTGTATGGACGTATACACCAGGAAAACCTGTCAGAAATAAGTATCCTTATGTTTCTTTTGTTACAGAAGTAATCAGTTAATTGGAGAGAGTTATATATTTCAGGAACCCTGTAGCTCTGTTTTAGGGTGTTTTTTTCCTTTTTAAAAAAATTCACTTAGGGAACTCCCTGGTGGTCCAGTGGTAGGACTTGGCACTTTCACTGCTGGGGCCTGGGTTCAATCCCTGGTCGGGGAACTAAGATCCTGCAAGCCACTCGGTGCAGCCAAAAAAAAAAAAAACACATCATTTAGTTAATGGAATTGACCAATGGGGCATAGTTTAAGTCTCAGGAGACATACTAATACATTTTTATAATTATCTAATCCCCTGAGAAGCACACAAGAAGAACCTCTATTCTTTTTGGTTTACATTTATTGCATATTGCAGTTAAAACTCCTTTTGATATTTATTTTATCTAATTTTTGGCTTGATTAGAGGCAAGAATGTAAATTCGTTGATATTTGCATTACATTTTTGGCTACATTTGTTCAGATTTCTGTTGGTAATTCCGACTTGTTCACCCTTTGACCTTGGGGAAAATATGAAAAAATAATTAGGTAGAAATAGGTAGAAATCAAGCCTGAATTTACTTATCCTTCCTCCTTTCCTTCCTCTCCCTTCCTCTTCCCTTCTCCCTCTCTTTTGTATTATTCTTAACAGAACTGCTCTTTCCTATAAAAAATACCTGTTTAAGAGTAGCCCTTTTTAGGGGCTGGAATTGTCCCTATTAAGTGATGTTTTGACTCACTTTTCTATGAAATACTCCCTCATCTCCCTTCCCCCAAATAGAACCATAGACCCAAGCTGATCATCTTTGTATTATACCCCATTCCAGTCACTACTGTAGCCCAAAGGATATCCTTCTAATATCATTGATTACTTTTGTCAGATTTTTGAACTTCATAGAATCACAGAGTGTTTACTTTCTTGTGTCTGGCTTCTCTCACTCCATGTCCTATTTGTAAGATTGATCTGTGGTTGTTTTATTTGGCTATGGGTTGTTCATTTTCATTGCTTATTGTATTCCATTATGTGAACATACTACTGTTTATCCATCCTACTGGAGATGTACATTGGGCTGTTTCCAGTTTTGGACCAATAATGAACAGTGTTGTTATAAAGAACTTTGTGCATGTTTTCTCATGAACCTATGTATACACTTCTGTTGGATAAGTATCTAGGAGTGGAATTGCTGGGCCACACAGTTCACCTGTAGTAGAGACTGCCAGAATGGTTTTATTAATTTATGTTTCCAACAGTGGTATGTGAGTTCTAGTTGCTCTACATTCTTGTCAATGCTTGTTAGTGTCTGTTGTCTTATTTTAGCCATTCCAGTAAATGTGTGTTGTTGAATTCCCCAGATGACTAATGAAGATGAGCACCTCAAAGAGAGCTCGTATTCTTTTTGTTTTATAGCACGGTGAGATAGGAAAGGTAGGCCAGTTAAAGAATTCATTGAGACTTTATATCAGTTTCTTAACTAGTCTAGCTTTTCTGTTTTTCCATGCTGTATAATTCATTTCTTGTGAGTTTTTTTTCTTTTAATTGGTGGGAGATGCATCTCAAGAGATTTACTACTAATAAAAGTTTAAAGAGTGGAAATTTGTGAATAAACTCTACTGGTTCTGAGAATTAAAGTATTCAGTATATTTAAAGACTGAAATTTTGCTCATGCTGTCTTACTCTTTCAACTTTTCTAATTTGTTAAATCAATCTATTGATTTTTGCTATTCACTGTGAAATTTTTATAGGGGAATTTGCATGGGTCATGCTCTGTAGTTGGCCGGGAATTAGATTTCCACATGAAAATGTAAAAGAAGAGTTGAGTTCTTGGTGCATTATTTTTTTTTAAGATTTATTTTTTTTATATATATTTATTTAATTTATTTTTGGCTGTGTCGGGTCTTAGTTGCAGCACGTGGGATCTTTGTTGAGGCATGCGGGATCTTTCATTGCAGCACACGGGCTTCTCTGTGGTGGCATGCGGGTTTTCTCTTCTCTAGTTGTGGGGCGGGCTCCAGGGCGCATGGGCTCTGCGGTACGTGGGCTCTAGTTGAGGTGCGCGAGCCCAGTAGTTGTGGCATGCAGGCTTAGTTGCCCTGCTGCATGTGGGATCTTAGTTCCCTGACCAGGGATTGAACCCACGTCTCCTGCGTTGTAAGGTGGATTCCTTACCACTGGACCAGCAGAGAAGTCCCTTGGTGCATAATTTTTTAAAGGAAAAACAGGGGTTGTCCACACAGGGATAAGTTGGATATTGTGAAGCTTCAGTGTCCATGCTGAAAGTTTTTGCCATTTCTTAGAAAATGAAATAAGTAGTTTTGATGAAACTTGACATATGATTCGGTGGGCTTGAGTTTATTTTGATTTATTTTCTGTTGGCCTTTTGAAATTCATCCTTCTGCTTCTCTTTAGGGCACCTGTTTTATCTTCTCAATTGTTTCTTCTTAAGGATTGTATGCTTCTTTAAGAATGCAACCTGGCTCTGTACTTCCTCAGTGAGTATATTCTGTCTTCCCTTAAATATTACTAGGGGTATTACTGACCAAGGGATAGACACTATTGGTCTTAAGTACTTCTAAGGTATTTGTGGCTACTGTTTGGTTTCTTGGTGGCAAGATTAAATCCTGTGAGGCATAACCTGAAGGGTATTTGGAGAATCCAGGCTTCTGACCTTGAGGGCAGAATAAGACTTATCTGTCTTCGGAGGCGTCCCCCTTTGCTCTCCTTTAGAATTATGACTCAGGCGTGGGAGGAGAGTTGGCTGAATCCCTATCAAGGAGAGGAGGCTGGGAGAGAAATGATTGAGGTTTACTTACTACAGCTCAGAATTTCTCAGCCCTGGCAGGGTTTCAGTCACAATTGGGAGAAGCAACTCAGATAGTTCACTGTGATGAAAGTTTGTGTATATTGTTTAATTTTTTTTTTTTAATGTTGAGAGAATTCAAGGTTAGTTCTCTAATGAAGTCATGTGAACTTACTTGTGTTCTGATATGTTTTTATTTGGGGGAGGTTGGAAAGGAGCAGTTGCAGCTGTCGACTGGGGTCTGAGAGTCGTTCATCATGTTGAGAATGACAGCCATGTGGGAGGGGGACACAGTGTGGAGACACTGCCTTGAGGAACACAAGGGGCTTTTTGTGGAGTGGCTAAGTGGGAGGGGAGCGACTAAGTTACACTTTGTAGGCATTCAACAGTATTTGTTGAATGAATGTGTATACTTTCATCAGTGGCATACTAAGGCTGCCAGATCTGCATGAGGGTATCAGTTCATCAGTTTTTATAGTGGTTTAGGTGCCCACTGAATGGTAACCTATCCTGCAGGCGATCAGGAATTTCATGTTTCATCAGTTGAAGTTTAAACATTTTGGTTGTAAAGAGATTTGTCCTACCAAGATTTGACCCCAGCTGCCAGGTGTGTATGTGAGTCAGGTGTTGATTCTTAGCACTCTTCTTCACACACACCTTCTTCTGTATGTATGAACTTAGAGGCCTCAGAGTACTATAAGTTATCCTCCCCACATTCAGTAGACTCTTTTTTTTTTCCCAGGAGAGTTTTAATCAATTTTAGGCTAATAGAGAAAGAGAACTGCTTCTTTCATTTGTTTATTATAACCAACTTCAGGAAACAAAAGGCTACTCTTTGGAAACCAGGAAAAGCTAACTGGAAGGACTTGGTTTTCCTTTGGTGAAATCCCTTGTGCTCACATAGCTTTTTCACACCTTCTAGAGAACCAAAGTATCTCTCACTCAAAAATAGAGGGCTGCTATGTTTGGACTCGTTTCTGCCTGTTTTTGGGAGTGGTATGCCAGTGGTTCACCTGTTGAAGTCAAGAATGAGTAAGAAGTCCTTGAGGACTCTTAGCCAGCCCAGAAAGATTCAGTAAACTACCTTTAGTACAATGGGAAAAAACTGTCACTTTCCTGCTCTTTTCACCTTTGCCAGTAAAAGGAGGAAATACTGCGTGAGGGCTTGAAGTTTATATAGTTTATTAATCATTTTCTTGGGAACTTTCTCTTTCAAAGAGAAGGTGTTGTGAACCTCTGGCATCACATCCAAGTTGACCAAATAACCTGCTTACCAGTTGACCTCATTTGAGTCCTGATTCAAGCTGTTCGTCACATGTCAATGTCTGTATTTTAGCCTAGGTCCCAGGTAGGGTTGTAAGTGCTGAATTCTGTATCATTCTGAGCATCTCCTTTTCTCTACTTGACCCTCAATGACCCAGGGCAGTTTTTCCTTTCCCATCTCTTCCCCATTTCCTAACCTTTATTTTTGGATGGGTTACATTGAAGGGACTTGATTCAGTAAGGGCAGTGGTTAGGAGCTTGGGCTGTAGGGTCTCAAGTCTACTGCTTCCTGCTAGGCATGTTTTTTGCTTTTGTTTGTTTGTTTTTGTTTTTTGGTTTTTTTTTTGCCTCTGTGTGTCTGAAAAGGAAGAGTAATATAATCATGCCATGGTGTTTAAGTGTGTCTTGGTGTGGAGGGGAGGGAGGGAGAGAGAAGAGGGAGAAGAGAGGTAAGATAAAGGAAGGAGTGTTTAGGATATAGTACTTCCTGACTGTAAACCTCCCTGACACCAAAAATCTCAAAAGAGCTATCTTGCTTGCTTATGGCCGGAGAAGAAGAGAAAGGGCTGTGATCCCAGGTGGCACACAGTAGATCAAAGAAGAACCCTGGGAGCAAGTAAGAAGGCAGAGGCAGACTCAGGGACCTGGGTCCAGTGGGAAACCCCAGCTGCATGCAGTGCAGCCGCTCTTCTCCCTTCTCTGCATGCTCTTCCACAGTTCTGGCTGAGCAGAATAACTTCTCTCTGCTTGTAACATGGGGATAATGACAGGTACGGCACAGAGGAGCCATGAGGATAAATGAGGTGATAGATGTGTGAGCCCTACCCAAGCTTCCTTGAAATCTGATCGTTGGAGGAGCCTGTTGCTCCTTCTGCTGCCCCGGGCCAAGGAAACTTTCACAGGCTGTTGAGGATAATAGGATTCCTGGTAACTCTGGGGGGGCTGTTGAGGTTGGGCTATTTTTCTCGGGGGGTACTGGGATGGGGAGAGAAATGTTCTTGGTGCCATAAGTTTGTGCTCTGAACATCTCTTCTGGGGAAGACTCTGGACCGTTGATTGTGCTGAGCTATGCTGGAAGCATGCTGTGGGACTTTTACGGGCTGGTGGTGCAAACCATTCACCATTTATAACAGTGTTTCCAGGGTATGGTATGTAAATACCCTTGATAAACTGTGGGCATACTACCCGGTGAGTTGGTGATTCCTTGTAGCTGAAGTTTTTGGGGAAGTGAAGATAGTCACGCTGTATTTACAGTACAGGGCCTATGCAAAGGCTGGGTCCCATTCAGTTAACTAGTCAACTTTCCTTAAATCAGTGTCTTTGTAGACCCAGAGAGTTGGATCTGTTTCTCACAGCAACATGTACTATTTTGTCTGTTCTCATGTTCATTAAAATAAAGAACTTCCATTCAGCAGTACAAATTAAGAGTGCAAAGAAAGGCAAGTCACAAAGTAGAAGATATTTGTCATAACATATATCCAACAAGAAACTTGTCCAGAATATGTAAAGAACAGCTACAAATCAGTAAGAAAAACAAAAAATAATTTTTAAAATGAGCAAAAGGGCGTTCAGTATTGTCAGTCATCAGGAAAATGCAAATTAAAACTATTATAAAATACCAATACATACCCACCCAAATGGCTAATATTAAAAAAAAAAAATCCTGATAACCAAATGGAGATATAGAAAAGCTCAAACTCTCATACACTGCTGATAGATGTGTAAATTGGTTTACCTACTTTGGAAAGCTATTTGTACTTACCCAGAAAACTTAACAAACTTACATCCTATGATTCAGTAATTATACTCCTAGATATGTATACCCAACAGGAATGAATGCATGTGCACACCAGAAACATTTACAAGCATTTCCGTTTCTATAATGGAATAATAGAAACATAATAGAAACAATCCAAATATCTGTGATTGAGTAAATGAATTGTGGTATGATTATGCAATGAAATACTACACAGCAGTAAAAACAAACTACTGGTACACAGAACATGATGAATCTCATAGATATTATATTGAGTAAAAGAATTCAGAAATAAGTGTATATATTGTATGATTTCATTTATATGAAACTCAAAAAGAGGTAAAAATACTTGATGGTGACAGAAGTCAGAATAGGGCAGAAGTGGCACAGGGATGTATTTACTAGGAAGGGGCTTGGGGGCACTTTTGGGGCCTTGATGATGTTCTCTATCTTTGATCTAGGTTTTGATGACTTGGATATGTTCATTTGTAAAAAAAAAAAAAATTCATCATGATATTTAAGATTTATGTACTTTACTGTATGTGTGTTTTTCTTTAATTTAAAAAGTTTATTAAGATCAAGCATTTAAAAATAAATAAACCCCAAATTAAAACAAACTAATAAGGCTTATTGGCTGCCTAAAAGAGAAGCTCATTTCAACTGGCTTAAACTAACATCAACAATAAGAAATTTGGCCAAAACAAATAAACAAATGAACAACAACCAACCCAATAAGGATTTGTTGGAAGGGAGGAATCCAGTGGAAACCCAAGGGCATGGTAGCCCAGCCAGTCTTCCTGGGAACTGGGGAGTTAGGGCTGGAAGTTACCGTTTCTTTTGGACACTCATGGTATCTTGTCTCTAGCATTTGCACCATTCTTTGGTGTTTCTCTCCAGACCACCTTTCTCTGTTTCAGCTCACACGTGGTAGAAAATGGAAGCACAGTCCTTGCTTATCATGACCTCTCATTTCAAGCCTAAGTTTTTGTACCATATGGTTATTAACTCTTTCTAGCCCTCTCTCATTCCCTGCTGATCGGCTTAGCCTATGCCTCATTTTTCCCTCTTAGAATGGGAACCATTGTGTTGTTCCAATCAGCGGTGGTCAGAGAGTCTGGGATCAGATAGAAAACACAGGGCTTCCCTGTGGTGCAGTGGTTGAGAGTCTGCCTGCCGATGCAGGGGACACGGGTTCGTGCCCCAGTCCGGGAAGATCCCACATGCCGCGGAGGGGCTGGGCCTGTGAGCCATGGTCGCTGAGCCTGCGCGTCCAGAGCCTGTGCTCCGCAACGGGAGAGGCCACAGCAGTGAGAGGCCCGCGTACGGCAAAAAAAACAGAAAACACAGAGCAGCCAAGGCTAAGGATGGGTGGATTTTTCTAAAAAGGGAAATAAATGTATGTGGGAAGAAAATGGTTGCCATCCGACCACATGTTCTCCTGCTGACCATCTGCTTCCTCCATCTTTTCAAACCACTATTTGGAGCAGGGAAAAGAGTCCCCAAGAAATTCTTTCTTCCCGCCCAACCAAATCAGACTGTCATGGTCTGTCTCCAAACAGGACACCGCAGCAGCTTGGCCCTAATTTCTTGTTGAGCCTTCTCTACCACAAACTAGTCTTGCAAAAGGAGCTGTTGTTACCTTGTACTATTTTGTGATTATGGAATAATTTCCCAAATGCATGCTGATGTACACCTTCTGGGTGTAGCTTTGTATCACATATTTTTCCTAACTTGATTTGAACTTAGCAATGCAGACAGCTTTTCTGATTATCTATTATGGGTTTGCTAACCCTAGAGGAGGGAACCGTGGGCCCCCAGATTTAGGACTTTTGAAGGCAGAGTATAGCACTATCTTTCTCCTAGTCCCTTGGATAAGCTGCGGATTGTCTATAAACCTTGACTTAGTGTATGCCTGAGTGGAGTTTTTTAGAATTGCTCTTGACATTTCCCTGGGCACCTTCTCACTCTGCCTTTTTTTCACTGTTCCCTCCTAATTAAACAGACTCTTAACCACAGCCTCTGGATATGACAACCTGTCAGCTTAGTCTTAGTAAGTGTTCTGAGTTTCTCTGGACTTCTGGCTTGCCAAGACCTCATCGCAAATTTGCAAGAGGTGGTGTTGAATATTTTTCCTTCAGAAATTAAGTTTTTAAGTGAATTCATGTATATTTTTTATCAGAGTAGCTATGAGAGGAGTATTAACTTTGGGCATTGTTTTTCTTTGGCTTCTAGAAAAAAATTTTGAGATTTCCAGGCAGGGGCTAATACTAAAAGTCAAAAAGGAACCTAACCTATATTTATTTATTTATTTTTTGCGGTACGCAGGTCTCTCACTGTTGTGGCCTCTCCCGTTGCGGAGCACAGGCTCCAGACACGCAGGCTCGGTGGCCATGGCCCACCGGCCCAGCCGCTCCACAGCATGAGGAATCTTCCCGGACCAGGGCACGAACCCATGTCCCCTGCACCTGCACGCAGAATCTCAAACACTGCGCCACCAGGGAAGCCCTAACCTAGACTTTTAAAAGAATGATTTCTACATCCCATAAAATCTCAGGCAGTTACATTTCCTTGTTTTGCTAGGAGACTTTTATGCCAGTTAGATTTGTAACCTTGTTTCTTATTTTATCTCCACATCAGTTAGAGATTAATTAATTACATGCCAGTGGAAGGGTGAGCGGTTGAGCCTTATCTTCTTTGAACCTACTATTGTTCTCCACAAGGTCTTCTAAAGGTCAGTCAAACAAGTAACTTAAGTTTTCCCCTTCCCCCAAAGCACATATTTATAAAAGTAAAAATTTTAATTAGAAAAAGGCAGATGTTATTTTCAGTTTATTATATTCTTATGCAGATGGTTAGCATGAAAATTCACTGGCACTGAGACCTACACATTCATCCACCCTTATTAGGCTGCTCTGGGTATTAATTATTTCATTGAGCATTGAAACATGTTTTAAAACAAAACGTTGGCTTCATTCCTCAGCTTAGACTAGATGATGCTCAGTGGATTAAAACAACATATTTTAATTTTTTGTTCACATTCCATGACAGCTATGGCTCTGCTCCAAGGGTCTTCTTTGCTCTAGATCCAGGCTGAATGAGCCCCCCAGTCTGGGATAGAATCTCATGGGGGTAAGAAAGGGTAAGAAAGGAAATGACCAATCCATTCATGGCTATTACTGCTTCTGCTTGTATGATACTTCCACTCACATCCAGTTTGTTGAAGCAAGTCACATGGCTAAGCCTACTAACAAAAGGGTAGGAAAGTATAATTAATACTTCCATCTGGAGACTCTATAAGTCACATGGTATATGAGGTAAAATCCTCTTATGGGGAGGGCGGCAAATAATTGAAACAACAACATAATCTACCATAGTGGAAAACTGTATTTAATTCAAAGAAGTTTAATGGCCTGTATGCTGATTCAGAAACAGCTTTCAGAATTGATTAAATCTGTATTTCAGGGTTTATTTTGAAAACGTTATGCTTCAGAAATCTGCCTAGATATGGAAAGCAGTGTCTAATTTTTGTACAGGACTGATGAATCTTTTATAAGCTGCAGAGCTGTACCCACAATTTGGTAACTTTCCACTCATGGTTTTTCAAGGGTCTAGATCTGTATTGTAATCAAGAAATGACTCTTCTTACTCTCTGGACTTTTATTTCTTGATTTTCCATGTGTTACTGCTATCTTATTGGTCATTGTCTTTTGTTTAATTGCCTGAATTAATATGGTCTTGGCAGTCAATTAAAGGCAGATGGTACTGTCAAGAGAAGGGTAGAGATGGGGCCTTTTGGCAAAACTAAAATTTATTAGGGCCTAGTAAATGTTCCCTGGTATTTTTCTTTCACAAGTGAAATTTCTGAGCTTTTGCTAATATTCTTACTGGGAAATTTCTGTCTTATCATTTAAAAAATACAAAATCAGAATCCTTTAAAGAAAGATGGCAGATTATAATTATACTTACGGAGAGATGTAGAACTTTAGTGCCTTGATTGGTTATTCACCATCTACATGGTGGAGAGATTCAGAACTCTGTCGGGGCAGTCATTCCTACATGTTTACCCTCACACCCTTTGTATAAAGTTGGGGACCATCTGTTTAGGCGAGAGTCTGGATAGTTTCTGTAATTTTTATGAGAATGTTGAGATTTGTTCTGCAAGTGGACCCTTGATTGGTGACATTGAATGTTGCAATCTAGGTTCTTCCTGAGCACTTGCCTGCCCCAGCTGTTAATGAAAACAGAGAAATAGTGCTCATTCATGAAATTCTAAAGGATCTTACACACCATTTCCATCAGAATATTGGGTACTTGGAATGTTGTACTTTCTTTAACTTCTAATTTCTTTTAATGAGTTAGATGTACGATGTCTTCAGCTTACATTGTTGAGGGACAGTAAAAACTTTAAGAAAACCCACAGGAGGGGCTTCCCTGGTGGCCCCGTGGTTAAGAATCCGCCTGCTAATGCAGGGGACACGGGTTCGAGCCCTGGTCCAGGAAGATCCCACATGCCATGGAGCAACTAAGCCCGTGCGCCACGACTACTGAGCCTGTGCTCTAGACCCCGTGAGCCACAACTACCGAAGCCCGCATGCCTAGAGCCCGTGCTCTGCAACAAGAGAAGCCACCGCAGTGAGAAGCCTGTGCACCACAACAAAGAGTGGCCCCCACTCGCCACAATTGGAGAAAGCCCGCGTACAGCAATGAAGACCCAATGCAGCCAAAAATAAATAAATTAATTAAAAAAAAGAAAACCCACAGGAAACTCTCACACATTGTGATCCCTTTTGTGTCTCTCAGCAGCCTTTTAAAAAAATTATTATTATTATTTTTAACATCTTTATTGGAGTATAATTGCTTTACCGTGGTGTGTTAGTTTCTGCTTTATAACAGAGTGAATCAGCTATACATATACATATATCCCCATATCTCCTCCCTCTTGCATTTCCCTCCCACTCTCCCTATCTCACCCCTGTAGGTGGTCACAAAGCACCAAGCTGATTTCCCTGTGCTATGTGGCTGCTTCCTACTAGCTGTCTACTTTACATTTGCTAGTGTATACATGTCCATGACACTCTCTCACTTCGTCCCAGCTTACCCTTCCCCCCTCCCCGTGTCCTCAAGTCCATTCTCAACATCTCCGTCTTTATTACTGTCCTGCCCCTAAGTTCTTCAGAACCATATTTTTTTTTTTTTAGATTTCATATATATGTGTTAGCATACGGTATTTGTTTTTCTCTTTCTGACTTACTTCACTCTGTAGGACAGACTCTAGGTCCATCCACCTCACTACAAATAACTCAATTTCATTTCTTTTTATGGCTGAGTAATATTCCATTGTATATATCTGCCACGTCTTCTTTATGCATTCATCTGTCGATGGACACTTAGGTTGCTTCCATGTCCTGGCTATTGTAAATAGAGCTGCAGTGAACATTGTGGTACATGACTCTTTATGAATTATGGTTTTCTCAGGGTATATGCCCAGTAGTGGGATTGCGGGGTCATATGGTAGTTCTATTTTTAGTTTTTTAAGGAACCTCCATACTGTTCTCCATAGTGGCTGTATGAATTTACATTCCCACCAGCAGTGCAAGAGGGTTCCCTTTTCTCCACACCCTCTCCAGCATTTATTGTTTGTAGATTTTTGGATGATGGCCATTCTGACTGGTGTGAGGTGATACCTCATTGTAGTTTTGATTTGCACTTCTCTAATGATTAGTGATGTTGGGCATCCTTTCATGTGTTTGTTGGCCATCTCTATATCTTCTTTGGAGAAGTGTCTATTTAGGTCTCCTGCCCATTTTTGGATTGGGTTGTTTGTTTTTCTGATATTGAGCTGCATAAGCTGCTTGTAAATTTTGGAGATTAATCCTTTGTCAGTTGCTTCGTTTGCAAATACTTTCTCCCATTGTGAGGGTTGTCTTTTCATCTTGTTTATGGTTTCCTTTGCTGTGCAAAAGCTTTGAAGTTTCATTAGGTCCCTATTGTTTATTTTTGTTTTTATTTCCATTACTTTAGGAGGTGGGTCAAAAAGGATCTTGCTGTGATTTATGTCATAGAGTGTTCTGCCTGTGTTTTCCTCTGAGAGTTTGATAGTGTCTGGCCTTACATTTAGGTCTTGAATCCATTTTGAGTTTATTTTTGTGTATGGTGTTAGGGAGTGTTCTAATTTCATTCTTTTACATGAAGCTGTCCAGTTTTCCCAGCACCACTTATTGAAAAGGCTGTCTTTTCTCCATTGTATATTCTTGCCTCCTTTATCAAAAATAAGGTGACCATATGTGCGTGGGTTTATCTCTGGGCTTTCTGTCCTGTTCCATTGATCTATATTTCTGTTTCTGTGCCAGTGCCATACTGTCTTGATTAGTGTAGCTTTGTAGTGTAGTCTGAAGTCCGGGAGCCTGATTCCTTCAGCTGTGTTTTTCTTTTTCTTTCTCAGGATTGCTTTAACTATTCGGGATCTTTTGTGTTTCCATACAAATTGTGAAATTTTTTGTTCTAGTTCTGTGAAAAATGCCATTGGTACTTTGACAGGGATTGCATTGAATCTGTAGATTGCTTTGGGTAGTATAGTCATTTTCACAATGTTGGTTCTTCCAGTCCAAGAACATGGTATATCTCTCCATCTGCTTGTATCATCTCTAATTTGTTTCATCAGTGTCTGATAGTTTTCTGCATACAGGTCTTTTGTCTCCTTAGGTAGGTTTATTCCTAGGTATTTTATTCTTTTTGTTGCAGTTGTAAATGGGAGTGTTTCCTTAACTTCTCTTTCAGATTTTTCATCATTAGGGTATAGGAATGCAGATTTCTGTGCATTAATTTTGTATCCTGCTACTTTACCAAATTCATTGATTAGCTCTAGTAGTTTTCTGGTAGCATCTTTAGGATTCTCTATGTATAGTATCATGTCATCTGCAAACAGTGACAGTGTTACTTCTTTTCCGATTTGGATTCCTTTTACTTCTTTTTCTTCTCTGATTGCTGTGGCTAAAACTTCCAAAACGATGTTGAATAATAGTGGTGAGAGTGGGCAACCTGTCTTGTTCCTGATCTTAGAGGAATGATGTTGGCTGTGGGTTTGTCATATATGGCCTTTATTATGTTGAGGTAAGTTCCCTCTATGCCTACTTTCTAGAGGGTTTTTATCATAAATGGGTGTTTCCTTCTCTTGATAGATGGCAGAACCCCTAAACTATGGCTGTCTCCACTCTCCTTTCTCTCACACTCCACCTTGAATCCATTAGCAAGTCCTGTTGACCCTACCTTAGAAAAATATCCAGAATCTGTCACTTCTTCCTCCTTTCCCCCAACCCTCCCACCCTTGGATTATTGCAGTAGCCTCATAAGTGGTCTCCCTGCTTCTGCCCTTACAGTCCCTTCTCACCAGTGCTCCTTTAAAAACCAAAGTCAGATGTGACACTTTTCTGCTCAAACCCTCTCTTGGCTTCCTGTTTATATAAGAGGAGAAGTTTTTACAGTGAACCCCATGGCTTTCTTGACCTGGTTGGTCCCTTGTTAACTCTCTAATGTCCTCTCCTGTGCTTGCCCTGCTCCCGTGCTTGGCCCCACCGGCCCCTTGGTATTCCTCAAATGTCCCTGTGTGCTTCCTCTCAGGGTCTTTGCACAGACTGCTCTTCTTATCTCCATGCTTGTTCATGCTCTGTCCTTGCTCAGATGTCACCATCTCCGCGCCTCAACTGTCTGTCCAATATTAGAATCTGCTTTCTCCTGATCCCCCTTGCCCAGCACTTCCTTTTCTTTTCCCCATAACATAACAACATAACAACATATGTAATTTACCTACAGTGATTATTGTCCATCTACTCCAGTAGAATATGGGCTTCTCCAGGGCAGGGACCTTTATCTGGTTTGTTGGCTGATATATATCAAGCTTCTAGAACAGAACCTGGAAAAGTAGAAGGCATTTAATAGATCTTTGTTGTTGAATAAACTACTGATGAGTATTTGCTGTGCCGTTCAGAATCCCTCATAGGAGGAAGTGTATGTTTCAGTTCACTGTTAGAATAACATTTACAGGGACTTCCCTGGTGGCACAGTGGTTAAGAATCCACCTGCCAGTGCAGGGGCCACGGGTTTGATCCCTGGTCCAGGAAGATCCCACATGCCACAGAGCGACTAAGCCCGCGTGCCACAACTACTGAGCCTGCATGCCACAACTACTGAAGCCCTCACGCCTAGAGCCTGTGCTCCACGACAAGAGAAGCCACCGCAGTGAGAAGTTCGTACACAGCAACGAAGAGTAGCCCCCACTCACCGCAGCTAGAGAAAGCCCGTGTGCGGCAACAAAGACATAACACAGCCCAAAATAAATGAATAAAATAAATTTATTAAAAAAGAAAAACATTTACAGTATTTCCCAGATAAACTGGGACTTTTTTTCCTCAGTCATGAAAGTTGTGTACCTCATCGTATTTCCTTTTATGCTTTGGCTACCAGGATGCCAGGACCTAAGTTTCATGCTCAGCTTTTATAGTGATTCTGTGTTTCAGTATGTAGGTAAAATACTACAGTCATTCCCTTGCTTTCCTGTCTCCCCAGCCTTCATTTGCTGAAAAGTTGCTCTGTAGTTCTTCTTGTTTGTTTTTGGACAAGAACTATGCCTTTTATTATTAGACCCTTCAAGTAACCTTTAGGAGTGAGTGGTGTATAAGAATTCATATGTACTCTACAAAGGAGAAGTCACAGTTTGTCCAAGAGATTTGTTTGTCTTAGCCTATAGCTGGTTTTCTTTTGAACTTTTGGCTAGGTCAGCACCATTGTTTCAGGTAGTATGCCACTTACTAGTTTGATCAGTGTTCTGAAACAGCAACTTTGGATATGCCATCTCTCTGTAGGCTTTTATTTGAATTACAAGTACATTAATACTTGTAAACTATTGATACTATTGTCTACCTCTTAGGCTAGTCAATTCCAAATTCTTGCTTCTTAAACCCAAGGACCTTAATTTCTAACAGAATGGGCTTTGAAAAATTTCTTGCCACAGTTCAATAAAAGGAACTGTTGGCTAAAACCAGAAAGGATTAAATTAACGGGAGGCTGTTCACTCTGGACACATAACTGATGTCCTAGTGCAGGCTTTTCAAATGGGAGTAGTTTTAGGGGGTATCCAAAGCCATAGGCCTAAATGTCTTCCTGGAACTTCAGTTTTGCTTGAAAGTTTTTGGAGAAAACTCTTTTCAGTTTGGGCAAGTTCTTTCACAAAGGTGCTTAGAAAAATCTGTGGAATTTCATTATTTATGAGTTGGCAAAATTTGAGTTAATGATTCTAATAAGTGGTGTACTTTTATTTAAGCAGGCTTATGGTGATGTTGGTTAGCACTGTGACCTAGGAGAGTAAGCCTCAAAGACTTGTGCCAGTTTCCCTGCTCCCGGGGCTGCTGCTTATGCATTAGAGCTGGAAATGGGGATTTCGCAGTGACTCCTTAGTAACCATGCAGCTAGTTTTTTTTAACAAATTGAATTTGTCACCCAGAGGATCAGTAGTTTCAGTTTGTTTTAAAAATCTGGTTACCCAAAGCCATTGGTTCTACAGATCACCTCAGTTTCCTATTCAAGTTGCTTTTAATCAAGCTCTGCATCCAAACCCACACAAATCCCTAACTTCACCTCTCATGAGAATGAGGTACTGGAAAACACAACAGTACTGGGAATTCTAATTTTAATGAGAAAACCTGACAAATGCAGAACCTTCAAGGACTTTGGCCATCCTGGCATTGTGTCTGAGGCGCTTCTCCTAATGAATGGGTCAGCCAGATGATGCCTGTGTCCCTAACCCTCAGGTAGGAGTTGGTGGGCAGTACCAGCACCAGTAACTTAAAAACCATAGACTGTTCTTAGATGGTATTTGAAATATGGATTTTATTGTATTGGCAGTGCAGATTAGCCCATCATTGATTCTCATGTGTAAAAAACCTTGAATATTGGCTCTATGAAAAATGTTAACATTTTGTATGTACGTGTTTGTATACTTTAAAAAGTCAAATTGTTCTATAAGGCCTGTAAATAAAAATAGTACCTCCCTGCCCTACTTTCCTCTCCCTGATTCCTTTCCCTTAAAGGAAACTATTTAGAAATTTTTTTTTCTTCTAAAGTTGTTGAGCCATAAGAAAATGCTGATATCTGACTGGCTTAGACTGTGAAAATGGCAGTATTTTGAGAAAAATATGCTTGTTCTGTCATTTCTTGATTTTTTAAAAATCAGACTTTGGATATTATTTCCTGTCTTCATACTGTGGAAGATGAGACTATAAAACTTATAACTTCTCCCATACACTCTTTTCTAAAATCCTCCTAATGTAAATATAGTTTTTTAAAATTGGATTAATACATAACATTTAGATTATAGTGACTGTGAAAATCATTCATAGCTGAGATGTGTAATTTAGATGACATTTCCTTCCTCATACACCTTTCTCTTACCCAGAGTTAAGAATTGTTTTTTTTAGCTTTATGCACCTGTTACTGATTCACCCCAAATTGAAGCCTAACCTTCCTCTCCTTATGTTTAAAAACCTCAGGGTTGCCGTTTGATCCTTTCCTCCTGAAGGCATCCCTTACGAAAGTGTGTCCATCACCCCAGAGATGCCCTTCATTTCTCTTTCCTGGATCCCGTGGTGTTTCCTTTCCTTGTGGTCTCTCTTGATTGCTTATCTCAGTGGAGGGCATTAGCCAGCACCTTCTGAGAAAGGGTGCATGGGAGATACATTTTCTTGAGGTTTGGCGTGTCTAAGTTGTACCCCAGCCCCCCACTGCCATACTCTCTGTAGTTTAGCTAAACATACAGTTCTAGGTTGGAAATCCTTTTTCTTCAGAACTTTGAAAATATTGCTTCCTAAAATTCCAGCCTTTTATGAAAGATGGAACTTTTCCCCCTTCTTCTCTTGGAAAGCTTTTGGTATCTTTCATTTGTCCCAAGTAGTCTAGCTGATCTATTTTCATTGATTTTTCTGGACACAGATTGGCCTGGCCTTCCCAATCTAGAAACTTAACGTTTTTCACTTATTGGAAAATTTCTTGAATTATCTTTGATAACTTTCTTTTCTCTTGATTGAATCCCTGTTTTCAAATGTTGATCCTTCTGGAGCAATCCTCTGATTTTCTTACCGTTTCCCCTTCTCCTTTGTAGGTCTTTGTCTCTTTTTTTCAATTTTGGGTTGAATTCTTCACCTTTACTCACAACCCTTTTACTGCATTAGAAAGTAATTTTCATTTTGAATTATGTTTTTCTCAGGGTATATGCCCAGTAGTGGGATTGCTGGGTCATGTGGCAGTTCTACTTTTAGTTTTTTTATTTTATTTATTTATTTATTTATTTATTTTGCGGTACGCGGGCCTCTCACTGTTGTGGCCCCTCCCGCTGCGGAGCACAGGCTCTGGACACACAGGCTCAGCGGCCATGGCTCACGGGCCCAGCTGCTCCAGGGCGCAAACCTGCGTCCCCTGCATCGGCAGGCGGACCCTCAACCACTGCGCCACCAGGGAAGCCTCTACTTTTAGTTTTTAAAGTAACCTCCATAATGTTCTCCAGAGTGGCTGTATGAATTTACATTCCCACCAACAGTGCAAGAGGATTCCCTTTTCTCCACACCCTCTCCAGCATTTATTGTTTGTAGATTTTTTGATGATGCCCATTCTGACCCGTGTGAGGTGATAACCTCATTGTAGGATGGACACATATACACTACTATGCGTAAAACAGATAGCTAGTGGGAACAAGCTGTAAAGCACAGAAAGCTCAGCTTGGTGCTCTGTGACGTGCTAGATGGGTGGGATGGTGGGGGATGGGAAGGAGGTCCAAGAGGGAGGGGATATAGGTATACATATAGCTGATTCACTTCATTGTACAGCAGAAACTAACACAACATTGTAAAGCAATTATACTCCAATAAAAAATATATATAGAGAGAGGAAATTTTTAAAAAGTAATTTTCAAATGAATAATACATGGCTTGAATATAAAGGATATAAAAGAGCAAAATAAAAAGCCTCTCAGTTCCTGCCACTGGCCACCACATTCCCTCCTCAGAGGCAATCAGTGCCCTTTCTTCCAGAAGTACTCTGTTTTTGTATAAAAAGCAAATGTGGGTATATTCTCATATTCTTCCCCCCTTTAAAATCACAAATTATAACATACTTTACATTTTGTTATGCACCTTGCTTTTTCATGTAATCATGTCTCAAGATTCCTCCATGTAGGTACAGTTTCCCCTATATTTTTATAATTTTAAACACAACAGCATAGTATTTCTTTTTACAAATACTCCCATGTTTTGTTCAGTCTATTATATTTCCTATTGATTTTGCTGTTTGCAACAATGGTGCAAGGGATAATTTTGTACAAACATTATTTTGCTCACATGTGACAAAATTCTAAATATGGAATTACCAAGTGAAAGGATATGTATTCATTTGTACTTGTAATAGATATTGCCCCAAATGTCTTCCATAAAAGCTGTGCTAATATATATAATTGTCACCAGCAAGGTATGAAAGTACATTTTTCTGCATCCTTGCCAGCATGGTATGTTATGAAACTTCTTAATCTTTAGCAATCTGATAAGTGACAAATGGATCTCATGTGGTTTTAATTTGCATTTGTCTTAGGAGGTTGAGTATCTTTTCATGAGTCTATAAGAGCCAGTTGTACAATATTTACCTTTCTATGAACTATTGTATCTTTTGCTATTGGGCTATTAGTTTTCAAGTTGTGTCACTTTATATATAAATGAAATAGGTCCCTTATCAATGATAAGAATTGGAGTTGTTCCCGCTTTATTATTCTTTTTTTTTATTATTATTCATTTTTTTACTTGGATTATGTTGCATTTCTCCATGTAGGTAAATTTACCAACTTCTTCTTTTAAGGCCTTTGAATTGAATTCCATAAAGGGAAAAAGATCTTCTCTACTCTAACATATATATTTTTAATTGGCCAGGTTTTCTTCTGGTACTTTTGTGGTTTCCATTTTTATAATTAAATTATTAATCCATCTTAAATTTATTTTAGGAAGTAGGGATCTCAGTTTACTTTTTTCATATGGCTGCTGGTTTTCCCAATCATTTATTAATAATTCATTTTTCTTTTTCGATTGGAAATGCCACCTTTATCATATACTAAATCCCATATGTTTTTTTTTTTTTTTTTTTTTTTTTTTGCGGTACGCGGGCCTCTCACTGTTGTGGCCTCTCCCATTGCGGAGCACAGGCTCCGGACGCGCAGGCTCAGCGGCCATGGCTCACGGGCCCAGCCACTCCGCGGCACGTGGGATCTTCCCAGATCGGGGCACGAACCCACGTCCCCTGCATCGGCAGGCGGACTCTCAACCACTGCGCCACCAGGGAAGCCCCCCATATGTTTTTGTGTTCATTTCTGTTCTGTTGATCTGCTGAGCTATTCATATTTTAATTGTAACACTATTCTAATTGTTAAAAGTTTTCCAACATATTTTTGTAGTAGGGAAATTAGGTTTTTATTTTTATTTTTTTGTTGATATTAATCATCAATTTTGCACTGACACTTAAAAATGAATTATGTAAATTTTAAAGGAAACCAATCAGAATTTTATATAATGCAAAAGAAGTACACCACCCTAGGTAAAGGTCATAGTTTTCTAACTCAGGGCTTGCTTTCTTTTTTCCAATGGGGGAAAACAAGATGCCCAAAGGAGGGTAAGTCGTACCTTTGGCATGAAGATTGGCTTACACATCAGAACATTTAGCCTTGAGGGAGGGGGGAAAAATGATTACATTGGTCAGCAATTGCACAGCAAAACTCTTAGAGAGTTGAAGAGACTTTATTGTAGGAGCTCCAACTCATTTGAGATGCAACTCTTAGTTCATTCTCAGGTGATGAAAATACAGCATCAGTAGTCAAGGAGTGCAAGCAGCATTGGTGATTTTCCTTCAGTGAAAAGCCTTTGTTCATCTGAGATGAAAAAAGAGACTCAGTGAACCGGAGACCATTTCATTCCGAACCATGACAGCTTTTTGGCATCTCTCCTCAGTGTAACTCCGAAATAGCCCATAAAGTGGAAAAAACAGTTGCCACTTCTCTGTGTGTGTGTGTGTGTGTGTGTGTGTGTGTGTGTGTGTGTGTGTGAGTGTGTGTGTGTGAGAGAGAGAGAGAGAGAGAAAGAGAGAGTGCCAGACTGTTACCATATTAATATTGTGACAACGAGAAAGAAAAGAACTTGTCTAGGTGGCTGCCTGAGCTGTGGTGCCCCAAAACCATGCTCATGAGTGAGGCATTTCAGAAACTGTTTTAATGAGTTTAAAACATTAAGGAAACACAGATACATTAGGGAGTAGACTTGTCTTAGCTCAGGCTGTTGTAACAAAATACTACAGATTGGGTGACTTAAACAACAGGTATTGCTCACAGGTCTGGAAGCTGGGGAATCCAAGCAAGGTGCCTCATGGTTGGGTGCTGGTGAGAGCCCACTTCCTGGCTTGTGGAAGGCTGCCTTCTTGCTGTGTCCTCACGTATGGAGAGAGGAAGGGCTCTGGACTCTTCCTCTTCTTACAGGGACACTAATCCCATCATGGGTGTTCCCCCCACATGACCGCATCTAAACCTAATTACCTCCCAAAGGTCCCACCTCCAGATGCAATCACATTGGAGAGTAGGGCTTCAACATATGAATCTGGAGGGGACACAAATGTTCAGTCTGTAACAAGACTGTAAAATGATGGGTGGGCTGTTCTGAGCCCCCGTAGTCAGTCCTCTCCTCAGAGGACTCTGAGGAAACTTTGGCTCCATTTAGACATTACAGCATATATAGATTGGAAAGTAATTTGAGAGTATTCATCTTTCTTTAGGAACTCTGGGACTAAAACTTGTGTTTAAAGTCTTCCCTGTAATGCCTAGAATGGCCCAAGGTCTTTCAGTGGTTTGTTTTAAAAGGTGCTGTGGCCTCATTTCCCTTCGTAAGTGAGAGGTTTCAAAAAAGAAGCATTCACTTGAATGGTAGATAAGTTTTCTTGTTTGTTTTTTGTTTTTACTGTATTTAAGTGTACAATCCAGTGGTATTAAGTATATTCACATTGCTGTGCAGCCATCTCCAGCATCCATCTCCAGAACATTTTCATCTTCCCAAACAGAAACTCTGTACCCACTAAACACTAACTCCTCATTTCCCCCTCCCGTTCCTCCCTGACAACTACTATTCTGCTTTCCAATTGTTTCATTTTTATGTTTAGATATATAGCTGATACTCAGAAGCTAAACATTCCTTATTTGAAAGTCTTCACCAAGCTCCTTTGCTTGAGCATACAATTTGCTGGTTAAGCCTGGGATTAAAATGTAAAATGTCTTAATGTTTGGAACATTAAGATGTTCCCAAACCAGTCTTCATCACTGGTTTGGGAACATCTTGGAAGTGGGTAAAACTGCCTGAGTTTATTATGAAGAAATGCACTTCCAGATTTCTAGAGTAGATCAAAGATTTCCTTACCAACAGTAGCATCTCAATCAACTGTACATATCTTCTCTCTTGGCCAGAAAACAAAACTGGCCATTGTGGTATAATAAACATTGTGTACACAGCTGCAGGAGGGAGCAGGGATGTGGCTGTGATCAGAGACTGTGGGTAACTTTCTGAAGATGATGGTGCATCTGGCACCATGTAGTTGCTGGTCAGAACAGTTTTGGAATTGGATTTTGTCCTGCAGTGATGGTGACTCTTTGAAGAGGAAGGCACTTTTGAATATTTGCATTGCTTTGAAGCCAGTGCCAAGGAGATGCTGTGACTTATTGCCAGTCAGAGGCAAAGGTGGGTGTGTAAGGTTTTCATAATGTAGGAACAAAGATGGTTGAAAAAAGGAGATAATCATTAATATTGTCAGTAAAATTTGTTGACCCCCCAGGGCAATTTGGAGGAGTCATAGCTGTTTTTAGAACCTGGGGCTAATCACTGTATATCAAAGATTAGTTAATCCTGGGTTGAGGGCATGAATTTTGGGTCAGAGTTTAGGTCTGCCGATTTGTGACTTCGGGCGTGTTCAACCTTGCTAAGCCTCAGTTTCTTCATCTGAAGAATGAACAAACACGGAAACAGTTTGTTACTCGGTTCTTTGTAAGGAACAGATGAAATAATGCATAATGCATTTAAAGTGATATATGAAATCTCTTTTGCCTCTGAAAGAGGCATATAAAATGGAAAGTTGTATACAGACATA
This sequence comes from Hyperoodon ampullatus, assembly GCF_949752795.1. Taxonomy (NCBI): domain Eukaryota; kingdom Metazoa; phylum Chordata; class Mammalia; order Artiodactyla; family Ziphiidae; genus Hyperoodon; species Hyperoodon ampullatus. Next base: position 75,172,441 of record NC_136919.1, on the reverse strand, counting down.
TATATTTTTATCCTTCAAAATACTTACGATCTTCCAGTCTGAATTATTTGACTTATTTGAATCCCAAATAATTTTTCCTAGATCATGTTTGGATTTCTAGACTATCCTGGTTGAAGGCGAACACTGCCTACTAAGAAGTCAGGGATAGGGCTTCCCTGGTGGTGCAGTGGTTAAGAATCCGACTGCTAATGCAGGGGACGCGGGTTCGAGCCCTGGTCCGGGCGGATCCCACATGCTGCGGAGCAACTAGGCCCGTGCGCCACAACTACTGAGCCTGTGCTCTGGAGCCTGAGAGCCACAACTACTGAAGCCCACATGCCTAGAGCCCATGGTCCACAAGAAGAGAAGCCACTGCCATGAGAAGCCCGTGCACCGCAATGAAGAGTAGCCCCTGCTCACCACAGCTAGAGAAAGCCCATGCGCAGCAACGAAGACCCAATGCAGCCAAAAATAAATAAATAAATAAATATTAAAAAAAAAAAAAGAGGTCAGGGATAACAGGTTGGTTTTTGGCACTGTCCATCAAAACTGGGGTGGCATTTCTAGAGTGAGTGAGGCAGATGCAAAGGTCATGTGAACTTGGGACAGTTCCCACCCATTATGTTGTTTTCCTCTTCAAAAAGTAGTCTGGAATTTGTTTTCAGTAGCTAAGTTCATTATCTAACTGTCTCCAAGCCATACCTCCCTTCTCCAGCTTTATGAAAAGCAAAACAAAATCACTAGGCGCTCACATCATCCTTTCAGGAGGATCTGGAGATTGACTAGCTGACAATCCCAGAGTCTACAGATTTGGGTTCAGTTAAGGAGAAGCATATGCTACCCACTCCTTTTACCGCTCTTTTTTATCCACAGGGGTTAGGAGAGGTTTGCAGCATGGGGAGCAGAAAAAGGAGTGGGCAGAGATAAGATCCAGCTCTGTTGTCATATGCACCCAAATAATACATCTGCCTTGATAACTGCCTATCTGGGTTTACTGGGAAAGGGCATGAATAATAATAGTGGGAGTATGAAGAATGAGCCTTTAGACCTACCCAGCTTGTGGAAATTCAGGAAATGGAATTCAGAAATGTACGTTTTTCCAGCTTGTAAACCCAAAAACAATGGGCTTGTTGGAAGAACTTTTGAAACTTGTTCTTTTTTGAAAGCATTATTGTGTTCAGTGAGTACATGTGCTTTGCTCATAAAAATGTGTGCCTTAATCACATTGCCAGGGAAGCTGTGGATTTTACTGTCAACAAAGTAATGTAAGATGTGATGTCTTTTCTGCAGGCACCAGATTTTCTTAAAGAAAGGAGGAAAATGCTGCTGTTAAGCAGAAAATGCTGTGTTGGCAGAAGCATATATCTTATAAACATACTAGTGGAGAATGATTTAGTTCTTTGTCACTTGGTTTTATCATAATCATTCCTAAGGTGATTTTTTCCCCTCTTAGTTATGCAGTAGCCTGCTGGCTGACATTTAACTATTGACTGTTAATCTTGGGGAATGAACTACCGTAATTTACCGTCAAGAGTACAGAGACAGAAAGAATATTCAAATGCTTTTAGTGCCTTTTTACTTCCCAGTGATGTCTTATCCCAGAAACCTTATGAAAGCTCCAAAACTAAAAAAAATTTGCAATAGGAAAAAAAGGAAAACTTTCTTAAGTAGAGTTTCTGTAAAATTTTGCTATCTTACCCATATATGAATAATTGTGGTCTTTTAATTTTCATTGTGTTTTATAATTCCATGGATGGTGATGGGTAGAGGCAGGGGAGAGGGGAAGCTGAGGTAGGAAGCCAGGCTGGAGAATTAAAAATGATGTCTTTCTTTGCGGGTACCCCCTTCACCCCCTCCTGCTGGCTTCTTGACCGTGGGACCCAGCCACATCACTTCCTGTCCAAGTTGGCACTGGCAGTGGCACAGTATCTCTGCCCAGTGTTCTCAAACTGCAGCTGGCAAGTTTCCAGTAATAGAGTCATCCAGAGGAACAACTCAGCCTCCTTTTTGTCTCTCTCTGCTGCCTTGGGCAGCTTCCCCAGCCCCCAGTCTATCTGTCCCTTGCCTTTTGGAATAGCCCCATTGAGTCCCCAAACCTTGCCTTTGATTTATAGAGTGCTGGCTTCCTGAACATCCAAGTTTGCTTCTGTTTTCTTCTTTTATGCTTAGGCCCTAAGTCTTCCCTAGGGAAGGCTTTCCTGGGGGAGAAAGGAAGGATATATTCCCGTCCACTTATTTTTCCCTCTAGACTGGGTCAAAAAAATAGCTCACACTTTTGAGTGCCTACTCTGTACTCAGCACCGCACTGAGGACTTTCTGTGCATGACCTCATTTAATCCCCAGAATAGTCCTGCGAGATGGGTGCTACTGATAACATCATCTCTGTGTGCAGGTCAGAGAGGTTGTTTGCCCTGGGTCACATGGCTGGGATGTAGCGGCATTCCAAGGACAGCCCCTTTGCTCATTGCCAAGTGAGACAGTCTGTACAGTGAGGCTGCTGTGTAGCAGAGGTGTCCCCAGTTTGTCAGGGGCCTTCCTCCACTCTGGGGTTTTACTTTCTGAGCACACAGTAGGCAGTATGGTAGAAGGGTAGTGTTTGTGATTTCCTCTGCTCTTGACCATTTAGGTGTATTCTCTAAGGCAATTTATGTTTTCTCTACCATGTTCTTCACTTCCTTCTGAGTCCTCCCTAGCAATCCGTAACATCCATATGTCTATGAACGGGTCTGTCCAAGGCAATCTAGACTTTTTCTACCATCCTCCTCAGAAGTCTTCCAGGCTCTACTCACTGCCAAATTCTAAAGCCACTTCCATATTTCTTGGAATCTGTTATAGCAGCACCCCACTTCCAGGTACCAAAGTCTGTATTAGTTTTCTATCCCTGCTGTAACAAAATCCACAGATTTAATGCTTAAAACAGCACAAATGTTTTATCTTACAGTTCTGTAGGTCACAAGGTCAACGCAGGTCTCGTTGGAATCAAATCAAGGGGTGGGTAGGGCTGGTTCTGGGAGAGAATCTGTTGTTTCCAACTCGTGGAGGCCACACCTACATTCCTTGGCTCATGACCCCCTCCTCCGTCTTCATAGCCACCATCAGTGAATTGCATCCCTTTCACGCTTTGCATTTTTCCTGCTGCTACTTCTTTCGTCCTGTCTCTCTCTGACCACAGCCAGATAAGGCTCTCGGCTTTCAGGGACTCATGGTTACATTGGACCCACCTGGATAACCCAGAGAGCTCTCACCTCAAAGGTCCTTAACTATAATCGCACCTTCAAAGTCCTTTTTGCCACGTAATGTAACATAGTCGTAGGTCTGGAAATGAGGACTTGGACATCTTTGGGGGTGGGGTGCATTATTCTCCCTACCATACAAGGCAAGGTGTGAACACATTACACAATTAACTCTCCTGTCTTAGTTTGCAGCCAGCATTCCTATAGGTCAAGCATGTGGTTTCTAATACAACAAGCATTTTGTTCAGGGCTCATGAGTTCCTTCTGGCTGGCAGCATGCATCTAGCAGGACAGGTGTGAGATGAGCAAAAGCTGTTGGAAGACTGGAAGCTTCCTGCTTCCCTCTTTTAGGGAAAAGGAGGGATAGAAGCAAGGAGACCACTTGGGTTTTGACTGTCTTCCTTATTGTGAAATTAAGAACTAAAACTAAAACAACAACAAAAAGCCTTTCATAACGGAAATACTAGTACTGGTATATAAAATTGACCCACCTCCTAAAAGGCTTTCTTCTTTGAAGTCAAAGCTCAGCTGCATTGTAGTTTGAACCTCTAATCTTCCATGGGAAAATCGGACCCCTCTGAGACATTAGGTGTGTTTCTGAGCAGGGTCCCCTCGGGGAGACGGGAAGCCCCCTCTCCGCTTGCCACCTGGAATTTGATGCCGCTTTCCCTCTCACAGCTGCTTAGCCTGTAGGGCCCTCACAAGTTAAATCTTGTCTCAGGAAATAATTTGTTAGAAGATGAAAGCATGGATGGGATAAATTAATTTTTGAGCAAACCACAGGTCTGGGAGAATGTAAACATTGTCTCTTAAGTGCTACTGATGTCCTTTATGAAGGAGTAGTTTGGGGGGTTCTTTTTTTTTTCTTCTAAGATTATAATTCTGCATTTGATTGGTTCATGTCTTAATATGTTGAAAAAGAGCTCTGAAGACTTGCACTTGAGGCAGATAAGGCCCTGAAGTAGCCAGTTATGTCTATGGATTTCAGCACCTATCTCATTTAGAGCAGTGGTTTTCAAGGGGTTTGGGGTGAGTGAATTTGCCCCATAGTGGGCATTTGGCAATGTCTGAACGTTTTTGATTTTCATGATTCAGGGGAAAATAGTGGGTAGAGGCCAGGGATGCTACTATATACCCTACAATGTACAGGACAGCCCTCACTACAGACAATTATTCAGCCCAAAATGTCAGTCGTGCTGAGGCTTGAGAGACCTTTAGAGGGGTCGTTTTCTGTTTTTCACTGGTTTGGCTGTGTCTTTAGCACTGCACATAGACAATGTCTGTTAGGTTTCCAGTCCTTTTAGTTTCTCCCTCAACACAGCATCTTACCCCTAGTAGGCTCAAACACTTACCTATTGAGTTGATTTCTTCCCCTACCCTTGTTAAGGTAGTCCTCCTTTTTTGTCTCAGAGCAGAGCTTTTGGGGGCAGCACTGACAAGCAGATAGTGGCAAAGTCCGCATGGTAGGGAGAGTGGAAAGAACACAGCTTTGGACTTCTCTCAGCCTCTGCTTTCCCATCTGTAAAATGGAGGTAACAATAGCACCCAATTTAGGGTGACTGAATTGAAGAAAAATGGTGTTAACAGTATGTTTGGCATGTAATACCGCTCAATAGATGTCTTCTTTTGAGGCATGTTCAAAGTCCAAGGAGCCTAGGACCTCTTTTTTTTTTTTTTTTTAAGTTGCATATAAAGGAGAGGCACAAATTCTTAAGTATTCTGGGTTGTTCTCAGCTCTCCAGAAAAGAGGAGAACTTAAAGCTTTTCAGTAAAGTTTACTCCATGATGGACAAAACAGTCTGAAAACTACCTAAGAGGCATGTTTTGCCTCAGGCCAGAGCTATTTTAAAAACTAAATTGACAGAAACTAGTTTAAGTTGGAACATTCCTGACTTAATTATAGATACCTATAAAGGTTCCTTTGGAACAGATGGGTTTCTGCCATTGGGTGCTATTTGGAAAAAGCTGTTTCTTGCTCAGGTACTTGTTTTGAGAGTAAGCTTAGAACATAGGCTTAGGAGTAAGATTTTAAGAAAATTCTGTCTGTTCCAATCACAGCCTCATTTTCCCATTTGTAAAGTGGGCATAATACTACTCCTCTCAGAAGATGGCCATAAGAATCAAATGAAGGCATATTTGTAAGACATCTGGCTTCATAAATGATACCTGTTAAGGTTACAGGTTGAACATTTTCCAATTTTAAAATGTCGTGTAAGAAAGTGTGTTGAGAGGTAACAAGAAGTTAGTTTTTACCCAACCTATTTCTATCCAATTATTTATTTGAGAAAATTGGACTCACTGCTCCTTTTATGGAGGCAAAGTCAGCACAGATCTCTGTGCCTTACAGTTCTCATGCCACCAAAGAGTGACTGTTCCATGTTGTGCTGTCAGTGCCACCGGAAACTAGCATTTCTATCCAATTATATATTTGGATATATAAATCTATCCAATTTCTATCCAGTTATAAACTAGTATTTCTACATTTATAAACTAGTATTTCTATCCAATTATATATTTGAGAAAATTGGACTCACTGCTCCTTTTATGGAGGCAGAGTCAGCACAGATCTCTGTGCCTTACAGTTCTCATGCCACCAAAGAGTGACTGTTCCATGTTGTGCTGTCAGTGCCACCGGAAACTAGCAGGGAGCAGTTTACAACACGGTAAATCCAACTGATTTTACAAAGTTGTTGATGGTTGCAAAATTTGACATTTCTCTAGTTAATTTCTATGCCTGTCAGTTTGCCCCTCACCACCTTCAAAATCTAAGTCCAAATCTTTCTAGAAGGAGGCTACAGACTGTCTCTGCTTCATCCTGATAATTTCCCCATTTCACATCTCCTAACTACCTATTTTCTCAGGCTGCCTTTACTAATTTGCATTTGTAGACCTATTGCTTAGTAAGTAGAACATTTCATGTTACGCTGTTTCCCCACCTTGATATTTTTCTCGAGGACTAGTTCTATTTCATATATTTATATGTATGTGTTGATATCTCTATAGCTTCTGGTGCAGAGAGGGGTATTCTATAGTTTTGCTGCCTATATTCACTTTTGATGATGAGCCATAACAGGTTTGAGATTAGCAGTTAACAGAGGGACCAGCCAACACTGTATGGAGAAATAAGCAAGGTTGAAGCTGATGGGTGGTGAAAAGAGGAGAAGCAGCATGCTTAGTTGGGCAGTCAAGCAAATAAGCAGAGTAAGTGCTCTGATAGGGGAGTTACAGGCTATTATGGGCACATAAAACTGGGAACAGGGCTTCCCTGGTGGCGCAGTGGTTGAAAATCCGCCTGCCAATGCAGCAGACGCGGGTTCGAGCCCTGGTCTGGGAAGATCCCACATGCCGCGGAGCAACTAAGCCCATGCGCCACAACTACTGAGCCTGTGCTCTGGAGCCCACAAGCCACAGCTACTGAGCCCACGTGCCACAACTCCTGAAGTCCGTCCTCCGCAACAAGAGAAGCCACCGCAATGAGAAGCCTGTGCACTGCAACGAAGAGTAGCCCCCGCTTGCCACAGCTAGAGAAAGACCGTGCGCAGCAATGAAGACCCAATGCAGCCAAAAATAAATAAATAAATAAATAAATTTTCAAAAAACTGGGAACATTAGTGGGAGGTGGGGTGTCAGAGAAGTTTGAGCTGAAACCTGTTGGGTGAGGTGGAATTAGCCAGGTGAAGCGGTAGATTTGGGCAAGAGGCTACTCCAGTTAGAGGAGGGAGAGCATCCTGTGTTCAGAATCAAAGAGAGTTTAGCTTGTGATTTCAACTCGGAGGGTGCAGTTGGCTGGGGGTGGGGTGTGGCATGGGGAGGAAGGTCATAAAGGGCCTGGTAGGCCATGTTAAGGAATTTGAAATTTTATCTCGAGGGTGGTAGGAAATCATTGTAGAGTTTTAAGCTGTTGAATGATGCAATTAGAAGTGCAGGTTGGAAAATTCCCTCTGGCTTGGGGGATGTGAGGGTGGCGGGAGAACTGAGGCAGCTGCAGTGATACCCAGGTGGGAGAAGCCTTAGTCTGGGCGAGGGCAGGGGCCAAGGGGCTAGAGCAAGGTGGACGGAGTGGAGGTTTAGGAGTAGGGGCTCTGAGCTGATTGAATGGGGAGGGAAGCGTGGAGCACAGTGCCCGGCTTTCTGGGAAGGCAGGCTGCTACCAGGTGAGATGAATCCTGGGAGGTCTGTGCTGCGGGAGGATGAGCTTAGGTTGAGTTCTAGGGTCTGCCGGACAGCAAAAGGGAGATGTCAGCTGGAAGTCTGCATTTAAAGCAGATTTAAGAGCACAGTGAGTTGAATTCTGTGAGTCTCCCCCATATGGATGGTCATTGCAGCTGTGAGGTAATAAGCCCACCAAGTTGGGGTGGCGTTGTAGAGTGGGAGAAGAGGGCTGAGGGCTGAACCCTGAAGGGCAGCCTGCAAAGGAGACCAAGGAGGGATGGCCACCAAGGTTGGAGGAAGCCCTCAAGGGTGCATTTCAAGGAGGGAATAGTTACCAGTGTCTGATCCTGTGGAGCCCTGAGAATTGAGTTGTATCTGCTGGGTTTGGCAGCAGGAGCAGTTTCAGAGGCTTGATGGCTGCTGGGCCCAGAGCAGAGGGTGGAAGAGTGGGTGGGAAGTGAGGAGGGAGAGGCAGCCTGTGTAGATGTAGTGCTTCTGTTGGCCTGGGTGGAGCCTTTGAGGGCATTAGGAAAAGGTGTGCCCCCTGTGGGTGGAGACAGTCCGGGGGTGTATGACTTGGTGAGTGGGCCATGGGTGGACTTTAGTTCCCATGTGCCGCCTTAGCTGGTCCCTGTGTTTAGTGTGCAAACTATACCCCCATCCCCCATTGCATGGTGGCCTAGGGTAGATCTCCATTCGGGGCAGTTTTGCCCCCCCACCCAGGGCATGTTTGGCAATGTCTGAGGCCATTTTTGGTTGTTACAACTGAACCAGGGAGGGTGGGTGCTACTATCACCCAGCAGGCAGAGGCCAGGGATGCTGCTAGACACCATACGGTGCACAGGACAGTCCGCACCAGATGTCCATTGTGCAAAGGTTAAGAAACTTGGATGTAGATGAACCTTTCAAGATCTTTGTGAAGAGGAGGAGGGTGTGGGAGGGTGGTGGCTGAGGGTGGAGCTGAGAACAGTATCCTTATGTACTTTGCCACAGGCTCATTTGTGGCACTTTTCATCTTGCCTCCCCACCTCTCTACAGTATAATTCTTATTCAGCAAGTTGCGGCTTTTCACCTGTTTTTTCTCCTTTAGCCATTTTCACTATCCACCCCTACCCTCCCAATAAAGACTAATGCGAGGTAACCTTGTGTCCTAATTTCTGTTTCTGGGCGTATTGTAAGGCATCTGTATTTTAATACCACTGGTCAGGAAATTCTGCTTTGGCAACCCAGAGACGGATGTTGCTTTGGCTAATCTAAAGTAGCCCATAATTCAGTGTCAGGTTGATAAGGCTTTAATGCACGGTCAGTCAGCCCCTTGACTGTCAGGCTTGGAAAAAAGACAGGAAGTATTTCTTGTCTTTAGAAGCAAGCCTTGCTTCTGGCTTTGGGAAGAAAAGAGTACAAATGGTTCTCACCAGATAGGGTTGCAGCAGCTCTCCCAGCGTTTTGGGAACAAATCAAGTCATTATCTCGACCATGTCAAAACTGTGTTCCCAGACCAGTTGTCTGAAACATTTGGGGCTGATGAGGAGAAGAATTAATTAGCAGCTCCCTCTCTTGGTGTCCTTTTTCAGCCTTCTCAGGTTGCAGCATGAGAGTCCCTCAGACATGCGGGCTGCTTATTTGATAATCTGTGTTTTGCACGGTACAAAAGGTTGCTGGTGAAATATTGTGAGCCCCTCTAACCTGGAGCTGCCAGTGTCCTGGGTCCAGTGAACAGGGAAATCTACTGTAACGTGTTGTCAATGGGGAAGCACTTGAATTCACAGAACAGCCTTGGAAAGTCCTGGGTAAGTTGGACGAGCTAAGTTTTTTTTTGCTTTTTCTGTTTTCAGGAATATTTTACCCTGCAACAGTGGGTAAATCTAAAGCCCTTGAAAGAATGAAAACAAGCTTAATATTAAGTTTTGTCAAAGAGTGTGCAAGACAATGAGAATGTTAAGAACAGGAAGCATCTTAATTTTCAAATGTTGGTAGTGGAGGTGGATTAAAATGAGATATGCATGCTGAATGCAAGATATGCCTCGGTTGTGAGCATGTTGTTTCCGAATTAATTATTGTATATAGAGGCATATTTTAGGCCCCTTCCTATTAAATTGATTTTTTCATATAATTTAAAAAGATAGGGCTGATGATAAGAAGTCTCTTCCTGCATGGTGATTGTCAGTATACAAATGGTATAACGATGCCTTTTGTGTATCTGCATGTATAGCCCTAACCCAGTCTATAATGTCACAAAATAGTAAAACACACTGTAACTTTTAAATTTCTGTAGTGGACCAGCCCATGCTGTGAAAGGGGAAAGTGGCGGTGGGCAGGAAATGGGAAGATTTAGGCTAAAGAATATTGATTTAAAATCTTATCCCCAATATGGCAAATTCATTGAACATATAGTTAAGAAAACAGTTTGAGATCACTTCACACTTAAAAATTTTTCCCTAGTCAGGACTGTAGGAAATATTGATAAACATTTATCCTGTTTTTAAAGTTCTCCATACTATGAAATTCATAATCTATCTTTATAACTACAATAGCATGTGGTTATGTATAGTTGAGAAAACTATTTCTCATGTGTCTTTGGTTTTGCCATATTCTTTTATTAAGGTACTAAAAATTCGTTATGATGATTCCTTGAGGAAAGAATATTTTTTCTTTCAGTTTTCTTGAAATATAATTGACATACGGCATTTTATAAGTTTAAGGTGTACAGCATAATGATTTGACTTACATGTATCATGAAATGATGACCACAGTAAGTTTAGTGAACATCTGTCATCTCATATGGATGGATTAAAGAAAGAGGGAAAAAATGTATTTTTTCCTTGTGAGGAGAACTCTTAGGGTTTACTGTGTTAGCAACTTTCATATGTAACGTACAGCACTGTTCATTGTATTCATCATGATGTACATTACATCCCTCATTCTTATTTCTCTTACAACTGGAAATTTGTACCTTCTGACTGCCTTCATCTAATTTCCCCTCCCCTCCACTGGTAGCCACAAGTCTGATCTCTTTTTCTATGAATTTGTTTGATTTTGAAGTATAATTGACCTACATCACTATGCTTGTTCCTGATATACAACATAGTGATTTGATACTTCTTTTTCAAAATGATCACCATAAGCCTAATTATCTGTTACCATACAAAGATATTATGATATTATGTGCTATATTCTCCACACTGTACATTTTATACCTGTGACTCATTTATCTTGTAACTGAAAATTTGTACCTCTTAATCTCCTTCCCCACTACCTCCCTCTGGCAACCACATGTTTGTTCTCTGTATCTATGACTGTTTCTGTTTAGTTAAGTTTGTTCATTTTTGTTTGTTCTATAAGTGAAATCATACACTATTTGTCTTTCTCTGACTTACTTCATTTAGCATAATACCCTCTAGGCCCATCCATGTTGTTGCAAATGGCAAGATTTCATTCTTTTTTTTTTTTTTATGGCTGAGCAATAGTCCATTGTATATATATACACACCACGTCTTCTTTATCCATTCTTCTATTGATGGGCACTTAGGTTGCTTCCATATCTTGGCTATTGTAAATAATGCTGCAGTGAACATAGGGGTGCATATATCTTTTCTATAATGTTTTTGTTTTCTTTGGATAAATACCCAACAGTGGAATTCCTGGATCATACGGTAGTTCTGTTTTTAATTTTTTGAGGAATCTCTGTAGTGTTTTCCATAGTGGTTGGGCTGCATCAATTTACATTTCCACTAACAATGTGCAAGGGTTCCCTTTTCTCCGCATCTTCACCAACACTTATTATTTGTTGTTTGATAATAGCCATTCTGACAGGTGTGAAGTGATAGCTCATTGTGGTTTTGATTTGCATTTCACTGATGATTAGTGTTGTTGAGCATCTTTCCACATGTCTGTATGTTTTCTTTGGAAAAAGGTCTATTTAGATCCTCTGCCTATTTTTTAATTGGGTTGTTTGTTGTTATTGTTGTTTTATGTTGAGTTCTTTGTATATTTTGGACATTAACCCCTTGTCAGATATATTCTTGGCAGATATCTTCTCCCATTCAAATAGCCTTTTCATTTTATTGGTAGTTTCCTTTGCCATGCAAAAGCTAAGTTTCATGTAGTCTCACTTGTTTATTTTTGCTTTTGTTTCCCTTGCCTGAGGAGATATATCCAAACAAATATTGCCAAGGCCGATGTCAAAGAGCAGATTGCCTGTGTTTTCTTTTACAAATTTTATGGTTTCAGGTCTTACGTATAAGTCCTTAATGCATTTTGAGTTTATTTTTGTAGATGGTATGAGAAAGTAGTCCAATTTGATTCCTTTGCATGTAGCTGTCCAGTTTTCCCAACACCATTTATTGAAGAGGCTGTCTTTTCCCCATCGTATATTCTTGGCTCCTTTGTTGTAGATTAATTGCCTATGTAATTCTGGGCTCATTTCTGGGCTCTTTATTCTGTTTCATTGATCTACGTGTCTGTTTTTGTACCAGTATCATACTGCTTTGATGACTGTAGCTTTGTAGTATAGTTTTAAATCAGGGAGTGTGATCTCTCCAGCTTTGTGCTTAAGATTGTTTTGGCTATTTGGGGTCTTTTGTGTTTCCTTACAAAATATAGAATTATTTGTTCTAGTACTGTGAAAAATGCCATTGGTATTTTGATAGAGGAAAGAATATTTTTACAGATAAATAAGGGAAAGTAATAAAGATAATCCTTATACTTTGATAATATCAACAGTCTTTCTACCATATTGCAAGCCTCAGTGAAAATAATTAATAAAGGGTTTTTTTTTGTTTTTTTTTTTTACTTCAGGCAACCAGCAGAACTTTCTCTGGGGAAGAATCCCAGCTCCTTCTTAGTATTATTTAATTATTAACCCAGGAGGGCTTTCTAAAGCTTTGTCAATGATACATGGTGGATCCCTGCTTTTGTGATTACTGCAGGTGAACTTGGTACTTCCTAGGCTGTTATGCCCTCAGCAGCATGTATAGATGTCCCTGTTTGCTTTCTAGGACTACTTTCACAATAAATAGCAAAGATATTTGCCAAGGATGTTTGAAAAGAAAATGCAAACAAACCTATATGTATTTGAACAAACAGATATTCATGACTTATGTGAAAAAATCCAATAGGTGTAGTATGAGGAAATTTTTATAAACAAACATCCTCCACCAACTAACTCACATGTATTTATATATTATATATACATTTGCATAAAAATAAACAGAATGGGGCTTCCCTGGTGGCGCAGTGGTTGAGAGTCCGCCTGCCGATGCAGGGGACATGGGTTCGTGTCCCGGTCCGGAAGGATCCCACGTGCCGCGGAGCGGCTGGGCCCGTGAGCCATGGCCGCTGAGCCCGTGCGTCCGGAGCCTGTGCTCCACAACAGGAGAGGCCACAGCAGTGAGAGGCCCGCATACTGCAAAAAAAAAAATAATAATAAAAAATAAATAAACAGAATGGATATACTAAAATGTTAACGGTGGTAATTTGGAATTATAATTTAAAATTTCTTTCTGATTAGGATTTTTTAAAGTTTCATGATGAACATTTTATATTTATGCAATAAAAATAAAATGGGGGGAGGTAAGCGTAAATATATAAATGGCAGGAATTTTATAGTCTGGTTAAAAAACTATACATTGCATGAAATTATAGATGAGATTGTATAAATTAATTGTGTAAAATTAATTTTTTCATTTTAATTCCATTAATAATTCCAAAGAAGTTTCTTTTCTTTTTTCTTTAAAATTTTTTTTTGTATTGCTTCCACAGGAAAGCAGAGGGAAAGGAGGCATATGTGAATTTTTGGTGTTTCATCTTTTCTTCTGATTTTATTTCTTCTCTATTATTTTGATAGTTCTTTTTCCAGGCCTGTTCCACAGCCTTCTGGAGGGAGTGGAGAATGACCCATTGAAACCGTTCTGCAAGATCTTCCCTCAGTTTCCTATAGTGGGTATGACTCTGGGCCACTTTGCTCCCCGACGCCCCACTCAGCCCTGTGGGAAAAGCATGCTTTACTTAGTACATGGTGATCATGCCTCATTCTGTGGCCAACTTAGTTCAGTTCAAAGTACTTCAGTTTATTAGTGAAGAAAATTACCAAGAGGTTGTTTATGGCAGAATTGAACTAGACTGATAGAGGAAAGCCGTACAGTGTTTCAGGCAGGCTCTGTTTCACGTTTAGCAGTTTCTCATTCCTTTAGAATAAAAGACTGTTTTTTCCTTCCTTTTCCTATCACCACTCAAACAGCTGTCTCAAAACACGGCTTGAGATGGGGAGCAACCTGGGGCTTCCACAAGCCCCAGGCTGCATTGCGGCAGTTTGACTTCTCTCTCTGCCCCAGCCACCTGGCTTGTTTGTTTCTTTCTTCTTGTCTTCTGAGGCACAAGCGGCAGTGACTCCATGACATAGGAACTCGGAAGCTGGCAAATAAATCCCCGAGCAGGTGGCTGCCTGTTGTCTGTCTGGAGGAAGTGAACAGCGTTCTTCCTGGGACTGCATTTATCTTCTGATAGCTTCTAGAGGGCAGAACGATCCTTAATTGGGGTTGGGAGATTGCACACACAAAGTCCTGGGGGGTAAAGAGGTTCCCTAGGGAAAACCACCTTGGTGGGCTTTGGTCTTTTCCCTCCACAGTAACTGAGCCCTTTCGGAGCAAGGACTTGCTTTCTGATGTGGGCATCTCTGGAACATCATTGGCTTCAATACCACTGGATTAGATGAGGATTCCAACAGTTTCCTATGGGGGGAAAAACAACACATTGCTGGTGGGATAAATAAGTAGACTTAATCTGTGGTAGGATCCCCCCTGAGCTTGTAATATGTAGAATCTTTTAGATAGTGGTAATTCTAAAGAGAAGCTCTGATCTTTAACTAGGTTTTATGATAGCCATTAGGGTGTTTATTACCAAAAATCACTCATTATTTAAAAACATGGTGCAAGCCACCCTTTCCTCCGCATATCTGTGCACCAGCCTGAATGTGGATCTTTAACAATATATACCTTCAGGCTGAGCAGCAAGAAACAGATAAGCGATCTCCCACCCTGCCCTGACAGAAAGTAACCTGGACTCCTTTTAGGATTAAATCCTCTCAGAGGTGCTAGGCAATGGCTAGCAGCCTGAGGGGACATACAGGCTCTCAACTCTAGGTCTTTGGGTTTATGGCAGGGAGGGGGTTAATTATAAAAATAAAAAAAAAATAAAAAAAAAAAGGACTTGTAGTCTTCTCTCCCTAACCCTTCCATTTTATCCACTTTCTTTTTCCATTCTTTTCCTGAACTGTCTTTTGACTTTCCTTAGCCCTTGTTCTCTTTTCCCACACTCCAGAATAATCTGCCATATGTTTAGCAATTTCTCCAAAATAATGTAGCTCCAGGAGTCTTTACTTTAAATCTAGCCCTCTTTCTGCCATATCACCGTGTTTCACATCTTGAGAAAGTTGAGTGGGAGAGATTAAAGGAAAGCTGGAAAAGCGGTGAGGGGCCAGAGAGGAGAGCAAAGTAGGAAACTGAAGGAAATAAAGGAACCTGACATGAATGGAGTGGCGGGTTCCTGGTTGATACCACATGTACAGCTGGGTATAACCAACACTGTGGTGAGGAGACCAGGAGGCTTCTCTTCACCCCCCAGGGCTTTTCCCAGGTAAAATAAAGGCAGAAAGATAAGGAGAGACCAGACTGACTAGATGGGAGATATAGTCCTTACCCATGATGGCATTTAATACCAGATCCAGTTTCTAGATTATTTGGTATTATCAGCATGATTCCCAGAATTCCTTCTTGAATCTGAAGTTAGCTGTCTCTTTAAATGCAGAAGATCCAAAGTTGTTTCTCACCTTTTACTTGATGCTGCTTTTGGAAACCAGAAAGATATTGAAAGAATTTACTTTCTCATCTGACAATATTGCATGTCTGAAAACCCAACTGATCCAAAGGTGTGTTTACCTCTTAACTCTACAAAATTAGATGGTCACTCTGGTTTGTTGAAACAATGCCCAGAGAACTGTTTATAATGATCACTCTCACTTGTGCTCGGTGCTAGAAATACAGCAGTGAGCAGACATAATCCCTGCTTGCACAGATAGACTGACATTAAATAGAAAATTACAAAAGAACAATGAAGTTATAACTGTGAGAAGAGTTACCAAATAATAAGTAAAGGGAGCATATAAGGGGAGAATTTAATCTAGCCTGTGCTGATAAGGCATTCCTAATGGAATTGGCTGGGCAGAGGTTGGGAGTGGATGCTCTGAGGTAGGAGTAACATATGCAAAGGCCCTGAGGTAGGAAGGGGTTTTAGCCTGCTTCGGGAACAGATTAGGATCCTTTGACTGCTGTAGGAGAATGGACAGGAAGAGGACAAAAGTAGAGACAGGAAGATGGATTAGGAAGCTCAGGGACTTGCCCAAGGTCAATTAGCTGGTGAATAGCTGAGCCAGGACTCAAACCCAGGTTTGTATGAAGATAGAGTCATCATCATTGTTTGTTAAATAATAATTGGTAATGATGTTCATGTAACCCCAGAACATATTTAAAAGATTCTTAGGTAACATTTCTTTTGACATGGATTATTGGTCTTTTAATTATAATATAAAATGTGTTTTAATATTAAGTTATCATCTGCAAAAAGGAAGGGGAGTACTCATTTGAATGAACCAGCAGAAACTTGGAATTTTGCCTGCCTTTTACTTTTAGCCTTGCCAAAAATGTAATTTCTTTAATTCATTCTTAACTAATCTGCTCAAGCCTGTACTATGCCTTGGCTTTTTTCCCTATACAGCTTAGGGATCTCAAAAGAAAATATTTTGAAAGGTTT
This sequence comes from Hyperoodon ampullatus, assembly GCF_949752795.1. NCBI lineage: Eukaryota > Metazoa > Chordata > Mammalia > Artiodactyla > Ziphiidae > Hyperoodon > Hyperoodon ampullatus. The sequence goes on along the minus strand of NC_136919.1, from coordinate 75,156,272 downwards.
TCTCTTGATCAGGGTATTTGCATTTAGATATTGTGTACATTCCTTTTATTGCAGAATGAGCTGTTTTTCTATCATGGGATCCTTTGTTAGAAATGAAATGCTGTTGTAATTTTATCATCTTTATTTAAAAAAATCACTTATCAGGTGTTTATCTCTAGAAAGTGGTTTAGATGTTTACATCCTCTTCTTTCTAGAGACTTAAGCATGTTCAGAAGTATTTAAAATTGAATAGTTCTGTTAGCTAATAATGATAAAATTACTGTCATGCGTTGAGAGCTGCTTTGTGCCAGGCGATATGCTTTAAACATCTTTAATTCTCACTGCTTCCCTGTGATGAAGGTTGTACTATAATTTTCATTTTACATTTGGGGAAACTGAGGCTTAAAGCAACTAAGTGAGTTTTTCCAAGAACACCCAGGTGGGAAGTGACAGCTTAGACGAACTCAGGCCCTTTCAGGTCCTTGCTCTTCAGCCGCATGCAATTCTGGATTCAGTGTCAAGTTTGTTTTAGGCTGCAGTTGGGAGTCGGAACCAGAGTAACATAGGGAATCGAGTAAATTTGAGCAGTGTAATGAAATATTTTCTTATAAACTATTGTGAAGATTTTGTTCCAGAGACCACATAAGAAAAAAATAGAAGCAAATTGCTAAATTTCCCATTCATCACTCTTACCCTGAACTTTTGGTAAATTCAAAGCTTCCCTCCATTTGAATTTATTTTATAGGAATATTGGAAGATCAGTAAATTACTCTTAATGGGTATAATGGAAATTAAACCCAAGTGTAATGGTGGTCTCTGTGATTGATCACTTTAAAGATATCATTTCTAGCAATGGTTCTCAAACTTTAATGCTCATCTGTATCTCCTAAGGACTGTATTAGAACTCGGATTGCTGGGCCCCATCCCTAGACTATCTGATTCAAGAGGTCGGGGACTGGTCTGAGACAAGTTCCCAGGTGATGCTGTTGCTGCTGACCTTGGGACCACACTTTGAGAATCACTGGTATGGGGACAGTAATAATGCTAATGAAATTAGATGGGCCGGTAGCTTGTCCCTGAGAAGGCCATTTCCTAGTCTCAGACTATATCCACAACCCAAAGCAGAGTGGTATCCTGATATCCACCAGGGTCAGGAGTGGTACAGTGGCTGCATAGAGTCATTCCCACTCTTGGGAAAATGGTAGGTCATCTGCCTCTCCTCCTGCCAATACCATGTCATGACAACACACAGCTTAGATGTGCCAGATGCACACATTGTGAACTCTGCAATGATTGAACTCTCCCATTGTGCTAGATGTATGACATAATTGCCCACGTGCTAAATTAAATGAGTCAAATGAACAAACATAAATCAGGATTCCAAAACCAATTAGATAAAATACTCTAATTTGTATATTATGGGGATTGTCCTTACTCTGGGATGTTTTGGTGCCAGAAACTTTGCTGGATTTCTCCTTTCCTTGCAGTGACTGAGAATTCGCTGCAATAACCCAACGAGTTTAAGATTCCTATTTGTCTGGAAATTAAATCACATAGGCTGGTTTGGAAAGCCTTCAGAAATTCTTTCAGATTTGATGCGTCCAGACTTGTACTGGAATATAAAATATTTGATTTAACAAGATCTGTGGGTTCCCAGTGCATAACAGTTTTCAAAAATGTGTTTCTCAGAATACAATTAGGAAAAAATTCCTTTGAAATGCTAAAATTACCTTTTAGTGGTGATAAAAGATGCTGACAAGCCCTTCTAAAAAAAAACCAAAACTTTTAACCTTCATGTTGCTATAATAACATCACTAATTTGTGTGTAGACAAATATCACTGGTCATATTTAAAGAAATCATTAAACTTTTTCAGAGCTATACTTAAGAAAACTACTTTTTAATCTTTCTACTCTAAGGAAAATATTACTTCAAAATTGATGGCGGGAAGGGGGTGGCTAGGTTGCAATTCTTATTTCTTCTTGCTCTGGAGCCTTTTTTGGCTTAGTTTGGAGGAAGAAGCCAAAAAGTTGTAACTGAATACAGAAGCATTTTTTTAAGTTTTAGTTTAAGGAGGAGGGGAAATTTTGGAGCCACTTCTCATAATGAACCTCAAAAAAATCTTGAGACCTATTAGAACTTATTATTTAGTTTATCTTGTTTAATTTTCTTATTTTTAAATTAAGAATGTATATTGCCCATATAAAAATTCTCTTGTTTGTGCATGTATGTATGTGTGTATCTGCTGCAGAGAAGTTCAGTGTGCATTCAGTAATTCCCAGCAAAGCATATGGGAACCTTAATGTCTTAATTGTGCTCTCCTCTGATTGAGTGTGGGTTGAGTCTTAGTCTCTAGGGTCAGCCAGGCCAGTTTTAGAGTCCCAGTGCTGCCAGTTACTAAATGTGACCCTAACAAATCATTCAACCATGAAGTCTGTTTCCACATCTGTGAAGTAGGTATAATCATATTATCAACTTCATGTAGTTGTAGGGTGCTTAGTAAGTAATCTGTGATGTTAGCTATCATTCTCGTAAATTGCACTACCATATTCATTTTCTTTTTGCAAGAAAAATAAAGTAAGGATTCTGAATATGTTGATATGTGATCTGGATAAGAATGCAAGAGGTAGAAATAGTCAGTTGCACCAGTGTTATTTACCTTACATGGTATTTCATGGTTATTTCACTTTGGTCTCTTTGATAAGATAAAATATAAATGTATACCCAAGATCACTTTAAAGTAACAGTATAATTATTAAGGTGCCATGATGTATAAAAAGGTACTTAGAAAACTAAGGTTGGAGAATGAAATAAATTATACCAGTGACTATAAGTTTTTCCTTTTTAATAGCTGTTTTTTCATTACTCCATTGATCCAAAGAGGGAATGTCCTTGTTCCATTAAGATAATTAAATCATTTATCCAATTACTTGACTTATTCAACTTAAGTTCTTAGCCCCTCTGTTGCTTTCTCTTTGGCTGGTTCCCTGTTTCATGACTTTCTAGCACAGTTTTAGTTTTACTTGTTTATTTTTCTACCTTTGTGACCTAGGCTTTAAGTTTAGCTCTTTTCCTTGAAAGTGCTCCTCCTCTCTTTTTTCATGTCTTTTCACAAAGATGAATCCACTTTGTATTTCATATTTTACCCATTTTGTTTTAATAGAAAAATATTTTAAAGTCTTATAAAATAAAATGGTTTGAATAGCCCTTCCAAAATGACATGGTGTTCTGGTTTGAGAAAGTGATCTTTGATAAAGAAAGGTGTATCAAATGTATGTCTGTTCCAACGTTGGGAGGGAAGCTAAGCAATGGGATGTCAGAAATCGGGATAGAAAAAGCCTCCCAAAAGCTGAAGACAACATGAACAAATATACAACTAAGCTCTACTGAATGCAACTTTGTGATACCCGGGATAGGAGGGAAAAAAGTTGTGTGCCTGTGGGTTGGAGAGACCTGGGTCAATAGCAGCTCTTGTTAAAGAGATTTAAGATTTTAGCCAGCCATTTGACATTGTTGGCCATCTCCAATAGCATTAATGTCACAGCTCTCAGAACAAAGGAGATAATCATCCCATTGTTTTCTGCCTTGGTTGGGCTGCTTCTGAGGGCTTGCATTCAGTTCTTGAGCTCCACATTTTCAGAGGGCAAACCAGGGAGGTAAATGGACGAGAAACATCTTTGAGAGATTCTCATCACTGTGTGGCTCATCAGGTTATTTCCTTAGGACAAATTCCCAGAAGTGGAATAGCTGGGTCAAAGTTAGTCTTTTTTTTTTTTTTTTAAAGACTTTGGATACTTATTGCCAAATTGTCTTACCAAGTAGAACTGGACATATTAAAGAAGTTGGATTACCCACCCCCAAGTCAGAGATGTTGTAGAAGGGATTTTGGCAGTGGGTTGTATTATGGACCATGATCTGAGATCCCTTCAAAAATACCATGAGAGTTTTTACATAGGACCAGATGATTATTTTATCTAGAGGTGATGTTTCAGTCTTATCATGTCAGTCATACTGTTGTAGCAAACTAATTGTTAAGAATCTGTAAGGAGGGCTTCCCTGGTGGCGCAGTGGTTGAGAGTCCGCCTGCCGATGCAGGGGACACGGGTTCGTGCCCCGGTCCGGGAAGATCCCACATGCCGCGGAGCGGCTGGGCCCGTGAGCCATGGCCGCTGAGCCTGCGCGTCTGGAGCCTGTGCTTCGCAACGGGAGAGGCCACAACAGTGAGAGGCCCGCGTACCGCACCAAAAAAAAAAAAAAAAAAAGAATCTGTAAGGAAAATATTGCAGAAGATTTCTGCAATCAGAAAGGACTGTAGAGAAAAGAAAAAAGTAAAGGGGGTTCTTTGGGCAGAAGGAAAATGATCACAGATGGAAGCAGAAAGTTGCAGGAAGATGCAATAGAAAGGGTAAGTATGTGAATAAGGTTAAAATAATACTGATTTGATAATTCAAAGATAAAGACAAATACCCCCCACACACACACACAGAGGCATATCTCAGACATATTGCAGGTTCAGTTCCAGACCACCACAATAAAGCAACTATTGCAGTAAAACAAGTCGCACACACACACACAGGACTGTAGAAATTAATCAGTGAAGGGAGATGTAATTCAGGTTGCAACTCAGTCCTGAGTCTCCATGGCTGGTAACTGTTGGCAAATTAACCATTTTTAATAACTTAGATAAGTCGGGCATTTCCAAACTAAGTGAATTGCACTTTCTACACACTACCAGAGCTGGTTACTTCTGCTTCTGGAGAGGATGGAACAGGTAAAAAGTTGCTCTAGATCATGCTCCTGATAGAAAGCTTAAAATGATTTAGCACATGTTTTATCCTCATCACCCAAGGCCTAACTCCAGTGAGATGAGGTAGTGTTTTGATACCATCAGGGCAGTGGATTCCAGCTGCACTGCTGGGGTAAGCAACTTGAACTCCTAAGCCTTAGTTTCTTAACCTGTAAAATGTGATGAATAATTATTGATTATCAATTCTTCTCAAAGAGTTATCATGAAGATTACATGAGATGATATATAGGATGGTACTTTATAATCTAAAATTCTATACAAATATTAGCTGTCACTATCAGCTAATGGAACTTTCAGCCTAAATCTTTCTAATGGATGAAGGAGTGAATAAGCGTCATCAAAGAAATGGGGGCTGATTTTGTTTACTTTTGTCTTCTTAATGTTTGACTCATAGTTGCAACTCACTAAATATTTGTTGAATGAATGCAAGACAATATTTTTGAAATATAGGCTGAACTGGCATAGAGGAACATTTTTTTCCTTGAAAAGGTGTACTTCTTATCTTTGCGGAATAAGTACTGTTATTCATATCTTACAAGTGGGGAAAGTGAGATTCACTGATTCTCAAATCATTCTGATAGCCAGATGCTACAATTTCAGGTAATTTCTAATCACATGTAAAAGGGATTACAGCAAGTACTTTTTTGGTTGTTTAAGAGAAAAAATGAAACAAGTCTGTATAGTATAGTTCTGTTGTATAAAACCATTTAAAGCAAATTGATGAAATATTTTGTCAGACTTTATTTTTATTTATTGACCATTAATAGAAACTAATTTTATTTTATATATAGCCCTCACTGAAGCCTCTGTTGCCAGGAAACTACTTCTGTTATCCATGCCCCTAATATAGCAACTTTGTCTTTGTTTCTATTCTTTGTGCATTGTGTTCAGTCTTAAACTGTGAATATTCCATTAACTGAGAGTTCTGAATAGCCATTGTGTAACTGGAGTGATATTCTGTCTGTGTCAGTTCCATGCATTGTTTGAGAATAAACGTGCTGTTTTATTTCTGATGGGACATCTCTCATTACCACTAATAATATGATGTTATTGAAAAGGTAAGCATATGAATAAACCTCATAAGTGCTTTGTGCATTGTTGAAACATATAATCTTTCATTTTAGGATTGCGTGATTATACATATTTCTATATTTTCAAACGGAAAGTAGAACCACCAGTGTCTAATCCTTGGGCTTTAGGTGAGAAGTATCAGTGAAATTGAATCCAGAATTATCTGTTTATGAGTGCTTTGTTTGGGAGAGGTTCCCCCCACTCCCACTGCTTTTTTTCCCATCAGAATCTCAAATTAGTCTGTGGTCCAGAAGTGTTGAGGGACTCTGACCTAACAAATTCATTTCAGCCCTGGTAGCTTGTTTGATCTCTGGAAAGTGATATAAAACACCTAGACTGGTATGGGGTACTCATAGGTGCTAAACAGGTATATGTTGGAGACCTGATCAAAATAACAGGTTCTCTTCTTATCTATAATACATCATGGTTGGTGAGCCCCTAGAGGACACAGTGTGTGCTTTACTCATTCCTTGGCATCCTGACTTCTCACCTCTGTCTCCCCATGTAATAAAATATGCACGTTCTATGTCAGAGTAGAAGTCTTTTTTTTTTTTTTTGCGGTACGCGGGCCTCTCACTGTTGTGGCCTCTCCCGTTGCAGAGCACAGGCTCCGGACGCACAGGCTCAGCGGCCATGGCTCACGGGCCCAGCCGCTCCGCGGCATGTGGGATCCTCCCGGACCGGGGCACGAACACGCGTCCCCTGCATCGGCAGGCGGACCCTCAACCACTGCGCCACCAGGGAAGCCCTAGAAGTCTTTTTTTGATTAGCATTCCCCATTCATACAAAATTGCTTGAGCACATGTCCTCCAAATAGACACTTATTTATAAATTATATACTTATGCATGTCTGTATTGAGGATACATTGTTTTTGCTCAGATTGTTTTATGCTGATGATATAAAACACATAATAGCAATGTTAAAATAAGAAAGATGAAAAGCAGTATTTTAAAATGCATTGATAACTTTGATGGCTTCATATTAAGTAATATCTAAAAAGGTACACCATATACTTATTGCTTCTCATTCCTACTTTTGGCCCCCTCATGATCTGGGCTTGTACCCAGCTCTGGCTTTTCATGGCTCCCCTCCCGCTTCTAATATCCTTTCAGCAGATGTCCTCACTGGTAACTGCTTATTCTCTATGCTTAATTCAAACTCCTGAGAGTCAGACTCTCATTTAGCTAGTTCACCTAATCATGTCAGGTCAACTCATGTGAATCTCTTTGATAGCCTTATTTTTGGCTTCTCCTGGAAAGTCACTCTGTTCCCCACAGGTGGCTTAAGCAAGTGGGAGACAGAGTCACTGGGCACAAGTGTGGCTGCTCAGACAGCTTCAGTGAAAAGGGGCCTGGTGAGGCTGGAATGGTGACTGGCCTCACCTTTACACAAATATGCCTGTAGGTCTAAAAGAGACACCAAAATCTGACTTCCTCTGTTTTTCCTTTGCAAATCCATGCCTATATCCTTTTGAAGAACACTAGGCATATTAGGCAAAGTTTTTGTAACTTAAGTAAACCAGAGAGCTGGAGACCATTTACTCCTATAAAGTTCTGCCCCACCCATCCACCTATCCATCCACCTTTCCTGTCTAGTTACTACTGGGGAGAAAATGATAGCAGCTCCATCTTTAAGAATTAACCTGTTGTTCTTGGATTGGGAAATAATGGTTTCATGATTGCTTCCATTCAGCCTCATGCAGACAGGAGTTTAAAGATTCCTTCTACAGAACACAACTCATTTCTTCTAAGTCCCTTCTGAGTAGGTTGGAGTCAACAAGGAAAATTTTTGCAGGATTTCCTCGTTTGGAAGTGCCATATAAATGAAGCCATGGTTGGGAATGTGAAACCTATGTATACATGCATGGGAATGTTTTCTTTTGAAAAGCAGCATGCTGGGTCCCTTCCTTGCAGAACTTTAGGTCAGTGTTGCCCCATTTTAAAGCCTGTTTGCCACCTGGAGCAATGCATGAGCTTGTCAGAGTCAGACCTTCTCATGTGAATATGTTTCTGCATATGTTTTATAACTTTAAGTGGCCAAGTGTTATTGAATTTAGAGTTAATTTTTAAAACTGCGTCAGAACTGTCCAGCATAAACAAAGTTTATAGTCTCCAAAAAAGAGAGAGGAAGAGAGAGTACTAACATTTATTGAATGCCTAAGTTCAGCACTTTGTGTTCTCTGTTTCATTTAATCTTCATGCTCCCATCAGGTAACTATGATTGTTCCCACTTTGCAGGGGGAAACAAAGATCAGAAGTTAAGCAATTTGACTAAAGTCATCAACTAGTCAACTGTGAGGTAGAAGGTGACCCTGTATGAGGATAGCTTGCATTTCTCTTAACGAACTCTATGCCAGGTATGGTGATAAGCATTTTAACATGCATTATCTTATTCACTTTCACCACATTTAAGCCTAAGAGGTTTTAAAAATCAGTCTCTCAAGACTATTTTTAGATCAAGGACAAACACTATTAAAATGTTGATGTATTTTCCTTCCAGTCATTTGTACATATTTTTGTATAATCTCTTCAACTTCATTCCCATTTTCATGTAACATTATAAATGAAACATTTCCTCATAATAATATTTTCATAAATATGTTAAAGTCTATAGTAATTTAATAATAGTTTAAGTTTCTGATGCTTTGCTGTTATAATAGTGGGACAGTGAATGTATTTGTGCCTAAATCTGTGGGTGGTTTTATTTTTAAGCAGTTTCTTAGTGTGTATTATTAGAAGCAAAATTATAGGGTCAAAAGTTAGAAACATTTATTTTTAAAACTTTTACTGCTTTCAAGGCCCTTGATACATTTTGCCCAACTGATTTTTTAAAAAATGAGACCATTTTCTACTGCCATGGCAGTGTGTGAGTGCCTGTCTCCCTGTAGACCTATAGCCCCTGGGGGAGGGACAGATGGTTCCCGTTCTCCTCTATCCAGCTGTGGTGCTCCATCCTGGATCGACTGCACTGTGGGGTGTTGGGAGGCTGGTAGGGCAGAAATCTCTTCTCAGTCTGCCTGACACCAAGTGTTTGCAACTGTTTGACGCACTCTGCCAGTCCTCCTGCTGTGCCTCCATTATGTCCACTGCATTTTGCAAAGCATTGTCTTACTTATATCCACTCAGAATGTCACAGTACTTGACCTTGTTTCTAATTGTATTCACTTTTACGTAGACTTACAAGAGATTTATCTCTTTGGATTTTTAAACAAGTTTTGGATTTACCATTTCTGTTTTTTTCTGTTTAATGCATTCATTGTTGCTGAAGTATTTTGTTTTGTCATAATTTTTTTTAAACAAATGAGTGTTTTTGCTCATTTGGAGCTGTAGTCCACTTATTTTGATTACTTAGGGCTTGCATTTATCTCTGTGCTCGCCTTGACCAGATCCCATAAGATTTGATAATTAGGGTTTCTGTTTTTATTCATTTTATGCCTTTCCAATTCTAATTCATTTTGCTATTTTCAAAACAGTCTCATATTAGGATTTATATTTCTTTGAAACAATAATTATTTGGGAGAATAGTTTCTTTTTCTTCATGTATTGAGTTTTTGTTTAAATGCCTGTTATTTATTTCTGTGATGGTTTTGTTGTAATATGCTTAGAGTATGGTCTCTCCTTGCTGCTTTGCAGAATGTATTGAATTTTTCATATATATACTTATATATCTATAAATATATGTGTGTATATGGGCATTTGGGAAAGATGTATCTCTGTAAAGTTAACTTAGACTTAATTTTTAAAATTTGTACTGTATCTTCATTACCATGACAATATGATATCTTTAGCATGCCCTGAATATGAAGCCTTGGCTTGTTTTCCTATCATGGTTAACAGTTTTGGGATAACTGAGTCTCACTATCCGGCTGCACTGTTACCCAGTGGGCCCAACTGGGCGTACAGCCTGTGATATGGAAAGAAATCAAGACTCAGGTCCCTAGAAACCTAATCTGTGACCTAGACCTTGTCCCTGAGGTACTCTGACTAGAAAATTAATCTGTTAGAGGAAGTTTCATCATCATAAAAGACAGAAATAGGGCTTCCCTGGTGGCGCAGTGGTTGAGAGTCCGCCTGCCGGTGCAGGGGACACGGGTTCGTGCCCCGGTCTGGGAGGATCCCGCATGCCGCGGAGCGGCTGGGCCCGTGGGCCATGGCCGCTGAGCCTGTGCGTCCGGAGCCTGTGCTCCGCAATGGGAGAGGCCACAGCAGTGAGAGGCCCGCGTACCGCAAAAAAAAAAAAAAAAAAAAAAAAAAAAAAAAGACAGAAATAATTTTCTTAATGCTGTTGATAAAATCTGGGCACATCCTGCTTCACACTATTTATTATAGAAACTGAGCATTAGAGACTTACTTTCCTTTTTAAAACCATCTGCCTCCGTTAACTTATATTAATTTTCATATATACTAAGCACTTGAACATTTGTTTTTTGGAAGTTTTGGGAATATAGTCAATATATATGTGTGAATTTAATAGTTATTTAAGACTCCTTGTATTAGTCCTTCATGAGACTTCGTAAATATGTTTAATGTCTGCATAATAGTTTAACAATAATTTAAGTTTCTGACTTTTTTTTTTTAATACTCCTCTCTTTTCTTTCTTTTTTTTTTTCGATGTTGGGGGTAGGAATTTATTTATTTATTTATTTATTTATTTTTGCTGTGTTGGGTCTTCGTTTCTGTGCGAGGGCTTTCTCTAGTTGTGGCAAGCGGGGGCCACTCTTCATCACGGTGCGCGGGCCTCTCACTGTCGCGGCCTCTCTTGTTGAGGACCACAGGCTCCAGACGCGCAGGCTCAGTAGTTGTGGCTCACGGGCCCAGCTACTCTGCGGCAGGTGGGATCCTCCCAGACCAGGGCTCGAACCCGCATCCCCTGCATTAGCAGGCAGATTCTCAACCACTGCGCCACCAGGGAAGCCCCAAGTTTCTGACTTTTTGCTGTTACAGTAGTAGGGCAATGAATGTATTTGTGCCTAAATCTGTGGGATTTTCTTGAACGTTGTTTCCTTAGCGTATATTAGTAGAAGGGAAATGAATGGGTTAGAAATTACAACTCTGTGTGTGTGTGTGTGTATATATGTGAGTAAAATAACTGGAACCACACGAAAGACCCTTGATGCATTTTACCCAATTGCTTTCTTTTCAAAATGGAAAACTTTCCACTCCCATGGTGGTGTGTGAGTGCCTGTCTGCCTGTAGACCTAGCCCCAGGGTGGGATGGATGGTCTGGGCCCCTCCACCCAGCTGTGGTGCTCCATCCCAGACCAACTCTGCTGCAGGGTGTTTTGTGTGACAGGGTGGTGTCATGTGTCTTCTCCACAAGAAAAGGCATTGTTACCAAGGCAAACAGTGACACTTGATACAGCTATGTACACACCAGAGCTGGAGAAAAGCTTTACCTGAGGGATTGTTGACAATTGCTAGAGGTTGTGGCAGTGCAGAAGTTACATAGTTTTCCTTTGGCAACACGTGTTAATGGATTTGTTGTAATGTTGGAGCCCTACTTAAATGAAAATTCTGAACACTTACACTGGAAAAATATAAAATAAAAAGCTTAGTCGGGAATGCATTGCTTAAAATTTAGCAAATGAGATCACAAGTTGTTAAAGTAGGTTGCTTAAAAAAAAAAGGTAAGGAAATAGCTCTAATTTGCTTTTAAATAAAAAAAATATTTATAAGAACACATTTTTAACAAGAAACAATGACCAAGATATGTTCTCTGGTCCCTGGGCACTTATAATCTCATGTAATTTTACATTTAGCGACTTAACACAATTCTTTTTTTTTTGAATGGATGCCGAAATGCCATTGGGGCAGAGTCTCAGCTGAGAAACTTAGACACATAGAGATTAATTAAATGGAAATAATTTTGTTTAAAAGGCAGTGCATGGATTCTTCAGGGAAAAAGAAATATGGAAAATTTTATAGGAAAATGCTTAATAAGTATCTAGTAAAGATTCAGATTTCGTTCTTCAGCTTCTTGTCTCATAAAATTAAGTCCTAAATTCACCAAGCAATGTTCTTTCCAGTTTACCTTTGGGTCTATGTATGGAAGAACTTGGAATTTCAGTTAGCTTCGTAATTTCAGTTAGCTTTAATGAGAGGCTCAGAGTAGAAAGCTAGGAGGAGTTGCCTATAAGGGTCAGGCAGGGAGATTAATGGGGTTGTGCCCATCCACTTCTGCTCTGTGCTACCAGGATGTTTGCCAGGGTAACCTGGTTTGTCTTCATAGTGAAAGGAGTCATCTTATCCTACAGAAGTATGAATCACTGATGCATCACCAGCAGCATCTTGCCTTGGTCCTTGGGCTACAAATATTTGAAAGGCCCACCTCAGACCCACTCCTCTCTTGGGAAAGGTAACAGAAGTTCTATGCCTGTAACATCCCATAAAGGCTAAGGAGCAGAAGGAGGGTGAGTGGGCAGGGTGCCAGCTGTCTGTGCTGAAATACCAGAGCCTGGACTCTGATAATTAATGAGGTTTGAGAGAACATTTTCTTGGCGTACTCTACTGCCTGACCCAGTTGACTGGGTCACTCTGGGGAGATGGGCCTCGATTCCTGCTCTTTCCTCCCAAGATTGCAGTCTGGCATTTATGTGATTGTTAGTATTGAAATGAACACCTGTACCATCCTATTCTTGACAGGAGGAAGCCTTTATATCTTGTAATTCTCTATTGAACGTACTCTCTTTTTTTAAGCATATATATTTTAAAAATTTGAAACCTGTGTATATTTGCTCTGTCATTATACACATAGTGGAAGTTGATTGAAAAAAAAATTTTTCTTCATGAGGAAGAATCAAAAGCATCTTCTCAGTATTCTGAATTTTGAGAAGGCTCACATTTGCTAGGCTTTATCTTTTTTCACGGATAAAGATTTCTTCTGTCTTTTCTGGTGAATGTGGGATATCAGATACTTGTCTTAAATGTTACAAACTACTTCAGTTAAAGCAGTCAACAGTATTATAAAAGACAAGGCAACAGCTGATGCTTGGTAACATCTTTAAAATTACATATTAATAACTTTCAATCAGATTTACAATACTATGGATGTAGGTAGTCTCAATTTACATATGGAAAGTTAAAGCACAAGTTAGTACAGTACTTGCCTGAGATGTCACATGATTGATGACAGAATCTATATTCTTAGTCCTTTATGTAAGAAGAGACTTCTGTTTTTATATAATAAATTAATTGGGTAAGATAGTGTTCTAGTTAATAGCAAGGAATACGTTTAACAAACGGTTCTCAAAGTATGATCCTGAACCAGCATCGTTCGCATTGTCTGAGAGCTTGTTAGATACTTAAATTTTTAGGGTTCACCCCAGACCTCACGAATTAATCCCTGGAGGTGGGAGTCCTGCATTTTGTGTTTTTAAAAGGCCTTCCTCATACTTGTGATGCACTCTATAAAGTTTGAGAACCACTGGCTTCATGTAGTCTTTCCATAATTGTTTGTATAGTTTAAATGCTTGGGGTTGCTGAGGTGATGCACCTCAGGCAGGAAGCAGTGGGGCAACCTCCCTAGCGGCCCCAGCATAGATGACCTTAGCAGGCCCTCAAAACCTGGCTTTCAAGGTCCAGAGAGAAGGTGGGTCAGGAGATGGAAGAGGAACTAGTACTTGGGCTGCCTGTGCTATGCCAGGCACGAAGGTGGCTTTCCACGAGGTCTCTTGCATTCAGTCCTCACCCCAGTCAGGTGTGTGCTGTTAGGATGTTCCTCGTACTTCATTGGTACTGAACATCTTCTAGTTGTAATCTCATTCTCATCCATTTGCTTTGGTTCTTTGATGAGAAAGTTGATATTCCGTTTCATTTTGGGAGCTGTGCGTTGGCTCCTAGGGCATGCAGTTTGTGCCTGAGAAATAGAAAGCTTCCTGCTAAACTGGGTGCTTCTTCCTGGAACAGCTGTTTTACTTCAGGCATGTCCGGAGAAGGGGAGGAAGGGCTTTGTTTCTCTTGTAAAGTATTGTATTCCCTGTATCTAAGGTAAGGTGCTTGGTAAACAACTGTTGATACTGCACATGGTTGTATCATCTCCTAAAGAGCTTGTGTCCCCTTCCAACTCACTTCTGTTTGTTTAAGGCAGTGGTTCTCAAATTGTCATCCCCCGTTTCAGCAGCAGCTGTCCCGCTCCAGACCTACTGAATCAGAAACTCTGAGGTGGGGCCAGTAACCTGTACTTTAATAAGTGATTGCCATTTATGCTAACATTTGAGAACCACTCGTTTTAGGCAAGAGGCATAGGTGTTTGGTTTGTTAAGATGGTACCTTCTCTTATAATTTTCCAGGAAAGTAAAGATGATTCACATTTAAACTTTGGGATTAAGGGCACATTGAAAATAATATGGCATCCTTCAAAGCAGCTGACCAAGAGCGGACTACCGATGGCTACCTGCTCACACACCCTTTCCTTGCTCAGAGTCCCAGCGAGGGGGACTTCCTGCCAGCTCATCCCCAGGTCACCCCCAGATGTGGTCCCTTCCTCCACAGAGAACTAAAAGACGAGAGAGAAGTGCTAGAGGGTATAGAGCTTTCCATCCTGGGGCTTACTGTTGAAAGGGCAGAACTGAGCCAAGTGGTAACCCCATCAGAGAGGAAATCACTTTCTGATCTGATCATTAAAAAAAAAAAAAAATCAAACTTTTGCTTTCTTTGCTTTAAGTGAAAATATTCTTCCTACTTTATGTATCTAGATACCAAGTAAGGAAGTTGCTTTGGATGACTGAACGCTCCTTATTCCATACGCAGTCTCTCAAGTGTAACTTTCTGGGGTTTGTTTGGCCTGTGCCAAACAATGGAGGGTAAACAATTACATATATTAACGATATAGTTTACACGGATAGTAGTTAGTCAGATATTTCATTTCTGATTGATTAATCCTAAAAGAGAAAAGCGTTTTTCTTGAGCCCTCTATACAATATTTAAAAAATTTGATATACATATCTATTTTATTTTTTTCCCTAGGATTGTATCACAGTTTGAGTATATCTCATTGTTGATTAAAAAAATGCATCCATAAACAGCTAGGTTTATACATTGTCACAACATCGATGCAAGTTCTTAAGGAAAAATCAAGGGTGACAATTGAAAATAAAATACCCATTGCCAAGTAGGACCATTCTTTACCATTTCAAGGACTTGTGCTTGCATGTTTATGGGAGAAATTATTCCAGACCCTACCAGTTCTCTGTCAGAAAACATAATATTCTGACAACCGTTTTCTCCTACCTATGTGTAACATTTATTTGAAATGTTGACCCAAGCTACTTGGGCTTGCATAGGCTTGATATCTTAAAATGCAAGGGGTGGGCACTGAGAGCAGAGCACATTCATGACTCTCGGAGTTTTGCTATTATGTCTTGATTTAATAAAATGTCCGCAGCTGAAAGTAGGAGTAGAAATTGGCTGTACACAGGTTTGAATATATATTTTTTAATATATTCAGGTAGAGTATTCAGCCTGCAAGCCTAGGAGAATGGGTTTCAGTGAGGCAAAGTTTGGCAGGGAGGCACACAGAAATGGAGGGACGAGAGAGTCTAGTCAGTGGGGAGCTGTTTCTAGTTGAGGGCCTGGACTCTGCTGTACATAGTCCAGCGGGGGAGTCCTTCCCTGCTCCACACCCCACCCTGGGTCTACTACCCTCTGGTCTGATTCAGCACTCACCCAGCACACCGTGTTATTAGCTTGATAACATGGTAACAGGGAAAGAATGGTATTCAGTTGGGAATCTTTGACTGCAAGGAATAAAACCAACTTAAGGAACATTTTGTCAGGATACTGAAGTACTCCAAAGAATCCAGGATCCTCAGAGACAAGCTAGAATCAAAAACAGGAAAGCACAAGGAATTGGAAAGACTCTGTGTGTTGGCCCAGCTGCCCTCAGCTTTATCTTCACCTTTCTGCTGCAGACCAGCTCTGTCTGCAGAGCTGTTCCCAGGTGCACCTGCATCCAGACCCTGGCTGGCAGCTCCTCAGCCCCCATCTCTAAGCCCCAGAGGAGGACAGATTTGCCCAGCCTGGATCTGAGGTCTTTAAGTGGTCCATTGAGCCATGGTGGGCGAGATGTGTGTGCTCTGAGAGGCAGCATGGGAGGCCCACCTCTGACCCTGTGGCTGGCTCAGAAAATTCCAAAGAAGGGAGTAGTTTGCATAGAGGGGACAAAAGCCGGTCCCCACACACACACCATTAACATGCTGCTGTGTGTTTATGCATTAGCCCCACTCTGGGGGAGTAATCATCTTTGGCTCCAAGAAAATCTGGATGTTAGACCTGAAAAACTTTGGGCCAGACTGAATCAGGGTCATGAATTGTGGTGAATTTTCCAAAGTGACTCCACTCCATGAGGCCTTGTGGCTATCAGCCTCAGATGCCTCCGGAGACCCCTGTCTCTGTTAGTGCAGACCCTTTAAATAGCAGTGGTGATGAGCAAGGCTGGGTGTTCCTGGGGAAATGCCTGCATAACGCAAAAGCCTCATGAATCTCTGCTCTAAAAGCTTTCTTTATTCTGAATGACATTCTGACCCACTGATAGAAGCCAATGAAGTGAAACTAATTTTGTCAGAAAAATATGTAGGTTACTAGATCTTAACCCTTCTTCCTTCATTTGTTTGCTCAGTTGTTAATTTGAATTGGGAATGACTGTTAGTCCACAAACTCAGTAGTGCAAGAAATAGTGCATTTTCCTGAATCAAATTAGTTTTGTCTGTAAGCTTCTGCTCCCCTGGGGTAGCAGGAAAGTAACCTTGGTAAGGCTTGGATCTCTTTCCTACACCTCTCTCCCAGGGGGTCATGCCAAGGTTCCAGACTCTGACTACATGTCATGAGGGCAGGAAAGCGCCCTGGGTCATCTGTTCACACCGTCCCTGCTGCTTCTGGGCCATGTTTGAGGCTGGGGAGGATGCTTTGTCACAGCCAGCAGACCAAGCTCAGCATCTGGCCATTCTCTTGGGGCTCCGGCACGCATCTGGGGGTGCTGCCAGGGAGCAGGTATGGCCTTCAGCTGCTCTGAGTCTCACACTCACTCTCCTCTAAGAATCTCCTCTTAGTATGAAGGGGGGTGGGGGTGGGAGATGTTTCTCTCTTCTCAAACCCTTTCCTCCTTACGGAAGCCCAACCCCAGCCTCCCTGAAGCAGGAAAGCAGAGCCCTCTCCCCACGTGAATGAGGAGAGTCCAGAGAGAAAACATCGAGGAAGCCTCCTAGCCAGTAACTCTCCAAGTGCTGGCTGCAGCAGGCGGTGTGCAGGGCTCTGCCTCCTGTGCGGCCACTCAACAGCGGTCGCCTGTGGGCAGAGCCCCGCTTTGAGGCATCACCTGCTCTTCCTCGTGGCTGCTGATTTATGGGTGGCTGTACCTGCCCCTAACTGGCAGCAGTTTGAGGCATTTGTTGTTTGGATGTTTCTAAAGCCAGTTTGTAAACCTGTTTACTCCAGAAGAGTAGCCTTCAAATTCTTAAGCATTTCTATAAATCTTATTGAATTTATAAAAGTATGGGGGAAAGATTTCCTTTTCCCTTTTCTGGCAGTGGAGAATTTAGTTCTGCTAATATTCCTGCCGAGAAACTTACCTACCTGGCCCCCACACATGCACTTCTGCCTTCAGAATT
Source organism: Hyperoodon ampullatus (assembly GCF_949752795.1). Taxonomy (NCBI): domain Eukaryota; kingdom Metazoa; phylum Chordata; class Mammalia; order Artiodactyla; family Ziphiidae; genus Hyperoodon; species Hyperoodon ampullatus. Next base: position 75,138,813 of record NC_136919.1, on the reverse strand, counting down.
CTCAGTGACTAGACTAATTGTGAGTGCATCCAGTTTCAATGATCAGCTACCTTCCTTTTGCCATTGTTTTAGATGCTGCCTTGGCCACAGCACAACTAATGTATGAAAAAATAAAAACATTTTGGAAGTATATATTTAGGATTAAATCAAGGGGAATGGTATAGAAGATGGCAAAGCTTGCACAAAGCATTAATATAAAATATGTGGTCTTGGGCAATCAGCATATTACGTAGGAACTGTGAACGCCTCTTCATCTAGAATTTCAGTACAAGCTGTGCATAAAATATTTATACAGCACAGTGCTGCTTCACCCCTGACAAAAACATAGGTTCGGGTGTATGCTGTTACTACAGACATCGCTACATGTAAGCAGCTGAAGCACCTTTAAGGGTATTTGGAATGTTAGAAAGTAAAGTGTCTGTCATGGGGTTCAGTTAATAGTGACTGATGAAGTGGCCTTGGTTCCTAAACAGAAATGTGTATCTTGTTGCCAGAATGGCACTTAATAGTAAAGGCACATCATAGAGGAGAGAGAAGAAGACACGTCACTAATGTGAAACTTAAAGGAATAGATGGTGTAGGAGCTAGTAACCTCGTTTACTGTTGGTGCAAGGGCTAGAGTAGTCCCCGGGATGACTTTTAAGAAAGAAATGTTACTAAAAACACAGCTGAGAATAATTCTGTAACCAAGCCTTTTTTAGGATCAATGCAGAGCTCATTTGTAAAATAAAAATCTAATTGTTACTTTACTAACTATGCATGCCTATTACATCTCATCTGCAAAAGAGGACTGATAACACCTGCCTAATGGGCTCATTGTAAGGATCAAAAGAATAAGGCATTTTAGTAAGTACTGAGTAAGAAACAGCATTTTTTGTTTGTTTTTTGAGTTTTTGCTTGCTTTAACAATAATTACTTCCATTCATGACTTTACATGTCTTTTCTTTAATCCTCGAAGTAGACCAGTGAAGATAAAATTAAGTATTGGAACTATTTGCAACACATGTCAAAGTTCATACATAGTATCCTTATATAAGGATGCCTCTGTATCCTTGTGGTAGAGATCCTTTCTGGCTCTAATAGGCTGGAATTGGTTGGTTTTGTTCCTGATAGCCAAAGGTTCCCAATTAGTATACCATCTTCTTTGCATTATTAGGGTACCAAGTTAATAATATCCTTCATAGATGAAGAGATGCTACAAATGAATAATATGAACACTGTAGCAGAAAAACAAAGGGCATATACAACAAGTGCAGAAAAGTAAAAAAATGTTCAACCTCAGAGATATGCTAATAAAAGTGAACTTTTGGAATCTATAAGATAGGATAATTTAAAAATTAATACTACCCAGTTTTAGAGGGAATATGGAGAAGTGTACCACTTATATACCACTCATATACCACTAGAGCACAAATTGGGTGAAACATCCTGTAGGACAAGCTGTCAGCAATATCAAATGCATATCTTTTTCATACGTTTGACCCATGACTTTATCGCTAGCACATACTTAATGGTGTGTTTGAGGATATCCATCTCAGCTTTATCTACATAACCAAAAATTGGAAGTGACTTAAATGCTTCAGGGGGGTTTATTAAAATTGATTATTGTACATTCATTAAAAATAAAGGCATAGGAGGCTAATAAGTGACACAACACTTCCATCAAAATAAAAATAAATGGGAAAAGTAGGTTACAAATAATGCCTAGAATTCACTTTTAGTAAAAATTACATATGCTTACACATTTGTTTATTATGTCTATAGATGTGTGATGCAAGCATACCAAAGTAGAAGGAAAAGTCAAAAATGCTAATGATGCTTATAATTTTTTTCTTTATTTATATTGGATTGTTGTAAACTTTTGGTAAAGAACAAGCACTACTTTGACGGAAGAAAAAGCATTTAAAGTTATCTTTTGACAATTCGGATCTATTATGTAGGTTACCCAGAGGTAGTAATATGGAATCTGACCTGAATCTGGATTTTTGCTCTGTTGATCGGATACATTTCAGTGTCTATTTTCTTTTTCTTTGTTAAATAAATAACTATCATTTACCTAGAGCAGGAAAATATAATTTAGATGTTCTGACTTGATAGCATATAGCTGTTGAATGGTTCCGCAAGGTCTCTTAGAGAACCAAAACCAGGCACACAAGGATGGTGTCAGGAGAGAGAGGTTGGAAGGGTTTCCATTAAATTATTTTCAGTAGTCAAGCTCTGTGCATATGGAAAGGCAAGGAGCAAGGGAATAATAGTGAGAGTTTTTATCAGGCTGGTAAGTAAACTTCAGGGCAGAGAATGACCAGCATAAACCCTTTGGCTTGATAACCACAATTCTTAACAGGAAAGTCTCTGCTTGTCTCCATTTGCCCTCCTGGCTTCTTTTCAATCCCCTGCAGTCCACATCCTGGACCAGCCCTATGGAAAATTGTCCTCAGGGGTCACCAGTGACCTCCTTAATAATTGTTATATCCAGTGACATCTTGTTAGTTCCCATCCACAGCGCTTGAAGTCCCTTATCTTTCTTTGGGTTGATGTGCCTCTCCACCCCCATGGTTATCCTCCCGCCTCTGTAAGCACTCTCTGTCTCCTTCATTGGTTCTTCTTCCTCCATCTCCCTGAACCTTCACTGTGTCTTCTACTAACTCCCCTTAGAACCTTTGTTTAGTCCTAGTGGTTCAACCGTCATCTTTTTTGAGGTAAAAGTCTAGCAGCCAGTCTTTCCTTACTGTGAGTCATTCCTGCTGCTGCTTGGAGTTCAGTCATAAAATGGTTTTTGGAATTAGAATGTGTTGGCTTTGACTCAAAATCTACAGGCATTGGAGATACTTAGAAGTCATCTCTTGCTCTAGGAGAAGGCCCCTGGATTGTCTATGAATGGCCTATTTATTGATGATGGAATAAGCTCCTTGTGTGAGCCTCTCCACACAAACAAAAATAGTGGAGCTAACAACGGAATCTTGGGTCAAGGCACAAAGGCTTATAAATTTCAAAGAGCATTTGTAGAGCTGATGCAAAAAATACCAGGTTTGTAGAAACTTTGATGTAGCCCGTGCCAAAATGACAAACTAAAAATAATCAGAATAGTCGCTTTCCAGCTGGAGAGCTAAGCTCAGTAAACTAAAAACAATGGCCAGTACCATTGAGACACTGTGTGAGTTAAATTATCTGGAAGGTGGGATCGCTGAGTCTGTGAACTCGAGATAGGCCTTGACAGAGGGGATAAGAAAAGCTGTATCTTGCACGGGGAATGACAGTTGCAAAATCAGGGTGTAGGAGTATGTGTTCTTTGGAACATAATAAGACTAAGACAGAAGGTGTTTGTTGGAAGCCAGAGGAAGATAAGATAAAGTAGGGCCAGATTATGGAAGAGCCTGAAAGTCAGCAAAGGCGTTTACATTTAATGGAAGAGAAATGTATTACCACTGTGGATATGGATGTAGGAGAATGCTAGACTTGGAGATGGGAAGAACAAAGAACTTCAGAGTTGGAGGTATCCTATATGGTGGGGTGGGAATGACTGATATTTGTTGTACATCCTGTATGTCAGGTGCAAGATCTCATAGTTCTTATTCTTACAACAACCTTAGAGGTAGATGATATCATTTGCATTTTATGTATAATAAATGAGCTCTGAGGAAATATAATTTGTCTGAGTTTTTAGAGTGACTGGGCCAGGATTCAACACATCCGACTTCAAAGCACAATGAGGATGGAGAACATTGAAATCAGTTCTTGATTTTACAGTTAAGAAAACTGAGACCCAGGAGACAGGGGACTATCCAGGGTTACCCACATAATGGAATGAAAGCAATTGGATGGGTAGTGTTCTGCAGAGGGAGGCCAGGTTAGAGGCTGCTGTTGTACACAGGTGGGGGTACCAGAGAATTTGGTACTAGTGCAGACATAGGAGTGAAAAAAAAAGTAGAGAGCAGTAGGACGGACATGCAAGGGAAAGTGGCAGTGGACTGATGTTGGAATGGGCAATGATGGAGAAGGCTGACGTGAAAACAATCCCAAAGTTTTAATCCAGGGGAACTGCCACTCACAAAGAAAATCCTCAGTGGAGCTAGTTTTCAGAGAAAGGCCATGTATTTCTTATGGGCTTGTCTGATTCTGAAATGACAAAGATACCAAATATAAAAATTGATGGTATTCATGAGCTGACTTATGTACATATTGATGGATACATGGAGAGCAGTAATGGAAGTGAAGGTGAAAGGATGTGAGGAACCAGCCCTTTTCTTTGAACTGGTGGTGAGACACCCTAGAGTTAATGAGTAACTTTTACCTAAAGCAAAGGAGACTCAACGTTTGCATGATATCCTAGGTTCTTTTTTATTCTGGCCTACACCTTCCACCCACAACCGGAGAATGACTTAACCATAATAAACTGCATAGCTGCCTCTAGTAATTGATTCCCCCTCTCCTGTTGGAAAGGAGTATTGCCCCATCACATTTCCCTCAATGAGACTCTTTTTTTCTTTCAGAATGATTGTCACTGTACTGGATGGACTGCTGAGCTATTGAATTACTTCTGTCTTTTGACCACACTAGGAAATTGTCCATGGAGTTGAGATATTTATTGCAGTAATTTCTGGCCTTACATACTTAGGTAAGGTATACTTTTTTCCATATAACTATCATGAAGTTGTCATGCTTTTCTTCTTTAACTTTACTTTGTAAGAGGCATTAATCTGTTCTTTTCTTCTACCTTTTATGCTCTAATAATCACTTCAGAGTGCTCTTAATCTTCAAATATATGAGTGCAGAAAAGACTTTTATATAATGAAATATGAGCAAGCTGTTTGAAGAATAAAGGGGGAAATGTATTACTCTTCAGATTAAATCAATAAAAGTACCCCATTTCCTTAAACACAAGATGCATAGACTGGATTATACTAGAGAAACTTAATAAATTGAAAGGAGTATTTATTATTAAGTCTACTTGAAAAAATGAAGATACTTAAGTATTAATATATTGCTGGCTTTATTCAAGTAAAGAAAATTTAGAAAATACAGGGAATTTAAAAGAAAAAAATGTGTTATTTCACTTCCAGAGATAACCAGTGTTAAAATTTTACTGCATTATTTATATTTGTTTTTACAAATATTTGTAATGGGGTGTGTGTGTCGTGTTAACTTGCTATATTTTTGCAAATGAGAAACATTTATCACATGCTTGCTCCATGCCAGGCTCTGTACCAGCTCTGTACCAACCCCTTTACATACATTAATTTATTAATTCTCACAATTCTATGAGGTTGGTGCTTTCTTATCCCCATCTGTACACAAGAAAATTGAAGCTCAGAAAAATTAAATAACTTGCCCATGCTCACATGGCTGGTAAACCCACTCAGAACTTGAACCAGTCAGATGCCAAAGCCCATACCAACAGGCGTTTTTACATACTTCTTTTCCTTGACGATGTGCTTATACCTTTTTTCCTGAAGCATCATTTTACATGACTATATGGTGTTCACTTATGTGGGTATGCAATGGTTTCTCTACCCCATCTCCGTTTGTTGGACATTTATTTGTTTTTCGTGATTTAGTTTTAGAAACAACATTGTAATAACATCTTTTGTGCACATCCATGATTATCTCTCTAGGGCAGATTGCTGCGAGTGGCATTGCTGAGTCAGCCACAGTGTGGGAATGTATCCTTCAGTATATGATGCATTCTGCTAATTGCCTTCTCGAAAGGTTGTACCGGTTTATATTCCCACTAGCAGAATATGGAAGTGCCTGATGACCCTAAGCCTTCAACGACATTGGTAGTTGGCAATTGAATAATTTTGTTTGCCTTCTTAAAAGAGTCCAGGTGTCCTTGGTCAGGTCCACCTTCTTGCCTCTAACCCTCTAGAGCCATAGCCTCCTGACTGGTTTCTCTCTCTCCACTGTAGACCTCCCTTTGTCACTAAAGGAACTGCAGGACAATGGGTGAGAGCATGGGCTCTAGAGGTAGATGCCTGGGTTCAAATCATGGCAGTACTGCTCTGCCTTAGTTTCCCCATCAATAAAATGGAAATAATAATAAAGCCCTTTCCTGTGGTGGTGCTGGGTGATAGTTGATCTAAACGATTCTAGAACAAGTGCATGACTCCTGGTATGTGCTCAGTAATTGTTGGCTACTGCTGTTGTCTTCCAGAAGTCCATGCTCATATAATTAAAAAACCATAGCTTATATGCAGTTGACCCTTGAACCACGTGGGTTTGAACTGCGCGGGTCCACTTATGCACAGATTTTTTTCAGTAGTAAATACTACAGTACTACACAATCTGTGGCTGGTTGACTCTGTGGATGTGGAGCCCTGGATACTGAGGAAGCCAGACATGGATGGAGGGTCGACTATAGATTTTTGACTGTGTGGAGGGTTGGCACCCCTAACTCCCGCGTTGTTCAAGGGTCAACTGTACTTGTTTTAAATTAAATACAGTTATTACCAAATTAGTAATTCACAGCAGAAACTACAGGTGCTGACATGGTGTTATTAAATGTTAACACTGGGAGCAGCCTGAAGGTCACGAATAATCATCCCTGTCTCCGTTGATGATGCAAGGTCAGGGTACCGAGCGGAAAGTAGTAACAGGAATAACTAAAGTGTTAAAGAGCTTTATAAGCTCACAGAGCACTTTCACATGCATTATCTCGCTTGATCCTCACAGCATAACTGTGAGGGAGGTGGAGCCAGGTATCATTAACCTCTTTTTACAGAAGAGGAAACTGACTTGGAGGAATCAGGTGACTTGTTCACTTGAGGTCATGGAAATGGTCACTGGCAGAGCTGAATGTGCACTCTAGGCCTTCCGACTATAAATCCTTACTCTTGATACTTCGTGACATAACGATAGACTGAAGAGGTGCAGGTGTAGATAGCGAGGTGTAGAAATGTACCAGAAAAGGGAGGAGCAAAGAGGGATGCCACCTGGGAGGAGGAAGCAAGTTGGGATAAGGAGCTTGGACATATTGAAAAGAAGGCAGGGACCCAGTGGGGAGGGAGGAGGGAAGGAAAGAGGGAGAGGGAGGGAGAGGGATCAGAAAGAGAAGGGAAAACTGAAGAGGCCAGGACCACAGGACCCATAGGGCTGGCTGAGGAGCTGGAGGGAGGGGGGCTCCTTCTTTGAAGCAAGCAGGGAGGAGGGAAGGAAGAGATGGAGGATAGAGACTCTGGTGCCTGGAGGTAGAAAGGACTATTTGAGAGGGCTGAAGACTTATGGCCTGAATATACCTCCTAAATAAAGAAGAAAGTATTCGTTGAGAATAAGAGTGGTGGGTTTGGGGTTTTTGATTTGAGAAAGAGGAACTACTTAGAGTAGCCAAGGTGTGAAGTGGGCCAGGGAATTAGTAAAGGGCCACCAAAGACCTTTGCAGCACAAGAGACAGGACCCAGATAATGTTTAGGCACCAACCTGGCAGATTCTAGGACCCCCAGCAACCCTGCTCTGGGGGTGCTGAGAATGTACACTTGCCAGACAAGGATGTTTCTTTGTGAGCAAAGGGTAAGACAGGCACTGGCTCAACATTAGGAAAGGTAAATTCCTCAGTTGCCTATGGAATGAGAGGAAATCACACTCTACAATAACCGTCTTGTTTCCAAATACCAGAGTGGCTATCAGGCTGTGCTCTAGTCCTGGGGTACCCTTTGCTCAGAAGTTAAGTACTGCAGTGATAATATTTGTACACAGTTGTCCTTGGTGTAGGGTGTTTTAATCAGTGGAGAACGAAGAAGCACTAGTTCAGTTTTTGGTTCTGGAAACCTTTGTTAGGACTGTGCTTATAGTCAGAAAGGTGAAGTAGGGAGATTAGATGGTTTCTTAATCTGTGAAATGAGGAGTTAGACTAGATAGATGCCTCCCAGTGTCCCTTTCTGCCATACCATTTTCTGATTCAACTTCAGTCTACACTGAGTCTTCTATCTATGACCTCTTTTACAAGACAGTTTAGCATTTCTATATTTTTATTTTATGATGTCCTAGATATTTTTTTGCTTGGATACTTTGCTTAATATTAAAAGTAATGTATATTGACTGGTAGATAAATGAAAGATATATAGATCAAATAAAAGGACCTGTTGAAAATGCACAATCCTAGAGAGCCCAGAAATGAACCCACACACTTATGGTCAATTAATCTATGACAAAAGAGGCAAGAATATATAATGGAGAAAAGACAGTCTCTTCAATAAGTGGTGCTGAGAAAACTGGACAGCCACATGTAAAAGGATGAAATTAGAGTATTCTCTAATACCATATAAAAAAAAATAAACTCAAAATGGCTTAAAGACCTAAATGTAGGATTGGATACTATAAAACTCCTAGAGGAAAACATAGAACACTCTTTGACATAAATCATGGCAGTATCTTTTTGGATCCATCTTCTAAAGTAAAGGAAATAAAAGCAAAAGTAAGCAAATAGGACCTAATTAAACTTAAGCTTTTGCACAGCAAAGGAAACCATTGACAAAACAAAAAGACAACTTACTGAATAGGAGAAAATATTTGCGAATGCTATGACCTATAAGGGGTTAATATCCAGCATATATAAACAGCTCATACAACTCAACATCAAAAAAACAAACAACCTGATTAAAAAATGGGCAGAGGAACTGAATAGACATTTTTCCAAAGAGGAATGCAGTTGGCCATCAGGAACATGAAAAGATGCTCAACATTGCTAATCATCAGGGAAATGCAGATCAAAACCACAGTGAGGGCTTCCCTGTTGGCCTAGTGGTTGAGAGTCTGCCTGCCGATGCAGGGGACACAGGTTCATGCCCTGGTCCGGGAAGATCTCACATGGCGCGGAGCAGCTGGGCCCGTGAGCCATGGCTGCTGAGCCTGCGCGTCCGGAGCCTGTGCTCTGCAACAGGAGAGGCCACAACAGTGAGAGGCCCGCATACCGCAGAAAAAAAAATACAAAAAACAAAAAACCACAGTGAGCTGTCACCTCACACCTGTCAGAATGACTGTCATCAAAAAGAACACAAATAACAAATGTTGGCGAGGATGTGGAAAAAAGGGAACCCTCTTACACTGTTGATGGGAATGTAAGTTGATACAGCCACTGTGGAAAACAGTATGGAAGTTTCTCAAAAAACTAAAAATACAACTACCATATGACCCAGCAATTCCACTCCTGGGTATAGATCCGAAGAAAAAAAAAACCACAAATTCGAAAAGATACTTGCACCCCAATGTTCATAGCAGCATTATTTACAATTGCTAAGATATGGAAGCAACCTAAGTGTACATCGACAGATAAATGGGTAAAGAAGATGTGACATATATACACAGTGGAATATTACTCAGTCATAAAAAGAATGAAATTTTGCCATTTGCAGCAACATGGATGGATTTGGAGGGCATTATGCTAAGTGAAATAAGTCAGGCGGAGAAAGATAAATACTATATTATATCACTTATATGTAGACTCTAAAAAAAAATACAACAACCTAGTGAATATAACAAAAAAGAAGCAGACTCACAGATAAAGAGAGTAAACTAGTGGTTACTGGTTGGGGGAGGAGGGGCAATATCGAGGTGGGGGAGTGGGAGGTACAAACTATTGGGTGTAATGTAGGCTATAAGGATGTATTGTACAACATGGAGAATATAGCCAGTATTTTGTAATAACTGTAAATAGAGTGTAACCTTAAAACTTGTATAAAAAATTAGAAAATAAAAATATTTTAAAACAGAAAGTACACAGTCCTACCACTGTTACATCACTGCTGTTAATATTCTTCCAGAGGTTTTTCTATGCGTATATGCTTAAATCTGATTTTTTTTTTTTTTTGCGGTATGCGGGCCTCTCATTGCTGTGGCCTCTCCCGTTGCGGAGCACAGGCTCCGGACGCGCAGGCTCAGCGGCCATGGCTCACGGGCCCAGCTGCTCCGCGGCATGTGGGATCTTCCCGGACCAGGGCACGAACCCGTGTCCCCTGCATCGGCAGGCGGACTCTCAACCACTGCGCCACCAGGGAAGCCCTTAAATAAGATTTTTAAATATAAATATGCAAGCTACTTTTCTCAGTTGGTATGTTGTAAACTTCTCTCCATGTCAGTATCATTGCTGCATAATTATTAAAGGTAGATAAAGGGTCTATTTTAGGAATGTATGTACTTAACAAATCTCCCTCTAGACACGTGTGTCAGTGCCTATGAGGATAACTATAATTTTGAGGCTACTCTTAATTATTCTTACTGTAAAATCAGGAAAAAGGTGTCTGATCTATATTACCTGAAAGACAACCAATTTACAATCCCACTGATACTATGCAAGGTTTTCTTTTCCCACACTCTTTTTAACATTAGATCATAGAATTTAAAAAACTATATCCAGTTTTATGCACAGGTGAACATTTATCATATGTTTATAAGGCATTTGTGTTTCTTCTTTTGTGACTATTGTGTTCATGTTCTTTTTTTAAAATTTTTATTTATTTTTATTTTTATTTATTTTTGACAGTGTTGGGTCTTTGTTGCTGCGTATAGGCTTTCTCTAGTTGCGGCGAGTGGGGGCTACTCTTCATTGCGGTGTGCGGGCTTCTCATTGCCGTGGCTTCTCTTGTTGCAGGGCACGGGCTCTAGGCGCGTGGGCTTCAGAAGTTGTGGCTCGCGGGTTCAGTATCTGTGGCTCGTGGGCTCTAGAGCACAGGCTCAGTAGGTGTGGCGCATGGGCTTAGTTGCTCCATGGCATGTGGGATCTTCCCCAGACCAGGGCTCGAACCCGTGTCCCCTGCATTGGCAGGCGGATTATAACCACTGCGCCACCAGGGAAGTCCTATACAGGACTTTTGTATTAATTACAAAAATAATACATATCCATTGTCACATATTCAAGCCATAAAATATGTGTACAGAAAAAAAAGACTCTTGCATCCCACCTTCTGATCCCACACCTTAATATAACCACTGCTGAGTTTATTGTATACCTTTTCAGCCTTTTTTATACTTGGTAAATATACACACACCGCACACTCGTATACTTGCATGCTTTTTCTGAACAGTGTCTTAAACCCGCTTTCTTATATACATCAGTGGCTTTAAAAACACTTGAAGCCTTTGTTTTCTGGCTGGCAGCATCTTAGAGAAGTTACTCATTGATATTTTCCCAAGGCTTTGAACACCAAGCCCTGCTTAGTTTGTGGGAATCACTGGATGTAATCTTCCAGAGAGCAGGGCTCGGGCACATTCAGGAATGTAATATAATCTGATAATAATTTCCATCTCACTACAGAGGAAGAAATGGAGACTTATAAGGGAAGCCAGTAGAGTGGGAAAGGAGAAAATTATTCCAAGTTCATGAAGGTGAACATTTAGCTAAATGTTTCACTGGGTTATATAACAAGTAGTTTGATTTCCAGGGAAAAAGGATGGCAGATGGCGTGCTGTCAGGTTGCAAAATTTTTCACAACTTTATCTCTCTTAATTCTCTTCTGCCCCCACCCCTTTTTTTGGTCCATGAGAACAGAAGATAAATTTGGGGTGGAGTAGGGTAGAGAGCAGAGTGACTCACCAGGCTGTGCCCTTCACGCTGGCATTTGAAAGCATGCAGTTGGCTGCCCCAGGTTCTGATCTATGGCACTGCAGTCCAGAGAACTGTAAGGGTTTCTGTAAGTGATGGGGGCTCTGGACTTAGGCAGAATTGCACTTGTCAGGGTTTTTCACAGTGCCCACCTTATTACACTTAGAGAGGCAAGTTTCATTGCTTAAGGGGACAATTTACGGCAATGGGCTTATCACCTTGTTTTAGCTCTTTATATTTTTCTGCCTCTTAATAAAGCGTGAAGTCACAAAGCAATTAAATAGTGGTGTAGTTTTCTGGCAGGAGGTGGAGAATGGCTAACCAGGGGAAAAGGCTAACGTGATTGACAGAGGCTGACTGTAGATTTACATTGGGAATAACTCGTTCTTCAAAACTTTATTCATTTTCTTGTGGGAATTATGGGGTAAATCATACACCAGGAGGATGGATGATTAAAAATGTAGGAGTTATGATTTCTTTTTGACTTCGTAAGTCTCTAAATCCTCCACCTTAACATAGAGTTCTCATTTCAGGAACTCTTGATGAAATGATGGGAACCAGTCCTGCCAAGGATTAAAGAGAAGCAGAAACGCTTTAAAATCTTAAGTTGTTAATAAGCTTGAGATTGTTTATATTTTGTAAAATATCTTAAGATCCAACAAACTGAAGTAGAGAATTAATCAAATCTACAAGTGTAGATATTTTTGAATATTCAAATATATTGAATGGGGTTTTAACTGTTAGTTTCTGTAATTTTCGAAATAGCATTAGTAATGTTTAATAATGACACTTAAAATGAGGAAAATTTTGAAAAAATTGAACGTAAAAATCTGGAGAGTTAAGATTCCCTGTCACTCTTACTCCAACCTCCTCTAACATATAAAAGAAATTCTTTTGATTTAGCCATGTTGTATTGATGATGATTTGTTTATTCCAATTAAGAGAACTGACAAAGATATAATAGTTCTTCATATAACCCTTTCTTGTTACAGAAACAGTTTGATTTTAAGGAGTTTTGAAAAGCTCCCTTTTGATTTGAAGTTCTCTTGTTTCCTAATAATCACAATGAAATGGCCAAAGCAAATAGCTTAAAGTAAAATGCAATTGCTGGTGCCTGTTGAGAAGGATTAACTAAGAGTTAATTTATGTGACCCAGAAAACAAGTAACTAAAAGGATAGTGCTTTTTCTGGTGTGAATTTCTATTGCTGTGAAAGCACTCTGAAGGGGACTTCCCACCACAAAAAGAAGAACCATCAAAGAATCAACTGTAAAGTGATTCTACTGCTGTTTAGGGTGTCTTTCCAAATATAATAGATTACTAGTGAGAAGATTTGTGCTGAGAGAATAGGAGAAATGCTAATGTCTAGAACTTGGTAAAATGGTAACAAGCAGCTTTTATACCAAATCAGTAAGTCTTTTGCAAGTTCCTCCCCAGGGTCCTGTGTATGAGCCATGGTTCAGTTTCCTCACCTGTAAAGGAGGGTGGGAATTCCTTAGATGTTCATTGCTGTAGATTAAGTTTGGAGAGAAAAGAGACTAAAGGCAACCAGGGCCATCTGTCCTCTCAGCCCTTATCCTAAAGCTGAACTAGGGTGTGTCTCAAGCAATGGATCATTTTGCTGCCTTGGGGACAGTGCAAACTTACAGTCCCTGGTTTTTAGTAGGTTTTCTTTTCCCCTGGCGACAGTCTTTTATCTAGAGTGTTCCGCAGAGAGGCATCTGGATGCAGAAGATGCCCATCCACACTGGTATCAGTCTCACTCTTCTGGGGTAAAGTAACTCAGTGGCAGTTGGTGTTTTGGTCTTACCTACATACTATTATTATTTTTTAAATAAATAAATAAGTAAATTTATTTATTTATTTATTTATGGTTGTGTTGGGTCTTCATTGCTGCACGTGAGCTTTCTCTAGTTGTGGCGAGTGGGGTCTACTCTTCGTGTGGTGCGGTGGCTTCTCTTGTTGCAGAGCACAGGCTCTAGGCACGCGGGCTTCAGTAGTTTCAGCATGCGGGCTCAGTAGTTGTGGCTCGCAGGCTCTAGAGCGCAGGCTCAGTAGTTATGGCGCACGGGCTGAGTTGCTCCGCGGCATGCAGGATCTTCCCGGACCAGGGCTTGAACCCGTGTACCCTGCACTGGCAAGAGGATTCTTAACCACTGTGCCACCAGGGAAGTTCCTTACCTACATATTGTTTTTAAAGTTGTATTTATCGTTAATGAGAGAAAACTCAAATAACAAAAAATGAACAATTTAAAAATGAACAATTCAGTGGCATTTATTACATTCACAGTGTTGTTCAGCAGCCACCTCTATCTAGTTCCAAAACACTTTCATTACCTTAAAAGATAACCCTATACCCATTAAGCAGTAACTCCCTGTTCCCTCCTACCACTGCCCCTGGCAACCACTTATATGCTTTCTGTCTGTATTAATTTACTGATTCTGGATATATCACGTAAATGGAACCATATAATATGTGATCTTTTGTGTCTGGCTTTCTTCACTTAGCATGTTTTTGAGGTTCATCCATGTTGTAGCAGGTCAGCCATTTTATGGCTGAATAATGTATTCTGTTGTACGGATACACCACAATTTGTTTATCCATTAATCCATTGATGGACATTTGATTTCTTTCCACCTTTTGATTATTGTGAACACTGCTGTGAACATGGATGCTTAAGTATTGGAGTCCATGTTTTCAATTTTTGGGGAATATATTCCTAGAGGTAGAATTGCTGGGTCATATGGTAATTCTATTTAACTTTTTTGAGAAACTACCAAACTGTTTTCCATAGCAGCGGAACCATTTATATTCCCACCAGCAATGCTTAAAGGTTCCAATTTCTCTACATCCTTGCCAACACTTATTTTTCCTTTTATTTTTCAGATTGTCCCTTCTAGGTGTATAGAAACACAACTACTTATACATTATTTTACTTCTTAAAAAATTTAAAGTTAAAAAAATAATCTCTTCTGGTTATTTTAAAAATTAGTTAAGAACCCCACTGTTTCTCCAGATATTTCCTACAGTGGCTCCTCTTAAGTTTGATATATATCCTTCTATATATTTTCTATATATATATGTACAAATATACTTTCTTCCTTTGGATGGACTCATATACTTTGTCTATGTCTTAACTTATTTTTACTTAATTATAGATTATGAATACTTTCTTTGTCAGTACATCTAGATTGACCTTATTCCTCTTAAATGCTGCAGAGTACCCTTTTGTACAAATGTACTATTCAGTTTAAAATTTTTCTTTTAATGAGCATTTAGTGTGTTTTCAGTTTCTTCTGTTATAAACATTGCAACAGTTAACAATCTTGTACCTTTGTCAATATATACTTCTATGAGTATGTCTCTAAGGTAAATTCCTGTAAGTAAAATTGCTTAGGCAAAAAATGTGCGCATATTATCTTTTGATGGACAGTAAGAGATCTTGTTTTTGTTTTTAATAGCCTGTCTACTGTGGGCATAGATGCTACCCACTGTTATCTAAGAACATCACAGTGAGTAATTAAATGCTTGGAAAAAAAGGAGAAAAGAAGGGTGTGACTCACCCTTTTTATTCCCATATAATGTAGTAATATATGCAGTAATCAAAATAGAATGTAAGTAATAAAATCCTTTTGGGTATGTTTGTGAGCTATGTAAACAAGATATTTTAAAATGCATCTTTAGTCTGATTTACTATTGTCAGGTGTGGAAGCAACTAGTAGCACTGAGGCGCCTCTTGGGCTTTTCTCTCTCTTGCCTTTTGTATGCCCCACCCCACTCCTAACATATCTTTTATTATCCCCCCACCCATTGCTGGCAGTCATTTTTAGATAGCTTTGGATTTATGCCAAAAGATCTTTTGCTTATTGACAGATTCTGTGAATACCCAGTGTTTTCTTGTTTAGCACCATCCAAGAAAGACCAGTTTGGGAATTTGCTAACATGTTCTAAAGTTAAAGACGTTGTTTTGTTCAGGACTAACTGAAAAGCTTAGCTAAACTCCAGAAGGAAGACCATATTCATCTGGGGGGAAGGTCACTGTGATATTCTTTGTGTCTGAGTCTCATCTCATACCTTTCTATGCTTGTCCATGGTTAACTCAATAAAGCAGAAGAAGATGCTTTCATAAAATGCTCAAAGTAAAGAAAGCCAAACGGAAGTGAGGAATAAGGATACCACAGTTGCTTTCCTCATCCATCTGTTTTTTTAAATGTTTTATTTTGAAATAATTTTTGACTTGGAGAAAAGTTGCAAAAGATAGTACAGAGTTTATATATTCCCTTCAAGCAGATTCCCCTAATGTTAACATCTTACATAACCATAGTGTTCTTATCAGTATCAGGAAATTTAAATTGATACGGTACTTTTAGCTCAACTACAGACCTTATTAACATTACATCCAGTTTTCTACTAATGTCCTTTTTCTGTTCCAGGATCCCCATTGCATTTAGTTGTTCTGTCTCTTTAGATTCGTATAATTTGTGACAGTACCTCAGTTTTTCCTTGTCTTTCATGATCTTCCTACTTTTGAGCAGTACTGGTCAGTTATTTTGTTCAATAATTCCGAGGTTTTCTGATGTTTACTTTGAGGTTACGTATGGATTTTGGGGAAGAATACCACAAAAGTGATTGTGGTTTTTTGGTGAGTGGTTACCTGATGTCAGTTTCTCTTATTACTGGTGATGCTAACCTTAATAATTTGACTCAGGTAGTATCTCTTGTCACTATAAAGTGACTATCATTCCCTTTGTAATTAATAAATATCTCGTGGGGAGATACTTTGAGACTATGCAGATATCCTGTTTCTCTGCAAGCTTTTGCCCACTGATTTTAGCATCCATTGGTAGATCTTGCCTACAGTAATTATTACTGTACTATTTGTGTAATAGTGATTTTATCTCCTTTGTTACTTGTACGCTTATTTATTTATTGGAATTCTTTAAGGAAGAGCTGTCCATATGTATGTGTGTGTATATGTATCTCAGTATGGATTCATGGATAGTTATTTTATTCTGTGGGTTATAATCCAATACTATAATTATTTTGTTGCTCAAATTCTTCCAGCTTTGGCCATTGGGGTTTCCTTCAGATTGGCCCTAACGTTCTTTTGACATGTTCCTAGACTTTTTCAAGCACTTCCTTACTTTGAGGCATCTCCAGATGTTCCAGGCTCATCTTGTATTTTCCTAGCTCTGGAATCAATCAATCACTTCTTCAAGGAGCCTGTGTCCTTTTATTGCAGAATGGTGTTTAGAAAGCAATGTCTGTTAGGTGTGCACATTGCAACTGGGGTGTCATTGTATCTATCTTCCATCAATTTTAAAGTAGACTCTTCCAGGCTTCCCTGGTGGCGCAGTGGTTGAGAATCCGCCTGCTGATGCAGGGGACACGGGTTCGTGCCCGTCCGTGTCCCGGTCCGGGAGGATCCCACATGCCGCGGAGCGGCTGGGCCCATGAGCCATGGCCGCTGAGCCTGTGCGTCTGGGGCCTGTGCTCGGCAACGGGAGAGGCCACAACAGTGAGAGGCCCACGTACCACAAAAAAATAAATAAATAAAAATAAAAATAAAAAATAAAGTATACTCTTCCCTGTGAGCCTAGGTGTAGCAGGTCTGAAACGCACTCTTGTCACTGGTGGGTAGTAAATCATTTTAACGTAAACTCATTTTGATCACACCACTTAATGGTGGTTGTTAAAATTAGTTCACATAGGCCTGTAGACAAGTAGGCATTTTGACTATAAATGGAATGGGTTAACTTTTTTGTGGAAAAATACTTTTACATTCAAAGGCTAGTGCTAGCATCTAGACGTCCCTAATATTCTTTCATTAACCTTTCATGGATTTTTGACTCTCATTTTTAGTCTATTCCATATTTATAGTAATCAGAACAACTTTTGGTCTTCTGTTAGTTACAGAAGATAAATACTACCTGAAGTATTCCTATTTAGAGTGTTTTACAATTCAATGTTTAGGTACAGGTTGATCATCCTATAATAAAATAATTTCATTTTTTGCTTAATTATATGGCACAAAACTTTTGACAAATTATGTCCTTATTAACTTTACTTATGAAGTCTTACAGTCAGAGGACATTGATAAAATATTTTTATTAGTTATAAGCATTGAGGACCTCTTTTCCTTGGAGATCCAATGTAATTCCTTTTGACTACTGCTTTTAATTCTTACAAAATAGTTCTTGCCTAGATGAGATTCCTGTGTGACTCCCTTTTTCCTCTGTAATTTTTTATATTTCTGTTATTATATCTCAGCTCTTTTGGCTGGCAGTTTCTGTGAAAACAAAGCATGAATTCAAGGCAGTTTCGTGTGTGATGATTGGCATTGTAATGTTACAAATTGTATCATCTACAGTGATAATGATATTCCTAAGTATTTTGCTCTGTTTTAAAACTCATTCTTGGGTCTTACCGTGTATTTCTTACATATGGAGAAAGTGTCTCTTGTTACTTGTTCAAGAAGAAGCAGGTTTATATCAGAATTTTAAAAGATGACTTTTTTCAGGGACATCGTCCTCTTGGTTTTGGCATTTTGTAAGAAATTTTCATATTCTGGTACACGTTAATTTGGGGATGGGGTTAGATACAATATGGTACAATCCCTAGCTTGTAAGTAAAGCCTGGTGTTGCAATGTTTTGAAAATATGCCTGGCTAGCTCTCACATTTACATGTGTTAATTATCTTTGCAGCAGTAAGTGAGCTTGAAGTAGCTTTGATAACTAATCATTGTATGATCACTCAGCCAAAAGAATTTACTAAGAATAGCTTGTGTGTCTTGCATCCGATTTAAAGGTTAGTAGTGCAAGACTTGTTTCTGGTGCCTGTAACTCTAGTTATGTGGAGAGACACCACATTAACATTTAGTATTTTTTTTATTGTTAATAATTCCTACATCAGTCATCATTATCTTTCCCTTTCCCTTGTCTAGAACAGAGAAATATTTTACTTATTATATTAGTATTAATGTGTTCTGTTTTTAATTAAAAAGAATAAATGCACTTGTTTAAATTTTTCTCTTTTAAAATTTCCAAAATTGTTTTAAACTTCCTGTGCTTGATTTTTGTTTCACACTAAGTCATGGTTGAGGTGGCGGGTGGAGTGCCAATGGCCCTTGACTTCAGCCTTCTCATACTATAGAATCTTGACTTCAGGGTACCAGATCATAGATGCATTAGTGTTTAGGGTAAAAGTTAGAGGTAATATATTCAAAGCACCAAACAAGTATTGTTCTGATTATTCGGGTTTTTTATTCCATCTCTTTCCTGGAGACATGGTAAATAATGACGATGATGCTAATAAAAATCATTTATTAAATGGGCACTATGTGCCAGACATTGTGTTGGGCAGTTTGTAAATACCATCTCATTTAATCCTAATAGAAACCTCCTAATTTTTTAGAAATGGAACCTAGTGCTTAGAAGGTTAAATGACTTATCCAAGATTGCACAGCTAATAAGCCAGAGAACTGTCTGAATTTTGTCTGAGTTCACTGCTCATTCCATATAATATATACTGTGGCTGTCTTCGTGTCAGTAAAGATGAGAATGCCTTTAGGATTGCCTTTCTTTCAAAGTATTTTTAAATTTTAAGATACTTCAAAGTATTTTTTAAATGATTTTTTAATGTTAGGTTTTTTTTTTCTTTTGGCTTAGCTGTTGTCAGGCCTTTGGTTTCTAGATATAAAATACTAGATATGAGGAAAGGTATATTGCTCCCAGATTGTACAATCATGCCTTTTCTTGAACCTGACTATAACTTTTCTCTTAGACTTTTTCTTTCCTATGAGTAGACTACAGCTTCATGCTGGAAGAGTGTTGGATTTAACGGCAGAGAAAGTGAAGCACTGAACACGACAGTGTGTAGACTATAAATGTGAGTCAGTTGTGACTGCCTTGACCTTTGGTATGAGTGCCCCTGGCTTCACCCTGCACCCAGCAATGTTGTACAGAGTTTGGATTCAGGAAGCCTGGCAAAATGGTGCAACTGGGAACTTACCTTGGATAAATAAAAAGCCCTGACTTCAGCCCCATGTACATTTATTCTTCCTAAATTGCTACGGTGTGGGCTTCTGATAAGGCTGGGCTCATGATGCGATCTTCTTTTGGAAGAAGGTAGTCTTGAGAAAAGGAGGAAGATGGGTTTTTATCTGGCATACAATTAAAAACCTGCCTTATAGGTTCTGGACAAGTAGGGTCGTAGGTGTTGGGCTTAATAAAAAGGTTTTGCTGTGATGGATGATTTGGGATGTAAAGGAGGTATCCAGCTTATATAGTCTGAAAGTTCTCTTCTTAGGCTAAGAAAAGAAATGGAGGATATCATAAACACAGCAATCACAAATAAACACTAAAAGACTCTATTTTTCTATTGGGTTTGTGTATAAAAATCACGTGACTTTCACATGAGTGATGCTTATACTAGGAGATGGAAATTGTTAGAGCATTTTGTGTTTACTTATAAGTGCATCTGAGGTGGATAACAGAACGAGCCACTTACAACTAATCTTTCAGAGAAAGTTACTGTTACTGTACTAACAAACTATTGAAGACACTGCCATGTTGGTAAGAAGAAGTTAGTTCCGGTCTGTTTTTTATTGGTGATGGGAAGTATCTTATTACTCCCATGTATCTTAAGTGACACCTAAGGAAGTGACTAGAAAATGAAATAGCAGGAAAAAGATTGTTAAAATAGAATATGTGCCATTTGTAGACTCTTAAAAATTGGGGAAGAACTGGCATAGGCAGAACACACTGAAGTCCAATTTCCTGAAGTCAAATACGTGATGACATGGAACATCTCTTGTCTTTAGAATTTCCTTGTTTTATGGCATTTGGACTTGTGACCCAGTGCAGTGAGAAATTCAGGTGTACATGGAAAGAGAGTGAGTCCTGCCCTCCTTGCTGCATGCAGGCCCTGGGAGGGGAAGGCCCCAGATTAAGGGCAGTGATAGAATGACAGAAACCCTCCCCCACACTCTTTCGGTTCTCATCCTTCTTTCTTTGGTTTGTTTGCTCTCCGTGGCTTGGCCTAACACTGCTTCTCACTGAATCCCTTGCTCTTAACACAGCCAGGGATACAGAGGTCAGCCTTTGAGTTAGCTTTTTGTATGACTTGGTTTGATGGTTTCAGATAGGGTATGTTTCAAAGCAGGTATGGAATAGCAAGTAAAGCTTCTCTAAGTCTGTTGAGAATCTGGACTTGAAACAATGTTAAGTAAAGCACTTAAGAGGATTCCCAGCCATTGGTCACTGGGGATGCTTTTGATGATTTCTAAGGTGGTAAGGCTACTCTGGCTACATATTAAACGCAGGAGAATTTAAGATGAGTGTCATGTGATATAGTATGAATGTAAGCTAAAAAAAATGACAATTAATGTCAAGTTTATTTAACTTCAAATTGCCTGGTAAATGTGCATTCAGAAAATTTAAAAAATTGGGCCACAGTTCATATTCTGTTTATATATTTTTTCCACACAGAATTATTTTATATGAGTGTTTTTATAAATGGACAGAAGTCATATAATGGTCATTTTATTAGGAACATAATATCCTATTGTGTTATGTGCCATGGTTCTTGCTAAGCTGTCCCCCTGATGTCAAATATTTAGACTGTTTCTAGTTTTTCTCTATTATAAATACTAAGCACTGAAAAGGGCCATTCTTGCTATGGTCGTTGTTGAGCATATGCTGTATATGTTCATATACGTGCATGACATCAGATGCTATGGTGGATGATACAGAGGTGAATGAGGCACAGAGTGCTGTAGGAGACTGGAGGAATGAGGGATGCTTTCTGTCTAGTGTCATCAAGGAAGGCTCCATGGAAGATTGGCATTTGATTCGGGGTCTTGAAGAATGAGTAGCAGTGAGAATGGCAAATATGGGAAAATTGAACTCCACGCAGTAAAGTAAGCAATTTCAGAATATTGTGGCTGGAATACATCAGGTGCATCTGCTGAAGAGTCTAAAATACATTTCACCACAAAATATCATGCTATAAGGATGTGTCTTAAATATGTTTTAGAAAGAGTATGTACTATAAGTGTATGGTAAAAATGTTGTCAAAGGGATGCTAGATATAGAAAGTATGTGACTAGAGGTTTAACTCCTCCTATTTGTCAATCACTTTTTGATCTTCCCTATCAATGATTCTATAGGCCAGTCTTACGAGGGAGATAATATCTAATTTACAAGTGATGAAAGGGAGGCATTTAAGTATGCCAGTTTGCATAAATACAAGAGGTTATCAATATCGTATGTACAAGCAAACTCTAGCTCATTCGTGCATGGATCAAGGATTTTTAGGTAGTTATTATGTGCTAGATGGGTCAGTGCTGGAATAAAGACATAGAAGATTCCATCTCCCAAAGGAACTAATGGATTAATTGAAGAACCAAAATAAACAATGACAACAATAAAAACAAAACCTCAACAATACGTTAAGCCCTTTGAAGTTATGCATAAGGTACTATGAAGGCACAGGAAAGGGGCATTTATCACTGGTGGGGGTGGGGTGGGAATCAGGGAAGGCTTCCTGGAGGAGGAAATGTCTACACTGGGTTTTAAAGAGTGGGAGGAAAACAAGTGAAGCCCTCCTATGGTAGGCAAGGTGATCAGCCTGGGCAAAGGCACAAAGAAGTGAAAGAACATAAACACTAGGAAACATATGTATATATATGTATATATATATATATATGTATTTATATTTATATAATAAATATATATTATACACACACACACACACACACCCCTACACCCCTTCTCTGCAGCTAGAGAGGTGGGGAGACCAAAAATGAATGACTGTGAATGACATGCTGTAAGAATATTCTGAGTTTAAAAAAAAAAAGGCACAATCAAATTTACCCAGTAAGTGAATGGGTTGGTCCAGGCTCACGATGTTGATCAGAGCTACAGGACTAAGAAGGGGATAGGAAAGGAGACCTCCTTGGTGGCCCACTCTTCCTCAGTGCTTTGGAATATGATGAAATGAATAGCAACTCAAGGAAGCCAGTGTACCCAGAATGCTGTGCAAATGTGGTTCTGTAAGTTGATGAATACTTGGTGAGAATTATTTTACTATGGGTTAGGCAGTGACCAGGATGGGAAAGAGAATGGTAGCAGGATGAATTTGTCTCCATACTCCCTGTGGCATGTGGGGGGAGTACCAGGTCTGTGCTATGTTCTGGCCCTGTGTCCTGATTCCCTTCCCCATAGAGTGGTGGAGGGTAGGCAATATTGGCCACACAGTGTGTTCTGGGTCTGGGTTTCATTTCACTGTGCAGCCCATTTTACCAAATTAGGATGATTTGATAAAGGACCATAGGGGGAGAAAAACCACGGAGCTGTCCCCTGCTTATAGCATTGAATGTTATATAAAGTATATATAATTTATATATAATAAATAAAAACTTTAAAAATTTAAAGTAACATATGTAATATGTCACTGCACTCATATGACCACTGCAGTTGGAAAAGAGGACCAGAATTAATGAGCTCTTACATATATCTGTGGAGTATTCATCCACTCCACAGATATATACTGAGCCCCTACTGTGTGCCAGGCACTGTTCTCACTACTGTGTACACAGCAGAGAACAAAAACAAAGTCCCTATTCTCTTGGAGTGTATATTCTAGTGGATTTGGATGAGGTAAGACAGGCAACTGAGTTGTTTTAAAAACTAAGAAGAAACTGGTAAAGCATACTCATCCATTCATATTTTTATTTATTTATTTATTTATTTATTTATTTTGTTGTTTTGTCTTGGGTAGGAGCTTTTTTTAAATTTTTTATTGGAGTATAGTTGATTTACAATGTTGTGTTTCAGTTGTACAGCAAAGTCAATCAGTTACACAGATATATATATCCATTCTTTTTTCTTTTAGATTCTTTTCCCATATAGGCCATTATAGAGTGTTGAGTAGAGTTCCCTGTGCTATACAGCAGGTTCTTATTAGTTATCTATTTTAGATATAGTAGTGTGTGTATGTCATTCCCAATCTCCCAATTTATCCCTCCACCGCTGCTTACCCCTGGTAACCATAAGTTTGTTTTCTGGAATCTAAAAAAGGGGTACAGGGCTTCCCTGGTGGTGCAGTGGTTGAGAGTCCGCCTGCCGATGCAGGGGACACGGGTTCGTGCCCCGGTCTGGGAGGATCCCACGTGCCGCGGAGCGGCTGGGCCCGTGAGCCATGGCCGCTGAGCCTACGCGTCCGGAGCCCGTGCTCTGCAACGGGAGAGGCCACAACAGGGAGAGGCCCGCGTACCGCAAAAAAAATAAAAATAAAAAAATAAAAAATAAAAATAAAAATAAAAAAGGGGTACAAATGAGCTTATTTACAAAACAGGAGTCACAGATGTAGAAAACAAACTCAGATTTTTATTTTTAAGTGTTTTGTCTTTAGGGAAAACTTTGGAGCTGGGACTTAAATTCCAGTTTATGAGTTTTCATGGGTCATTCTTTAAAACTGGCTCTTAGACTGGTCATTAGTAAATGATACCCTCTTTCACCTTCCTTAATCCCTTTGCGTGCTGTTGGGTCATTCAGGATAGCACTAAGGTTAAATTTGGCATATCATAATCCACTTGCAAACAGATGGTTAAGTCTGCTAAACACAGGTTCAGTCAGTGCCCCTCCTGTGAGCTTGTTGGTTCTTGTGCAGATTCCTGCTTCCACCCAGTTCCAGAATCAGCTGCACATACCTGCCTCACCCCAATCCAAGAGAGCCAGCCTTATTTTCTTCACCCAACACAGAAGTAGAGTTCTAGAAACATTTGCTTCCAGGACTAGGAGAACCTCTGTAACTCCTTCTCCCTTTCCTTGTTCTCCTAACTTACTGTGCTGGGAGGGTCTATCATGGTCAGGTGGCAAGGACTTTTAGGCAAAGAAAAAACTCTGGAACGGATGTGGTATTGAAATCAGGCTGATCTCTGGGAAGCACCATAGCAACCCTCTTTCATGATTCTGCTACCCGTACCTAGTTGTCTATAGTATGTATCATTTGTTTTTCCTTTTTTTTTTTTTTTTTTTTTTGCGGTATGTGGGCCTCTCACTGTTGTGGCCTCTCCCGTTGCGGAGCACAGGCTCCGGACGTGTAGGCTCAGCAGCCATGGCTCATGGGCCTAGCCGCTCCGCGGCATGTGGGATCTTCCCAGACCGGGGATGAACCTGTGTCCCCTGCATTGGCAGGCGGACTCTCAACCACTGCGCTGCCAGGAAAGCCCTGTTTTTCCTTTTGAAAATTTCCATGTGTGTGTATGTGTGTGACTTACCTAATACCATGGGATCTTTGAAATAAAGAGTATAAAACTTTCAGAGTTATAACATTAGTGACTCATTTGTTGTGTATCACATTCTACATGTCAATAAATAGACCAGTTCTCCTTTATTAATATCTGTGTATTCACTTAAAGACCTAAAAGAAATATTTTGGCTTTTTAAGAAATCTCTATTGAGCAGTGTTATATTAGAAAAATGTTATTGTCTTAGAGCATCTGAGATGAAGGTGGTTAACTTGAGTGTATTTGCCTGTGGAAACTATAAAGAGAGTTGAGGGGCTTCCCTGGTGGCGCAGTGGTTGAGAGTCCGCCTGCCGATGCAGGGGACACGGGTTCGTGCCCCAGTTCGGGAAGATCCCACATGCCGCGGAGTGGCTGGGCCCTTGAGCCATGGCTGCTGAGCTTGAGCGTCCGGAGCCTGTGCTCCGCAACGGGAGAGGCCCCAACAGTGAGAGGCCCGCGTACCGCAAAAAAAAAAAAAAAAAAAAAAAAAAAAAAAGAGAGTTGAGGTTTACAAGGGTGGGCTATATCTGCAGTCCCTACTTCAGGAATAGTGCAGTCATCAACCAGGCTGATTTGGTCAGTCTGTTTTTCTTCAAACCAAGGGGATAAACAGACTTGACAAATTGTTCACAAAAGGTTGTCAGTTTTTAGGGTGTGGCCATTGAACCACACCTGAGAAGCTACCTAGATGAAGTCAACTCATAAAGCTACTTAAGAGCCTCCACCCCAGTTGATGGTACAGATTGTCTCCAAGAGAGGTGAACTAAGCCAGTGTTAAGACTTTGAGTGAGGTAAGGCAGTGGTGGTAATGCATAATGGATGCATTCATACACATCATTTCCATACAGCTTTTTCTTGGATGGAAGCATGGGAAATAACACATGAGCGCGCACTCACGCTTCTTGGTAGCTCTCTGGGTCACCGCTGGCCTCCTGCTGTTCTTCTTGCCCAGCTACCCATTGGGACTTGAGCTTTTGAAAGATCATTGAAAATCCTTATGTTCTGAGAGCCCAAAGGGAAGAAAACCTGACTCCTCAGGCTTTGGAAAGTTGGTTGAAACAATAAAATTGTTTTAAAAAGACTGTCTACACATAGCAGTTGGCTTTGACCAGAAAAAATTTACATGTTACTAAACTGATCATTGTGGTATTACTGTGATGCCATTGCGGTATTTTAATTTAGAAAGTACTTTGATAGGTTTATGGCTTATGTGTTAAATGGATTTGTTCGTAAATTCTTGGGGAATTCCTTAAACTTCTGATTGCTACCTCAAGTCCATTTTAAATAGATCCAGTAGACCTTGATCCTGCTACCGTGTTTTATCTTTTAACCCATTGGTACATCCTTCATTTCCTTTAGTAAACTTCAGTAAAATTTAGGAATGCTTATAAATTCCAATAAAGTTAACCCTAAATAAAGAAGAGGTAGGTCAGTATCTTAGTTTGGAACTATGGCAAAACCATTGTTTAGCAGGTATTTTATATTTCTTTATTAAAGAAAATCAACAAAATATTTTAGATTACATATAAATTCTACCACTCTAATATAATACATTTTCATCTTTCTTATATATATTTAGTTTACATTTTAGTTATGTGGTATACTTGGAATACTACTTTTACTTAAGTTGTCACAGTTTTCCACTCATTTACAAAGCCTTTACAATTATGATGATAATATTTAATCATATTAATGGAACATGATCTATAAACCATCTTTCTAAAGTTAAAAATGTAGGTTGTGTGTAATTCTTTGCTACTTTAGACATCATTGCAGCAAAATCTTCAGTCCATAATAAGTTATTTCTTTGGGATAAATTCCTAAGAATAATGAGGTAAAAGGATGAACATGTTTTGATTTGGTTAAAGAGTTTATATTTATTAAAGACTTTTTAGATTATAAAAGTAATACATGATCATCCTAATAAGTTAGAATGGTATAGGAATATGTAAAATATAAATTCTCTATGGGACCTCAGTTCCACTCTCCAAGTGAGCCCTTAAGCAAAGGTTGTATAGAATGAGAAAAGATAGTTCTGATGAGTGGAATGATATGGAAGTAGTGATGACATACTACGTAGTTTAAAAATAAAGTACTGGTTTATTTGTATGATTTGAAAAATGGAATCTAAGCAGTTCCTTCTTTGGACAAGACATAGAAGTATCCACTGTTGGTCTACTATAGCAGCTGGTTTGACAAAGTGCAGTCTCCTGTATCAGGTAATGTTAAGTGATACCCTTGCCCCCTTGACTCTGATTAAGAGGTGGCTGGAACCAGCAGGCCCCAGCTTTCCTGGGTTTAAGGGTCATTGAAGAATCCTTGTAGATAAAAGAGGAATTGTGTATTCCAGGCCCTGGATTGATGACTAGGCCTGAAAAGCCAGGAGGGCCACTGGAGACAGTTCAAGTATGCTAAGGGGAAAATGTACTTTTGGCTGCATGTCTGTGACCTGAGTATCTATTTGATTTGATCTTCTAGACCCACCAGCAGAAATCAAGTTTGTGACCTTTCCCACTTTTCTGGGAATTGTGGCTGAGCAAAGGGAAGGAAGCCCATACATAAGACCACTCTTTACAGAAGTGTTAATTTCTTCCATGATCCCATAGAAGAATAATGCAGTGGTAGTCTCCCACTTGGTTGTTTCCTTGAATTATTTAGAACTATTTTTCTCTGAAAGATGTCTTCTGTGTTCTGTGTGTGCTCATTTTGCTACTCTAGCCTGAGTATAATTAGGTTACCTTATCACTCTGCCTGTCAGCCCTGTCTCCATCCTCACATCTGTAGGGAAGGTTGGCCTGACATGCATGGTGGTTTTTGGCCTTTAGGGGTGTTAGCTGTTAGTGTCCAGTGTTCCATTTGCTAGTATTGTGCCCAGTCCAAGCTTACTATCTGTGAAAACAATAGGCAAACTACGGAATCTTTTAGTAAGTCACAGATAATTGTCACTGAACGGAGAGTCCTGCTTACTGGGCCAAGTTTCTCATGGACTCTGTACTTTAGTTTCCAGTTTGTAAAATTGGGTGTCTGGACTCATCTCCAAGATTCTGTCTGGGACATAGATGAGAAGAGTTGGAGGCCTCAAGTGATGACTGAAATTGGAATAAAAATTATGAGACCCATTTCCCCTGTCTGTCATGCTTTTTAGACATATCTTAACACTTGCTCCCTGCAAGGAAGCTGAATTCCAAACAAAGAAGCCACTGAGGAAGTTGTGCTTCACTTCGCTTTTTTAAAATTTTATTTTATTTATTTATTTATTTATTTTTGGCTGTGTTGGGTCTTCATTTCTGTGCGAGGGCTTTCTCTAGTTGCGGCGACCAGGGGCCACTCTTCATCGCTGTGCGCGGGCCTCTCACTATCACGGGCCTCTCACTGTCGCGGCCTCTCTTGTTGCGGAGCACAAGCTCCAGACGCGCAGGCTCAGTAGTGTGGCTCACGGGCCTAGTTGCTCCGCGACATGCGGGACCTTCCCAGACCAGGGCTTGAACCCATGTCCCCCGCATTGGCAGGCAGATTCTCAACCACTGCGCCACCAGGGAAGCCCCACTTCGCTTTTTTTTTTTTTTTTGCGGTACGCGGGCCTCTCACTGTTGTGGCCTCTCCCGTTGCGGAGCACAGGCTCCGGACGCGCAGGCTCAGCGGCCATGGCTCACGGGCCCAGCCGCTCCGTGGCATGAGGGATCTTCCCGGACCGGGGCACGAACCCATGTCCCCTGCATTGGCAGGCGGACTCTCAACCACTGTGCCACCAGGGAACCCCCCACTTCGCTTTTTAATAAAAGTGTCTATCTCATTAGATAGAAATATGTCTAAAGTTCAGAACCTCGGATACTAGTTTTCTGATCTTCAGATGATACCATCATTCAACTTCCCTGGCATTTTTTGATAGTTTATCTTCCTAGCAATTTTTCAGTTATCTTCATCACCTTGACCAACAAGTTTTGTGTGCACATGCCTGTATACGTAAAAATTTGATGTTTTAAAATAAAACCTGTTATCATTTACATAATGAACAAACAGATTACCTATAACACCTCCCAGGCCAACCCACACACAGTTTCTACACTCTTGACTTGCTAATCAGAAATTATTAGTTATTTTGTGCTTTTGGAAGTTCTGGAGAAAATATGGAGCCAAGAATTGTCACTCTTGGGAATAGGATTAAGAATGTAATTTTTACAGTCTATATTGTTTAATAGATAATTGACATGAAGTCTGAGATGCCCCAGTGATGAACTCTCACTTGGCATCATTATCTAAACAACACTGACTGAATGCAGTACCGCAGTATGTAGGCAGGACGTATTAGATAAGCATAATGTGTGCTAAGGTGGTGATAAGGTACCTAGCATTGCCCTATGTGTGTCTGGGGGGAGAAGGGAGAGCCTTAGGGATTTCAGTATTGTTGTCCTCATGCATGTTGCTATAACAGTTTCTATCCTGCCTTTGAATAAGACTCTATTTTTTAAAAAAACCTTTTATATGAAAAATTTAATAATTTGGAATACATGGATCACTTATATAGGAATAGAACAAAGTGTAAAAGCAATGAGACCCAGTGGACTTGTCAGATGAAAAATGAAGAAGCAGTCCCTTCAGTTGAAGAAGCTGCAGGAATTTAACCTGAAATCCTAACGGTGAATTTAACCTTCACCCTAAGATGATGATGTCTTAATGAGGCCATACTGGAATGTGAAGAAGACAGTGATTATAAGTGAGAAATATCTCTGAATCCTAGTTTTGACCATCAGCTGTTCTTCTAATGAGGCGTTAACAAGTGGAAAGTGGACCCAAGGGTCACACAAGGCAGGAATCACCATGGCCCATGACACTTGCCTTCCATATGCTTATGGTTACGTGATCAGGGTCCCAGTGGTGGTATCATACACACAACAAATGACAGGAATGGATTTTGTTTGTATGTATGCAGTCTTTCAGAAAGAAATTTAAGGTGGCTTAAAAGAGTATACAAAGTGAAATTAATGTGAGGATATTTGGGCAAAGAGAAATAGCCAGAAGAGGACATGAGGAGTGAAGCTAGACTGTGTATTGTGTAAGGTCTTGTAAGTATGCTGGAAATAGGCTGATTTGGCTCCATGGTCTCCAGCAGCCAAGGCAAGGAGAGAATTGTGACCAGATCCATAGCTCACAGGGTCTTTAAGTTTCAATAAACTAGTTACTCAAAAAAAGCGCTAGTACTCACCACACAGGGACAAGTGGGCTGGGCTGTCAACAACGTGCTCATAGTTAAGTACAGCCATAGCCATAGCCAGTAAGTACAGTCATTGCTGGAGGAAGAGCAGGGCTTCCATGCTTTACAGGCAAGTAGAATTTGCTTATATGCCCCTATTGTGCTGATAATACAAAGAATAATACATAGACTGCAAACTTTTAGTAACTTTTTCCCTCTTCTAAAATGTAAAATAATTGATACTTCAAATGAGATTAAAACAGGAGACTTACTATACTTCCTGAACTCTACCTTAGAAATAATGGGCCCATGAGTACTTACATTTTTGTCTTTCTAGTATAAATAGGACTGTATTCACTAGATGGCAGTATCATCAGCCTTTTGGAAAGTTAAATGTGGTCTCGAATCTCTTAAGTACTGAAAATGCAGAAAAGTAGGAAAAATCATTTAACTGAACATGTGGGATCTCATTTCTACACCTCACACGAAAGAGAGTTCGTGGGCAAAAATGTGTTTAATAAGTGAGGATAATTTTTAGACTCTCAGTATTTGCTCAGTTATCATTTCTAGCATCAAAGCAATATTACTTCTCTCAGGAAATTAGGAGATTTGATTTTTTTTTATTTATGTAAAAATCTTTTGTCCATTTCCCTCTTCGAGGAGAGACTACATTCTTTTTGAGAGCTTTATTTTTTTAAGTGAAAAAGTTAGACTTCTTTAAAAATCATAATGTTATAAAAGTAACGGTATTTGGTTGAATTTTAGGGTTTTTCCAGGCTATCTTGGGTAGCATGTGAGCAGTCTTAGAAAAATTGGTCTTTGTCCTCTTCCTCTTGGCATTTTGTTAATAGCATTGCTGCTGGTGTCCTGAGTAAGACAGCTCTTTGTTGTGTGCGACTGTCCCATGTGCTGTAGAGTATTCCACATCCCTGACCCTTGTCCACTAAATGCCAGAAGTGTCCCTCAGTCGTTATGATGACCCATGACACAAATTCCCATGTACCTCCCTAAGGGGGCAAAGGAGGGGTGGTGGTATTGCCCAGGGTTGAAAACTGCTGGATTAGAGGTTTTGGTGTAAGTAAAGGAACTTGTGGAATGTACTGGGCATAATCTCTTAAACAAATGTACATTAATAAGTTCATATTTTAAAAAATCACAACCACAACCGTGTCACCTTAAACTTTTACTCATTTTCATTTATTAATGGGTTGTGATTCCGATTAATTCTACATAAACACAATTTTTACATAGTAAAAAATTGTGCATATATCATTTTGTTATACTTTTTGTATAATCTCATCATATACTTTTTCTTGAACTCCTTACTGTCTTTCTATTTAACTTACACATCATCCAGATAGTTCATTCCCCTCCACCCTTTTCCCCCCTCCCCTTTTTAAAGTTACAACGATTTTTTTTTCACAAGTGAGTTTTAGTATCATTTTCTTGAGAACTATAAAGTGTCTTTTGTTTGCATTTTAATTGAAACTTAATATATAAATAAGTTGGGGATGAATTGTATTCTTTGGTATTTTTAGTCCTTCTGGCATCATATATTCTTCCTTTTTGCTAGACTTCCCCTTTTCCTCCCTTAAAAGTTTCATTGGGTGGGAGGAAGCCTTGCCTGTGTTGTATTCTCCAACCCTTACTGATCCCGCCTGCCCCTGAGTTACGGTTTGTGTACCCGGGTACTATTAATTTTTGAACTGTGCTAGTTGAGAAGCAGAGGGGAGTAATCTTGTTTCCTTCCTCTCTTCATTTTTCATCAACTAGGCTAAAAATCCACTTGAGCTTAAGGCCTGGACCCTAGGATTCCTGTTTGTTCTCATGGTACCTAGCTCAAGGCCAGTCCATAGTATATCCTCCTGGTAAAGACTAGATTAGTTGGTATGTCCCAAATTACCTTCCTTGGTTGGTTGTTGCATTAGTACAGTTAAGACCAGCTTCTAGATATAGGTTGGGTCACCATAAAGTGTGCCCAAGGCATTAGGAGCAAATTTTATATCTTCCCTTTGGTATCTAAAGACAGAAGATAGTGGTAGAGGGGATCTTGAGTGGCACCTGATCTAACAAAAGATCCATGGGTAATGAAAGAGGGAAGAGGAACAACAAATGCTGAATCCACCTGGAAGAACGCTGACCTACCCTGGTCCCTGGTATGCCAAGGTCCAGAGGTATGCCAGCTGATAACATATGCTCTCCACCTGGGTCGATGCCGTTTGCCCACCTAGCCAAGCCTCTGAAGGCACAAAAGCCTAAGGGAAGTCTCTGCTATTAAGGAGCAACAGGGACTCTTCTGCAATCATCATACTAGTGTTACCTCCCCACCCAGAATCAGCCTAGAACCAGACCCCTGACTGAAGCTGAATAAAGAAATGCTGCTTAATGCTAAAAGATACCAATCCACAAAATGGAATTTCAAGGTTTGAGTAATCTTGGGCACTTGCTTGGGTTACTAGGCTTTTAACTTGTATCCAATCTTTAGAACTACCTTATTACAAGATGTATCCTTGGGGACTAAAGAGAAGCTGTTTTGGCAATTACTTCCTTCAGTGACTCTTCAGGGCCTAGCTGATACTCTTTCTTCTCACACTGGAGCAACTGGATTAAAGATGGCAGGTCTTACGCTGATTGTTACAGTAGACACTATAGATGCTGATTAAATTGCTATCAAACTGTGTAACCCAGATCTTTATTTTAATGTACAAAACCTGTATTTACTTGCCACTTCTCTAAACTGTCATTTAACCTAAAAGCTGCGTGTCTCCACACCCTCTAAAGAAATATTTGATTTAGATTCAGTTGATTCAACCTACCAAATTTCACCAGTGAATTTTTGAATACTTCCTGTTACCTCTCCATCTACCCAGCCATCCACCCAAGCTTTTTAAAGTGCCCTAGGTAAGATACTTAATATCAGTCATGATAGTAATTATTCCTACATGATCCCAATCTCAGTGGCTTTCCCAACAAAGATTGATTTCTCAGTTGTCCTACATGTCCCTTGTGGGTCAGCTGCAGGTCTGCTCTGTGTTGCCCTTTATCTATTGATGGAGCAGTCTCAGTCTGCATCACTGCTGCTCTTCAGAGCAGAGGAGGATAAGAGAGCAAGGTGAAGTTCATGCTAGCTCTTCAAGCTTCCTCCTGGAAGTGATATGTGGTCACTGCCCAAAGCCAGTCACATGGCCACACATGGGAGGAGGCATATAATTCCCCCTTGGGAAGGGACAGGAAATTCTGGTGAATAGTAATGTAATCTACCACCTGTCTAAAGATCTTAATATTCTGAAAGAGTAGTTCTTGTTCACCTTTCTAAAATATAGTACTATGAATGAACGGTGGGTCAGTCAGGTTGATTTTCGTTTTTTATTCTTGCAAGGAGTCTACTATTATGACTAATAAAGTATAATAAAGAGTTCACGATATGTTTGAACTATCTTTAAAATTATTTTACTGTGACCTAATTTATCAATTATCAGTGGCTTAATTTAACACTTTGTATTCAACAACTGTCACTTGTTGGCTTTGCTCTTAGATATTTATATTTCAAAACCAGACGTGTCTTTTGTCTTCAAAAGGAAAGTGGAGTCAGTTGGGGGAAGGAAGGAGGAATGAGGGATGGCAAATGTCTAATGTCCTGGGTTTTACTTTCTTATTAATTTTTTTTTTTTTTTTTTTTTTGTGTGTGTGTGGTACGCGGGCCTCTCACTGTTGTGGCCTCTCCCGTTGTGGAGCACAGGCTCTGGACATGCAGGCTCAGCGGCCATGGCTCACGGGCCCAGCCACTCCGCGGCATGTGGGATCTTCCCAGACCAGGGCACGAACCCGTGTCCCCTGCATCGGCAGGCGGACTCTCAACCACTGCGCCACCAGGGAAGCCCTCTTATTAATTTTTTTAGAAAAGGCAGCCCATGCTCACCTGGGTATATCTGTTTAGTCTGAGAAGTTTTGCTCTTGGCCAGAAGCCCGCCTGGCAGGAAGAGCCCAGTGTCACCTTTACAGCTACTCCATGGTGATAAGGAGCCAGCTACTCTTCTTTCGTCTGGCCGTGAGAAGAGACACTTGCAAAATGGGCTGGGAGGAAAAGTTGCCTCTCAGACTGAATTTTTCCCACTGTCAATTTAGGCAGATAGGGTGCTGCTCTGCACCTATCTTCTTTGGCATAAACTCAGATCAGCGGGCCAGTTCCTGACACACCTATACACACTTTGAATTGCTTGTTCTGTGTTCCTCTTTCCTGCTCAGGTTTCTCCCAGGAGTAGGCTTCAGCTAAGGCTTATCACTTTAGTCAAAAAGAAAACATATTTATAGGATGAAATAGCTCACAGGAAGAGGGTGTAGGCAGAGTGGAGGAAGAAGTGAATCCTGGGTGTTGTCAGTCAACAGTATTTATGGAACCACCCTCCGGATGCCGCGCTTATGGTGGGCAGTTACCAAAGAAATATGTTTGGCCCACCTGCTTCCTGTTATCCACCCTGCACACAAGACTTCATCCTGAAGATTATTTCTACTAATACTACCCATGGAATTCAGCTTCCTTTGGATAAAGAACAATATTTCCAAGAATAAGTTAGATCTAGATCTAGACCCCATGTGGTGTAGAACTGAGGCATTCATTGAGAAAGGTATAGTGTTCTCAGTTCCAGATCACATTTTTAATGCAAGAAAAGGTATTGTCTCATAGTCAAAATATTTATCAGGACATAATTTCTTTATAAGCAAAGACTGCAGTGTTTTTTTTTAAAGTTCACTTTTAGATACCTAATTCACTTCTTCACATCCATGAAATAATTTTTTAAATGATGATGAATAAGGGAGCTTGATCAATTAAAAATCTCCAACCACAACACTCAGATTTGTCACCTGGGAAGAGATGCTCTGATTCAGTAGGAGAGCCTTGTACACACTGGGCGGGGAGGCGGCCTTTTCTCTTCTGACTCCTAACATCTCATGTCTGTCCTGAGGTAGAATTGGCTCCACCCTATTATCCCAAGTACAATCTGCTGCTTCTAGTAGGTTGAACAAACTTACCTGCAACCTTAAAATGGAGAATAAACTTGTTGGAGGAGAGAAGTAGGGAATTAATGACTAAACTTTGCTTATTTGGGTAACTTGTGAATTAAGAAAATGTTTTTAAATGTGGACTTAACATTTTCTGAACTTATATTCACTATCTGTTGTTGAAAATCCACAGCACCCTTAGGAGGAAAAAACTATAAGCCATAACTAAGTGTAAGCCACTCTTTTCTAGGTCATTTAAAAGCCCCCTTGTAGGGCTGAATCTTCAGTTCTTTCTTCAGAGTCCATACTTGTCTTAAAGGAGTAGGGGAGGTTTAGGGGCCTGGGGTAGGTATCTTATGCCTCAAGAATAGTTTTTATAAATGTTATTTTTCAAGCCATACAGTACTTAGAGGCATCTCGATGCTTAGTCTTTTTTATCTAGTTGAGTGGAAGGTGGGGCAGGAGAGAACAGGTAGAATGAAATCAAAGCTGTGGCGTCAGCAATGAGCTGGTATCCTAGCAACTTCTTCCTCAGGACAGATGCTAGACATAATTTACCCTTTGCATAGCATCAGATTTGGGTTGACCCAGTTGCTTTAGACTTTGAAAATGTGTAAGTATTTACACAAAGAAGAGCTGACATTGTCAGAATAACTAAATATGCCATTCTTTTAGAATCAGATGATCTGCTGTATAATCATAATGGCTTTCCAGCATTCAGCTAAGGACAGAGTGGATAAAGATATTTGATGATCCACAAGTAACCTTGCCTTCAAATTGTTAGGTACATACAGATTACAGAACACAGATTTCCTCAAGTTAGTGTTACTGTAATTTTCAGGGGATTAATATATAATATATTCCCGTATTTAAAATGTTAAAATTAATTAAAATATTAGTTCTTTGTTATAATTTTAAAATACTTTAAAATCTAGATTTTCCTCCAGTGGGAGTGTTTCTCCAAGTACATTTAGCTAGTTTAAATTCTTTTGTTACGTTCTCAGTTGTCTGGTTCAGGTCTAGGCAAGCCACAAGACTTCGTTCAGACTCTGGTGTCTTCTGAAATGCTCTTACTCTGTATTACTCAGTGTCATTAAACACATCCTATTCTTTTCCCACCCTTTCTTGGAATAGGATATTAACTCTAACAATCCATCACCTAAAACCTGATTTCATGGGTCAATGTGAGCAACAGGTAATTCTTTGCAAGAAAAGCAAAAAAAAATGTTGGGATAGAGTAGAATTAGCAATATAAAGTTTGAAGGAATAAAAAGTAGCATATCTTTTTTCAGTGACCACAGTCCTGTTAACAGTGTCACTCTTTACCTAAATATAAGGCACCAGTTTGCTAATTGAATTGATCATATTCCAGATTGGAAAGTGGTAATGATTTGATTTATCAGAGTTAAGACTCTTGGGTCAACTTCTCTAATTTGTTGTCTCCCATATGGCCTATGTAAACTTTCATTTAAGGGCTAAACTACTGAAATATTTTCAGAATGCTTGATACCAGAAATCTAAGGTATTTAATTGTCTCTCTGGTTTTCAGGCTCCTTCTCTGAAGTCCATTTTTACCCTTTGGGGAAACTGATGTATTTAGCTAAGAATTGTACTTTTGGGCCTCATCTGATAAGAGTAACTGAACAATTGATGGCTATCAGATAACGTTAGTAGGGTAAATGGTTAATAAGTGCAATCAAAGATAAATTAATTTTGAACTCTTTATATTAGCTCTGCCAAAATTAGAGCATTATATGTGAGCTTTATGAAGCATCACTGACCATAGTAAACAAGTATGAGGAAAGCCCCCATGTGCACTCAAGACAGGTTTGAGTGCCATACTGACTTGGCAAGTGCAGAGATTCTCAAGGCATCATGTCAAGAAACAATCTGAATCCATACAGGGTTTTCTAACCTCATGTCCCATTAACAACAACAACAAAAAAGACTTAAAGCCTTAAACCTGAATCATTTCATACTGGTGAATCTACTTTGTTCTTAAATCTTCAAGGAACACACATTCTGGGCAATTAGAGATGAAAAGTCTGAAACTTCATAATCATCCATTTCTTCCTTTCCCATGACTAATAGACATTCCTCCAGCCTGCGCGCCTAGAGCCCATGCTCCACCACAAGAGAAGCCACTGCAATGAGAAGCCCACGCACCGCAATGAAGAGTAGCACCCCTCTCGCCTCAATTAGAGAAAGCCCGTGTGCGACAGCGAAGACCCAATGCAGCCAAAAATAAATAAATTAAATAATTAATTAACAAAACAGAACTTCCTCAATAAATCACCAAAGAGAGCTCTCCTCTAAGTACAAGAGGTGTACATCCAGACAGTCTTTGGTTTAAACCTTAGATCTTGATGTGGACTCGCTTTATGCCCTTGAGCAAACTATCTAACTTTTTCATTCCTTAATTTCTAAATTATAAAATGGCAGTGAAACCTAACATGAAAGTCAAAGACATCGACATTTATAAGATGCTCTTGGGTCTGAAAGGTGCTACTAAGGGTATACAGCTACTGGGATTGTTAATGTCCAGGGCAGACCCCTCAGCCCCCCAGGGTGTCCCCTCTTCAGTAGCAGATTCCTGCAGATTAGCAGTAAGAGCCAGATTTCCTCCAGGAGGAAAAAGACCACTACGGTCATGAGAAAGGTTTGTTAAGACATATTTTTAGTACATTTTCCCAAGTTCTTATCAAGTAGGGCCCCCAGGTAGGAACTGGTAAGTATTTAGCTGTAAGCCAAAGGTTGAGAATAGGAAACATTTAAATCTTTAAGAACTTGGGTCCAGCAAAAATGCTGGCTGACAGTCTGTCCTAGGTAAAGTAAACCTTATATCCAAGTTTCCCAGAAAAATTGTTTATTTCTGGGAAAATTTCGGGCCTCCATGTTTTTGTCTTTTTTTATCCACAGGAAACATGTGTGGATATGTGGATATGAAGACTCAAACATATGTTTGAGTCTTCTGATAGTTATCCATTATTAAAAGTTCTATATTTCTATATACCTGCTTCTGCCCGGAATGTCTAGAAAAGACCAGAACTCAAAATTGTTTAGTCACTGTTTAAAAATTAGCATTTTGGACAGGTCTCTGCCTTTCCCTGATTTGTTAACTAAGTAACCCCCACAGAAATATCCTGAAATAGAGATACTTAAGCAAGTGTTCGGAATAAAACAAATGGAAAGAAGTTTCAGGCCTCCTTTGCCAAACGTGGACCCATGCTTTGAAATGATCAGTCTCCTGAGTGGGTTGGCTTGGGGGACACACTGTATATTTGAAGACAGAATTTGGCCCTCTTTCTAGACTGCTTATCTCTCCCATCACTCAGTTCATTTCCCAATTTCAACCACTCTCCATTGTCCCAAATTATCATTTTCATCCTGAGCTCACCCTTAAGTTACTTCAGAAACTTCCTTACATTCCATTCAACTTTTTGAACCTCCCCTTTAATTTCTTGTATTCTCTGTGTGTACACCAGTATTTCCCAGTATCTTTTCTTTCCAACTTACTCTTTCTGCTGTTCTGTGTAGTCATTTTTGTCTTTGTTCGTGATTTATTTGATTTGTTCTCCCCTTAGCCCCCATCCCTTATTCCCAGCCCAAAAGTGGAGTGAGCAACAGAGAGTTCTTAACTACTGCCATCCTTATGTATCTAAAATCACGAAGTGTGAGAGACAGACTGTGCCTTAGATCATCCTGTCCTAGTCCTCATTTTACGGCCAGTTCCAGAGTCATGTGGTAGATGAGGACAGAGCCTGGGTAAACCCAAGTCTCCCTTCCCTCTTGTTCTCCCTCATCCACAGCGTCCGCTTAGAATACCCAGGACCACTCAGGTTGGAAATGGAAGCCCTCATCTTTGACCTCCGGTTTCTTACTCCCAGCCGAGTACCTTCTCTCCCCTCCCAATTCAAGCATGTGCCTTGGCAAGGACCTCCTTTCCCTATTGATCCCTGTTAATACGCTTGACCGGCAGATGCCAGGATATTGCAGGAGATCTAGACATTGGTCTCTTCTGCCAAAGATGCTCTTTGGTGATGCCGAGGGTCTTTTTTTTTTTTTTTTTTTTTGCGGTACATGGGCCTCTCACTGTTGTGGCCTCTCCCGTTGCAGAGCACAGGCTCCGGACGCGCAGGCTCAGCGGCCATGGCTCACGGGCCCAGCCGCTCCGCGGCATGTGGGATCTTCCCAGACCGGGACATGAACCCATGTCCCCTGCATCAGCAGGCGGACTCTCAACCGCTGCGCCACCAGGGAAGCCCTGGGTCTTTTTGTCAGTAATGAACAAGCCTCCCATTTTGAAGCTGCCCATCTTCTATCCTGTTTGAGTCCATTGTAAAGTTGCCTCCTGGAATCTGCCTTCAATCCGCTGCTGTGAAAGCATCATGTCATCCCAGCTAATATTTTGGTTTTGTGGTAGGTGTGAGTTTCAGGGAGACCAAGGGTGGATGCGTGTACTTGTTGAAGCATAAATACATCATGTTTTGGACTGGAGGGGGGGAGTGTTTTGTCTTTTCCCCCCTTTCTCTTTTCAGCAGTGGTGTTTACCAGCCCTCAGGAATTTAGGGCCGAGTAGGGTTCAGGCCAGAGGTTAGCAGTGTTTATTTACTTACTTAATAAGGATTTATTAAGTGCTTGACTTAAGCCCAGCCCTCTGCTAAATGAAAATTATATTAAAAAGTGGAAATCACAAGATCTGACTAAAGGAGCATTTAGAATATTTATATCAAGAAAAATAAGTATAGTTGTTATTGGCACAGTGTTTTTTAATAGTATACAAAACACTTTTAAAATACAGTTGCTTGTTGCATTGCCTCAGTAATCCTAGAGATAGTATTTTCTGCATTTTATTGATAAGGAATTGAAACTGGGAAAGATACTGTCCTGGCTCTTGAAGCCAGACAAACAAGTGGACAGAGGCTTAGCCCCAAGCCCAGCCTGCTTGTCAGGACCTGCTCCTGGCTTCGGAATCCTGGGTGCCCCGCCTATCTTCTGTGTGCTTTCATTCCCTGCACTTGGTTGCCTGTTGGATCCCTGTCTGTCTTTTTTGAACTTTGGTTTCTATCTTCCCCTCTTCCTGGGTTTCGTTATTCTCAGCTCCAGACCCTGAATAACACCTGGGATGGGCCTCACAGTGAGTGAGAGTTCCTGTATTGCTGTTCCCCAATATACACATTTTTATGCATTAATGTATCTGAAATTGGGATGCATCTTATAGTTGCTATTGAGGTTCACGTCTTTTTGAGAGTTTGCCTTTGTCAGTCACCTGGGGCACTGCCAAACTGAGACCAGGCATAACAGTCCCTGCCTGAGGGTGTTTAGACTGGTGGTGGGAATTCAGAATACAAACCCACCCACCAAATCCTCGGGAGAGTCCCTCTTCCCTCCACCCAGTTCCCAGGTCTCATTGCCATCTCCTTCTGTGGCTTTTGGTGACCCACATTCATGTAGGGCTCCTCTGTTCAATTCCCTGTGTTAGTGCTTTCGATTTCTCAGTGGTACATAAAATACTGTCCATCTTGTAATGGTGACATCTCAGATTTGATGAAATGTAGCCTTATGTGTTGAGAGTAGCTCTGGATGGCTGTTGGTGTTGCCTTGCTTAGCTTTTTTTGACTTCAGGGGAATTAGTGGGCGTTGCTTGCTCCCCAGCGCCCAGGTGAGGTTTGCTTACCTGCTCAGACAAAAGCCA
Organism: Hyperoodon ampullatus; assembly: GCF_949752795.1. Taxonomy (NCBI): domain Eukaryota; kingdom Metazoa; phylum Chordata; class Mammalia; order Artiodactyla; family Ziphiidae; genus Hyperoodon; species Hyperoodon ampullatus. The sequence continues at coordinate 75,098,104 of NC_136919.1, read as the reverse complement.
GAGTGTATCACCATTCACTCTCCCTTCCCCCAGCCTTCCTGGCAGCTGCCTAACTTGGTTGCACACGTGCAACGGAAATACAATGTTAATAAATGTTTCTACATGTAATAGAGAAACAAGCCATAAAAATAGTCATTTGTCATCTGCTCAGATGAGTTGCTAGGAAAAGCAGTGACATTTTATGATTTAGTTAACTTAACTGTCCTTGTGCCTCCTGTAAGGCATATCATAGACAAACAAATTATAAACATCCAGACACATGTCCTGAGAGAAAATGTATTGGGCTCTGAAGCAAATATAAATAACAAACACTACCTGATTCTTCTCCCTTCTCCCAGTGAAGGTCCAGAATAGCGCTTCTCAATTCTCACTCAGTTACAGTGTGTCAGAGTTGCAATCTACAGTACAAACATGATGAAGATACATCTCCTATGCCTGTATGGAGAGAATGGGTATAACAAAGTGGAGAGAACTGGGCTAAGGGACTCCCAAGGCTTATGTTGGAAAAGTGCAGTAAACAGCGGACAATAATATTTTATCTACTCCATGCCCTCTATATGCCAGGCCCTGTACTAGGCACTTTGCATATATTAGCTCATCTCTTAGTGGACTATGAATGCTCCTTTTAAGAACAAAGGGGATAATGATAGGAATACAGATAATTAATCAAAAGCATAGATGAGTTTCAGGTGGAAGGTGAGTAAAGGGAAGCGAGAGAGGCTGCAGAAATCTTAGCCAAGACCTGGTTGTTGAAGGTTGTCTAACAAAAAGGCAGGGTTCGTGTGTGACTGGTTTGTGGGAACAGATATCTTGGTATAAGCAGTTCTAAGAGGATATGTATCTGTTGTTGCTGTTTCTGTTCAGTGTTAACATGTTTGCATCCCACCCACCCACCCATCCACAAATATTTCCTTACTCCTTTGCTTTTGAGACAAAGGGCTTGAATTCACAAGTTGAGTTAAAAACAGGTTAAGTGTACAGTATAGTTTATGTCCAGCAAACAGAATGATCTATGAAAGTTATACTGCCCACACAAAAATGAAATGCTTTATGGCCTCTTTAGCACCCCAGAATTCATCGGACTTCCTCCTGGGTAGCCTTACTGGGAGAGTCCCGTGGTCCCCACAGCATTCCACCCCAAGATTCAAGATCCTTTCCTCTCTCTCGGAGGACTGTCCTCTATACCTTTGAGTTAAACCGTTCCAACCCTGCTAGGCTCCATGTCTGTGCCTCCAGCCCAGACATCCCTTCTGGTCCCTCACTGTTGTACACTTCCAGTATGGAACAACTCCTAAGACGTCTCCCTGCTTTCACATTCCTCCTCCACTTACCAAGTCATTTTCCTCACGTCAGCCAGAGTAGCAGTTCCGAAAAACTAATCTAATCCTGTGGCTTTGGAGCTCAGGTGACTTTCAGTGACTTCCACTGCTTTTGAAATAAAGTACAAACTCCTTAGCTTGGCATACAAAGCCCTTAGTCATCCAGCCCTTCCGTATTTACTTTCCCACATCTCCCTCATACACACCCCATCCTTTGGTATCTTCTTGCCTTTGCATCTTCTGCATTGTCTTCTTTGAAGTCTACACATCCTCCCCTTTAGGGCGAACATACTCATCTTTAACATTCTTCTCAAGAGTGATGTCCTCCGATAACCCTTTGCCACATCCCAGTTGGGGTTATCTGCCATTCCTTTGTGTTTCTGTGCCTCTCAGATCACATTAATAGGATAAGTGTTTAACATACAGCTAAATTACAGTATGTTATAATAATCTCCTTCCATCACTTTGTGTTCCATTAGTTCAAAGGCTATATCACTGATCCCTGTCTCCCTAGGACCAGCACCTTAATAGTCACTTAATAAAGATTTGAATGAAAAGGAGGGACACGTGGACCTCAATTTAGGATGACTAGTCAGTCATTGGTCAAACCTTAGAAAATAGCATCAAACTTCTGTTGAAGTCAGATTTCATGTTTTCCTTTAACATCAGATATCAGCAGCCAGATTTTCTAGACTTTCTTGGCCAGAAATGTTACTGAAATTCCATACTGCAGCACTTTAATCTCTGGGATGATACATCCACAGCATGTAATTATTTGTCTGGATAATTGTACTTTCCCTGAGGTTCTAAGAGAAGAGGTTAAAGGAATCAATGGTTTAGTAATTGTATTGTTAATCTTAAAAGGAAAGTTGAATGGAAAATATTTTAAAACTGGTTAGAGAAGTTAATTATTGGGAACATGGAGAAGATAATTACTTATTACATATACTGTAACTGGTACAGATGGAGGTTTCATGCAAAATAAAGCAGTTTGTAATTTTTCTTTTTTTAACAAGTTCTACTCTCAAATGCAGGTTTAGCAACCTTCAGGGCACAAAGCACATCCTTCCTTTTGGATGGGATTTTTCATAATTCTGTAGCTGCACATTGACTGTCTCTGTATGTGTGAGGAGGGTGAGGGTTATTTCCATTCTTATGAGCTACATTGAGGGTTTAACTTAGAATTGATTATCACAGGGAAGTTGCCTGGGTGCCTCATCAAAGAAGATAATGAAAATGAGTGTTTTAGCAAAGCAAACAGGATGAGGCAAAACAGACTTTTCCCTCCATGTGTTATGAGCTTCTATACCATTTTCTGCCCAATCTTGACTTTTTTACACATTCATTTTTTTGTGTCCCATAAGAAAATAAGGGAGTGAAAAATTTTATGGGTATTAATAAGTAATAATACTTAACTACTCTTTTTCCTGCCATTCAGGTTACTACCAACAGTGCTAATTAATAAATATTTTAATTATTATGGAGCAGTGTAAGCACTGAAGCTTACAATGTAAGCACCGCTCCTAATTAATAAATTCTCTTTGCCCATGATGCAAAATCCATATTGCTGAACCTGGTCTAGGAGCCCCCAAGAATTCATTTCAACTCATCTTTCTAGTGTTAATGTTTGAATATGTTTTAGGTGCAAGTAAAACCCAAGAAAACCCCAAATCAAATTGCCTTACACAATAAGAAAAGTTAATCTTTTTTCATAACTTAAGAGAGCAGCTTTTGAGGTTGATTCACTGGCCCAATGATATCAGAAGCCCAGGTTGTTACTGTCATTTCACTCTGATATTCACCATCTGCTGGTGCATCCTCTGCATGGTGGCAGAATGGCTGCAGAAGTGGCAAGCATCACATCCAGACCAGGCACTGTGTATCTCTTTTAGGTTTGAGGAAACTTCTCAGAAGTATCCTAGAGAATGTCTCCTTAAATCTCACTGACCGGGGGCTTCCCTGGTGGCGCAGTGGTTGAGAGTCCGCCTGCTGATGCAGGGGACACGGGTTCATGCCCCGGTCTGGGAAGATCCCACATGCCGCGGAGCAGCTAGGCCCATGAGCCATGGCCGCTGAGCCTGCGCATCTGGAGCCTGTGCTCCGCAATGGGAGAGGCCACAACAGTGAGAGGCCCACGTACCGCAAAAAAAAAAAAAAAAAAAAAACTCTCAAAATCTCACTGACCGGAATTGAGTCACATGTCCTTTCCTAAACCAATCACTGCCAAGGGAAATGAGGTTACTATGGTAACCAACCTAGGTCGTGTTCAACCATCAGGACTCCAGGCCTTACCTATTTCTCACTATGGATGCCTCCTCCCCACCTCCACTCCCAGCTATCTTGACCTCCCCATGGTGGCCCTTACAAAGCCTGTGCCTGCCTGTCAGTAAACCTCCTCTCTTTCTCTCCAGACCCTAGGTGCCCCCTTCTCCCAAGTCCTCTGCTCCGTGGAACTTTCCTTGCCTACCCTCTGTTCTGCTCATTTGGCACCTTTGTGAAGGTCACATCTCTCTGAAGGGATTTTGAGGTCCTTGGGCATGTCTGTGCTTCTCTCTGTTCCCTAGTGTACTTTTCAGAGAGCCATAGATCCTGACATGATTTGTGCAAACCCTTTCCCCAACATGTTAAGACCAATATAATCCACAGAAGGAAATGTTGTTACATCTTATTCATAATAAGCCCCTTTGATACTAGAGCCAGTCCTTAAAACAGAATATTCATCCTTTCTGTTATTATAAAAGTAAAAATTCCATATTAGTCGAACAAGAAAAAGTAAAAATGGCATTCACAATTTATTAATATTCTCTTCATCCATTCACTCACATCCGTTTTTATCCCTTTTATAAGGGATCATAAACTCAGTTTCTGCATGGTACATGGAGGCTTTAGATTTTCTTAGTTTGACTGTTTTTCTAATACTCCCAGACAGTGAATCAGTCCTCATTGTACATCAGAATTATCGGAGGACCATTTTAAAAATATGCATATCCGGGCTTCCCTGGTGGCGCAGTGGTTGAGAGTCCGCCTGCCGATGCAGGGGACACGGGTTCGTGCCCCGGTCTGGAAAGATCCCACATGCCGCGGAGCGACTGGGCCCGTGAGCCATGGCCGCTGGGCCTGTGTGTCTGGAGCCTGTGCTCCGCAACGGGAGAGGCCACAACAGTGAGAGGCCCGTGTACTGCAAAAAAAAAAAAAAAAAAAAAAAGCATATCCAAGCATCATATTTAAGTGTCAATTGGTCTGGAATAGGGCCAAGTTTATTTTCATAAAATGAGATCTAGGAGTTTCCCAGGAGCCAGTGAAGACTCTGCTCTTAGATATCCATATGCCAAACCCTTCTTGGTGAGAATTATCAGAATAATTTCAAAAATTTCGGGGTTCTTGTCCAGATTGTTGCCATGTCTTCTTCTTTCTTATCTAACCATGCTAGGTAGATGCTTTTTTCTGTGTGTTTAGTATCCACTTTCCCTCTTCCCTTTCCCCACCTGGACCATAAGCATCTCCTCATTTCCCTTCTGCTCCACAGCATTCAGGGCAGTAGTGAGGAAGTCATGGAGCTCAGTCATTTTCCCTCAAGAGAGTAGTTTTGTCCAGATCCTGAGCATTGCTTGTCAGCTTCATAACTCTGTCAGCCCTTATGGAATGTCCACCTCCCTTTAGGCCCAGAAAGCCAACTGCTCTCTCAGAGCCTCTACTACATCAATTCAGATATCCCCAGCCCTTCTCAAGTCACCTGTTCCAAACTTTACACCTTTCAGGAATATTTTACCTAGTGCTTTGTTTCATCCAGTTATGTGTCCCTTTTGGACAATTTCTACTTTATTCCACTTCTCTAACAACTCCTTAATTTCACTTTTATCAGAAAAAAGCTTAACTGGTAAATTGGAATAGTTGTCCTTCTCTCAACTCTGTTCTTTCTCAAGCCTGCTGTTCCCAGGTCTTTTGTTTCCTTTAGACACTGCCAAATAATCTTACTATGTATAATCACTACACAATGATGATGTGAAAGCTTTTAAGACTTTGTTGAATGTTCATTTGTCCCTTTTGCCTTTCTTCATCTATTGATAATACTTTCTTTGTTTAGAACATGGATGGTACCTCTTTAACCCATTTTGTATGTTTCAACATTCATTTGATTGTGACTAGTGATGACTGATACCTGATGTCATAAGTAGTATTTCCTACAGCAGTAGTTTATAACTATAGAGTGCATCTGAATCACTAGGGGCGCTTATTCAGACACAGACTGCTGGGCCCTACCCCCAAGGATTTCTGATTCAACAAGTCTGGGGTGAGGCTTGAAAATTTGCATTTCTATTAAGTTCCCAAGTGATGGTGATATTGCTTACCTGGGAACTATACTTTGAAAACCACTGCCCTGTGGGACCAAAAAACAAACCAGGAATGAGTGTATATGTTTTCAGTTTAAATATTTAATGTCAGAATGTTTAGAATTTTTATATAAGTGTTTTTCAGATACTTCTCTTAATAGTGGATACTCAGAGTATTTCATTTTGGATCCCCAATATATCATAGATTTTTTAAAGGAACTTTTTAATTGAGACAGGTGTGAAATTGCCATAAGCATAAAGGAAGTTAATGGTTTTCATAACTGAAGTCCAGAGAACACCTTTTGGGGGTGATGATTCAGTAGCCCAGTGATATCATCAAAGACCTAGGTTCTTATTGTCATTAACTCTGCCATCCACCGTATGCGGGTGTGTCCTCAACTGGCTCTGCATGGTGGCAAAATGGCTGCAGAAGTGCCAAGCATCATATCCAGATCACATACAAATACACACTTTTATATCCTAGCTTATATAGCAGCAGTCACTGTTGGGGAAACTGAAATTGAAGATCCAGAGGTTCTTATCAAAGATAGTGATTAAGGGACTTTGCTGGTGGCGCAGTGGTTAAGAATCTGCCTGCCAATGCAGGGGACATGTGTTTGAGCCCTGGTCCAGGAAGATCCCACATGCCACGGAGCAACTAAGCCCGTGTGCCACAACTACTGAGCCCGTGTGCCACAACTACTGAGCCTGCACTCTAGAGCCTGCGAGCCACAACTTCTGAACCCACGTGCCACAACTACTGAAGCCTGTGTGCCACAACTACTGAAGCCTGTGTGCCACAACTACTGAAGCCTCCACACCTAGAGCAAGAGAAGCCACCGCAATGAGAAGCCCGCACGCCACAATGAAGAGTAGCCCCCACTCACTTCAAATAGAGAAAGCCCGCATGCAGCAACGAAGACTCAACGGAGCCAAAAATAAAATAAATAAATTTATTTTTAAAAAAATAGTGATTAAGGTATGAGTAGAGCAGTCATTGAGAGGCAAGTTAATTTAGCTGTGTGCTCTCCATCATTAGTGGTAGATTAAGACATTGCTCATACAAGAAGTGTACTTTTTCAACTACACTATAATTATCTGAGGCTTTTCATCAACTTCTAAAACATCTTAATACTTTCAGGGTATATCATAGAATCTTGCAGTTCCAGGGATTCTTTAGGCAGACCAGTACCATGAAGAAAGATATCAGTCTTATCTCACTGTGTGGAACCCTGGCCTATCCAGCATGACGTGAAACGTAGACAAATACAACTTCTGTGTCAGAGGCGGGTTGCAAACAGGATTCAACTGAATGAATGGGAGAGACAAGGCAGGGCAGTGAGTTCACTCACGTAGGCCCCCTGATCCTGCTATTTTTCTTACCTATGGTGTTATCAGTATAACGCCTCCTTGGCTGAAGTCTCACCTGCACCGTATTAGCCACCTCTGTTCTCTCCTCTTATACCTTCCTGAGGTTTTGCTCTCTGGACCACCGTATTGCATTTCCAGAAGGTAACTGTAGCTTGGCCCCCTCTGCTGTGTCAGGGATATCCTGATTTGTTCAGAATACGCATATCAAGGGAGTCTCAGATAACTATTTCCTCACCATCCGTGCTCAGATTACATTGTTGGCACCAGCTCTGTAAAGTGTCCCAATGTGTCTTGTCAACTTGAGGCAGAATATTTGGCGAAGAATGAGTTAGTTTTCTGCTCCCAGGTTCTGGGCAAACAAAAAGTCATCCATTCTTTGGAGAAAGACTGGCTTTGTTGTCTTCAACTTGTTGAGTTTGATTTCTGCCATTGAAGCACTTCGTTCCCTGCAGTTCTCCTCTGAAGATCCCTCTGGTCCTTGAATCTATGTGATTGTTGAAATTTCCTTCTGACTCCTCCACAGAAGGAGTCTTCTCTCTGCCATTCAGTTTGTGCCACTGCCAAGGTCAGAGAGCAAAGGGACATAACAAGGTTCACAGTTTAGGAGCAGTTTACTCTTTTTAACCTAAGGTGGCACAGATGGATTTGATGACATTTATCTTTGTGTGTACTTTAATACCTTCATCTAAACAAGGTTGATGACTTAGAAGCTTCATAAAATGAATAGTACATAAAAAAACACATCTCAGTCTAAGTGCTACATTCCTAAAGGTGCCCCATAAGAACACTCTAAAAGATGCACTTTTCCCCCAGAGATCTGATGCTATAAACAGGTTGTTTCACCAGTCTTCAAAGGTCTTTCCAAGCTGTCATTTTGCTTTATCTAGGATTATATTCCACTCTATTTTACTTAAATATGTACCTCCATTTTAATTTTCTCTCATTGTTATCATTGGCAGTAATCAGTTCCTCAAGAACCCATCTTCTTTCCATATGCTGATCTTGGATGATTTTACCAAGCAATGCGACACCCTTCTGCCTTTGTGTGTGTGTGTGTGTGTGTGTCTGTCTGTCTCTGTCTGCCTGCCTGTTTCAGGCTCTAGGTAATGTCTCCAGATCTCATTGTACATAGCTTCATTTTAGAGTAACTCCACACCTGAGTTAGGGACCCAAAAGCTCTCATCCCCATTCCTATGCTTTGTAAAATATTAGTCTCTTGCCTGCTCAGCTTTGTCCTAACTGCTCAGGCAGGTGAAGCCTGTTTGAATGGGAATCCTTTTTTTGGAACACGCATCAGCATTTTTAAATGTCTGCCTATGTTGCAGTGAAATTTTAAAAGAGAGTGCTTGATTTTGATGTCAGTTTTTAAATAGATGTAGCCAACAGCCATAACCAATTTTTCATTTACCATCAATGATACTCCAAGCCTGAAAAACATAGTCCTGTGTGGGAGAAAGCCATGTAATGGTGAGAAATTCAGCTGTAAGAAATGAGGTTCCCCATGAAAGTGATAATTAATACAATTAGATGTGTGCAGTATGGTTAGAGGTAGTCTGGGCTTGTATATGTGTACTCTGTCTTTATCAGATAAACAAATGAAAGTCCTTTACCTAATTGTTTCCTGCGTTAAAATCTGCCTTATCACATGTTTACTTTGGTCATTGGAAGTGAAGAACATCCATCTTGGTAATCTCGTTTAGTTAGTACTTTTTCTATCCTTTCCAAACCAGTATTGTTTTGTGAAACAGCTAATAAGATCATTACCACCACTATCATTAACACATAAATGGAGCAATGTACAGGGTGTTCTAAGCATTGGGATTCCAAAGAATTTTAAGGAAAATGGCTGTGCACCTAAGAAACTTTGCAGGAGGCATCCTCAAGCCACTGTTCTCTCCCACTACTTTACGGAAGTAGTGGGAGAGAACAGCCTTTCTCTGAGGGTAACATTCAAAGGTCCATTTCCTTATCCTCTCAAACCTGAAAAAATAGACATTATTTTCACAGTAACGTCTCTGAATTGGCTTACATTTCAGCAAACTGAAAATTGGAGAGTGGAATTTAGTGGCAGGTCTGGTTTTGAACAAGTGTTTGATTTTACTGATCTCAGCAGTGCTTAAGCTTACTTTTGTAAATTTCCTACCCCTAATTCCTGGCTCTTGGGCACACTCGGCCACCAGAACTGAGAGATGGTTTGTGGCTCCATGAGTGACCAGCCAATAGAATTTGCTGTCTTTGAGGGGGAGAAAAATTCAAGCTAGACAAGAAGTTATGTGGCAGGTAATTCTTATTTGAAATGTAATTGAATTTCTAAAGGCAAATTAATTTCTTTCTGTGTCCTTCATAGTAAATAGGTGCTTGTCACCATCTTTTTTTTCTCTTCCCTCTGATGAGCTTCTACTGTGAAGAAATTTGGTATTTTGAGAGTTTTATTTCTGTGCCTTTTCTTGGCAGCCCTTTCCTCTTGTAAGCCAGTGTTGGAGTGATGGTGAGAGTCAGTATCCCTAGTGTTCTGGAAGTTGTTTTTTTTTGTTTGTTTGTTTGTTTGTTTTTTGCGGTACGCGGGCCTCTCACTGTTGTGGCCTCTCCCGCTGCGGAGCACAGGCTCCGGACGCACAGGCCCAGCGGCCATGGCTCATGGGCCCAGCCGCTCCGCGGCATGTGGGATCTTCCCGGACCGGGGCACGAACCCATGTCCCCTGCATCGGCAGGCGGACTCTCAACCACTGCGCCACCAGGGAAGCCCTTGGAAGATTTTTTTAATGCATTTTACAACTGAGTAAATTTATCATTTTTCACCTGCTTTATAGCTCCATATTTAATATGTATGAGCCTTTTCATAAACAAAACAAAACAAAAAGGAAAGCCTATTTGGAAACATAAAAATAGCAAAGCGAAAGTCATTTTAAAGTATCTGGTTAGATCACAATTTGGAAAGATCTTATACTTTAAAACAAAAGTTTTAAACGATGGATCTGTTGAAGGTATGGTGACAGTCCTCCATTTCCCTCTCCTTTTGAAATCTCATTTAGATTTGTGTGTCTCTGTGTGTGCATTTTCTGATGAAAAAGTCCATAACTTTCACAGACTTTTCAAAGCCACTGCCTTTAAATATCTACTTGATAACTAACTTTTACTGTAGTTGTTTTAAGATCTTCTCTTTGCTATTTTCAAAACAACTGTCAATATTGGTTAACTCTTTAAATGCTTTTTTTTTTTGCAGCATAAGATCCTTTCTGTAATACATTTTTTTGTTTGTTTATTGTCCACTCAAAATTTTGGTTCAAATTCTAGGGAGCTTCTCTCATGAGAATTCGGTTTAAAAGCAAAGGATTTAGCATAAATTAACTAGGCTTAGTTTTGATTTGTTTTGTATGTGGGAAAATGTATATTTTAGTTCAGTCTGTGATGTGTCATTACATAAAGCATGTGTCGTTCTTTACCATGATTGCATTGGTTTTTCTCCATTTGATGTCTGCGGTAAGGCCAGTCTTTTTAACCTCTGTAACAGAAGTGGAGTGGATCCTAGCCTGTTAGATCTGGAGACTGAAGTATATATTATCTTCTGGGAAAGTAGTTAAACATAGCACAGATTTTTTTTTTTAACAGCTTGATTGGAGTGTAATTGCTTTACAATGTTGTGTTAGTTTCTGCTGTGTAACACAGTGAATCAGCTATATGTATACATATATCCCTATATCCCCTCCCTCTTGCGTCTCCCTCCCAACCTCCCTATCCCACCCATCTATGGGGACACAAAAAACCGAGTTCATCTCCTTGTAGCACAGATTTTTAAATCAATGTGCACTCGCTATGATTTCAGTCAAGATGATTTTTGTGTTTGTACTGCTGCTTTGAGAAGAAGTATTACCATTAACCTGGGTAAAAAGGACAACTCTGAAATTTTTAGGAGTTTAAGAATTAGGCCTTAAGTTAATAATCAGTGAAATAAAAGAGGTCACATTTAAAAAAAATGAAATCTCTAATGTTTAAAAACTAATAATATACACATTGGTTTATGTAACAAAAACAAGGTAAAGTATTAAATTATTTCATGATTTGATCACAAATTCATTTTTGGCCTCAATGCTCTGACTTAATGCTTGTTGAAAAAAATTAAATATTTTTTTCAACAGGAGTTATTTTTAGGTTTTCTTTTATTTTTAATTTTTTTTGGCCATGCAATGTGGCATGCAGAATCTTAGTTCCATGACAGGTTATCGAACCTGTGCCCCCTGCAGTGGAAACGCAGAGTCTTAACCACTGGACGATGAGGGAAGTTCCCCTCAACAAGCATTTACTGAATGTTTACCACATGCTCAGTGTAGATTAGACTACGTGCAGGAATAACAAGAGAACCAAAGCACGATGGTAGATCCCTGGAGCTAACAGTTCAGGGCAGAGCAGCATCTAATACTGTCCCTTGACCCTTTGCTTTACTTTTATGTTTTTCTAAGTTTGTTTAGGATACCTAATTAGGCAGTAATACACACCTTTGGAAAATATAAATATCACAGCATCATTTTAAAATATTTTTTAAATATTTAAAAATAAAGGGTAGTAAAAATGTAGGTTGTATTTCTCCATCAGAGACTATGCTATTCTGGATAGCTGAGCTTTCCCAATGGCACAGGATTTGTCCCTGTAATTATGTCTTCTCTGTGCCTCTCACTTGAACCATTTTGGTTTGAAAACTTTCTGAAATTGATTATATCCTTACAGACTTTTTTTTTTAATAATGCACAATTCCATTTATATGACATTCTGGGAAAGCTAAAACCATAGGAACTGAAAAACAGATCAGTTGTTGCCAGAGGATGAGGGGTGGAAGGAAGGGTAAATGCAGATGGGTATAGAGGAGTTTGTTGGGGTGATAGTATCCTATATCTTGATTGTGGCAGAGATTAAATAACTGCATGTTTGTCCAAACTTGCAAAGCTGTATACAGAAATTTAGAGTGAATTTTACTGTGTGTGAATTATACCTTAATTTTTTTAATGGAAAAACATAGTCATAGAACTTAGAGCATTTCTTACAGACTTTGTTAAACAATATATTGAACACAATTTAAGCTTCTTGTAGAAAGTTAGGTCTATCCCAACATTTCATTTTTTTTCACATTATTTTAAAATCTCTTCCCGTGCTATAGGAATTTGCCTTTGAGTTACTATGACTTCTCAAGCAATCCCCATGACCTTATAATCTGACCAGGGCTATTGGGGAGAGGGGTGTACCCCAAACAACCAAATTTAATAGAACCATATGTGAAAGAAGAATAAATTGGTCATGGGTTTGGGATTTCTATGTAAGCTAAGTTCATAGATACTATTTTTCCTGTAGTTTATTTATTTGGTTATTTTCTTTTCTCATTCATTTTCCAAACAGAGTGGCTAGGCAACTAAGTTCTGGGTAGATACGTCACTATCAAATAATGATATTTTATATTTCTTGGCATTATAATAAGTATGCTGTATTGTACTTTTATTATATTGATGAAATATGAGAAATAAGCAATTACAGAAGCTTAAATTTAAGAAGACTATCATTTTATACCTCTGTTTTTTTTCTCTGCCTTCCCATGAAATTTATTCACTCTATTATAATTGTTTATCTTTAGCACTGACCAGGTCTCAAACTAGTGAAAACTACAGAAAAAACAGTATAGTGTTTTAATGTCTATACTCTTTCCTCGTTAAATGTGTATTTACTCCCCACTCTTTTTTTTTCTTTAATCATTCCAGTTTGCTTTAAGGGAGTGGTTTTGAGGAGAAAACTCAATAGAGTTGTGTGCACCCATGTGTCAAGTGAGGAGAAGCCCTGAAAGGGAAGTGTTAGGAGCAGAAGTTCTTGCCAGGGTCTCATGAAGTGTTCCACGCTATTTTTTCCTCGTTGACTCAGAAGAACAAATAGTAAAGAAGGCACTGGACGACCTCACTTCTTTTGGCCCATACTTATGTATAGCAGAGACATGAAACACCAGCCCCAATCCAAGACTTTCAGTGGATAGTTTGGGGAAAGTGTTATTCACAGAGCTGATATTGAAGTCCAAGGAAATCAGGTGGAAAACTAAAGGATCTAGTTGTTCTAGTATCTTTCAACCTTCTGCTTTCATATACACCTTACTCAGCTCACCTACTACCTATTAGAGATCGCCATTTCTGCATGTTCCTTCTCCTTTAAGCTGTATTAGCTCTACTTAGTAGTAAATTCCTTGTTTCTTTCACCTTTATTTAGTAGGATCCTCTCAATATATTTTTTAAAAATTCTGTATCTATACAAGATTTGCCTTCCCTGGGTCATAAAGCGAAACCATAGACACAGGAATAGAAATGAACCAATTCCTTTCTTATGGAATTCATTCACTCATTCAAAAAAGAGTTTTAATTAATTAAAAATAATTTTGAACACTGGCTGTCCTAGGCGCTGAGTGCTAGATACTTAGAAAACTAGGGTGACATAATCATTGCACTTGCAAAGCTGAAAGCCCAGTGGGGAAGAGCAACACAGTAAATGATGTTGCAGAGTCATGCACGCAGCTCACTTCTCTGAATGTTAGTGTCCTTATCTGTTACAGGGGAAGGTATCTGCCGAAGCTGTTTGGAAGCTTAGCTAAGATAATGCATGTGAAAACATTGTAAAATTGTTAAGCTGTGGACGTGTCTGTTGCCATGTTTGGTTTAAAATAGAAGCTGGGAGAATTTTAATCCTGAAACCATTTAGATAACCCAGTTATGAGACTGTGGATAAAGTGAGAGAAACAACATGTGTCAGTGTCAAATGCAGTTCCCAGGAGAATGTTTGAGATTGTACTGTTAGGAGCCTTGCATTCTAGAAATTATTTTACTGGTGTTTATGCTAAGTGGTGATGACATTGGGAATAGCACAGCTTCGTTTGATATCACATGTTACTGTTAGCCTTTGTTAGCGTTCACAATGCATTTTTACTGTATCTTGTTAATAAGAATGTACTGAATGAACCTCATGACATTGGGATATATGTTAAGATGTCTTTTTTTATAGTTGGTTTCTAGAGTGTCTTTATAGCAATCTCCCAGTGTTTCTATTATTGTTGTTCCCTTCCCTCCCCTTTTTTCTATTAGTTCTTTAAAGGTAGGGATATTATACATCCAAGTTTGCCTGGGACAGTCCTAGTTTATGTCTGTTTTCCCAACATCTCATCTATTTAGCATTTTAGTGTTCTCAAAAATGTCCCAGTCTGAACCATAAGTTTATACGGCCACCCAGGCTCAAGGCATAAAAGGAAATGAGACAGCAAATTAGTGGAATTGTAAAGATCTGTGGTAACTGACCTTAGCCACTCAACTGACTGATGGAGTATGGATTTGGTCCAGTAATATCATGAAATTCAACTCAGAGATTTAAGTCCATGTATTGTGTCTGATTATCAGTTCACATCACAGCAGTGTTCTAATGAGCTGTTAAGACTAGAGCATGGGGCTTCCCTGGTGGCACAGTGGTTGAGAGTCCGCCTACCGATGCAGGGGACACGGGTTCGTGCCCCGGTCCAGGAAGATCCCACATGCCGTGGAGCGGCTAGGACCGTGAGCCATGGCCACTGAGCCTACGCATCCAGAGCCTGTCCTCCGCAATGGGAGAGGCCACAACAGTGAGAGGCCTGCGTACCGCAAAAAAAAAAAAAAGAAGACTAGAGCATGTGTTTGTTCACCCCGGCTCAGAACAGCAGCTTTGCCACTTGAAAGATTCTCACTCAAGCATGGTTTGTTGGAGCTTGAAGGCTGACATTCCTTCTAAAGGCCCCTCAAGGTTTTCATTCATTGTGAGCATATGCATTATGATGGTATTGATCCTGTTTTTGACCATCATTCACCCATGGCAGCCCACCAAGGGGGTTGTAAAACATGTCTGTCACCCCTTCCCCACCTGTATGGCTCTCATGGTGTGACTAAAGTCGATGAGTAAGATGCAGTTTATAGGGATGGGCCTACGTTGCAGCATCTCTGGCACAGCCTTCTCCCTTTTTAGAGTGAGAAGACTGGAGTGAAAGGTCCAAAAAAGAGAGAGAATTCTGCAAGGAGGAAGGTTTTACATTGTGTGTCTGCTTACAATCCCTAGTACAATGGAATAAATCTTCTTGTCCCCTCCTGCCAGTGTTAATATGAAATTTTTTATAAAGGTCAAGGGGAGATAGACAACAAGGACCTACTGTATAGTACAGGGAACTATATTCACTATCTTGTAATAACCTATAATGGAAAAGAATCTGAAAAAGTACACCTGAAACTAACACAACATTGTAAGTCAACTATACTTCAATTTTTTAAAAAAGGTCAAGGGGTTACTTTACTGTTTTAGTGTATGCAATCCCAGTATTTTCAAAACATGGCAGTCTGAGAAAGTTCACTACAAATTTGCTTGTTTAAAAGCAAATGCAAGGCTTCCCTGGTGGCGCAGTGGTTGAGAGTCCACCTGCCGATGCAGGGGACACGGGTTCGTGTCCCAGTCCGGGAAGATCCCACATGCTGCAGAGCGGCTGGGCCCGTGAGCCATGGCCGCTGAGCCTGCGCGTCCGGAGCCTGTGCTCCGCAACGGGAGAGGCCACAACAGTGAGAGGCCCGCGTACCGCAAAAACAAACAAACAAACAAACAAAAAAACAACAAAAAAAGCAAATGCAGAGCTCTGCTGTTCTCTGTTGACAGCTGTATTAGAGTTTGGGGTTGGTCTCTGCACCCATGAGCCATGAAGAAATGTGTGTGACTTAAGTCTTGCAAAGTGAAGGTGGAAATTCAGAAAATAAAGAAAAATCAATGGAATGGGTCCTTTTACTGCTGTCCCCATTTTACTTTCCAGAGAGGCAAAAGTGGTATAAAGATCTTCTTTGAAACAGTGCTTCTCACACTTCAATGTGGGGCTCTTGTTGAACTGCAGATTCTGAGACAGTAGGTCTGGGCTGAGGGCCCAAGATTCTGCATTTGTGACCAGCTCCAGCAGATCCTGGTGCTGCTGGACCACGGGCCACTGCTTGTCTAGTGAGTTGTTGGAAAATGAGTGCCCTGATGGGTTCTGACTCTGGATTTCACTCTTGCACCACAGGCAAGTTATAGTGACACAGACGTTAGAGTCCTCCTCTGTCAGGAGTTGTGTGTTTTACTGGGAGGTGAGAGCAAGAGGAACTGTCCAGACAGTTCCCTGTCTTTAAAAATCTTAAGGTATCCCCTACAGAGGCCCAACATTCCTGCTAATGAGAAGAATAAAGAAATATACATTCCATGGGCTTGGAATTCCAGTCATGGGCTCCCCCCCCGCTTTTTTTTTTTTTAATTAACTGGCTCCTTTTACATCTATTAAGGGTTATGAGGAAAGGAGTGGGGAGCAAAAGATTAAGAAAATAAATAGGAAATTCAGAAAAGGAAAGTTCCATTCCCTCCTGCCTCCATAGTAGGAAAAAAAACTGTGATGTGCCTTCCTCTCCTCATACCTCTATATAAAGACACAGACCTCTGCTAACTAGTTTGTGTGACTGTATTCTGGCTATTTAACCTCTGTTATTTCACAAAATGTCCTTCATCTACAAAAGAAGGATTTGGATTTAGGTGGTTTTCAGAGCCCTTTTGATTGTAATGCATAGCAACTAAGAGCTTTATGATCATATGATACTGTATATAATATATACATATGTCTTTAACAGTATGGTTTTATTTCTATAAGGGCACCTCCAAAATAAGTATATATAAATTTTGTATTTCCCCCTATATTCCTAGTTCTTTCTTTAAAAAAAACAATCAACTTTGTTTCATAGCTTCAAAAAAATTTTTTATGTTGTGTGTAATTGGCTGTATTAATTTTTGCTCCACAACATTAATTTAAGGAATCTGGTCTCACAGTTCTAGGAAAGGCTAGAACTTTCTTCTCTGGTTTACCAGCATTCTCTCTATAAGCATCTGCTTGTTTTGGGGGTGTGTGTATATTAGATACCTGTTCTGAGAGGATGAAGAAGTACTTGTTTCAGAAGGTACTTTGGGTCCAGCTGTGAGTACTCAACTAAGTATGTTCTCTCAACACCATGACCTCTTCAGTCTTAGGACAGAAGTCTGGGATTTATTCACATCTCTGTTCTGATTAATTGGTTACACATCAAGCCCCTGTTATCATGTCGTAGGTCAAGAAGCACTCTCAGTCAGTCAGGGATTTCTCATCCTCAGACTTCTGGATGAGAGAATTAAGTTTTTCTATAAATTCACCCCCAGAGACAATGTTACATACAGGAGTTGAGTTTTATAAAATATAAATTACTCTGAGCCGAGGAAGAAGAATGAACATAGAATCCCATGTTGAGCAACTAAAATTGCTGTATTAAATACAAACTTAGCGAAAACATGTTGTTTACAGAGAGATTTTCAGTACATTGTTTTGAGGGTGTGTGTGCTGTATTAAAAACAATAAACGTACATAGGCATGGAGTCCAGTTTCATTGGCCCTCCCACGTGGTTTTGGTGAGAGTTTAAATTGACACCTTTCTGAAGGGCAACCTGACATTACCCATCAGAATGTACAGGCTCAGTCTTTTCCTCTCACAAATCCACTTCTTGGAATTGATCCACAGCAAATTATTGGATACGTACACAAAGCTGTATGTAAAAATATGTTTCTCAAAGAGTTTGTAATAAGAAAAAATTGGAAAGAATCTAAATATTCAGAAATAAAGGTCAGTGAAGTAGCTAGGGGTAAGACGGGAAAAAAGACACAGACCTACTAGAGCATGGACTTGAGGATATGGGGAGGGGGAAGGGTAAGCTGTGACAAAGTGAGAGAGTGGCATGGACATATATACACTACCAAACATAAAATAGATAGCTAGTGGGAAGCAGCTGCATAGCACAGGGAGATCAGCTCGGTGCTTTGTGACCACCTAGAGGTGGGATAGGGAGGGTGGGAGGGAGGGAGACACAAGAGAGAAGAGATATGGGAACATATGTATATGTATAACTGATTGACTTTGTTATAAAGCAGAAATTAACACACCATTGTAAAGCAATTGTACTCCAATAAAGATGTTAAAAAAAAAGGTCAAATAAAATATAGCACAAATATGAAAGGGGACACTATGCAAGTATCAAAAGGAGATATAGGTATTATCTTTAAAAGATGGCTGTAGGGCTTCCCTGGTGGCGCAGTGGTTGAGAGTCTGCCTGCCGATGCAGGGGACATGGGTTCGTGACCCGGTCCGGGAAGATCCCACATGCCGCGGAGCGGCTGGGCCCGTGAGCCATGGCCGCTGAGCCTGCGCGTCCGGAGCCTGTGCTCCACAGCGGGAGAGGCCACAACAGTGAGAGGCCCGTGTACTGCAAAAAAAAAAAAAAAAAAAAGGCTATAATGTTAAAAGAAATAAAATAACATATTTGGAGAAAAGTATATACTTATACACATGTTTATATAAGCCCAGGGAAGAATTGGGAAACTACATAGCAAAATGTTGATAATAGTGGAATTATAGCTGATTTTTCACTTTCTCTCTTAAAAATTTATTATTTTTTTAAACTTTTTATTTTATATTGGAGTATAGTTGATTAACAATGTTGTGTTAGTTTCAGGTGTACAGCAAAGTGATTCAGTTATACGTATACATGTATCTATTCTTTTTCAAATTCTTTTCCCATTTAGGTTGTTACATAATCTTGAGCAGAGTTCCCTGTGCTATGCAGTAGGTCCTTGTTGGTTATCCATTTTAAATATAGTGGTGTGTACATGTCAGTTTCGTTGAAAATTTCGTACTAGTACGTTGAAGGGGGGAAAGATCATTTGGAAGGTTCAGAAAAAAAGCAGCCACCCTGGGAGCTGAGTTGGAGAAGAAACAAGAGCCCTGCTGTTTCAGCATCCCTTTTATGTTGACTGGTGGGAATTCTCTGACTGGTCATTGCTGTCCCAGGAGGAGCTTCAGAGACAGTGGGGGTCTGTGGGGCACGACCCCTGTCCTGCTGACCTACACACAAGGTTCCCTATGGCCTGACTGTATTTGGCAGTATCAGCCCCAGGGAGCCGTGTGTACCCGTTAGGCCCGGGATTTAGACGAACAGAATTACTGAATGTTTGTCAGGCCTGGAAGTGTCATTAGGGCTGAGCTAGTCCAGCTGCGAAGAATGGGAAGCCCCGTTTAAGTAACTTTCCCAGAGCCCTGGAGGTAGTTCCAGGTCACGTTGAAATGAAAGTGTGGTTCCCAGGTTCCTGGTCTTCGGCTGCTATTTTGCTTCACCCTGAGTTCTGCTGTTGTGGATGAGCCCCCCAGTTCTCACAAGCAGCTTTAAAGCCCAGAGAGAAAGAGGTTTCCGGGTAAGGGAATGGATTTCCTCTTGTAACTTAGAACGTTAAATTGTTAGACCTTTCGTCCAAATCTGTGTCCTGTGAAATATGTGGAAATTCAGAGGTTCCTGACTTACCTTGGGTCCCGGCCTCTTTGGGATAATTCATAAAGCAGCAAAACCTCTCACTTGAACAATGTGGGTTTGCTAGAAACCACAAAACTTTGCATTTGGTTTGGGGGTTTCAAGAACCCTCTGAGACCTGTCACTCTGTTGTAAATATTCTTTGTCTTGTGTTCCCTAAGTTTGCAAGTTGTTCTCTTGCATTTGGATGTAATGAAACTGTGAACTGGTTTTCAAACCTTTGTAGGGGCTTCCCTGGTGGCGCAGTGGTTGGGAGTCCGCCTGCTGATGCAGGGGACACGGGTTCGTGCCCCGGTCCAGGAGGATCCCACATGCCGCGGAGCGGCTGGGCCCGTGAGTCATGGCCGCTGAGCCTGCGGGTCCGGAGCCTGTACTCCGCAACGGGAGAGGCACGACAGTGAGAGGCCCGCGTACCGCCAAAAAAAAAACAAAAACAAAAACAAAACCAAACCTTTGTGGTAAACATGTTTCTTGACAGAACAATAGTATGGGAAGAGAGAAAGAAAGGATGGGAACTTGGAAGACCCAGACATCTCACCACATTAGCCACTTGTTTTCTTTGTTTCCCGTTGCTGTTGGATTGTCTTTCCAATTAAAGTAAAATGTTATGATATTTTTTTAAAATCCTACCACAGTAGCACAATGGCTTTCATTTTAGCAGAGTGCACTCCACTCTGTTCCTATCCACATGAATAATTTATTATTACACCCAAAGACTGTCTTCAGTATGTTCTTTCATGCTGTTCTTTGGAAGAGGACAGTCCCCTCCATAAGAAAGACACAGGCAAGGCCCAAGATGAGGCCAGAATTCCTTTGTACTTCTCACCAAAAACTAAGTGTTTGAATAAGAGTGGGTAGTTTCCACTTACAATATATAAGAGTTTTGAAAATAACCTAGTGCCATAGTTTTCAAATCAGCTGGAGGACTTGTGAACACGCTGACTGCTGGGCCCACCTGAAGAGTTTCCGATTCGGTGGTCCAGGGTGGGGCCCAAGGATATGCATTTCTAGTCTCCAGGTGATGCTGGCACGACTGGTCCAGGGCCACACTTTGAGAAACAGTGACTTAGGGAGTAAAAGTCCTATAAAGCAACGTGTTTTCCAAACTTTTCTGATAACAAGAATCACGTGGGGATGTGTGTGAAAAATATAAATTTCAACTCCATGCCAGACTCATTGAATCAGAATCTGTGGGGAAAGTCTTGGGATGCTGCATTATCAGATTTCGGGAAATACTATTGCTATCAGGTAAACCCTGCAAATCACCATGGGACAGAAGAATTTACCTACTTCTCTGAGCCACAGTTTTCTCATCCATTGCATGCTTTGACCCTATGACCCACTTAGCCCCTAGACATGTATCTACCTGGCTTCATCCTCATTTTAAAATGAATTCTATGCCATCTTTACAAAACATACATGTTTTTATTTCAGGTGCTAAATAAATTGTGTAAAGGAGACACCAGAATACCTGCCTTCTGAGAACTTCCTGAGGTTTTACTGAGTTCTCTTTTTATAAAGATAGTCCCAGTCTGTCTGTGTGTGTGTGTGTGTGTGTGTGTGTGTGTGTGTGTGTGTGTGAGAGAGAGAGAGAGAGAGAGAGAGAGAGAGAGAGAAGGCTGGAAGGAGGGAAGAGGGGAAGGAGGGAAGGAAGAAAGAAATGTGCATTTCTGTCGAGTTCCCTGGTAGTGCAGCTGGACCAGGACCACACTTTGAGAATCACTGGAATAGGCCAATCACTCAAGCATAGCACATTGGCATCTCCTAAGGGAGTCTTAAAAAATACTTCTGCTTGGGCCCCAACCCCAGAGAGTAATTTAATTGGTCTGTGGTTGGACCTGGACAGTAATTCCAACGATCGGCCAAGGTTGTGAATCACTGCTATGGATCCCTCAGGATAGAAGATAACCTGTTAAGAAGCATAAGCCCTGATGGGGAGACTAGGGCTAAGCCAGTGCCTCTCCCACGTCAGTGTGTGTACGAATCACCTGGGCTTCTTGTTAGGGTGCAGGTTCTGATTCAGTAGTCTATAGTGGGGCCCAAGATTCTACTTTTTTTAACAAGTCACACAGATGCTGCTGCTGTTTACTGGCTACCATGCTTGGAGTAGTGAGGGGCTTAGAAGGTGTTAACCAACACATGTAAATGCCTATCAACCCAAACTTAGTTTTTTAAAAGATCAGTGTAGAACAAATAAAAGCACAGCTGTCAGACATTTGAAATTAGAAATAATAGCTATTTTGCCATTAATGAACATTCCTCTTCCCTTGATGGCTAGAAATTTTGTTTTTGCTTCTCTTTACCCCCACCTGTAGTTTCAAATAAACGTTTGTGAATTAACATTGCTTCAGTGTGATAGAAATGTACTAACAGGCCTTTTATCCCCCTGTGTCAGGATCTCACTGTTCACGGTCTTTCTGAGTTTGGGGATCTTGCTCTGTAGCATCCTCATTGCCTTGGACCCTGCCCGTTAGGTGTTATCACCCAGGAGGCTAAATGTTCTTTAATGTCCCAAGGCCCTCATCTCAGGAGCTGATTGCATTTGGCTCCATAGCACTGCCAGATTGCATGCTCTGTGAGTCTACTTGGGACATGGCTTCAGACTATGTTTCTGGCTTGAGCCCAACCTTTCTGCCCTGGGTGAGGGGTGAAGCCTATTCTCTGGCAGGTTCCATGCTCTGGCACTTTTCCTAGCGTGGTAGAGTTGAGACGTAGCTGTCAGAGCCTTTTAGAAGGGGGAACAGAGAAGCGGGGCAAGGAAGAGGCAGACTTCAGGTGAGGAAGAAGGAATTTAAATCCTACCTGTGGAATAGGCTGCCCTTGGCCTGTTGCATTTCCCAGCTGAACATGGCAGAAGTGTTGGGTGATTGATGGCTTTTGAATTAGCCCGCAGAGGATGCATCTATGGCCTCTGCCCATTTGAAATTGGTGGGAATGACCCCAGGGGTCTGCTGACAAGAGGACAAAGATCTCTCTCCTGGGCGTGGCCTGTCACTGGTCAGGCTGGCGCCATACCACTATTATCCAGAGCATCCCTCAGTGGAATGGGACACCAGCAGGAAACAAGTGTTCTCAGTCATTTCCCATTTTTAAATGAAATCTACATAGCAGATGCCAACTCCCCCACCCTGCGCCCTAGTGTTTGCCCCCTCGCATGGGTAGATGAACATGAGCTGGATTTTTGCACAGTCAAGAAAGCAGTATGCTTGTCCCAGGTGGAAAGCCCGAGACAACAAAATAGCAGAGAATGTTCTGAGTCTTTATTAAAAGTATAAAAGCATAAATCAGATTTATTTCAGCTGAAGGAAGGCAGCATTCAAGACTTACTGGAATAGCTTGTATTGCATATGTTAAGGGCAACTTGAACTTGACTGTGGCTGGGGCACAGGAGATGCTAGTTCTGTCTTTTTAAATCTCTGGATTCGGTTTCTGGTTCCAGCTTTTCCCGTAACCATTTTCAGTTGAAGTGCATATGCTGTATTGAGAACACAGTTTAACGTTCTGGGAACTTTTGTCAGGCAGCAAATTATAAAGTACCTTGTGATCTAGGCACTTGACCTCCTCTGTTTCTCCTAAATAAGAACTTGTATCTTCTGGGGAAAACACAAGAACATCTGGGAAGTTCCTGTTTAGCATGGCTGAGCCTTTCTGCTCTAAAGAGTAGAAAATAAAATGTTTTTGAAAAGTCAAATCAAAGGACTGGTCTGAATAAACCATTCCTGCAAGGTCCAGTGTCCTTTCACCATGATAATATAACTAAAGAAGCCCTGACCTACCTCTCCCTAAAGAAAGCCTAATATGCAAACTACTTGAAAATAAGACCATTTATATTATGTTACTCATTGGCTTTAAAACCTTCAATGACTTTACTTCGCAGTTAGAATAAAACTCATTTTCCTTACCATGGCCAACAAGGTCCAGCAAATCTCATAATCTAGCCTCTGCTCACCTCTCCTCTCAGCCCAGTCTGCTCTCTCGCTCTCTGAATAAACTCAGTTGCTCAGCTGGTAGAACTTTCCCTGCCTCAGAGCCTTTGGGCTGTTCTTTTACAGAAAAAAAACTTTTAATTTTGATGAAGTCCACTTTATCAACTTTTGGTGTCACATCTAGAACTTTTCTCCAAACCCTAGGTCTGCAAAGGTTTGCAAGGGTCTTCTACATTTTCTTCTGAAAGCTTTATAGTTGTTTTGGTTTTACACTCAAAACTATGATTCATTTTGAATTAATTTTTGCATATGGTGAAAGAGTAAGATGAAGCTTTGTTATTTTGCCTATACATAGCAAATTGCTGTAGCACCATTTTTTAAAAAGACTTCCTTCCTTTATTGAGTTTATTGAGTTTCATATACCATTGGGGAAAAGCAGGTGAGATCATTGTGTCAATCTGTTTCTGGGCTCCATTCTGTTCTCTGGACCATTCTTATCTTTCATACACCCCCCAGCTAACTCCTACCCATCCCTCAGGTTTCACCTACAATGTCATTTCCCTAAAGAAGCCTCTAAGGACCACCCATTTCATCCATCTCCATACTCTCAACTTTAATCCTAAGAAGTTCAGCCTCTATTAGTCTCACTCTACACCTATATTATACATTTTGCATAATTTGTTAAAATTTGCTGGTATGTGTGTAAGTATGTGTGTAATTCCTGCTTAAAAGCCCCCAAAAGTCAGGAACTGAGTCTATTTTGTTTACCTTTTTAGTGCCCAGCAGTGTGCCTCTTATATGCTGAATGCCCAATCAGTATTTTTTGAATAAGTGAATGGAGAAAGGTCAGGCATTCTGGGGGATGTTTTCTAAATCACTGGGTATCATTTTCTCTTCTTTTTAAATTTTATTTTTTATTTATTTATTTTTGGCTGCACTGGGTCTTTGTTGCTGCGCGCAGGGTTTCTCTAGTTGAGGCAGGCTGGGCTACTCTTCATTGCGGTGTGCGGGCTTCTTATTGCAGTGGCTTCTCTTGTTGCGAAGCATGGGCTCTAGGCACGTGGACTTCAGTAGTTGTGGCTCCCGGGCTCTAGAGCGCAGGCTCAGTAGTTGTGGTGCACGGGCTTAGTTGCGCCGCGGCATGTGGGATCTTCCTGGACCAGGGCTCAAACCCGTGTCCCCTGCATTGGCAGGCGGATTCCCAACCACTGCACCACCAGGGAAGTCCCTGGGTATCATTTTCTTAAAATCAGAGGCCATTCCTGGCTCTTGGAGCCTTAGGACATAATTTTTCCCCAATTAACCCATCGTTTAAGTCAGTGATTTTGGGAACCTTTGGCCTACACTGGAATCACCTGGAGGACTTGTTAACATTCAAACTACTGGGGTCCACCCCCAAAGTTTATGATTCAGTAGGTCTGGGGCGGCCTGAGAATTTGCATTTCGAAGAAGTTCCCAGAAGATCATGATGATGCTGGTCTGGGAACCACACTTTGAGACATCCACTTTCTTGTTCCTGCCTTTGCATGTGCTGTTCCTTCTGCCTAGAATGCCCTTCCACCTTTCTTGCCCTGAAAAACACTCATTCATCCTTTAAGACTTAGGCCAAGTGATTTCTTCTGAATACATTTTTCAGCTACTCCCACCCTTTCTGGGCAAAGTAAGACCACCTTACTATGGATTGGAGTTGAACTGTGTATACACTGCTGTTTCAGTGCTTTCTTCTTTAATTGTGTCTCTGTCTGCTTCCAGCACTAGTGTGTGAGCTTCTGGGAATGGCATAATATTTTAGTTTATCTTATTTCTCTAAAATGGAAACAAAATAGTGGCTGGTACAAATTCTAGGACGATGTAGTCTTTAAAACATTAAGGTAATTAAAATATACATATAGTCAATATATTGAAAAGAAATAGCCTCAGGTGGTAACAATGGAACATTAGGCTTGTGAGATAGTAAATGATTATTTTTTTGCATGTTTTGTCTTTTCCATATTTTGTCAAATTCCTTTTTTTTTAAAATTCATTTTATTTATTTATTTTTGGCCGCATTGGGTCTTCGTTGCTGCGCGTGGGCTTTCTCTAGTTACGGCGAGCGGGGGCTACTCTTTGTTGTGGTGTGTGGGCTTCTCATTGCGGTGGCTTCTCTTGTTTCGGAGCATGGACTCTAGGCACGTGGGCTCAGTAGTTGTGGCTCATGAGCTCTAGAGCACAGGCTCAGTAGTTGTGGCGCACGGGCTTAGTTGCTCCGCAGCATGTGGGATCTTAGTGGACCAGGGCTCGAACCTGTGTCCCCTGCATTGGCAGGTGGATTCTTAACCACTGGGCCACCAGGGAAGCCTAGATTTTGTCAAATTCTTTATATTGCTTCTCTTTTTTTTTGCAGTACACAGGCCTCTTACTGTTGTAGCCTCTCCCGTTGTGGAGCACAGGCTCCGGACACGCAGGCTCTTCGGCCATGGCTCATGGGCCTAGCCACTCCGCGGCATGTGGGATCTTCCCGGACCGGGTCACGAACCCGTGTCCCCTGCATCGGCAGGCGGACTCTCAGCCACTGTGCCACCAGGGAAGCCCTATATTGCTTCTTTAATTTAGGAAAAATACTATATGCTATAAAAGACATTCTAGAACTTACACATCAAAATGGTTGTTTCCCCTTTCATAATTGTCACTTTGAGCAGCAAGGTTCTTATTCCAGTTATGCTGCACTGATCCTGTCCTTTTTTTAAACTCCTGCAGTTCCACTGAGAATCTCTCACCTGTCCTCAGTGGCGGAAAAAATTTTAAGTGTACTTAATTTTTTGAAAGAGTTAAATGACATTCATGGCAAAGTGTAAGGAACAAGATTGATAATCAAGCTGATTAATATCATGTGGAGTCTGGAAGAGAGTATGACCAGTAAGTGCTAAGATATACCCTGTGTGTCATATAAGTAGCTCCTCAAGCTCTTAAATATGTAATCTCAAAGAGTAAAGCTGGAAATACAATTGCTTTAAAACCAATATTGCATAAAACTTTGAAACATAACTTTCTACCTAAAAGGGATTTGAACAGAGCATCCTTGCAATAGGCATATACATCCCTTAGGTGACTCCTTGAAAGGGACCTTACTATACGCATATATGTTGTTATTTGTTAAAGAAATAGTGCCCTCACTCTAAATCACTAATCACAGGGGCTAGAGCATGAGTTGTAGGGCCGAATTGCTTAGCTTTAATTGTAGCTCTTTCACTTACCAGCTGTGTGACTTCGGCACATTTTAAACCTCCCAGTGCCTCAGTTTCCTATCTGTAAAATGGAAAGAGAGGATTTTTGTACTTCATAGGGTTGTTGTGAGGTTTAATTAAGGTAATAACTGTTAAGTGCTTTTAAAATTGCTTTTAAAGGTAACATCATTTTGCCAATTCCAAGATGCACATTTTAACACTTGGGAAATGAGGATATGTCTTACAATTAATGTAATTTTAAGAAGCACTTTATTACCATTTAATTAGCAATATCTTTTTTAAAATCAAAGGTACTTAAAATAATGGTGCAGCTTGGAGTAGATGATGTTTTAGGTTTCGAGAACATAGCGTAAGAGCTTGATAAACACTGGCTGTCATCAGCATTGTCATCAGTGTTGTGGCCATCATCATCATCTTGGTTCTAACCAAGGCAATGCCATTTGATTGGTTGGCAGTGCTGGCCTAGAGTGCACATCAAATTTCTGTTTCATTTATTTGTTTTCATTGATGTGTTCTTAGAAAAGATCTAGTGAGCTCTTTTTCATATCTGTTTCATATTAAGCTAATGTATCTATGGGGTTAATTCATGCAATGTCTGCGTTATTCTCTGCACCATACTTGGGGAGCTGCTAAAATGTTCTTCAATGCAGATCAGTCTCTTAAAATAAACAGACAAGAAGACAAATTCTTTATTTTCTCTGTTGATGTATTTTCCTAAATCTTTTTGAGGCACTTTTTCTTAGTGAGCAAAACCAAGCCACTGTTGAACCACTTAAGATTTACTGGTTTGCAGTCTTCTCTGACAGTGAAAAGAAGCAGTTTATTGATCTGTAACAGAATGGATCACGGCCAAATCTTTTCTGGTTTATACAATTCACTGACATAAGAATCTGCATATCATGAAGAAGACTGAGTCCTCACGATTTGAGGCCACCTGTCAGGCATGAACAATAACTGGGAAAAATCAATACACAATATAAAACTGTTGTTTCTGCACAGACACTGCCAGGATCCACACCCAGTGACAGGCATGTTTTGTTATTTTACCAGTGATATGCCTGTGATTCCTAATTTTAGGCTTCCTCCTCATTTTGATTTTATTGTTCAGTTTGGGGGAGGGTGGGAGAGACCAATTTCAATCTGAGATAAAAATCTTCTGCCAGGTGAAAGAGGTTCAATAACAGGAGAGAACCTTGGATCAAAGTTTATGAAGCTTGACTAGGAAGATTCTGGGCACATCTCCATCCAAATACCTTGACACATACTTCATTCACCCATAACACAAGCAGCTTGTTTCTTCTGGCCTTCTGTTTGCCCTCAAGAATTTAAATGGTGGTATTTACAAGCCATTATGAAGCAAGAATACAAACACATAGGGCTAGATTGAGGCCAGTAAACAGTTTTTGCTTAGGTTTTGTTGTTATTGGCTTTTAGAAGTATAATTAGTTGAATAATTCCAGAAGCTGGGCTTCTTTCTTTTGCCCCCTCATCAACTCACTCATCCTTCTTCAGTTTACCCATTCCCCACCTTTTTTTCTTAACAAAGCTACATTTGTCAGACATAATGCTCACTCTATCCCTGAAGTCTGCCTTTTGATTCAGCTATCTCTGACTCTCCAAGTTCAATGCCATGGACCTGAACCAGTGCCTGTTTCCAACAGAATGTCAGGTGATTGCCACATAGAGAGATTAGAGTCATCCTGCTCTCCTGGTGTGCTGCCAGACAAAAACTGGGGACCAGCAGGGAGCTGGGGACCTCCAGTGGGAGGCTGAGAATCAGGTCTCTGTGGGTGAGCTGAGCAGTAGTCACTGTAGCTGGAAAAGCCAAGCAAGGAGCACAGCTGTCAGAAGCAGCCTGTAGAAACCGGTCCTTAGAGTTTGCACTGAGCTGCGTTCAGTAGTCAGCCTTGAACCATAGTGCAAACCCATTCAAACAGTGAAGAAAATTTCCCTAGCTAAGCAGCAAGAAATCCTCACCCTGTGTGATCAAAGCAATCAGCTGGTTCCTCTTCCTTCCTATTTGTTTATATTTCTAATCTCTTATGATCTCCATGACTGTGGCCTGATAGTTTTCTTTTGCGTAGTGTTTTAAAATACTTTTTTCTTTCTCCAGTGCATTTTAAAGCAGATAAAACCAAGTTGACAGGAAGTATCTAATGTTTCTTTTTTAAATAATTGTTATTTACAAACGTAATGAAGGAGCTAAAATCATCCATAATTGCATCACTGAAGGGCAACCACAATGAACATTTTGGTGTATTTACTTCTAATTATTTTAAATAGATGTGTAAATATGTACGTATGTATTTTTAACAAAATAGGTTATGACAGAATAGTTTTTTTTATCATTAAAAGCTCTTAAATGACATCAATGGCTGCGTTAGAATCCAAGATAAATGGATATGTTATTTATTTTAGCATTCTGTTTTGGGAAGCTCATGTGGGTTTCTAAATTGACACTTTTATTTTTCAGCTTGGAATTCGTTAAGCTCAATTTCTTCAGATTTTGTTGCTTTAGAGTGAGAATTTGGACACAGTGGAAATGGAATATTTCTGTCTGTACCATTGTTTGCTTTCCTTGTCAACATTTTTTTTAATTCATTAATTTATTTTGGGCTGTGTTGGGTCTTCGTGGCTTCGCACGGGCTTTCTCTAGTTGCGGCGAGCGGGGGCTGCTCTTCATTGTGGTGCACCCCGGCTTCTCATTGCGGTGGCTCCTCTTGTTGCGGAGCACGGGACTCTAGGTGCACGGGCTTCAGTAGTTGCAGCTTGTGGGCTCTAGAGCGCATGCTCAGTAGTTGTGGTGCATGGGCTTAGTTGCTCCACGGCACGTGGGATCTTCCCGGACCAGGGCTAGAACCCGTGTCCCCTGAATTGGCAGGCGGATTCTTAACCACTGCGCCATGAGGGAAGCCCTTGCCAACATTTCTCAAAAGGCATTTTGAAGAAGCAAAGATTGGAGCAGTGGGGTTTTTTTCTTATTTTTTGTTTTAAATTTTGTGATTGGAATATGTCTTGTAATCTCAATTAACTTTTAAGCAAAGAATCGATATAAAATAAGAAATATGTTGCCTAACAAACCCTAATGTTTCAAAACCACATGTTGTGCTGTGTCATTTGAAGTTTATCCAACAGGGAAAATGGGAGATTTTGAAGATTTTTTTTTTTTTAAGACAGGGACTGCCTGGGTCAGATTTATGTTTTAAAAAGACTAGGTCAGTGAAAAACTTGAGCTATCACAGAGGAATTCACATGAAGTTAACCGTTTAAAAAAATGAGCATTTGGTGCAACAGCTGCTTTGGTGCAATTGAGAAAATGAAACTATTGAACCAACATTTGGAAAGAAGGATAAGTGTAAAAATGAAAAATAGTTTGTGAAATGATACAGAATGATACATGTTTGTATTTGAAGGCCACCTTCCTTAAAAAGTCACATTTCTGGAGAACATATTTTATCTCCCATAAGAGTACTGTGTCTAGAGACCTGCTTTCAGCACCTGTCCACAGGTGCATCTGTGGGTGTGTCACTCTCAACACCCAGTGGCCGGGTCCGGGGCAGTCACCACCTTGTTCCACAGGCTGTCTCTGCCCCTTCCAATTTGTTCTCTCCATTAGCAGTCATCTTTGTAAACAGAAGTCTAAGATTTAGTGTTGTGCATATTTTTAAATGGCCTATTTTGATGGGGCTCTCTTTATTGTTTCAGGTTGAGTGCATTTGGGAACTTGATGCATAAAATTTGCATGACTCCTCACTCCTTTCTGTATCTGTCTTTGGATTCAAGCCAGCATGGCTCACACCACAAAGGTTAACGGCTGTGCCTCAGGTAACTCCATGTTCTGGAGTGTGTTTGTGTGTGTGTGTGTGTGTGTGTGTGTGTGTCTTTGCTCAAACTAATTTATTTCTTTTTTAATAATGGATAAATAATAAGTTGCCTAGATAACTAGGATTTCAAGCAATTTCTGTCCATTGAAGTTTTTTGTTGTTGTTTTGTTTAATCTCTTAGAGAATTTGCTTTTATCTTTAGAGTCTTTATGTACAAAAATCAGCTAGGTAAATTATTACCTAAGTCAATTCTATTGGAGTGTTGAAAGATAAATGTAAAATACTGAATGCTGATGCAAGAATAATGTACACTCCTCTTGCGCTTCTTTATGAGGTATTGAACGATGAAAGAGGAAATGAGTTTGAATGCTTAAAACCAGTTCCTAGTATCCACTCCCAAGCAGCTTTTGTTTATTTAAAGTAACTTTTCCAGAGGGGAATGTGCAGCAAACCAAATATATTATGAATCATAAAGACTTGTATTCTGATTATTGCTTTGGTTATATTAGAGACCTATAGAGTTTGCATATCTATTCCAATATTGCTTATATAAGATTTTGGAGAAATTTATAGAACAAATGCTGAGAAAAGCCTCCTAAGAGACAGTATATGACAGGAGATGACAACCTATCCAAAATGGTACTCTAAGTGTTCATTCCTCTTTTGAGCTATCTGCCAAATAGCAGAACGTGTGAGAGCAGTAATTGTGTATGTGGGAATTCTTGTGGAGTGCTTGAGTCCAAGGTCTTCACTCAGCTGGCTCTGAGCACTGGGTAATGGAGAGAATGTGGGATTGGAATCGGGAGACCCATCTCCTGCATTAACCATGAATTATGGGGCAGGACTGTTTCTCCATGTGTAAGACGTCAGTAAGTATATCCACCTGCAGGGTTAGAACCAATGGGAGCACCAGAAATGTGCACACAACTGCCGTGTAAGTTGTAAAACAACAGCAAAAGGAGGAGACCTCTGAATTGGGCCCACCCAGCCCGTGTGTGGCTTTCTGTTTCAGCCATCCCAGCTGCAAGTATCCTCTCTGGAAAGATGCTCTAGCTTGCCCCAAACCGAACCTAAATAAACTCAATTGTTTATTATGGAACAACTGATCTTACTCTGTTCATTCTTTTTCCTATCCTTTCTAGTGCTCAACTTCTCAGGACTATTACAGATTCTGCTCAGGACTGCTGTCATTAATAAAATATGAATGACAATACCTAACATTTAATGAACACTTAGTGTTACCATGGTGCCCAAGATGTTTTGCCTGCATTATCATATTTAATAGTCATAGTAATCCTAGGAGAGTATGCTGTTATCACCACTACCACCACTGTCATCCCTATATGATGGCACAGAAAAGCTCAGTAACTTACCTAAGTGAAGAAAGGAAAGTCAGGATTCTTACTTGTTTCTCTAGTCGAGTATTTGATAAGGGAAGAGATTGAAACATTGTGAAATTTCTTGAGAGTTGTGGGCGGGTTTCAGTCCCCCCGTGATGCTATGATCTCCCTTCCCTCTCCTGCCCTCAGTTCTTCTTACACACTCAGAGGAAGGAGGATCGAAGTTGTTGGTGCCTCGGAACGCTCTGGTATCTCTGGCAGAATCAATATATTCAAGGGTTTAGATACTTACCCCAAGTGACCCTAATTCCCTTTCCAACTTGACTTGTCCTGGAGTATCCCTTTTCCTTTGTTCCTGAAGTCTGATGATACACTTAAAACCTTTCTTCCTCACCTGGTGTCCTGCCTAACAGGTCTGGGGACTGAGTCTGAAAGTGAAGAAAAGCTCTCTGATTTGTGACTTCTGGGGTGTCAGGGTGTGAATTGTTATTGCACAAAGGTGCCTGGACAAGGCAAGGGAAGGTTTTTGTTTATTCTAATCACCATGACCTCTGTAAGCCTGTAAGCAAATCTGATTAGAGGCTTAGTCATACACAATTACTTTAATTTTATATATGCATATATGTGTATAAATATATGTGTGTATGTACATACACAGATACATATACATGTATACATTATGTATACATATACATACACATACATATATATGAAACTCATTAGAGAAAATTTTATAATACACAAGTTTAGTGTTTTCCAAAAAAATAAAGCAAGAATTACTGGTAATACCACCACCCCAAAATAAATGTTTTGCTCATTTTCCATATGGCCTTTAAAATTTTTTTCTTAATTTAACTTATTTATTTTTTAAATTTTTATTGGAGTATAGTTGATTTACAGTGTTGTTAGTTTCTGCTGTACGGCAGAGTGAATCAGTTATACATACACATATATCAACTCTTTTTTTAGATTCTTTTCCCATATAGGTCATTACAGAGTTCGAGTAGAGTTCCCTGTGCTCTACAATAGGTCCTTATTAGTTACCTATTTTATATCAATATACAGTAGTGTGTATATGTCAATCCCAATCTCCCAGTTTATCCCTCCCCAGCTTCCCCCTGGTAACCATAAGTTTGTTTTTTTATGTCCGTGACTCTATTTCTGTTTCGTAAATAAGTTCATTTGTACCATTTTTTTAGATTCCATATATAAGCGATATCATATGATATTTGTCTTTCTCTGTCTGACTTCACTCAGTATGACAATCTCTAGGTCCATCCATGTTGCTGCAAATGGCATTATTTGCTTCTTTAAATTTTATGCATTTTACATAGTGGAGATTATATTTATAAAAATCTTTATTTTACATTTTCTTTTCTCACTTTCTATTACAAAAGAGATACCTGCCCATTGTTAAAAAAAAAAAAAAGCCAAACTCAAACAATGCAAAAGTGTATGTGAGTTATAAATATACTTTTTGAAATATAATTAACATAAGAACATTTACAAACCCAGATTAAGATGGGATAAAGAGAGCTTTATGGCAGCTAATGAAGGCTGGTTACTGATCCTTCCCATGAGAAAAAGTTACATTATTGGGATAGTTTAGTAGAAGTTTTAAATGTGGAGTAAATTATATGGTTTTTTTTCATTTCCCCAAAATAAAGTGTAATATTAAATATGCTTTTTTAAACTGTACTTCCCCTAGATGTGTTATGCCCAAAAGGGGTCTCCCTCCCTACCCTTACCCCTGAAAAATCACTGCTTTGGGCTCTGTAGAACATGAGGAGAAATCCTGTGTGATGGTGGAGTCAGAGCACTGGCAAAAGAAACACTTTCCACGGTCTTAGGAATAAAGCAGATGCAAAAGAAGACAGATGAGAAAAGTACCACCTAGTTAAACTGTGCCCTTGGCTGCAAAACACACCTGAAGACTGATCATCCCATTGTCATGTCCCTGTTTAGAGTTTAAACTGGGTAAGGGACCATTCACAAGTCCTTTTATACTCTGACTTCCCCTTTGAGTCCTTCAGTTAGATTGGGTAAAAGGTACTGATTTTTTTTTTTTTTTGAAATATAGTTGATTTACAGTGTTGTGTTAATTTCTGCTGTATAGCAAAGTGATTCAGTTATATATACATTCTTTTTTCATATTCTTTTCCATTATGGTTTATCACAGGATTTTTAAAAAATATTTATTTATTTATTTTGGCTGTGCCGGGTCTTAGTTGCAGCATGCAGGATCTTCGTTGAGGCACGCGGGATCTTTAGTTGCGGTGTGCGGACTCCTTAGTTGCAGCATGCAGACTCTTAATTGCGGCATGTGGACTCTTAGTTGCGACATGCATGCAGGATCTAGTTTCCTGACCAGGGGTTGAACCCGGGCCCCCTGCATTGGGAGCGTGGAGTCTTACCCACTGAGCCACGAGGGAAGTCCCTATCACAAGATACTGAATATAGTTATCTGTGCTATTCTGTAGGACCTTGTTGTTTATCCATTCTATATATAATAGCTTACATCCGCTGACCCCAACCTCCCACTCCATCCCTCCCCCCACCCCCTCCCCTTATAAGAGCAGTTAGTTAATGCTGTAATTTGTAAATGTATTACTGTACATTTCAGAAATACAAAATATGTAAAGTTTATATAACAAGCACCCATGTACATACCATCACAGCTTAAGAAATAAACTTAACTAGTACATGGCAAATATTACTGAGCACCTACAATGTGCCAAAAATATCATTCTGGGCCCTGGGAATAGAACAGTGAACAAAACAGGCAAAAATCCCTGCTTTCAAGAATCTTACATTCTAGTGGAAGTTGAAGTCTCCTTGTGGACAGAGTATCCAGATAAAATAGAGGTCATTCTTATACTATAAAAGTATTCTTTGTTTATCTGAAATTGAAATTTAACTGGGTGTCCTGTATTCTTATTTGCTAAACCTGGCAACCTTACCTGTGAACCCCTTCCAGATTGCATCTTCCTTCTTACTGGCAGCCCCCTCATTATCAATTGTTTGTCATAGTTTTATCTCTTTTTCACCAGATCCTTTATCCTACTTCTATTGACTGGTCCAGTTTTGTTTTCATTAATTTAAAACATTTTATTATGGTATTACTAAGAGTACCCTAATGTCATTTGTTAATGTAATGACTTATGAACATCATAAATTGCTCATGGCTGACTGTTCTCTTTTTTTATAGCCAAGTAGTAAGTAAATGGGGGTCATTGGTTAGGTAAATTGCTGTATTTCTGAAGAATTTAGGGATAGGGACAGTCTGCTTTTCGCCAAGTTTTTGCATCATGTTGTAAACTGAGTGTACTGATCGATGCCTCTGTAAACACTAATTAATGTTGTAAAACTTTAATCAGAGCCTAGAATCTCTTTAGAAGCCAAATAACAAGTGGCTTATTTGTCAGATGAAGATAATAGTACCTGTCCTACCTTCTTCACAGGATTGTTGTGAATAAAAAAATAAAACAACAACCGTAAAAACACAATGTAAAGTGCTGGTCAGATGTCAGGAGAAATCACCATCCTTCTTGTTTTGCTATCTCTGTTATGAGTTCCTGATCTAATAAACACCGGCTCAGGTGCCATTGTGCCAGGCTCTGCCGGATGCTGTGATGCTAGGGAAAGAATTGAATTACTGTCCTTGGACAGTTAAATGAAATGGATAGATGAGCATTCGGGAGTGACTTTTTATGCTTGCCATCAACTATTTTTATTTCTGTGAATACTTGCCTTTGCTAGTTTATTACAGTTTTTCCCTCTCTTGCTGTTCTCTTTCACAGCCTAAATACATGTAAATTTTCCCAGACAGATGCATACTTACTCATTTAATATACTTATTGAACAACATTAAACATTTGGTTGTCATTTTAAATTAATATAATAACTTTCATAAAATCTTGTTACCCTGGTCAGTTATTTGGCTCCAGGTTTTTTCTCCATGCTTATCTTAAATTAGGTACAAAGGCCACTGATAAGACCTGGCCAATCAGAGAGAGCCAAAGACTCGTGGCCGAGCAGGCAGAAGGCTGCAGTGCAGTGCAGCCCACTCTCCGTTGTGTAAATATTTTTTCTGGGCAGGAGCATTTCTCAAACAGAACTCTGAGCCCACTGCGGTGAACCTGACAGCAGGGATTGCGTGCTGTTTGTCAAGTACAAGACCAATTTGCACTGACTGGTTTGGCTAGAGCCCACCTGGTGTTTTCTGAGACCATCAATGAAGAATGTCACAGAGCATGGCAGAGGTGGTGTGTTCATGGTGGTGAGTCTTCGACCTGACCTCTGTGTTTGTGTTACTCCAAAGACAGAGAGTAAGCTGATTAGAAACTGGGGCTGCTTTAATTCATGGGTACCCTTCTTGACCTTCCAGGGTCTCCTGGTGCAATCTGCAAGAGGATTAAATGAGTGTTCCTATTTGTACTTTGCGTTTTCCCCTAAGCGGTGTGTTCAGTGGTTATCAGAAGAGCTGAGAGGGTAACACAGAGTTGCCTAACATAAAAACATACATAAGAGCTAGCCAGGATTTTGATTTCTCCTGTTCAATCTCCCTTCCTTATTTTCAGATGGCAAAACACGACTTGCCACCATGGCTAAGCCAGAAGTTGAATATGGAAAGTAATTTTCCTTTGTTTGAGGCATTCTGTTGACATTAAAAATCAGAAGTATAGTGTCTGTGAAGATCCGATTAAACAGATCAAGGGTAAAGTATGTATTTAAGAAAACTACAAAAAAACCCCCACAAATAGAATGATTACAAATAACATGTCCTTCCTGCCAGGGGTTATTTTTTTTCTTCGTGTGAATTGTTTCATAGAGCCAAATTAACAAACGTATTCTAATACCATATATATATATATATATAAATTATATTTGTATATTTAGTATATCATGCAGCTTCATCCTGTTATTTGATGTATTTACTAATTGGATTTAATTAGATTATGCGTTTCAACTTCAAATGAAACTTCGTTGTTAGTTATTATTATTATTATTATTATTTTTTTTTTTTTTTTGCGGTACATGGGCCTCTCTCTGTTGTGGCCTCTCCCGTTGCGGAGCACAGGCTCCGGACGCGCAGGCTCAGCGGCCATGGCTCACGGGCCCAGCCTCTCCGCGGCATGTGGGATCTTCCCGGACCGGGGCACGAACCCGTGTCCCCTGCGTCGGCAGGCGGACTCTCAACCACTGCGCCACCAGGGAAGCCCCGTTGTTAGTTATTTGAAGGCTAACTTCACACTGAAGTTTATAAATGAAATAATTTATTTTCTTATAGTGGTGGTGTTTGGTAAGATAGTTATTTTTTTAAGTAAGAAGTATTTGCATTTGAATTTCATTACTGTTAAAATGCCAAGACCACCTACAAACAGGGACCCTGGGTTTTAGAGTCTTGCTTGTCTCGTTAATCAGAACCCCAGAATTTGTCCAGCCCCCAAAAGGCTCTGAAGAGTCCCTCCCTTGTCAGGGCTTGCCTGTTTTATAAACTTTCAAGGCTTTGGTTTTAAGCTGTAGCCAGCTTCGCCTTATAAGATTTTTGCTTCAAACCATGAGCGAGTCATAATGGGTTAAGCATCAGATTTCAGACAGGCGATTAGCTCTCCAGCTAAGCCGAGGAAGGATGACTTATCTCCCAGCAAGTACCAGCTGACCTGGGTGTAGGAAGGATAGAATCCAGGCTCTTGCTAGTCCTGAGTGCTGGGCAAAGTACCCTTCAGTTGTCGATTGCTGCCCTGATACACTGTGGGTGCCAACAAAAAAGAAAAAACACAAAATAAAAGCCCAACAGGGAGATTGGCTATGTTAAGAACTTGAGCTGTTGCTATCATTAGGAGACTGCATAGTGAGGCAAAGGATTACAACAGCCCTTCCTACAAGGACTTGAGTATTTTGTGCCCTGCTCACCCGCAGACTTCCCATCGTGAGTATTGACATTTGTTTCTGATTAAACACTTCCCCTCTTTCTGGAAGAACTTTGGGTGGGCTAGTTGAGCCCATTAGCTTCCTTCCTCCTGTGTCCCGGATAATTCCTGTTCATCTCCTTTGTGCAATTTCTGAGAAAGGTTTGAATGGGTTTGGAGGAAAATCAGTGACTAAAGCTCACAGTTTCTGCTTTGGGGACCTTTTCTATAAAAGGCTGTTTGATCTGGCATGAAAAATAGTTAGCATAGTTCTCAAATTCACAGAGATAATGAATTCTTGCTCTTTTCTGGCAACATATTTTAAAATGGCATTGAGTAGACTTCTCTAATAAAAACCTCAAATAAGACCCAACCAGGAAATCAGACTTGGCAAGATTCATTCATACAGTTGTAGAAGTTCTAAGTCAAAAAATAATCATGATTCTATCTTTCCTCCCTTGGCTGCCTTGTTAGATATTTTTGGAGTGTACTGTATTCCATGTGCTTTAGGGAAAGTATGTTCATGTTTTAGAGGCTAAAGCCTGGTTCTGCTTTTGGGTTGCAGTTCATTATGAAGCCTGAAAACAAGAGAAGTGTTTAAAATATGCAGCCACTTACATATATAGCATTAGTGATCTCAGCTGGCAGTTCTGTATGGACAAGTGATCTCACAGCTTAAAAATAACTATGTAACTATTTTGAGGATTTTTAAAAATAGTGAGTGACCAGATTTCTAATCCTAGTAGTTCTTGGAGCAAGCCATGGCTGAAAATTCAGATTGAATAATATTCTGTAATATTCAGAAGGCTTTTCTAACCAACAGAATGAAAAGCAGAACTACAGACATGAGGGAGAGCTGGACCAAGAGAAAAAATTATTGGATTCATGGGATTTGTTCTTATCCTGAAATTTAAATCTTTGTACTCTTAGTTTGTCTTGTTTGTGACAAGGCAGATTTGAGTGGTTCGTGACATTTCTACCAGCTGGATCAGAGCTTGTGGACTGGCTACATTTCATCATATAAACCTTTATTTAAAGGAGCTGGTGCTAGAGTAATAGTTTATGGAAGCAATTTGCTATTAATAGTCACAAGTACTAAATTTATTTTAGCTCCTTTTTCTGTGATTTTATTAATTGGAACAGTTCTCTCTCCAAGGGATCTTTTGCATTTTGGACATGATCTCTGTTGGATAGAATCAAGTGATAGTCATGGGATTTTCTGAATTTAGTCTCACAGTATCTGGTTTAGTTGATAAATTCCATCAGCTTTGCAAACATTGATTCAGCTTGTCCTGCCAAATTTCCCCTTCCCTGTCCACTTTCTGAGTGCCTTTTTCTTGCATCAACCATCTATTAGGCAAAGGCATTTCAAGTGCTTCTGTACAGCAGGCACATTTAAGAGTCTCCTGAAAGGGGACCTCTGTCGTGGCGCAGTGGTTAAGAATCCGCCTGCCAATGCAGGGGACACGGGTTCGAGCCCTGATCCGGGAAGATCCCGCATGCTGCGGAGCAACTAAGCCCGTGCGCCACAACTACTGAGCCTGCACTCTAGAGCCTGCGAGCCACAACTACTGAGCCTGCACACCACAACTACTGAGCCCGCGAGCCACAACTACTGAAGCGCACGCGTCTAGTGCCCGTGCTTTGCAACAAGAGAAGCCACCGCAATGAGAAGCCCGCGCACCGCAACGAAGAGTAGCCCCCGCTCGCCGCAACTAGAGAAAGCCCGCGCGCAGCAACGAACACCCAACACTGCCAAAAATAAAAAAAAGTTTCCTGAAAGAAAGGAGAATATGCCAAGATCAGAAATATAACAGAAGGAGAGAGAGGTGACATTTCTAATAATTCATAAGCCCAACTGCTTAATCTCTTTAAAACGTTAGTCACGTGCATCAGTTCTTACGTTCTTCTAACTAAAACAGAAAAAAGTTCACTCTTTCTCTGCTCTCAGTATCCCGCTCATGTAAGACAGCGTATCCACCAAGTGACGGCTGGTTTATTTCCTTTTCCCTAGCATTTCAGATTGATTGACTGGGATTTTTTATTCTAATCAGGGCCACCCCATGGCAGTGTTTTTTGAGGCAGCCCATTTGGCATGTTCCCTCCAACTGTGAGGACAAAGCCTGTTTTGTCTTCCCATGACCTGGCAGAGGAGGTAGAAGTACCTGCTGGCTTCATGCAGCATGTCCCCTAGCCAGTATTCCACCTCTTCAGGTGGTGAGTCAGCCCGATGGTATACTGACTTTTATAGCACAGCAGGGTGGAGACGTGGAAGTCCATAAGCCGGTCAGGGAGGAGGGAATGGTTTGCGTGTCAAACCATTCCAGCAATGCAGCTTACAGGAAAGAATTGCAAATTACTGAAGCCCTTTGCCGCCAGATTTTTCCATTAGCACCACACTTTACACAGCTTTCAAATCTGCCTCAGGGACAGCTGTTTGGCAACGTGAGGGGAAAAGGTCACGTCACATCATAAGCTCTGTGGTTGGTTACCTGTCAGCCTGTCCTATAAGGAATCTCGGCAGGCCCTGAGCAATGCCTTCTAAACGTTCATTCATCACACACACATACAAGGAGCTGTGGATTCTCCAAAAGGGGTGCTCGGAAATTATTTGGGAACTGGAAGACAGTGCTGGAACTTACACCACCTCAGGATACTGATTTTAAATGAAGAAATCCAAGACAGAAAAGCTTCCAGAAAGGTAAAGAGGGCTTAGAGCTGGGGGCTTTTCCTCTGGGACATTATCCCTTGGTTTTCTGTCCTCTGGACACTTTGATGATGAAAAAGTAGGCTTTCCAAATAGTGGTAAATTTAAGTGAGGGTATAGTTTTTGGACTACCAGAAAGAATGATACAAAACTCAGTAGAAATAATTCAGTTCAGTGAGTTCATTCATTCAGTAGCTCACTTTTAAAAGACTGCACAGAAATTTACTAGGCAGAGGGCACCTGTTTCCCTTCTTCTTGGAAGGACCAACCCTGAGTTTCTGTGAAAGTTGGTCTGTCTTTGCCTTATTCTCACTACTTTGTGATTTTGTTTTGTTAAGGATGGCTGGCAAGATTAAGAGTCATTGAGCTTTCTATACTTTTGTTATTTTCTCTGTCTCTCCAAACATTTTAGCTTTCATTAACTTTAATCTCTGTTTTCTGCTCTTTACTCTGAACCTTTGTTTTGGGCCTTATTTTGACAGAAATCATAGTCTATTTCTGTTTCTTCAGTCATAATGCCTGCAAAAATCACAGTTGGCCTTCCCAGTTCTCCATGGCTCCAGGTAGTAAGAGACCTGCTCTGTCCAAAGAGGTGTGAAAGAAGCAGGGGCTTCTCCACCATCCCAGCTGCTGCTCCCCACTCCTACCTGCCCTGTAGGCTTTGTGCAAAGCACTATTCTCTTTACTTGGATGTCTTTCCTGTATCTGTTTATATGAGCCCTTCTTATGCTTCAAGTCCTGCTTCCTCTCTTACCTCTTCCAACAAGTGTTCTCAGATACTCCCAGTGGGAATTCGCCCATTCCTCTTCTTTATTCCTGGAGAGCTTTGTATTCTATTAAATAGTTGCCATCACTTGCTTTTTTTTTTTTTTTTTTTTTTTGCGGTACGCAGGCCTCTCACTGTTGTGGCCTCTCCCGTTATGGACCACAGGCTCTGGACGCACAGGCTCAGCGGCCATGGCTCACGGGCCCAGCCGCTCCGCGGCATGTGGGATCTTCCCGGACCGGGGCACGAACCTGTGTCCCCTGCATTAGCAGGCGGACTCTCAACCACTGCGCCACCAGGGAAGCCCACCATCACTTGCTTTTATGTAAGAGTTGCAGTTGTGTGTCTCATTAATCTGTAATCTCTGAGGTCTTAAGAGGTAGGATTCATGTCATCTTCATCTTGGTATGCCTGTTGTGGCTTGTGTAGTACCCAGCATAGCCAACAGGCTCAGTGTTCAACCAGCAAATGTTTGCAGCCCACCTCCTTGGTGCTGCCTTAACACTGGGCATCTAATACAGAGCAAGACACAGGCACAGTGCCTGCTTAGGAATATGTGGGGTTGAATTGAGCCCTACCAGTTGCCAATCTTAAATTGTCATACTCTTGGCAATTTTCTCCCAGCCTGTTCACCTGGATATTTCCCCTGCATGAACAGGTGGCTTTCACTCTGTCACACATACTTGGATTCTTCCGTCTCGTACCTTACATCTTAAATGGAAGTTGTAGTATATACTTTCTCTCCATCACGTGCTCTAAGGTAGGCTTAAAATGGTGTTGTCTGTTAAATGCCTTGAGTTCCAGGGAGAGGAGACCAGGTAGGATGTGGTTATCCAGAGAGGGGTATTATTGGAGGCCATTTGGAAAGCTCTTTCTAGCTCCCATGGCCTCTTTGCTCCTTTCTCCGCTTGTTAACAATCCAAGCAGAGAGAGGTGGGGGAGCTCCAGTCACTTCCTCTTGCTTATTATCTGGTCTGGTTTGTTGGACTGGTTGAACCTGTGGATGAGAACCTGAGCTGGTAACCTCTAAGGTGGGAGTATGGCCATTGGTCTACCTTCCTTCTCACCCACAGTTTTTTGGGGAAGGTCTCTACAGATCTATCACCCCTTTTAGATGGGAGGAAATAAACTGTCCTTACTGCTTCATCATTTACAGCCTTTATAGTCTCTGTGGTAATCTCACTTAAAGTTTTAAATCCTTTAGTTTCATACCCCAATTCATTTTGTCATTTGGCTTTTTTAAATGTTGATTTCAAATCTCAGATGAAAATATATTGTGAGAAAGTCTTTAGTTTAAACTTAATGAAAGTAATAATCATAAGGCAACCCAGACCATAAAAAAAAAACCCAACACCTAGAAATTCAGTGTGACTCCAGTGTTAAACCTTAAATGTGTTTGGGGAAATGCACTTTGTTGAGTAAGGTTTGACAAAGACAGAGGATTCTTTTCTGGCCTTTTAAGATAGGCCCATCATCCATAGCATCCTCTTCCTAATTTCAGTTTCCCAGCTGGAATCTCACACCTCCGCTGGGGCACACCTTTTTGGTGTTGATTGTGGCCTCTCCTTGGAAACTCTCCCTGATGTTAAGTTTTAGGCGCAAATCCTTCTAATCCAGGCAGGTAAAGAGGAGTGTTCTTCCAGCACCCAACGCTGTCCACACCTAACAGGATGGAAAAGAACTGTAAGCCCTTGCTGGACCTGACCTGTCCTGTCCTTCTAATCCCCTTCAAGTCCTGTCAGCCTCCTTGGGCTATGAGGGAGGTGGGTAGAGAAGGAGCCCTGGTGGTGAGGAAGGGAACTGTGCCCACTTTTCTCCATCACTGCAGTTCCCTTAGACACCCAGGTTTTGGTGTCATATCCCATCACAAGTCTGAGAGGAGAGGATGGGTAACATAGCGTGGTAAGGTATTTGAATTCTTTAAGGGTTGAGGGGAAGTCTCAACGCAGGTCCTTCATAAGCATGACAGCAGAGCATCTTGCTTTCAACCTGTCTCTTTTTAGGATGATGACTTACAGGTAGGGTTTTTGCTATTAAGATTACCTGCAAGAGGAATGGTGGTAGGGATCCTAGGCTGTTGTTTTGGTTGTTGTCTTTGTCTTCAATTTGTTTCAACAAGGACTCTAGCAATTTTACATGAAAAGAAAAAAAAAGTTGGCCACCTGGAAAATGGGAAAAGGAAAGGGATGGAAACAGGAATGAAATTGGATCCCAAATGGATACCATTAAGTCCTTGCTTGGTGTCATACTGAGTCCTGGGAGCATGTTCAGTTTGACCAACCAAGGTTTTGTTTTAATTTGAATTAATTGCCAAGATTTTTTACATTAATTTCATATAAAAATACCAATTTCTAAAAAAAAAAATACCAATTTCTGCAGCTTATCTTGAAAAGTCAGAAGATCTGCATCACTGGATGTGTACTTCCACAGGGCCACAGTCATCTGGAGAGGACAGGTGCCCTCTGGTTGCTCCCAAATCCGTCTGAACCCCTGCCTTTCCATCATTAACCTGGACTCTGAAGGTAGTTGAACTTGTGATCTGAACCTTGAGGCTGCTTGAATTGCTTAAGGGGCTGCCCCTAGTTTGGCTGTCAGCTTCCTTTAAGCCAAGATGAAGAATACACTTAGGAGTTGCAGAGTTTGCTTGGTTTAGAGCTGAGGTTCTCATCCCTGGCTGTGGCAGAGACTCATCTGGGAAGCTTCTAAAGATGCTGATGCCCCTGTCCCCACCACAAGAGATTCTGATTAATTGGGGTGGGGATGGGGGGACGAGTCAGCAGAACTGTGGCTACTGATATGCCTGGTTGCCATCTCAAAGTCCTGCAGCCACCGTCCAGGGAAGAAGGACCGTTGGGGCACTGTCTGCCAGCCTGGTGTCACAGAAGCCTTTGCCTACAGCCCATTTCCCCTCTCACAAGGAGTCACCTTTCCTGGCTACTCCCCACCTATCTGAGGAAAGGTCTTGAGCACATCTTCATCC
The DNA here is from genome assembly GCF_949752795.1 of Hyperoodon ampullatus. NCBI lineage: Eukaryota > Metazoa > Chordata > Mammalia > Artiodactyla > Ziphiidae > Hyperoodon > Hyperoodon ampullatus. The sequence goes on along the minus strand of NC_136919.1, from coordinate 75,053,984 downwards.
TCCCAGATCTCATTTGGTGGCTTCTTCTGTACATAAATTAAAGAGTAGAGGCAGAGAGGTGTGTCTTTCTCCCGACAGTGGGAACCGTTGTGACTGACACTCTCCAGTCAGAAGAAGCTCCTATTTTTAATTCTTCTCCCATCCTAAACTTTTGTCATCCTTGATAAAGGACTAGACATTTACTTGCATACAGTGACATTTTCTGTTAGACCTTGCCTTCATAGAAGCACACAGACAAAATAATGACCTTCAGCCTTTTTGTAGAATAAACTATATTCGTATTTATAAAATTAAATTTAGCAGAATTTTTTTCCAGGATTAAGGAACACTACATTCAGTTGCTTTCCTCAGTTTAATTCTTAAGAACAAGTCTTTTGATATTGATACTTAGTTTGGAATATAATAATGTGACAGAATTTTCTCAGAAGTACAGAGGAGAAAATTTCTCTCTTAAAAGCAAATGATAAAACAAGCCTAAGGAAATTTTTTGAATGATGGATGTTTTCTAAAACTGGATTGTGGGGATGGATGCACAACGGTATACATTAACTAACACTCATCAAACTGTATACTTAAAATGGGTGAATTTTATGGTACATCAATATCTCAAAAAAGTTTTTCTTAAGTCCAAAAACAAGGAAAAAATTGATCTAACTCAAATCTCTTATCTAATGTGGTGTCGTTGGGTAAAATCACTTAGAAGTTTTTGGATCCTATATTTCAAAGTATCTGGCACTTGAAGCTTTGTTCTTTATTAGTTTGTTATTTCTCTTTGAATCAGTTTATTTGGCGTAAAACAAGCCCAAATGAATTCCACGTCATCTTAAAAACTGATCTTTGTAGCTTCACGCAGGAAAATGTCTGTTTCAAAGATAGTCACTTTTAAAGCACTCAGCCACCAGGTGTGGAGCCAAGGATGGAATGAGAACGTAAGTGGAGTGAGGTAGGGTGTGTGTCAGCACTAAGGTGGACCAGTTAGATCTCTGCAAATCCAGGGGTTCTTGTAAAACTCTGCCTCTCTCCACATAGCTGTCCCGTTTTGAATTTTACAAAACAGACCATTTAGAGTCATCCTTAATCTTTGTTAATCTCTGTTTTACTGTTTAGACCTAGCTTTTCTTACTTGCCCTGTAGAAGAGTTCAATTAAACTTTATTCCACTAGAGTCAGTCACATTTACCCAATATACTTAGGCACAAGTGAAGAACAGATTTAAAAGAACCCTTTTTTCCCTCTTTTTTTTTGGTGGTGAATTTAAACCATTAGAGGGACATCTCATTCTTAGTAAACGTTTAAAACAGAAACAAAATGTCACTCAAAAATGTTTTCCCCCTAAAACAGAATGCACTTGTTTGGGAACTCATTCTGTGTCTTTGAAAGTCACATGATCTAATTGGAATAAAATGTTTAAGGAACTATGAAAAAAAAAAACGGTTTGGGTCTGTGGTTTACAAATGGGAGTGTTTTTAGCCTTTAAATTACATGTTGCATTAAATAAGAATAAACCAAGAAAAGAAATCACTCGCCTCAAGCCCAGCCTGGGTTCAGCATAACACTGAATCATTTCCTTCATAGAACAGCCCTGCGCTATGGCTCAGATTGTGACAGGGAGCTTTTCTCAGCACTGGAGGGTTTGGGGGAGGGACTAAATCAGCAGGAAGAATAAGGACACATTTGCCGCCTTTCAGTCTGTGTTCTTCCTAGAATTAGCAGATTTATAGCTGTATTTCTAGGTTAGCATTTCATGTGCCTGAAGGATACGAGCATAGTTTGTTTGAAAAATTGGAAGGGGCATGGGAGAGGTCTGTCTTTACCTCTGGGTTAAGATCCTTGCTGGCAGTTTCGTTCATTGGTAGTTTTTGCTGTCTCACTGACGCCGAGACTCCTGGAATTAAACCCCGTGGCCAGCAGGCTGTTAGTTGGTCAGGAAATTCCAAATGGGTATAAATAAATGCTCTGCAGCAGCTCCTGGGCTCTTTGCCTGCTAACATGTGCAGGCCCTTTAATGCTGAGGGAAGTGGGCCTGAGACTTGGCTTCCTGCTTGCTGAAAATTACAGTTATTTTGTTTCTGGGTGGGTAAGTAAGAAAGCCCAAAAAAAGAAAAATAGAGGAGTGTGTGACGTTTGGATGGGGGTTGGTGAAATATAAACTCAAGCTCTGTATGTTATAAAAAATATTTGCTTTTCTTACAGGCTGGAAAGAATAACTCAGTCCTGGATTTTTGGTTCAGTGACAGTTTCGGCTTTAGCCCGTGGCTCTAACATAAAGGTGTCATTGTCGTGGGAGTGAGAGGTTGTATGTATATGTTAAGGTCTGAGTTTTTGAGTTTATGGCTTACTTAAATCCCAGAATTTCCTTTCTTGTTGGTAAATCCATTTTTGGTCATTTGTTTTCAGCTCTGTTTTTCTAATAGGGAGCTGCTCAGTGTGCCTTAAAGCCCGTTTCTTTTTCTTATGTAAATACTGTAAAATAAAATAAGGGCCGGGATTCATATAATTACTTTAGCCCCACCCCCCAAAAAAGAAAAAAAAAAACTGTAATGCTTTGTTAGAAAAGCCTTTCTGTCCCGAACTCCTAGGTTGTGCTGCTTCTCTGCTTTTCACAAAATTAGTCTTTGGCACATTTCCTATGTATGCTTAGAGCAACGTGTTACTTTTGAAGAAAGTTTGGAAAACAGCATTTAGTCCCCAGGCTATGTCCCGTCTGTGCGTGCATGACAAATTTAGGCTCTAGTTCATCAATAAGCCTTTAAATTAGACAGTGGACGTTAGAAGGCAGCACTGCTGAGGCTGGTGAGAACAAGTACTGAAGTGCCCGTGGTATCTTGACTATTACGAGACAGATTTGGGGTAGAGTCACTGCATCTTCTAGTTGGCACTGAACACTGGAGAAGAGGGCCATTATGTGACCCTCCGTCCTCTGTAATGTCACGTCCTCCTTACTACAGTGTGTCCTTTATTAACACATCGCCTGTTCCATTCCCAGGAACTTTAACTCTTTCCACTTTCTTCCCTCTCACCGCTCACCTGCAGCCTGGCTTCTGGACCCCTAAGGCCTGCCCAGGATAGGACTGATGATACAGTAAAAGGAAGCTGCATGTAGGGATTGTTAAGTTGTGCCACTTATTACCATGCAGCTGGAAAGTGCTGCCCAGTAGAGTGGGCAGAGAGCAAGGCCCCGGGCTCTGTATGAGTTCATCTGGTCGGACAACTGCTCTAATTAATTTCTTCCTTCACTTGCTCACATAGCATGCGATGTTATGGAATTTTGTGTGAAGTATAGTGAAAGGGTCATGATCTGGAAGCAACCTTTGGAAATCATCGAGTTCCACCAGTCCCCTCATTTTATGTGTACAAACCTTGTCGCTGAGTGTGCAATCCCAGACCCTTGTTGCCCATTGCTTGTCTGTGAACTAGGAAGTATTTGTAGCTCCTGTACTTGTTTTATGAAAAAATTATACCACCCCCCGCCCCCAAGTTTAGGCAAGCCATTCTGGATGACTGCATGGTTCTAAAGCACACGTCTCTGCACAGTGTGTTAAAGAATGCTCTACTCTTACGACTTCAGTAGAGATAGAAGAATGAGCTTGTTGATAAAAATTAGTGCCTACCTTTGTCCTCTTATTGTGAGAAGAAAATATCTTAACTTGGTCGTAATATACTTTTAAAGATTGGGGAAGTTTTTCCACTTTTACTTTTATTTTACTTCCTTCCTATGCATAACTGATGCTGGACTAGGGCTCCCTGTATACCTAACCAGCACCCATACTCCACTCCCCTGAGCCCTAGTGTGCACACACATACACATGAACATCCTCTGCAGGACCCAGCCAGCATCTCCCTCAGCCAGCAGAAACCAATTTAGATGTTTAGCAAACTCGATTTTGAAAAGCATCACAAATACCTCAAACCCTAGCTTTGTGGGCTAGGGGGAGAAAAAGCAGGGTGGAGGGAGAGGAGTTCTGGACTATCTGGATGCCAGGGCTATGTGCTTCACCAAACAACAGAGGGTGGTCCAATAATAGTAAATAATAATAGTAGTCTGCTGACATAGCTCTAAGTACTCCACAAAAACACTGTGAAGCATGTCTATTATTTTCCCAATCATACAGCTGGAACAGAATCTAACTCGCCAATGGCTGGAAAGTGGCAGCGACAGGATTCGAACCCAGGCAGTCTGGTCCCAGAGTGCCTGATTTTAATCACTACAGCTCTTCCTCCACCATACTTAATTAACTGGTACATGCCTAGACATGGGGTTTTTCATTTCACCAAATACCGAGCGTGCTGTGTGCCAAGCACCATGCTATGCACTGAAAGATAGAAAAGTACTACTTGGCTTCTGCCCCACAGCACACCTACAGTCTGCTGGGGGAAGACAGGCACGTGCCTGGCAGTCACAACACAGGTCAGTATGTATTAGCAAAGAGTTCTAGGAGAATGGAGGAAAGAAGGTGACCAGTTCTTTCCAGGACAAAGCAGTTAGGGATAAAGGAAGACTCTACAAAGGATGGGATATTTGGGTTGGGCCCCTAAGGTGAAAGCAGCTAATTCTGACAGATGGAAGAAGCTGGGGAAGGGCGTGCCAGGTAGAGGGAACAGAGTGAGCAAAGGCAGATAGGCTTAAAGTTGCTTGGTTGGTTGAAATTCAGAGTGGGGGTGGTCGGCGGAGGGAGGAAACTGGGAAGTGCTGGATTGGGGCAAAATTGTTGAAGACTTTTAATGCAACAGAAAGGAACATTTGGACTTTATTTTCTATAATGGGGCTCCTGGCAACCAGTCTGCAAAATTAATATTTGAGAAGCTCTATAAGTTTCCAGGGATACCTCAAACAAATGTAAAATTCCTCAAAGAATATGTAATACAGGAGAGCAGAGACATTAGGCTTGATTAAAAAACAGGCAGCTTAATTTGCATATGAGCAACAACAGAGTGTTGGCTGTGCTCCCTGGTGACTCACACTGACTGCTCTCATGTACCCCAAAGATACTGGAGGCACAAGTAGAGGAGGTTATTATCATCTATATCTATGTAATTTGTTTTGAAATAATTTCAAACTTAGAGAAAATTTATAAAAGAACTCTCATGCCTCCTTCATCCAGATTCAGATTCCCCAGTGGTTAATATTTTGCCATATCTGCTCTGTCTCTTTTTGCATGTATGTATGTGCTTGTGTGTGTGTGTGTATAAAGACATGCATTTGTCATATCTCTTTAATCACCTTCAATCTGAAACAGTTCTTAGCCTTTCTTTGATGACCTTGACAGATTTAAAAATATATATATGGAATCTAAAAAAAAAAATGGTACTGATGAACCTAGTTTCAGGAAAGGAATAAAGATGTAGACATAGAGGATAGACTTGAGGACACAGGATAGGAGTGGGAAGCTGGGACAAAGTGAGAGTGGCGTGGACCTATATACACTACCAAATGTAAAATAGATAGTGGGAAGCAGCCGCGTAGCACAGGGAGATCAGCTTGGTGCTTTGCGATGACCTAGAAGGGTGGGATAGGGAGGGTGGGAGGGAGACTCAAGAGGGAGGGGATTTCTGTGCATTAATTTTGTATCCTGCTACTTTACCAAATTCATTGATTAGCTCTAGTAGTTTTCTGGTAGCATCTTTAGGATTCTCTATGTATAGTATCATGTCATCTGCAAACAGTAACAACTTTACTTCTTCTTTTCCGATTTGGATTCCTTTTATTTCTTTTTCTTCTCTGATTGCTGTGGCTAAAACTTCCAAAACTATGTTGAATAAGAGTGGTGAGAGTGGGCAACCTTGTCTTGTTCCTGATCTTAGTGGAAATGGTTTCAGTTTTTCACCATTGAGGACGATGTTGGCTGTGGGTTTGTCATATATGGCCTTTATTATGTTGAGGAAAGTTCCCTCTATGCCTACTTTCTGCAGGGTTTTTATCATAAATTGGTGTTGAATTTTGTCAAAAGCTTTCTCTGCATCTATTGAGATGATCATATGGTTTTTCTCCTTCAATTTGTTAATATGGTGTATCATGTTGATTGATTTGCATATATTGAAGAATCCTTGCAATAAAGGAATTACCCAACTTGGGTATAAACCCAACTTGATCATGGTGTATGAATGGGAGAATCCTTGCAATAAAGGAATTACCCAACTTGGAATAAACCCAACTTGATCATGGTGTATGAATGGGAGAAAATATTTGCAAATGAAGCAACTGACAAAGGATTAATCTCCAAAATTTACAAGCAGTTCATGCAACTCAGTAACAAAAAACAAACAACCCAATCCAAAAATGGGCAGAAGACCTAAATAGACATTTCTTCCAAAGAAGATATACAGATTGCCAACAAACACATGAAAGAATGCTCAACATCATTAATCATTAGAGAAATGCAAATCAAAATTACAATGAGATATCATCTCATACCGGTCAGAATGGCCATCATCAAAAAATCTAGAAACAATAAATGCTGGAGAGGGTGTGGAGAAAAGGGAACCCTCTTGCACTGTTGGTGGGAATGTAAATTGATACAGCCACTATGGAGAACAGTATGGAGGTTCCTTAAAAAACTAAAAATAGAACTACCATATGACCCAGCAATCCCACTACTGGGCATATACCCTGAGAAAACCGTAATTCATAAAGAGTCATGTACCACAATGTTCATTGCAGCTCTGTTTACAATAGCCAGGACATGGAAGCAACCTAAGTGTCCATCGACAGATGAATGGATAAAGAAGATGTGGCACATACATACAGTGGAATATTACTCATCCATAAAAAGAAATGAAATTGAGTTATTTGTAGTGAGGTGGGTGGACCTAGAGTCTGTCCTACAGAGTGAAGTAAGTCAGAAAGAGAAAAACAAATACCGTATGCTAACACATATATATGGAATGTAAGAAAAAAAAAAAGATGATGAAGTACCTAGGGGTAAGATAGGAATAAAGACACAGACCTACTAGAGAATGGACTTGAGGATATGGGGAGGGGGAAGGGTAAGCTGTGAAAAAGTGAGAGAGTGGCATGGACATATATACACTACCAAACATAAAATAGATAGCTAGTGGGAAGGAGCCGCATAGCACAGGGAGATGAGCTCAGTCCTTTGTAACCACCTAGAGGGGTGGGATATGGAGGGTGGGAGGGAGGGAGACGCAATAGGGAAGAGATATGGGAACATATGTATATATATAACTGATTCACTTTGTTATAAAGCAGAAACTAACACACCATTGTAAAGCAATTATACTCCAATAAAGATGTTAAAAAAAAAAGAGGGAAGGGATATGGGGACATATGTATGCATATGGCTGATTTACTTTGGTGTACTACAGAAATTAACACAGTATTGTGAAGCAATTATAATCCAATAAAGATCTATTTAAAAAATAAATAAAATAAAAATAGAGACCTGGGAATTCCCTGGCGGTCCAGTGATGAGGACTCTGTGCTTCAATTGCCGGTGGCCTAGGTTCGATCCCTGGTCAGGGAACTAAGATCCTACAAGCCACATGGCGCAGCCTAAAAAAAAAGAGAGACCTGTCCTTCTGTAGGATGTCTTTCAGGTAGGATCCATCAACATTTCCAGATTCAGGCATGCCTTCCGAGCGGAAACCCAACAGAAATGAAACTGTGTTCTTCTCAGAACGTGGCCTCAGGGGCACGTGTTGGTAGCCTTGATCACCGGGTCCACGTAGTTCTTGGTCAGCTTTCTGCACCATACCATCACCATGTTTCTCTTTGTGATTGACACATATTTTGTGGGAGGCATTCTGAGGCCACACCAATATCCTGTTCTTCAGTAGGAAATCTCTACACCCTAGACTTAGCAGCCGTTGATGATTCCTCCCTGAGTCAGCTACTGTTAATAATCGTTGTTAAGTGGTGATTTTCTGTTTCCATGATTCTTTCTTTATTTATTGAACTATAAATTGGCACTCTATTACATATTTCTTATAGCATTATGGACTCACAGATACCTGATTTATTCAGTGGATTGAAATCTGCTACTATCATTAATCATATTATTTTGATGCCCAAATTATCCCAGATTTGGACAGTGGAACCTAAGAGAGTTTTGGAGCCAACTAGACCCCTGACACTGTTTTTAAATAGCTCATCTGATGTGTGCTGACACTTGAGGTTAATAACTAGTAGGTAGCACCTGTTATCTGAGTTCTAAGGGTTGTATGCACCTCAGGCAATAGGGGTCAGCTGCAGCAAGATCCTTGTCAGGCAGGCAGACAGAGCACTCAGGTGACTAGAGGCAAGCCGACCTGAAGTTCAGCTTGTCAGGGTCCATGTAGTAGGTAGAAGTCTTGAATTTTCAGAGTGTATTGCTTACATTCTCCAAGACCCTCTCCTTTGTCTTTAGGCTTCCCTTGGGTAACTCAGGCCCTGGTCAGCATGGGCAGAGAAGTAGGGGCTGGGGCTGGGAGCACTATGGGTTGGCAATAGCTTGCCACCCATCCTTCCCTCTCTCCTCCACGAAGACACTTGCTGGCTGCCAGGGTCAACATTGTCTTTGCTACACAGAGATTTTCAGTCCCTGCTGTGCTCATTCTAGTTTCAAATATGGAGCAAGTTTGTGCTCTGCATCTCAACATGCTAAATCAGAGCCTGCATTCCCTAAAATATCCTCTCTCCTTTCTTCCTGCCCTCACTCATGCCACCCCTGTTCCTCCCAGATTAGATGTATCATACTTCTCAAAAGGAAATCCCATCATTTTTCTCTGCAGTGAGTCATCCATTGGTTTAAAGAAAAATATTTTCTTTTTTATTAGCAGAATGAGGTCATAGATAGAGCCCCAGAGGTGAGTACAAGGACTGATCCCCGTCTCTAGCTCTGCCCAGAGGAGCTGAGATTTGTCAGGCCTTCTCAGTTTCCTCTTGAATAGTTTAGGGGGGAAGATGTGGACCACAGGCTGCCGCCAAATGCAGGCAGGCTCTAAGTTCTGGTGGTTTTAACACTATGGCTAGCACTTATCTAGTTGAGTAAATAAAACTCACACAGTGCAAAGGAATTTGTGATACCACAAGAAAACCTCACAAGGACTTGAACAGTCCATGGAAAACCTAATGGAGGCAGCCGAAGAGAATTTTAATACATAATCCAGCATCTAGCCAGATCAGCCTTGCTAAGATGCAAATCTCATCATTTCACTCCCGTGTTTAGACCCTTCAACAGCTACCTGATGCACCTGAGAACCACAGACCTGACTCCCAGGGCCCTGTGTGATTGGGGCTTGGTCCCTTCTCTGCCTCGGTTCGTGTTTTCTTTATCATGCAAAGCTCTTTTCAGTTCCTGAAAGTGGCAGGTTTCACATATGCTGTTGTCTCTGCCTAGAATTTCTGCCATCCCAGTCTCCCTGCCAAACACCCACCCTCCCTTAGCCCAGTGGACCCCTCAAATACCACACCCTGGCAGAACACTCCCTGAGCTCAGCTCAGGTGGGATCCCTGCTCTGCCCTAGCAGAATCCTGTCTTTTACTCTCACAGCACTTATCACAGTTGCTTTTATATATGCACCCTTTGTCTGTCTCCTATAGTTCACAAGTTCTACCTAGGTCGGCTCTCTGTCCATTTTGATTTGCCCCTAGCAGTGTTTGCCACATGGTAGGTTCGTAATAAATACTTACTGAATGAAAGAATAAATCCATCTTTCAGTCTGACAGTTGCATCTTCCCTAGGTCACATTCCCTCTCCGGGGTGTGGGAACAGGTAGACCTGGAATGTGGGACCAGTATGAAGAGGAGCAGTGACGGAGACAATGGAAGAATGTGCAGGTTAATGTCTGTGGGGACAGGTTGCAAAAGCAGAGATAAGATCATCTGTGAGAGGAAATCTAACTATTTAGGGAGAGAAGCCAGAAGGAGTTATGAAGAGTTTCGGATATGAGAAAAAAAACACATTATAACTTAGCCACGTAAACAAACCAAGCCTGTGAAATTGAGTTATGCTACGTATGACGTGTCAGTTGGCCTGGTATTTCGCATGAACTCTGGCATGCAGTTTGCTTTTCTTCATGTTGTCATTTTATTTGAACGAAGCATTTGGGTAGCTGTTTAAAACGGCTGCAACCTGAAAAGAAGTCTAGGTGAAATCAGGTAGGTAATATAAACTCCATGGAAAAGGGATTCAGGCTTTATAGAACAGGCTCTAACATCTAATAGGTGCTCATCATTCGAATGAATGATTTGATGGATTTGTTAGCTAGGAGGGGAAAAGAGCAGATACAAAAAAAAAAATTCTTTGGTAAATGAAAAAGCAAGAGAAAGTCTCATCTGCCATACATTCTTTTTTGTTTGTTTGTTTGTTTTCTCGGTATGCGGGCCTCTCACTGTTGTGGCCTCTCCCGCTGCGGAGCAAGGGCTCCGGACGCGCAGGCTCAGCGGCCATGGCTCACGGGCCCAGCCACTCCGTGGCATGTGGGATCTTCCGGGACCAGGGCACGAACCCGTGTCCCCTGCATCGGCAGGCGGACTCTCAACCACTGCGCCACCAGGGAAGATCCTGCCGTACATTCTTGGAAAACAATGAGGAACACTTACATTGTTATCCTTTTCTTTGTGTGTTCTCTAACAAATGGTATTTCTCAATAGATTTGGTACGAGAAGCTCCTTGGGACTCAGTCTTAAGGCTGACAGTGTCATCAGGAGAGCTTTCCAGTTAAACCTGTCCAGAAGGACCTGTTCCACTTCACTGTCTTCTTCATCCCCTGCTCCATGCCGGGAAAAGTTGATTTGCTAGCTCAATTACTTTCATACTCTGAGTGATTAACTTCATGAGAACTTCTATCTCTTAAAGTTCATCTCTGAGTTGATCCTACTGCTTTTCTTTCCTGCCTCTCAGCTTTAGCTGATGTTGAATCTTTTTGACTGCTTCAGACAGCAGGATGCTTACACTCTGCTGCTTTTAAGTATGGGGATCTATGTTTAATTATGTGCTTCTAGGGGATTGACTCAGCTCTTAGGGCAAAAACTTCATGGTTCATGTGAGAGGGGACAATACGGTAATGGGAATTAGCAGAGTTCTTCAGTTTCAATAGTCAGGTAGACTATCTGGTGAAGAAAAACACATAAAGAGTGTGTGGAAGTCTTGGCACATAGGTGCAATTATTTTTCACGGCACCATTAGTCAGTAATTGGGCCTAGAGTTTGCAGCAGTGAAACCAGAACAAAGAAGTCATTGTATCCTAGTTAATAGATAGAGTAATAATATCAAAGTTTTGTCCATTTAAAAGTTCACCGGGACACATTATTTCAGAAACCTCCAGTGTTTTTTGCTCATAGGAAAGAATGGCTCACTGTGATAGTGTATGTAGAGAAGTATTTCGTGGTTTCTGGCTCAAAAATGGCATTTTTATTACCTTGTCACTTAAGCATGATGGTGTGGTCCCACTGAGAAAAGGAAGACTTGGAGACCGCAGCTTACATGGCCAAATTCTCAATTGCTATATGTGAATTTTTACTATGCTCACTGTCTTTAGCATAGGCATTCTCAGCCTCAACACCACAGTCTGCACTCAGTATCCACAGGGGATTGATTCTAGGACCCCTCAGGGATACCAAAATCCGTGGATGCTCAAGTCCCTTATATAAAATGTCGTAGTACAGTTGACCCTCTGTATCTGTGGGTTCCACAGATAAAGAGGGCCGATTGTATTGACATTTTGGACTGGATAATTCTTCGTTGGGAAAGGTAGGACCCTCCTGAGCATTGTAGGATGTTTAGCAGCATTCCTGGCATCTACCTACTAGATGCCAGTAGCACCACTTCTTCTAGTTGTGGCAAGCAAAAATGTCTCCAGAATTTGCTAAATATCCCCTGGGGGCAAAATCACCCCCAGTTGAGAAACACCACTATCAGGTTAGTACTCCCAGACTAGTTTCTTCTAATCTTCTACCTCCTGGCCACTACATTACTTTTTATGTCCTCCCAAACCAAATATTTGGATATTAAGTTTAGTTTCCTTGAAAAGTTAAAACCATGTAATGCTTTATGAATCTGAATGAAATGACTTTTGAAATATCCATATCTCCATTGCACTTTGTTAATGCAGAAAAATTGCAAGGAAAATTTCAAATTGTTCTTGAGTCTATACACTTGCCTTGTCACAGAGCACTAGTTTTACAGGTAGCAAACATATAAATAAAGAGTAGAATTACCATCAGTTTGTTGATTTTAGCTTTTCTCTGAACCCATGGGAATTTGGTCTGGACTTGGGGAGTTGTCTCTAGTTGGTGCTATCACATTTGGTGTTTGGTTACCCCAAATTGCTAACTGTACAAACTGGGTTGGGGCAGAGAAGAGGGAAGAGGGACTCTGACCCTTGGTGTCTAGGAAGCTGGTCGACCCAGAGATGATGGCAACCTGAGAAGCCAGGTGGACCACTGTTAGAAGCCTATCCACTTAGCCTGGTACACAGATATAAATTCTGGTGGTTCCGCCTCTTCGCTTCACTTTTGCCTTTTATTTATTTATTTATTTTTCTATGCACTACCCCCTCCCACTAGACTGTGAGCCTTGTAAGAACAGGGGCCTTGTCTCCTTTGTTCACACTGTGTGCCCAGCTCCTACAATAATAGTACCTGGAAAATAGTAATAAGAGAGAGAGGTGTTACCAAAATTGTTTTTTTTAATCAATATTGCTTATAAATATAAGTTAAATATATGAATCATTTTTTATTTGGTCCTCACGTCACGCTTGGGTACTATAACATTTTAACTGGTCCCCTTGAATTTAATCTCTTTCCCTATCTCAGTTTAATCCACACACAGCTATGAAGACAATCCTTGCTGAGCCTTTTGGCCCCCTAGCACAGGGCCTGGTATGCAGTCTGTCAGTGACTAAATGGACGAGATTCCCCTGCTCCAGGACCCGGTGTGGTGTCCTCTTCTGTACTTGGTCATCCCCCTCTCTTCCAGCCTCGTCTTTCCTTGAGCTGCACTAACAGGCTCTGCCTGGCTCTTCTCCACCACCTTCCTGTCTTTCCATTTTACTCTATCACTTACCTTGTCTTCAGAACTCATCTCCTGCTTAACTCCATTCTGTTTTGATCATTTATTCATATATCATCAGATTGTGCTTGTTGATAATATACCTTTGTAATTGACCTAACTTAGTGTTATGTTTAGGGTGTTTGGCATTTATCTCACAGCTAGACTGTACCTCATTTTATTTCTTATAAATCCTTCCTCTTCCTCTTTCCATTGAATAGGACCATTTTTTGCACCCAATTAAGCTTTCAATAAATGCTATATAATGAAGGTAGAGGTGGTGCCAGGAGCAGTCTCTACCACTGGATTTCCAGACATTCAGAAAATTCTTGTAAACACCAGGGACAGCCCTCTGATTCCAGACTATTTTGTTAGAAGCTGTTACTTTCCGGATTCCAGTTGCAGATAACAGCCAGTGGTTTTTGGCTTTGTATAAGCAGGCATAGCTCTGTTAGTCCAAAAAGGCTTTTTAGGAAGTTAAGAGTCTCCTTTATAACCCATTCAGAGATTTTTTTTTTAAACTGCTGTTTTTACACATCCTTAATTATTCTTGAATTTATCAAATTTTTTGTGATGAAAATGTTTTAATGTAACATCTCCCCCAATTTATCGTTAAACATTTTTCTTTTCAAGATCTGGTCTTAATTTTTTTTTTTTTTTTTTTGTGAGCGGGAGAAGACACTGAGGAGAGAGTACTGTATCCATTAGAGTTCAGTTTAGCTCTAAGTAACAGAGACCCCAAACAAACAACAGCTAAACAAAATAAAAGTTTATCTTTCACATAAATGTGTAGAGGTAGGCTTTCCGGGAGTAGTGTAGTGCTCTGATCCACAAAGCTCTTAGAGACCCAGGTTCCTTCTAGCACCTTGTTCCTCCATCCCTAAGTATGATCTCATAGTCCATGATAGCAGTGCTATTGTTCCAGTCATCACATCTGCATTCCAGGCCACAGGATGGAGGAAGGAACAAAGAGAAAGGCTGTCAAAGAACAATTCCTGTGTCTTTTAGGGGAGGCTTTTGGGAGTTGCTACGTGACATATCTGCTTATGGCCATACTAACAGCAAAGGAGGCTAGGGAAATATAGTGTTTATATTTAACCAACTAAACAAAGAGAGTCCTATTAGTGTAGAAGAACGAGGTAACACATGCTGAGGAACATCTAGTTATCTTTGCTATGGCTGCCCCATACATCCCTCTGTCAAATGAGCTTTCCTGGAGTTTATTTCAATACATTCCTCTTGCTTCAAAACAGTGACTTCTTGTAATCATATTTTTTAAAAAAGATAAATACCTATGTGTTGTAAAAATTTGTAAAAACATAAAGAACAATGTTAAAATCACCATGATTCCACAACCTAAAGATAGTCACTGAAACAGCATCATGTAAGAAATGTCCTTAACACTAATATAGAACAAGCAACTTCAGACTACAGAGTATTTAGATGTTTTTCAAGGTTCTCTGCTATACTGTATATGCAGTTATTCCTTCAGTAAACATTATAAAACATCTTAGTCCCCAGCATCTTGTTAATTCACGTGTGTGGTTGGAAGGGAGAGCAAAGAAAGAACTTTTAAAAATTATATTTGTTGCTCTCAAGATACTTACAGTCTAGTACTGAGAGACAAGACAAACATATATGAAAAAGTTGGTAAATCAATCAGGGCATATAAGTGCTGTATTTGTGTTAATGTATGTACAGGTACACTAGAAAGCAGAAGATAAAGTAATCATGACACTAGGTGTCTTTATTTAATGGTAGAATAATTTGTACTGTGGACAACTGTTTGGAAAAATGACACCTTGAGAATACATCTTGCTTTTTAGTTGCTGGAGAATAAAATTTGGATTACAAGTCCTTAGAACAGTCTGATCAAGCTTAACATGGTTAAATTCTAACCTCTCCTGAATCCCAGATTTAGAAGTCCAAAGTTCATTTAGGGATAATTCAGCATGACCTGTGCCTTTTGTGAACTTCAGAAATAACTAAAGATGGGCCAGTTGAATTTTGCTGAAAAATGGGACGTGCTTTTTTTTTTTTAATCCTGACGTTAGTGCATTAAAAAAAAATTTTTCTGAGGAGAAATCAATGAAAATTAACCTTTCCTAAAGAAAATGCCTAAGTGGGAAAATTAACGATGTTAAGACATACACAGAAATACCTAAGCGCTATACCAAAATACTAACAATTGCCACTAGATGGTGAGATATGAGTGACTTTTTTTTTTCTTTAGATGTCCGTACATAACATGTTTTTGTATTCCTCATCGTGTTCTTTTTTTTTTGTAGTATAATTGCTTTACAATATTATAGTAGTGTACAATATTATATATAGGTGTACAGCATAGTGATTTTTTTAACAAGCAAAATGGTTTTTTAAAAGTTATTTTATTTATTTTATTTTCTAAGAAACCTTCACTCGTGGCAAAAGCACAGTGGAGATTACTGTTAAAGGATAACTCCTTGATCCCTGTCCTGAGCCGAGCGCTGGGAAGGTTTCCGCCCGCCCGCTCTGGAACCCATGCTGCGGCGGGTGCTTTCGGAACCCACAGAGAACAGTGGGGCCCATTGTGCCTCCGGCTTCCTCAGGTGGCCCAGGGCCGAGGCCGCCAGTTTCCACACCAGAACACACACTCTTTCATGAAGAAGGGACCTGGGCGGCAAAGACAGAGCCTCTCTGTGGAGACATTGAAACTGGCGGCTTTCTTTTGACTCCTGGCAAAACTGGCCAGAAGAAGACACGTTTTCAAAAGCTCCGGGCTTCCTGTTTGCATTCAGAAAGCGGGGGCCGCCGAGTAGCTGAGGGCGCCCGGGGGTGGGGTCGGCGAGCCGCTGCGACCTCATTGGTGAGGACCTGGCCTATGGCGTGTGCGCCCGGCCCGCCGGCCGAGTTCCCCCAGTGTCCACCCTCCTGCGCTGACGGAGTGGGGAGCCTGGGCCCCCGAGCTGGAGTGCGGGCGGCGGGCCGGCGGGAGCGCAGCGGGCGCCCGGTAGGTGTGCGGCCAGCGGGCGGGCGACGGGGCCTCCCCCGGGGCGCAGCCCCCGCCGGCCCGGGAGCGGGGCGGGCGGCAGCGGGGAGCACCCGGCCGGGAGGGTCTAGGCCGGCCCAGTTTAGAATCAACGCGTGCCGTGAGATCTGTCTGACACCCAAGCCTGCCGTTTTTCTTGGCTGATGGAATTTCAGACAGCACTGGAAACAGGTCTGGCTGCATACTTTGAGTGAGCATGTTGTCCTTGTGGAGTTAAAAAGGAAAGAAGACACGTTCTGTTAGCCTGAGCCCAAGTTTCCGGGCGCAGAGCTCCTCATCAGCTTACACTTCCTTAGGCTAGAAAATGATTGGTGTTGAGCACCTCTTTCAAATAGAATCCTTTTTCCACGTGGTTTAAAACTGAAATCTAATGGCCAGATTCTAACAGCTAGAACAATTTAATGTTGTTTTTAAATGGGGACACGAAGAGAACATAACCTTTTTATTCCTCTTCTTGGCAGTTTTCTTTTATGTACTTTTCTTTCCAGCGTTTCAGAGGGAAGAGGGGGAGTTGAGGTAAAAGGTTTACTCAGAGCTTTCACACTGTCGGGTGTCACATTCAGCACTGTCAAGGGTGGGAAGGACAGGCCAGCAATCCAAATTGCTGGAAGTATCTGGACCTTGACAGCAGTTAGGTGGGCTTTTACACCCAAGGATAGGGGCAGGGGTACAGATGGCTTGTATTTTTACTCATCACTTTGGGATCCTTCCCATAGCTCTCAAATGCAGATCTTGTTATTATGACTCTAGGAAAACACATTACTTAATCCTGCAATTTAAACAAAAATGGCCTTGGTTTTCAGTTTGAAATGCATAGCTCAGGTCAGCAGCAAGGTCTGTGCCTTGAAAGATTCCTGTTTCCTTTTCTAAATGGTTTAGCCAGAAGTAGCATTTATCAAATGCCACACGATCCGGTGTTTGGAGTATAGGTTTGCCCTTATTTTCATTCTCCTTTGCATCTGTTTGGATCCATCACAAGTGCAAAACAAGGTATTCTTGGAATAGTGAATGTTTTGTCCAAAAGAAGTCAAAGAGGAAAAAACGTTTCCTCTGGTGGGATAGGGTTTGGTTTTGTTTTTAAATGGGAAGACACACAACATAGGTGAAGTCTGTCCTCCAACTGTTCTTGCCCCAATGCTGCTGGAGTTAATCACTCAGTGTCCCCTGTGTCCCCGCTTTCTCTGCAAGGAAGGTGTCAAGGCAAATTGTGACCTGGTGGGGGTGGTCAGGCACTGGGGTACGCTGGCCACCAGTTAGAAAGGCTGTACGGTCTGCGAAAGAGCAGTAGGTGGGAGAACTCAGGTCCAGGCTTCCTGGATCTGAACTGACTTGGTCTGTTACTTTAAGACTTCTCACTTTTTTGTGCCTCAGAGTACACTTTAATAAATAGGAGACATAATGGCTTCTGTCTATACTTCAGAGGGACTGTAGACGGCAAAAGAAATGATCAACTTGAAAATGCTTTCCAGTCTTTTTAATGCATTCTTTTTTTTAAAAAATCAAGTATTTAGTAAGGACTTACTGTGTGCCTGGATCTTAAAAATCATTTTCTCATTACATTCTTTTAACAACCTTATGATTTAAATACTTGTTTGCATTTTTACTCAGGGGGAAACTGAAGTTCTGAGAAGTTTGTTAACTCTCTCACCCAGTTGATGAGCTGTAGATTCAGGGTTAGAACATAGATTTGTCAACTCTTAAATCATGCTAGCTTACCACACTGCAACATACAACAAATGTTAGTTTTTACCATTATGAGTATTACATGGCATTATAATATTCTCTTCTTTCTCTCTTAGGAAAAGCAGATGATGTTCTGAATGGAGATCATGACAGGGGACAAAAAGGTCCTTATTTTGTGGAGACCCCCTATGGTTATCAACTAGACTTAGATTTCCTCAAATACGTAGATGACATACAGAAAGGAAACACCATCAAGAAAGTGAACATCCAGAAGAGGCGGAAGCCATCTGTGCCATGCCCAGAAACCAGGGCCACACCTAGTCATCAAGGTGTGTGGACTTCCACTGAATCCCTCTCATCCTCCAACAGTGATGACAACAAGCAGTGCCCCAACTTCCTCCTAGCCCAAAGTGAAGTTACATCAACTCCAATCCCAAGGCCACCTGCCCCTCTGGAGACCTCACCCACTTTTCTTACCATCCCGGAAAGCCGACAGCTGCCACCACCATCCCCGCAACTCCCAAAGCACAACCTTCATGTCACCAAGACACTGATGGAGACCCGGAGAAGACTCGAACAGGAGAGAGTCACCATGCAGGTGGCACCTGGTGAGTTCCGAAGGCCCAGGCTGGCCAGTTTTGGAGGCATGGGCTCCACAAGCTCCCTCTCCTCATTTATGGGTTCTGGAAACCACAATCCTGCCATGCAGCAGCAGCAGAATGGATACCAAGGCAACGGGGATTATGGTGGCTATGCCCCAGCTGCTGCCACCACTTCTTCCATGGGGAGTTCCATCCGCCACAGCCCTCTGAGCTCAGGGATCTCCACTCCGGTGACCAACGTGAGCCCCATGCACCTGCAGCACATCCGTGAGCAGATGGCCATTGCCCTGAAACGCCTGAAGGAGCTAGAAGAGCAGGTGCGAACCATCCCTGTGCTCCAGGTAAAGATCTCTGTCTTGCAAGAGGAGAAAAGGCAGTTGGCTTCACAACTGAAAAACCACAGAGCTGCATCCCAGGACGATGTCTGTGGTGTGAGAAAGAGGTCCTACAGTGCTGGGAACGCATCCCAGCTGGAACACCTCTCCAGGACCCGGAGAAGCGGCGGGGAATTATACATTGACTATGAGGAGGGAGAAATGGAGGGCGCGGAGCGGAGCACCCAGAGGGTAAAGGAATTCCGGCAGCTCACAGCAGACATGCAGGCCCTGGAGCGGAAGATCCAGGACGGCAGCTGTGAGGCCGCCTCAGTGCTCAGGGAGAACGGGGAGTGTCGGCCTCGAGAGTGCCAGTCTGTGGCTGTGGGTGCTGATGAGAACATGGACAGCATTGTCGTGCGCCCCAGGGGCGCCGGGTCCTGTAAGGATGTTGCCGTAGGCACAGTCACCGAGACGAGGAATTCTGGGGTCAGCGTGACAGAAGCCATGCTTGGAGTGACTACTGAAGCCGACAAAGAAATTGAGCTGCAACAGCAGACCATAGAAGCCTTAAAGGAAAAGATCTATCGCCTGGAAGTACAGCTTAAAGAAACCACCCATGACCGGGAGATGACTAAACTCAAGCAAGAGCTGCAAGCTGCTGGCTCGAGAAAAAAAGTTGACAAAGCCATGATGGCCCAGCCGCTTGTTTTCAGCAAGGTGGTGGAGGCAGTGGTACCCACAAGAGACCAAATAGCTGGCAGTCACGTGGACGTGGTTGACACCTGTGTCGGGACCTGCGTGCAGACAAATAGCGTAGGCATCTCCTGTCAGCCCGATCGTGAGGATAAAGGGGTGGGGCCTGAGCTGCCCATGAATTGGTGGATTGTTAAGGAAAGTGTGGAAATGCATGACCGATGTACTGGGCGGTCCGTGGAGACGTGTGACAGAAGCGTGGGTGTGGACATCAGCGTCTGTGAAACAGGCAGCAACACGGAGGAGTCTGTGAACGACCTGACGCTCCTCAAGACCAACCTGAATCTCAAAGAAGTCCGCTCCATTGGCTGCGGGGATTGCTCTGTTGATGTGATCGTCTGCTCCCCAAGGGAGCGCCCCTCCCGGAGCGTGAACACGGAGGCCGTCAGCCAGGTAGAAGCTGCCGTCATGGCAGTGCCTCGAACCACGAGCCAGCACAGCAGCACGGTTCTAGAACAGGTGTCCCAGTTCACCAACACCGAGACAGCCACCCTCACAGAGTCCTGCACCAACACTTCCCTCAGCACCATGGACAAGCACACCAGCACCCGGACGGTGGAGATGCGGACCGTGGCGATCGGAGAAGGCCGCGTCAAGGACGTCAGCTCCGCTAAGATGCGGTCCATCGGAGTTGGAACGGTGCTCTCTGGCACCTCTGGGTTTGACAGGCCATCCTCTGTGAAGACCAAAGAGTCAGGCGTGGGGCAGATCAGTATTAACGACAACTATCTGGTTGGTCTGAAAATGAGGACCATAGCTTGTGGTCCTCCTCGGTTGACGGTGGGGCCAGCAGGCAGCCGGAGGAGTGTAGGGGTTGGGGATGAGCCTGTAGGAGAGTTCGTGGAGAGCCCCCAGCCCCAGGCTCCGTCCGGAATGGTGACAGGCTTGGATCACTACATTGAACGTGTCCAGAAGCTGCTGGCAGAGCAGCAGGCGCTGCTGGCTGAGAACTACAGTGAACTGGCAGAAGCTTTTGGGGAACCTCACTCACAGATCGGCTCCCTCAACTCCCAGCTCATCAACACCTTATCGTCAATCAACTCTGTCGTGAAGTCTGCAAGCGCTGAAGAGCTGAGGCCTGACTTCCTGAAAACCAGCCTGGGTAAGGTCACAGGTAGGTGGTGCTCCTGAGGGTCCTGGGAGTGAGAAAGGATGGGGACGGTGGAAATCCAGGAGGTAGGGATTTTTTTTTTTTTTTTTTTTTTTGCCTGGCGGAGCCATTTTTTGAAACCATGGAGAAAGCTTCAGAATGGTAATGGGTAGAATGAAAACCAAGAATCTAAATCCATAAGCAGCTCTGCTGATTCTCATTATCTGATAGTTTCATTAAGGCTAGAAGAAGAAAAGCATACTAGTGTTGGCTGGCTTAGGGGCTGTCTTCGGGGGCTGCTGGTTTGATAGGTGTCTTTCAGTTATTTACTGGCTCGTTTTATACAGTATGGCCTGAAAAAAAGTCCTGCCCTGTTTGTAACCACAATTACCAGTGTATGATCAATGAAAAAATACTGGTATGAAGGTTTTTAATTAAAACTTTTTATGAGGGGAGAGAGATTCCATTAATTCATGTATCAGTTCAACAAATAATGATTAAGTACCTGCTTTGTTTCAAACATAGGTATAGGCTCTTGTTTTCATGGTGCTTACATTTCCAGTTGGGGGCACAGGCAATAAACAATATACTTAAATATGTCAGGAGGTGATACGTGCTATGAAGGAAGGAACTCCACTTAGAGAAACTGTGAGTGGTGGCGGAGAGGTGAGGGCAGTTGGAGATGGCATGGTCCAGGAAGGCCTCTCTGACAAGGAGCCCCTGAGCCAGAACCCTGAGACAAGGGAGGCCTTTCCCACTGTTCATTTTGTTAGGTGCTTACATTTTTGTCTTTCTCATATTTTCCCTTATTCATTGGGATTCCTGCTCACCCTGGCTTTTCTTTTTTCTTTTTTTAAAAATAAATTTATTTATTTACTTTTGGCTGCATTGGATCTTCATTGCTGTGCGCGGGCTTTCTCTAGTTGCGGTGGCTTCTCTTTTTTTTTTTTTTTGTGGTACGTGGGCCTCTCACTGTTGTGGCCTCTCCCGCTGCGGAGCACAGGCTCCGGACGCGCAGGCTCAGCGGCCATGGCTCACAGGCCCAGCCGCTCTGCGGCATGTGGGATCCTCCCGGACCGGGGCAGCGGTGGCTTCTCTTGTTGCGCAGCATGGGCTCTAGGTGTGCGGGCTTCAGTAGTTGTGGCACGTGGGCTTCAGTAGTTGTGGCTCACGGGCTCTAGAGCGCAGGCTTAGTAGTTGTGGCACACGGGCCTAGTTGCTTCGCAGCATGTGGGGTCTTCCCAGACCAGGGCTCGAATCATCCTACCACTGGGTTCCATTCCTGGCTCTCCAGCTGTCACAAAGCAGCATGACCTGGGGAAGGAAAGTCATCCTTCTTTATACTTCCTTGTGAAATGGGCAGTCAAAGGGCATCCATCCTGTAAGGTTGTCAGTGTGTTCATCACTGGCCCCCAGTAAGCACAGGGTGGCCTTTGTCGTCCTGGGGGTGGTGCTGCTAGCACGTCCAGTGTGGTTTCTTTTGTTGATGTGCCAAAGTGTAGCTGAGGT
Organism: Hyperoodon ampullatus; assembly: GCF_949752795.1. Taxonomy (NCBI): domain Eukaryota; kingdom Metazoa; phylum Chordata; class Mammalia; order Artiodactyla; family Ziphiidae; genus Hyperoodon; species Hyperoodon ampullatus. The sequence continues at coordinate 75,032,014 of NC_136919.1, read as the reverse complement.
TTGGGAAGTACTAAAAAAACACACTCTCTACTCTGGCCAAGTGCTACACATAAAATGAATTAAAATGCTTCAAATGATTGGTGTAGTGTGCATTAAATTTAATTTTATGTGAAAATGTGCAGTAGAGACTTAAATGTAACTTAATAAACAAAAAGTTCAAATTCTGTTTCCCTCTGTAACCAAAAGAGCAATGGTTAAAATAGACTGAAATAGATTATTTTTATATCTTCTGAGGTTTCACCTCCAAACCTGAATTAGTTAGTTTTTAGTAGCTGTGCTGTGGAACAGATAGCTTATTGTGGAAGAAAATTGAACATGACAGTGACAGCTGATGTATGACAGATTTTTTGCCTTTTGGAGTTAAAGAAGTCTAATAAATGTACAGGGAGTCATTTTAGAGTCAAGAGATTAAAATGATGTTTGAACCGAAGCAAGGTCTTAAGTAACTAATAATATGTCTGTTTCTACTTCTTTTTAAAAATCATGATGTCAGATGTTGAAGTCAAAATGAAACTCTTAAATACCTCCAGACACAGATGGTACAGTGCATCATCCGTTGTAAGAGCCTTTTCCTGCCAGCCTTCCTCCCTCCTCCCGAAACTGGGGTTTCTATTTCACATTCCTGCCATAAATATTCAGGTGAATCGTTGGAATAATCTGCCTGACACCCAGAGCATCAAGACCCAGAGAGGAGGTTTTGTCTGGCTGTGTTACAGTGTTTTTTGGTCTATTTCCAGTCACACTGACATTCCAGACATCACTATTTCGATCTGACCCTACACATGAACACCTAATTAATCAGCTAAAATGCAGGAGACCTACAACATTTGTGAACAAAAGTATAAATATTCTTCATAGAACTTATTTGATCATAGTGGCAGCTCCGTCTCAGAGCATGCAAGAACAACTTTAAATTATTTCTGTAATTCCCATCACATTTGTATTTTGCTTTAAAGTTCTAATGAAGGAATTAGGTTAGGAACTCAATCCAGAGAATTACATTTTTGTTATCTCGTGTGTGTTGTATGGGCTGGAAATGAAAGCAGTTCAGTGTAGTAGAGATCTCAACGTCTGCAGGCTGTGAAGAGTGAAGGTGTGTCAAATGTACTCCAGCTTATTGTTCACACCGAACACTGCAGAATATTGCTCACATACAGTCTAGAATACATTTCTGTACCAAAAGGAAAATGGAGTATAGAAAGGTAGTCATCTCAAACTTTCTTCCCCATATCAAATGATAGGAAGTTTGAGTTTGACATCACCAAAAAGAGCGTATAAATGATCACTTATGTGAACCTAGTACTTTAATTTAAAGAATTTAAGTTTGGGCTCCAAAGCCAGGTATTCTGGGTTCGAATTCCTTCTCGGCACTAGGACAGGTTGTCTTTGTTCCCCTACAGGGTTGAAATGAAGATTTAGTGTGTCAGTATGAGTAAAGCATTTGGGATAGTCTGCACCACAGAGGATAAATGCTGGCTCTCATCGCTGTTAACTGTTTTCTGTACTTGCAGAAATGGAAATGTAGATCTAGAACAAATTGCCAAACAAATGCGCTACAAATAGTCTTTTGCGTTTAATGCAAATTATTGTCTTCGTAATTCTGGCTGGCCATCGCCTTCCCCCACCCCCCAATTGTTACACCTCCCCAGCTAATAATTTTATCAAGATAAAGAAATATATCAATAACAATGGGAAAACACAAAATGAGTAGAATAAATTTTCAATTCAGATTCTCTCAGAATCTGTGTCAAAGCTCAAAATGAAGCCTAAAATTAAATTAGGTGTATATTAGTACCAAACCCAGAGAATTCTCTTCAGTTTTCCTAGGGTTGAAGATCTGAGGGTATTGCTTTTTAGTATGCAAAAGAGCATTATTTTTATCAGCATAATAATAATGCCTAACACTCCTATTCAATTTCTTGAAGTTATAACTGGAGTATGTGCTCATAACACATTAACAGTTCAGAAAGCATACAATACTGAGAGCCTCCCACATGCTCTCATGGGGTAACCCCTTGTGTGTTTGGTGTGTACAGTGTGCAGGTCTGTATTTTAGAGACATTCTGTTTTGACAGCATTTGAATCGTACATATTCTCCTATGTATTTTTCACATGAAACATCACAAACATTTTTTCAGGATTTAAGAGACAATGTCACAGTTTTGATGCAGCTGGAATTTGGTGGTAATCAAAGATGATCTGTAAAGTAGTTTTAATTACTATTAGTATGAGTTTCATGTATTTAATATTTTCTTTCATGGAATTAAAAGGTTAAGAGGAAATAAGTTTCTCAGAAACCTCAGGGAAAAAATTGTTTATTCTTTCTGTAAATCAATTGGATTGTTTTGGTTTGAGGAGTGGGTTACTTTTTTTTTTTTTCCTTTTCCTTTTTCCCTCTGGAGAGAGAAAATTCTAGACAAATGACTTGCAGTTACAAATACTCTAAAAATATGTAACTGTCTCTGAGCAAATAACAAACAGAACTATCTATAACAGTGGAACTTAACTGCCTGCCACATGATTTATAGAAAATTCATCTCTCATACCGGAATAAAAGAACTGCTTTTTAAATCAGCTTCCATATTTGCACTCTTAGTTTTCTTGGGCTTGCTAAAAAAAATTTATGAACTTGAAGTCATTCCCGTAACTGTGAAAGCAATTTTGTAGACAGAGATCTGAGCCAAAGCAAAAGCAGGGAAAATTAAGTCATTACAAAATACCATTTCTAGTTAGTTTTCTTAGTTCAAATCATATACCATTTACTTGTCCCAGTACCTTTCTTTAAAATCACAATTTTCTTTTAGTAAATGCTACAAGCATTGAATAATCCAAACCAAATGTTTCTGGAACCCTGTGGTGTGTGATAGCATGATGTGAAAGTCCATTGACCCGGAGGTCAGAGAGCTGACATCTGGTTCTGGCTGCCCAAGAACTTGCAATAACACTTTAGCGGGGTTTGGGCTGCCGTGTCCTCCTGTGTCATGAGAGGGTAGGATTAGATTTTTCTTGCTTGGGCCCTTTCAGCAGAATTATTCTGTAAAAGTAGCTCTTCACCAGGCTGCCCATCAGATTCATCTGAAGAACTTTTTTTCCCCAAATTCATGAGTTTTCTGCTGCCACCCACTGCTACCACCAACGACTCAATAGGCACACTTGGGCCCTATTTCAGGGAAATACTGTTGGAATAAACAGCCTTAAAGTGAGTCTTATTAATCTGGGCTCCATAGCTTCATGAATAGTTTTGTGTTTGGAATTTTTGTGAAGAAAGTGCATGATTTTTATCAGATTCTCAGAAGGGATAGTTGACCCTCAGAGACTGAAATTACAGATCTAGGACATCTGTTACAGACCTTGGGAAAAAGCACTTCAGCCCCGAGGAAGATCTTTTACAAAGATTTAAAATCCACCACTTTGTGAGCCCTTCAGTTGACACTTGTTTGAAAATCTTCTTCTTTTAAACTGATGCTTTATCGTTTTAAATGGGTATTAGTGAAATGTATGCACTCTGGAAAAAGATGCATGTTTACTTTGACACTTTTACTCTGAATGAATCTGTAAAGTATATAGTTCATTTCTGGCTAACGCATGGAGATTGGTGTTTTTTAAGAACAGAAATGGCGGGCTTCCCTGGTGGCGCAGTGGTTGAGAGCCCGCCTGCCGATGCAGGGGACGCGGGTTCGTGCCCCGGTCCGGGAGGATCCCACATGCCGCGAAGCAGCTAGACCCGTGAGCCATGGCCGCTGAGCCTGTGCGTCCGGAGCCTGTGCTCCGCAACGGGAGAGGCCACAACAGTGAGAGGCCCACGTACCGCAAAAAAAAAAAAAAAAAAAAAAAAAAAGAACAGAAATGGCTTTAAGTTTCTGGATGTCCAGTCATAAACGATGAAAGAATTGTTGGTATTGGGTGATGGTTACAACTGTTTGTTCTTCCTCCAATCAGCGAGTCGTTTTTATCTCAGTAAAGATGTTTAAAGTCTGCTCTGTTCCCATCTCTATTCAGGTCAATTGATAGCTATGCATTCAGTGTCAACTATATGCAAAGTGTGGTACTAAAGCAGAGAGAGAGAGAAAGTGGTCGAAGCCTTGAACTTGCAATCCAGTTGGGAAGCCAAGACACTTATACCAGAAATATGAATGATAACCTATGGGGGGTATATATTAGCCACCAAATAATGTGAAAATAAAAGTGCTTGAAGCTTTCAGTTGCCATTAAGCTCTCTGAGGTTTAGGGAAGAGATGAGTTTAGTGTGGAGAGGACAACGACGTTAGCTGCATCTGGAAGAACACAGAGCACATCTGTTTAACCCAACAGTTAATGCAGCCTGTCAGCGTGGGTTTTCTGGGTCAGGTCTTGGGTTGGTGTGTAATTAAATGTGGGTGGCGTTGTGGTGAGGGAGAATCTGATTCTTAATCCACTCAGCATTTTGATTTCTAAGTACCCACTTTTAGATACATTCATGACAGCTATCTGGTATGTTCTCAGGAAAATATTAAAGTGGCCCTAGAAATTATTACACTGCGGCTCTTACCATTTAGTGGCTTTATGTTGGTGGCCACACGCATTGGTATTCAGGCAGAGTTCTGAGCCAAGAGCCTGCAAACAGAAAGGGATTGTCCTTTCTCCTCCATCAAAGCTACATACTTTCCCCTCACAGGTAATGTGTACCAAATAAAGAAGGTGATCCTTCATGAATAATCCCTACTGTCTATTCCCCAAACCAACATGTGGGCTGAAAAGGGTGAATTTGTGCTCAAGCCCTTTTCCTTATGGAAAAACTAGAAGTGTTATTTTAGACCTCTTTGAATTCTTAATTACACTTCGGGAAAATGCCTAAATGATTGAACGGCCTCCATTTGACTCAGAAATTTCAGTCCTACCTTTTTGACAAGTAAGCTAGATGTTCTTTAAAAATCAAATCAGAATGTTTAAATGAAAATTTGGCACAATAACATGGTTAATTAGTTGGCCGCACTGTTCATAATTGTGCTTTTAGAAGGCACTTGGCATTATAAATAAAAATATGAGTCATCGTGCCAGAAGCATTGCAGTATGTGAGCAGGGCAACTTTTAAGATCCATTTAAATATATTTTTAAATATCAATTTTCTAACAGATTTAGAAACAGATTTCTATATACCAACAACTAATACCCATTCCAGGTGGATAAATATCACAGAGGAAACTGGAGAAGGTGATCTCTTTAAAAATTTCTCCATCTCTATTTTTCATTGATTTTTTTAAAATATCAAGTACTTTGCTTTAACTTTTCTAAAGTCAAAAACATAAAGAAAGTTTTCCTTTCAAGTTACTTATTTTTCATTACAGTTTGCCTTAGCTAGTAGTATAATTATCCAGGTATTAAATGCTAAGTGTACTTTCGAATTAGAATTAATACTTCAAGGATGCTTTTATTTTCCAGAACACTGAGATTTCTGTCATTTGCTGTCTTTTACTTATCACTAATCTGGTCAAGTCATAAAATGAAGCTCATGCTTTATTGGCATTTATGACCATTATAAGTTTGAGTTAACGACCGAAGACCACACAGTTGCCCACTCCCCTGTTCACTAACTCCCCAGTGGTGCCTTCGGAAACTTGTTGTGCCCTGGGGGGAATTTTGAGCAGCTAAGCCATAGTACCAGACTTATGAAGGTGTTTGGTGATTACTCCTGTTGTTTTACCCTTATTGTTTGCATAGCATTTACTGTTGGTCATGGACTTCTACCATTAGTGGTCCAGGGCTGCTAACTAAACCAACAATAATTCCTAATAATTCACATGGTCCAAGTTGATGGAGCGAAACCGGAGGGAAGTCTAAACTCTTGTTTTTGGCAGTCAAGTTTCACATTGTTTTCAGCAAATTTTTGATTGGTTAATTTAATTCACTGGTTCTCAATCCTAGCTGCACATTAGAATCGTTTGCAGAGCTTTTAAAAATTGCTAATACTTGGGCCCACCTGCAGATACTTCATTGTATCTGTATTTTTAAAAGCTTCGCCCCCAACTCAGGTGACTCTAAAGGGCAGCCAGGGTTGAGACCGTTGAATTTTGTTGGCCACTTTATTTTTGGCTTTCTTGGCTGCACTCTTCCTGTGTTTTACTGAAACACAGCAGTCATTTGTCAGTCGTAGGCTGGTGCGTGTGTCATCTTATGTGTGCCCGCTAACCACAATGGATCTTTATCAAGTTCAGACAATTGTTTCTCGGTCACTCAAGAGAGCCAGAGTTTCAACACCATCTAAAAAACATTTTCTGGCAATAAAGGTGACAAATTTCCTCTGATCCAGCTAATGAGAACTAGTTTAATGCTTAGCGTTGTTCTTTGCCTTGCTAGTTAGTCTTAACAGAATCCCTGTGACTTTCCATTGAATTACACAGGCATTTATTTAAGGCTTTCCATTGTCCAGCACTGTTCAGAGCACTGAAGAGGACCCCAGGTAAGAATGTAGCATGGAGGAACTCAGGGACTTCCCTTCTCACAGAGCGAACACATGTGAGACCAAGGAAACGGAGGGCAGGGTATATTTTGGTCTGGACAGTAAGTGCTGCAGAGCAGTGAGGGGAAAAGATCTTTGTGGAGTGGTATCACAGGAAGAAGACTAGAGGAAATAGAAATGGTGCCAAGCCTTGAAAAGAATATGGGTAGAATTCTGCTGGTAAAGAAAGCTGAAATTCTAGGCCGGTAGGACAGTCTAGTAAGGAAGGGCACAGAGGTGGGAGTCATTAAGTCACCAGACCACTCCGAATGAGTAGAGGGTAGGAGCTGTTGAGCAGTTAAACTACCCCAGGAAAGAAGAAGCTGTCCGTGTTCACTGTGAAGGATCCTCAGATGCCTGCTTGAGAGGGTGGACCTTGATTGGAGAAGCTTTAAAAAGCCCTCGTTTACAAAACTAAGTTCTGGAGAAGAGGAGTATTTGCCTCCAGTGGGAAGATTATCTGGAAAAGGGCAGCAGGTGGGAAGTGTGGATTTACTGGGTTGTTAGAAATGTTCTATTTCTGAATTAGGGAGGTGCTAACACAGGCATGTACATTTCCAAAAATTCATCAAACTCTACACTGAAATTCTGTGCATTTTACTCTATATACATTATACCTCAATTTAAAAATATTTTTTAAAGCTGTGTTTAGAAGGAAAGAGAACCTATGGATTAAAAGACTTAAAAACCATAGCAGCCAGTGGAAATACAGGACTGAAGTTCTGATTCAAGCACTCTATAAAAAATTTTTTAAGAGATCATTGGAGAAATGTGAATACTGACCAGATATGTGATCATTTTAAATTCTCTTTTTTTAGATTTGATAGTTTTAGCTTTATACTTACTTTTTGAGAACTGTGTTAGGAATATATACTAAAATATTTATGAATGAAAGTGGTAGGGTCTTCAGCTTGTGCTTCAGAGGAATCCAGTGTGAGTGGTTGGAGGAGGTGTAGATGAGCCCAGATAGCTGATCATTATTGAAGCTAGTGCTGGGGACAGAGGGGTTTATTATACTGTTGTCTACTTCTGTGGCTGTTTAAGGTTTCAATAACAATAAAAACTATGTATTTGCATTTTGAAAATCATTGTTGGTCCTTGAATGGAGAAGTGGTTAGTGAAAGTGTTTCTCTAGGGAGTATTCTGGTACTTGAGGATTAACATACTGAGACTCTTTGGAGGTTACTGCAGTAATTTCAAAGTAATGATGAATGAAGTTGGAAAAGGAGGAATGAAGACAAATGCCTTGCTTTGTTTACTTCAAGTAAGGCAAAGGCACTTGAGACATTTCTTATTTGCTGTTAGGGGGACACATCAGGTCGTGGGGGCAATTGAATATTATTTGGAGGACTACGGTTAGTACTGTCTGTGTGTGCTGGGGAGGGAGGTGGATTTGTGAAGGAATCACCAGGGAGCACCCCGTTCCTCCGGAGCTAGAGGAGGGAGCATTGTGAGTGGACAAAGTACCATTCGCAGAATTAGGAAATGTCAGCCACACTAAAAATTCTGTGATATACTTGTGTGTGTGTGTGTGTGTGTGTGTGTATAAATTACGTAACAATAATACAATTTTTCTGCTTCACCAGTAAACAAATATTTTTTTAATGTAGTTTCATTTTTTTTTTTTTTAGAAATTTATTTATTTTTTATTTGTTTATTTTTGGCTGCGTTGGGTCTTCGTTGCCACGCACAAACTTTCTCTAGTTGCGGCGAGCGGGAGCTACTCTTCGTTGCGGTGCACGGGCTTCTCTTGTTGTGGAGCACGGCCTCTAGGCACGCGGGCTTCAGTAGTTGCGGCACGCAGGCTGAGTAGTTGTGGGTCGCGGGCTCTAGAGCGCAGGCTCAGTAGTTGTGGTGCACAGGCTTAGTTGCTCCGCAGCATGTGGGATCTTCCCGGACCAGGGATCGAACCCGTGTCCCTTGCACTGGCAGGTGGATTCTTTACCACTGTGCCACCAGGGAAGTCCAGTAAACAAATATTAAGTACCTAACATATGTAAAAGCAATCTAGAAGATGTGGTGAGAGAAACAAAGTTGATTAGAACCATGTGGCACCCTCAAAATATTTACAGACAAGAAGGGAGTCTTAAGACAATCACACGAATCAACTACTACATTGTATTATAGATCTCATAAGAGAGTCTGAAAGATGGGCCATGAGAGTTCAGAGAAAGGAGAATTAATTTCTGGTAGGGAGATGAGGGAAGGCTCGGAAGAGGAAGCGATGGGAAGGTTGGCCATGTGAGGGAGGGTGGGGAAGGAACATCACCAGGTAGAAGAAAAAAACTAAGAAAATAAGCTTTTGTGCTCTTAGGAGAATAAGAGACCCCACTTTCTACACTGGGAGGAGTTCCATCTACTGGGGTGCAGTTCGCACCCCAAAAAGGACCACAGGTATAGTGGGAAATAAACTTGGAGAGGTAAGTTGGTGCCGAGTGGCAGATGGTGTAGAATCTGGCTAAATAGTATGGACTACGTTTCCTGAGTGGTGGGGAGCTTTTTAGGTTTTTCAGGTTTCGTTTTAGCTGGAGTAAGGATGGGATTTGAGCTGAGTGGGAGTTCTACTTTGCAACAGTGCGGGAGAGGGGGAAATGTGAAGGAAAGGGGACAGTCAGGATGCTACACTGGTGGCCCAGGCCAAAGTTAGGTGGTAGCACCAGAACAGAGAGAAGAGAGGCACTGTGGAGTTTGACCAATCAAGATGTGGTCATAACGGGAAGGGATCACAGTCAAGAAGGCCTTGGGGGTTTGATTTTGGATGGCTTGGCTATTAATGCCAATTATGCAAAAAGAAAACACCAGAAAAGCACTTGAGGAAAGGATGAGTTGCAAGATTTTTTTTTTTATACCATTTAGCCCATTTTATTTGGTCCTAGCATCACACACTTCTACAACCTTCTCCTTCCTGACAGGCAGTAATTTGGAATACACCTGTAAGTGTGGAAGTCTTCAATCAGGAGGACCATTAAACTCCCAGACATCCCGGCATGAGCAAGAGGTGGGGACCACAGAAGGGAAGCCCATCAGCAGCCAGGATACCTTCCCCACTCAGGAAAGCACGCTGTCTCCAGTGAACCTGACAGACGACCAGATAGCCGCTGGCCTCTATGGTAACTTTCCTCACTCACGGCCCCTCTCGGCATCAGGGTTCTAGGACCAGAGTTGTCAGCATTCCAGTCTAATGCCAGCGTGCCTTATAAATTGACCTGGAAGAATGATTACACAGTTGTTAGGAAGGTAGACCTAGAATATCTTTAAGATTATCAAAGAAAGCCATGCAGTCCCCTTAAGAAAACTCATCTGATGTTGCAAATGACAAAATATTTTAAACAGCATTTCACTCTTTCATAGTCTGGCAGGTATAAATTTTTTTCCAGGTTATCTCAACTGAAAAACAAAGGACTAATAATCCCTCTCTTAGTGCCTAGATGGTTTCTGAGGATCAGGTGAGACGTGACGTCACTTTATAAACAGTAAAGCCTGATACAGATGCTAGTTGTCACTGCTTTTGTTATGTCTGGAAGGACGAATGGATTTTTTTTTTCCATTTAAAGAACATTATTAATGGAACTTTAAAGTATTTTCTTTGCACGCACACAATTTTCCAGTGGATTTTGGGCAAGTTTCTCATATATACATGCCAAGATCTATATTAACATGAATAAAAAAATAAATGTACATGAAGAAAGAGTACCTATTCACTTAACTTTGTATGGGTATGAGTTGTATTAATTTTGATCACCATGATTCACTTTTCCACAGTATGTACAAATAATGAAAGTACACTGAAGTCCATCATGAAGAAGAAAGATGCCAACAAAGATGCAAATGGAGCGAAAAAGAATCTTCAGTTTGTTGGCATTAATGGAGGGTAAGGAAAGATGGTGGTACTAGTGTTTATACGCGGTCTGTCTGTTTCCTTTGCCTCCTGCCTACTCAAGTCATATTTAAAGGTGCCTAGTCTGGGATGCTACCACATCTGGGTGACGGAAGATTCCCTCCTCAGAAAGGTGCATTTGGGCTTCCCTTCTCTCTTCTTGCTATCTTTAAGGATATTTCACTCTTGAAAGGATACATGATGAAGCTGAGTAATTTACATCTTCTCACCTCTGATCTGAAACAAATGGCCTTCAACAAAAGCAACAGGCAGCAGGTTCCCTGTTGGACAGCTTGTACTTAACTGTATCAGAACTGAGCAACAACCAGAGACTGAGAACATCACTCCATGGTCCAGGGATAGTCATCCACTCCTTCAGAATGGGTTGTTTTGCTTAGCTCTCCATGTTTACAAACAAAATAGTAGGGCCTTTCACCTGAAGAGTAACCTCGCCATGCCATCAGTTATTTGCTTTCTAAATAGAATGTGTTTTAGTTGTTTATTCCTTCTCCTTTAATTGGCCCAGATAAATAGTTAAGCCTGTTTGTCCTCCTACAGTTGAATCAAAGCAATTAATCTATTAATCCATTCATGGCCTTGGCAAGAAAGCAATAGTGCAGAGTTAGTTGAGATAACATTTATAGTAGGGCGTACCACAAAGATATAACAGTGCTGTCAGTTTTCTAGATGTTTAACGTTTTATTGGGTAATATGTCCCACAGTTTGGAGAGTGTGTACCAGAGAAACTATTGGTAACTTACATTATATGTTCACCTTGAACACTGGGAAAATTAATGGTACAAAATAAGAAGAATGAAAGGGGGAAAGAAAAAGAACAGGAAAGATGAAAAACTACAGACTTGGTTTCCATAAAATGAATTTCCTCTGATTTATATTAAGCCAGAGGTGCTGTATATATACATATTTTTTTTTCTGCAAGTGGTATGTGATACCACTTGGCAACCTAGGTTATTCCTTGTAAGTGAGAACCCATTCAAAACCACCAGACTTCTAAATAGACCTTACTCCGAACTTCTAAGTACAGGCTCTAAAACCACTGATGAAATTTCTGGAGTCAGTTAGCAGGTTTCCCTTCATAAACATTTCTGTCACTGGGTCTTTATGGGCACACCTTGCATCTCCTGAACTCCCAATTGCCACCTAGGTATGAAACCACTTCAAGTGATGATTCCAGCTCAGATGAAAGCTCTTCTTCCGAGTCAGAAGACGAGTGCGATGTCCCTGAGTATCCTCCTGAGGAAGAGGAGGAGGAAGAGGAGGACGAAGACACTCGGGGAAAGGCAGAAGGCCACCATGCAGTTAATGTGGAAGGTTTCACGTCCAACAGGGTGGAAGATGAAATGCAGGTTCCAGAATGTGAACCTGAGAAGGTGGAAATCAGAGAGAGGTGTGGTACATTCCCCCCGTCCCCTCACCCTTCCCATGTTTGATGTACTTCGGCAGTAGAATTGGCCGATTAGGAGACTGTGCAGTTGAATCTATGAGTTTGGTCTTTCCACTCACCAAAGGAGGGCTGCACTTTACCTGTGCCTCAGAGGTCTGTACCTCTTGTCATGATGCTAATAAATACAAGTGCAAAAATGATAACTGCTAGATCTCTTATAGTAGCAAAGGGAAGGGCTTGATATCTGTTCACCTTTGTTTAACTATTTGCTATCTAATATTATATGTGGAGTCACCATCCACATAATTGTTAAGCACCACTAAAGCTTCCATTGTTTGAACAACCCACCTTATATTTAAAGGTATATTAGAATTTTTTGTGACCAACACATTTCACATTTTAAAGTTTCAGATTTTATCATTAGCCATTTATCCTCATACAGGTGTCAGTACTGTTATTACAGGATCACTGTGTGTGAGAGGAACAGTTTTTGGCCTCAACCAAAGATCACATTTACTATAAAGATGATGTAATCAGTCACATGCCCATATTTTGTTGCTCATTGAGTGATTGGGAACACCACAAGAATGGGTTTGGGAATGTTGTAAACAGCAGCTGAAATATCAAATAAACACTCTGGTTGGCTGAAACATGTACCTAAAAGTGTAGTCAATTTTAAAGACTTAACAAATATGGAATTGATGCTTATAAAACAGAAGAGAGTAGAACAGTTGGAAATTTCAGCATGGTTTTTCACCATGTGAAGTGTAACTAGAACATTTCAGAAAACTTATCTCTCATTTGGCAAATGAATGTTTAACTGCATTAACACAAGGTAAGTGTCTTTATATTTCCAAGTATTTTCAAATGGCTCAATAACTTGACATCTGTTGGTTTTTTTTGAACAGCTTTATTGAGGTATAATTTATATACCATATGTCATCTGACTTTTAAGTTTATATTTTCATGTGGGTTAAACAAACACGTCTTGAGTCACCAAATGTGATTTCAGATGTGTGGTCCGCTGGTCAGCATAATGGGTAGGTGGTAATTCAGACCTCTTCAACCCCTCAAGAGTAAAAATATTTTTAAGAATTTAGAACAAAAGGAGCAAAAAATATCCAAGTGTTATTCCATAACGTCACACAGGCCAGAGTGGTGAAGCCGAAAGCTACCCTCATGAAAAGATCCGAGCTCTGGCTGGAGGCCTTGGCTCTGTATGGTAACATCAGTCTTCGGACGCCTAGACTCCACCAGGCAAGCGCTAGCAGCACCACAACCTGCCAAGGTTGACTTGGGGCCTCCGGTCTTGTAAAGGGTTATAGAGTTTGAGGTAAAAATGCCTTTCCTTTTGTGGCCAGTCATGAGCTCTCTTTCTTTTATTCTTTCCTCTTTTAGATATGAACTAAGTGAAAAGATGTTGTCTGCATGCAACTTACTGAAAAATAACATAAATGACCCCAAAGCTTTGACCAGCAAGGATATGGTGAGTCTGACCTACAGACACTGTCCCCAGTCTGTACAAAGTGGCTGAGTGGACACCACAGTTAAGGCCTCTCTAGCCTGCCCCTGAGCTGTTGTTGCCTGCACGCTTTTCCCCCAGACTATTCCTAGTGTGTGGGGGCAGAGTGAATATCCTGCTGCCCTGCTCACCAGACCACCCTGTGAACGTTTCCCTCAGGCCTGATCTCCTTTCAGATCTCCTTTCTCCACCCTGTACTTTGCTTGGGAGCTGAGCATCTGCGAGAGGCATATAGTTGCACATGGAAAGGAGGGCTAATTTCACTCATTCGTCATCTTTCTGCATGTCCTGTTGCTTACAGAACCTTGTGATCTAGGGAGCAGAATCCCAGAATTTTTTAAGTTAGCCTTTGTTTTTTTTTTTTTTTGCGGTAGGCGGGCCTCTCACTGTTGTGGCCTCTCCCCTCGCGGAGCACAGGCTCCAGAGCACAGGCTCAGTGGCCATGGCTCACGGGCCCAGCCGCTCCGCGGCATGTGGGATCCTCCCGGACCGGGGCACGAACCCGTGTCCCCTGCATCGGCAGACGGACTCTCAACCACCAGGGAAGCCCTAGCCTTTGTTTTTAAGAGAAACCTATCTGGACCGAGGACAGCATTCCTTTCAATTATGAAACTGCATATTATGTTCTGATGTGGAATGCAGGCAGTCGCTATTTTTAAACCTAGAAATAACTGCACTTATCTTCTCGCAGCTTGAGATTCAGAAGCAAAGATGGTGGTGGTTGCCTTAGGGAGCATGAATAGCATAACATAGGACAGATAAATGTTTCCATGGCAATGGTGACTCTGATATCCTTTACAAGTATTGCTCTCCCGTGCATTGGTGACATTTAGATGTGTGGCTTCTTTCATAGGTTAGACCAGCCTTCTGGTTGACAGCTCTATTCAGTGCATTGAGAAAGTGTAGCATCTCATGCTATTTTAGATAGTAATGTGCATTTGAATCTTTGCATATTAGCAGTAGAGTTAATATGAAAGTTTTATGCTAAATAACTTAAGTCTGCAGCTGGTGAGAAAGTTGTTTCATAGGTCTCACGGGTTTATAGAATTATGAAACCAAAATGTTAAGACTAGAAGGGATTTATGGAATTATCTAACGCTGGAAAGGCAAATAGTCTTCCTCATACAACAAACACAATCTGAAGGAGAATTGGTGATGGCTGGCACAGGCATGAGAAGTACATGGGTGCCTGTGTGTACGAGGCCACTCTATTCTGGTCCATCCTGCTTTAACTGAGGCCCTAAAGATTACGAGTCTTGCCTGGAATGTCAACTGCTAGTTAATGCTGGGACTAGATTATACCTATCTTAAGTACTGGTCCATGTTTTGTTTATCCCAGCTAAAGCATATTACCTTATTATATGGCATCTTTTTTTTTTAATTATGGTATCTTCTTCTATTTGTTTATATTGCTATAGAAACTTAAATTTATCAGAGCCAGCTGAATCTTGACATTCAAATACTGTGCTGAAAAAGGAGCATGGCAATGATGTTTATAGAAGGAAATACTAAACGAAGTCCCTGGCCTGGACATGGATCTACATGTTGAGCTCCACCAGTATAGACTAAGTGCCTGTCTATGCCTTGGTCACAAATAGTAAAACCAGGAAAGGTCACTGCAGTGTTAATGTTTCCCACTAGGTTTAACCTGAACTTAAAACTGGTGCTTTCAGACCCCAGATTTTATAGCTTTAATACACTTTTTCTTTTACCCTCCCCAAAATACTAGGTTATGTGGTCCTCAGGGAGGACTTTACATTTTTGTAGCCCCAATTGTCAAGCATTTTGTCGGGCACGTACTCCAGGATTGGTACATTTTTTTGTTGATTGGATATTCATTCAGTAAAGAAGTGTTTAAAGTGCTGTGCTGTGAAAAGTCTTGGACATGTGAATGATCACAATGCCAGGGCCCTGTAACCATGTCAGGACACTGAATATGTAGCTCTAACTGAGTTCGACACCCAGACGCCATAATTTCCCTTCTTTCTGTGTGAAGCATCCAAAAAATGAAATCTGAATATGTGAAAGAGTGAGCAGAAGAAAAGAAAAATTAGGTGAATTATTTCCTGGCCAGGACCCTTTTCCTCCAGTCACCCAAACTATGATTGAATTGGATACACCTGAATAATTAGTAGCAGGAAGATAAAGAGATGGGTGTGTTCTGTAATCCCAGTTCCACCTTTTCTATAGAAAGAAGACTACATGGGTTCTGGTGCTTTTGACATAAGCTTTCCATCTTTCTTGATTTATTTTTAAACTTTTAAAGAACAAGCAAAGCACAAATGAATGATAAACTCATATGAAAGAGGGCCCATGAAAAAAGCACTGTAGTTTCCCCCATCACCAGCACTGGCTCTGCCCAGTCTACATTGAACTTCATGTCCAAGTTTGACTTGATCATCCATGAAACAAATGCCAAGTTCATGTGTCTACAGCCTAAGGGAAAGCAAGTGGGGCTGATGACCAGATACAGATGATCCTAATGGGAAAAAGTAATTTGTTTCAGACTTGCTTTTTATTCCCTTTCTGTGGTTGAACGTTTGTATTTGGGATGGAGTAGGAATTGGTTTGCCTGCATGGTTATGATCTCCCAGCCTAGTGCTGTGGAGATGCTGAAAGAGTTGAAGTTGGTCTGGACAGGAAGGAAGCAGCATAATTGTGTTAAGTAATTTCTCCTGTCCTGATGACTATGAAAATCATTTGCAAGGCCAGCATACCTACATAATATTAATAGTTCAATAATAAATGGAGCCTGGCTTAAGTGGTTTACATGTGTTGCCTCATTTATCCTCATCACAAACACTGTGAAGGAAAGGTATTTTTATTATCCCCATTTTGCAGATGAGGAAACTGAGGCACAGAATAAGTATCTTCCCCAGCGTCAAACAGCTCGTCAGTAGCAGAGTCAGAATTTGAACCTCGGTGGTATAATTCTTGCACAGTGCTATAGGCCTGTTTTATAGAAGTTACAATATGTGTGTGTGTTAAAATCAGGAAGGATACTTCAGTTTGGAATTTGAGGCTTCTCTGAGAGCTCTGGGTTTCATTAGTTGTTTTTTGAGAGCAAATTCTATTTGCACACACTTTTGACTATAAAAGGCCTGGTTTCTTAGGCTTTCAGCTAGGTCTCAGAAATGTCTATAAATAGAAGAACTAATGGCCAATGGCTCGGTGTTTTGGCAGCGGTTCTGTCTGAACACTCTCCAGCACGAGTGGTTCCGCGTGTCCAGTCAGAAGTCAGCCATCCCAGCCATGGTGGGGGACTACATAGCCGCTTTTGAGGCCATCTCCCCAGACGTCCTGCGTCACATCATCAACATGGCGGACGGGAATGGCAACACCGCCCTCCATTACAGTGTGTCCCACTCCAACTTCGAGATTGTGAAGCTGCTCTTGGACGCTGGTACGTTGGTTGTCCCTGTCTCTTCTCAAACAGACTTGGGTTGTGACTCATTTAGAAGGAGCTGGTCAATCCACTCCCCAGTTCTGTGACCATCCTAAAAGCCTTTTCATTGCTTTCCCCCGTGATATGGCAAGAATCATTCTTGAGTCATTCATGGGAGGCTTGAGGTTTAAACAAAACGGGGTGACACAGATCCCAGATCTGTTTTGAAAGGAGGTGTTGAGGATGTTCGTGCTGCAGTTGAGCTGTGTTCAGATGAGTTGTATCCCTGGTAACACACATGACTCATGTTCCTGCCTGAACTGAATCACGCAGGCTTGGTGGGTTCAGTCTCAAGAGGCAGAATGCTGCGCCTGGGGCCAGAGTCAAAGCTGTAGTGTTTGTGAGCTGCTCTCTTTGTCCTTGTTCCATGACTCCTCTCCAGCCGCCTTGCAGAGCCGTGCAGTTAGTCAAGATGGGGGCCAAGCAAAGCCACTGTAACAGATTGTGGTAGAATCAACACCATTCCCGCCAAAATACACCCTGTTCCTGGGGAATCAGCATAGAGAAAAGAAAACGTTATTCTTACATCTGAACCATAGTAACGAGAACAGTGAAAATTTTTGTCCGTAATTGGAATTTGCTTTTCCAGAATATAGCCAGTGCATGTATTAAACATGGAGTGAGGGGGTGGCACTTGCGACACAGTGAGCTTTCAACGTTTTGTTCAAATGGAACAGCCCTGTGATACATTGAGTCTCTAAATCACTTTTTTATTTTTGAAATACATATTTTTACTTCTACTATAACTGATACGGAATTCACAGTACCTCAGTCAATTAATGAGAACACAATGTGAACATCTGATTGAGAATATGCAATACAATTGTCCAATCTTCCCATTCTGCTTCTTGACCCAACTGTCCAATTTTTGTCTACTCTGTTTTGGGAATGTTGGATTAAGGCACAGAAGAAACCAAACAGATTTATCTTTTTTTTCTCTTCTAAGTTTGCTTGTCCCCAGTTTAGGGGCCATGTTAGGATAAAACTGTTTCCAGCTTAAAGGAAGGAATTCCAAGCCTCCTTCCTTTCAGACTTGCCAGACTATAAACAGAGCTGGTGATACTGTCAGCCGGAGTTACTGTTTAAACAGAGAAGTGGATGATATCCAGGAAAGCTAAGAACAAGATTTCAGGATTGCCCCTGAAAGTAACAGTTTAATCCACCCTTAGAAAATTTGCATGGACAAGATATTTTGGTAAATTAAACTATTTTAATTCCATTGTTGGATAGCTTTGGTTAATCACTTTTCTGGATTTACTTCACTTTTTACTGCTCACCATATAGACTGAGATTGTGGCTTCATAAAGCATGTTTGTGAATCTAGGATACTTTGCAGTTCAACCACCAGTTGCAAACAGGAGGTGCTGTGAGAGAGCTTGCTGTCATTTCTCATGAAATAGAAAAAATTTTTTTTCTTTGGTTTGGTATCAAACATCTCTCACATTTCCTTCTGAGTCACTCCGGGACTTTGACTACCTAAGGCCATTTCACTGGGCTTTTCTAAACTCCATACCTTTAGTTCATGGGGACAACTGATGCTGTGAGGAGATGGCTCCTCCCTGAAGAGACTCATGTCTTTGCAGATGTATGTAACGTGGATCACCAGAACAAGGCGGGGTATACCCCCATCATGCTGGCAGCCCTTGCCGCTGTGGAAGCAGAGAAGGACATGCGAGTTGTGGAAGAACTCTTTGCCTGTGGGGACGTGAACGCCAAAGCCAGCCAGGTGAACGCGCTTGCTTCCAGGGTTTGTGCCGGCTGATGTAGCTCTGACCTGCACGGGTGCCCCTGCCGTGCTCTCGCCCCTCAGCACAGTCCATGCGGCTGCCCGGTGGTCCTTATGACCAAACACACCAAGGAAACACTGGCTTAACTTCACACTGGGAACTTCTCCCTCCATTACCTCGCATTCTCTCTGGAGTAGTGTGCATGTGGACCATGGGTCAGCCTGCCTGTAAGTGACTAGGGATCCCCACCATGTACCTGGTGACCACTGTTTCCTGACTGTCTCCATGTTATAGCACCTTCATGCCCGGTACAGAGTGCCTCTCATCCAAATGTGTTCACAGTTGACTTGTGACCACCTTCTGAACTTCCCAGCTCCTTGCTGTCATGAGACAGATCCTCCAAGCTAAAGGGAAAAATTAACTCATTACTTTATGGTCTTACTTATTAGCTCATAGCTCACGAGAAACTAGTTTTTTCCAGTGCCTTTCCACCACTGGGCCCCAAGTAATTCCATGTCCACGTTTCCCCCTGTCATCACTCTCCCTCCTCCCCTTCCCCCGGCACAGCCCCACTGCAGGTCACACACTGCCAGCCCAGCATGTGCTTCTGAAGTCCGCTGTCATTTCTTTCCACAGGCAGGACAGACAGCCCTCATGCTGGCTGTCAGTCATGGGCGGATAGACATGGTGAAGGGTCTGCTGGCCTGTGGGGCTGACGTCAACATCCAGGATGACGAGGGCTCCACCGCCCTGATGTGTGCCAGCGAGCACGGGCACGTGGAGATCGTCAACCTGCTCCTGGCCCAGCCAGGCTGCAATGGCCACCTGGAGGACAATGTAAGCTGTCTCCAATGGTCCTGCAGGCCCCTGGCCTGGACACAGTTGCGGGGTGGGGGGTTGGTTCTGTGAGTGCTGCTTGACCAGGGGAGAGAACAAATCCTCCTTTATTCTCCTCAGGGATTTGTGTTGCCATCCAGGCCACTTCCCTTCATGGCCCAGCATGGTAGCATTTACTGTTTGCAAACTAATACTCCCATTAACTAAAGCCAAAGGCAGAAAGATAAATAGGCCTCACTCCAAACATTTATAAAAGGAAGAAGGTGATGGGCATGTATGAGAACCAGTATACTGAAGTGGAATAAACAGATGTACAATACAGAATCAAATGTAGCAGGCAGTGTAGGCAACAAATGGATACACTACGAAGAGAGGACCAGGCCCCCGGTCCACTTGGAAACCCTTCACCAGGGCCCATCAGAGTAAATAATCGGTGACATTTTATCAGCTAGGGGATCCAGACCATCTTGGCTTCTTTTCAGCACATCTTCGCACTCCCACTCGGGCTGTTCCCATCATCGTCACTCTCATCTCCTTCCTCTCCCCGTTCCCAAGCTGTCCCGTTCCCAGATAACCCCTTGACTGGAAAACATTCCAAGGAAACCTGCTGCTCTGGATGTCTCCAAACCAAAGGGGAGGAGTACCAATAAGTCACAGCACAGGAACTAACATTTAGGTGGCGACATGGTTCAAAGGTCCAAAGGTCCCAGAGGTCTGGCTGGGTTGCTTCTGTTTTTGAAAGTTTATCTCTGTGGAGCACAGGTTTGGACCAGAGCTTCCATCAGCCCCAAACACTAAAAAGCCTAGAGGGAAAACATTCCCCTTTGCACTAAACTTGAGATCCTCGTGGGCCCACGCCAACAGGAAGAGCGAATCAGTGCAGGTATTTACTGGCAGGAAGGACTGACTGGTTTCTGCAGTTGCAGTGACCTCCCCCAGGAGCACGTGAGCTGCGGTTGCACCAGATTCCCTTTACTTCCACTGCAGCCGAGGGCCAGTTTCCAACTTCTCTTTCCTTAAGAACAGTCTATGTTTCGTGTGCCTTGTTTTTGTTTGTTTGCTTTTACTTCTACTCTTAGCAAAGAACAGCTGGTAGATCTAATAATAAGAGGCCATTGCGCCACAGTAACTTGCAGAAATCCTGGTTCCCTCTGCCCGTTGTCTACTTCCTTATCCTTAAAGGAACGGGAGGGCACCCAGCTGGCCTCCAGAAGAAAAGTTAACTCCCAGAATTCAGAGTGGGAGGGAGGACCATAAGGTTCAAACCACACACAAATTGTTTCCTGCTGCTGGTGACCAGAAGGGCATCCTTATTCCAAGACTAGACAGAAAATAAGTTGTGCTGTTTTTTGTCTTTTTATTGTTACTACTTTTTTTTTTTTTTTT
Organism: Hyperoodon ampullatus; assembly: GCF_949752795.1. NCBI lineage: Eukaryota > Metazoa > Chordata > Mammalia > Artiodactyla > Ziphiidae > Hyperoodon > Hyperoodon ampullatus. The sequence continues at coordinate 75,011,340 of NC_136919.1, read as the reverse complement.
TTTTTGCGGTACGCAGGCCTCTCACTGTTGTGGCCTCTCCCGCTGCGGAGCACAGGTTCCGAACGCGCAGGCTCAGCAGCCATGGCTCACGGGCCCAGCCGCTCCACGGCATGTGGGATCTTCCCAGACCGGGGCACGAACCCGCGTCCCCTGCATTGGCAGGTGGACTCCCAACCACTGTGCCACCAGGGAAGCCCCCTATTGTTACTACTTTTGATTGAGGTAGAGTTGATGTCCAGAATGCTATTTTTGTCTTGATGCATCTTTATATCCATCTGAGTTCCTGCATCTTAATGGAAAGCAAACATTTAACTGAACATTTTTCTTTCCCATATTTAGTGTTTCCCCTCGTATTTCCATAAGATACGTTTCTGCAAGGCAGCAGGATGTGGTGCTTACATGTAGATGTGGCTCGGAGCTTTCTACAGGGGTGGTTAGGGCTGTAGGATCAGCTCCCTCCCCAAGAGGAAAGTTAAGAGATCCTTGGCAGATTGCAGGGCATCAAAACAGACCACGCTACTTGACCGCTCGTTTGTAATTATAAGGGAAAAAAAAACACTAAATTATGTTTCTACCCCCTACCTTCACCTTCTGCCCCCTGCTGGTGGGCAGCCTGCTTTTGTTGAGTCTCCATGGTGTGCAGACCTACACACTAAGTACCATGAAGCAACAACAAAGGCAATAATGGGGTGATTCTTGTCTGAGGGCAGGGTAGGGGCTGTGCCTCTGTCATCCTTGTATCCTTCAGGGCTAGCACCTAGAGGTCCAGAAAAGTTTCCTAAAAGACTGAACAAATGGCTAGATTGGGGAACCTTATCTAATTGAAAGAGTTTTGTGTTGTTACCTTTTGGGCTACCTGGAAGTTTGAGAAATCCAACCTAGCTTGTTCTTTTCATCTCCTCTTAAGGATGGCAGCACCGCGCTCTCAATAGCCCTGGAGGCAGGACACAAGGACATCGCCGTTCTGCTGTATGCCCACGTCAACTTCGCGAAAGCCCAGTCTCCGGTCAGTGTTGTGCACTTGGCATTTGTAAACAGGCTAAAAGCCACCAGACTAGTGGGCCCCCTTCCTTGGGGAGTTGACAGGAGATACAGGTTTTATAATGATTCTGAAAATCAAGGTTTTAGTCCAGCACTTAAGAATTCATCAGTTTTGCCCCACCCAGAAGGCCAGGAGTGCTAATGGTTAGCACAGCAGAGGCTGGATGCCTGCTTGTCCTCACACCCTCACAGGAAGAGTTTATTCTGGACAGAATTATCCAAATGGCACATCTTGAGCCCATAAGTAACATATCGCCATCCTGGCATTTTTCTTAAAGCAGACAGGGAGCTGCAGCCTGCGGCCCCAGAGCTCACTCTGAGAGGGAAGTTGACTTCCCAGGACAGCTGGACGTGGCACTGCCGAGCCCGCTGGCCCCAGAGCTGCGCCCGCTAGTGGACTGTGTGCTGTGTTCCAGCTCTCCTCGCTCTGGCTTATAGGTGGTGCTCAACTGTGGCTGACAGAGTTCCTGTGTCACAGAGGACACATCTACCTGAGGTCACTAATTAACCCCCAGTTTTTTTCCTTTCCTGGTCTCTAGGGCACCCCTAGGCTTGGAAGGAAGACATCTCCTGGTCCCACCCACCGAGGTTCATTTGATTGATTATGTGCAAATACCGTCCACTTACATGCCACCACTAAGCTGCTAATTGTTCCTGTTGGGCTGACAGATACTGAATGTATTTTGTGCCTGAGCTCACCAGCAAACAGAACGCATAAAGCCAAGGGCTGAAGGCTGGAGCTGCCACAGTGGAAGCTGAGCCAGCAGGAGATTGCTGGCCAGGCACACACGCATCCCTTCTGGCCATCTTCCGTCTGTGTAGGGCACACTTGCTGTTGAGTCTCTCTCTGCTCCGTTATGTACAGTTGTAGGAAATAGTAACCTGATCTGAGTGGGCAACTTGTGTTCCTTCTCTCCACCCCCTACCAGTGCTGAGAAGTATCAGGTTCTCACTGGCATGGTGTTTCTAAACTTTCCCACAAGTATTTATATTTACTAAACATGGAACCATTGGAAAGCTCTTTGAAAATTCCATTCCAGGATGGTTTTGTTGATTTTTCTTTTGTCTTTATTATTTTAAAGTAAGGAAGTTGAGATGACTTTGATCATCGGTGAATTGGGCCTGGGCTGGTTTCTGGTTTAAAAATAAAAGTTGAAACTCTCAAAAAGTTTAAAACTTAACAAAAGGAAGTCTTTTCAGTTGGTTTTATCTAGGTGGATGCATTACACGACGTTTTATGTAAAGGGTATCTATATAAAATTGATGCAGTATTTTCAACTTTTATATTCCATAGTAATTAAAGACGTGAAGAACGACATGTAACATTGCCATATTTTTATTAATAATTGCACAACTCTGTATCTAATGATAAAAGTTGAATTGTGTTAGAGAAATTGGCTATATATTTGCCTCTAGAGAAGCATAGTATAGTTCTCCACATATTTATGGATTCCTTTATCCCATGTCACATTTGCTTTGGTCTCGTATGTATTTAAATGTTTGAAGTGCCTTAGACTCTTGCCATATTTTCAAAATAAAATTTCATTAAGCTCTTTTGCTTGTCCCTGCTTCATCTCTGACAGCCGTCTGCCCTGATCCTATTGACTTACAGCAGTGACAGCAAAAGCTGATGGATGGAGTGCGTGGGTAGGGTGAGTGCCCAGTCCACTGGTCCAGGGCTCCGACAAGAGGAGGCGTCTTCTGAGAGAACTACTCCGTTTCCAGCTCTGCTCATTACTCAGGTTGCACGTCATGAGTCTGAAATTTAAGACCTAATTAGGCAAACAGTTCATCAGACAGGTAACCTCCAAGTTAACTTCTGAGCTAACTCTTCTCAGGTGCAGAAGCACTGGTCCTTGACTCTAATTTGGGGGCAGCTGCTGGATGACTGCTTGAAACCTGAAGTGATGAGAAAGGAAAGATGAAGCCAGACAGACTTTTTTTTAAATTAATTTTTATTGGAGTATAGTTGCTTTATAGTATTGTGTTAGTTTCTGCTGTACAGCAAAGTGAATCAGTTATATGTATACAGATATCCCCTCTTTTTTAGATTTCCTTCCCATTTAGGTCACCACAGGGCATTAAGTGGAGTTCCCTGTGCTACACAGTAGGTTCTCATTAGTTATCTAGTTTATACATAGTAGTGTATATGTGTCAATCCCAATCTCCCATTTATCCCACCCCACTCCCGGAGAGACTTTTTTATTTCAGCGTGCTGTTGGCCCAACAGCACCTGTTTTCAAGTCCTTTTTAAAAAGTAAAGGGGATTGATGCCTTCTCATTTAAAATGAAGAAGCATGGCAGCCAAAATGCAAACCAGGTGTTTTGGCACAGTTGTGGTGGTGAACTTTAACCCGGGCCGTTTGTGAGAGCCAGGTGCATTGGAGAAATATCACTGAGGTTTTTCTTAAGCCTCTCTTTCCTTTCTTCCTCTCCTTCCTTCTTTCATTTATTCACTCATTATTGAGTTTGAGAAAGAGGCCAGAGAGTAGATTTTTCCAACAGGTGTGTCATCACAGTGCTGGCTCAGGAACTCCTGTTTCATGGGCTCAGAGGTTTGCATCTTTAGAGAACTTGAAACTGTGAAAAGAGTGCTGGCAGTTCAGGCCAACCTTGGGTGGTAACAGATGCTCTCCCAGTACGGTTCCAGGGCCTCTGGGGCAGAGGGGCCATCCTCCTTCATGACCCATCAAAGTGAGGTCACAGCTACCTGGAGTCATGAGTGTCTCTTTCCCTCCCAGAGCAGATCTGCTAGTTCTGGGATCTGGGCTAAATTTCATTTCAGATAGCTATGCAAACCCAAGTTCCTTCAGACCTGGAATAGCACAATAAATTAAAGCAGAAGAGTTTGTGTTTGAAGAAAAGTGGGGCTGTGAGTTTTCTGCCCCTTAACGACATGCACGCCTTTTGAGAAAGGAGGGCTGTATCTCAGGTGGTGTGCAGTCCTGGGAATTTTCTTTGTTCCATTTGAGAAAAGAAGGCATTCATATCATCCATGCATGAGAAAATGAATTCCTACATCTGCGTGGTGCATTTCGGATTTCTTGTGCTAAGTTTTGCAAAAGAAAATGAGTGCTTGTTGTATTGTGGAATGAGGAATTTAAGGAGCTAACTTCTGGATAGCACATGCTGGCTTGTGCCTTGTTTGCTCTGCTAACTCTGGGCACTTAGAATGCTTTTTATCTTGGGATCTTGGCACACTATAAAAACCAGTCTGACTCTCCCCATCGGTACAGCTGTGATTTATTGAGGCACAGGTCCTTAAAGGGATTTGTGGTAGGAGGCTTGGGCAAGGTCCCCAAGTGAGGCCGGCATAGGGCTGGAGACTCCTGAGTTTATTTTCCAGCTTAAGTGAAAAGAAGGCTAAACCTTTAAGTGACAGAGAGCCAATTTCCCAGACACCCTTGCCCTGGAAATTTGGAAGCTGAAGGCCAGAATCCTCCCCGAGACAAAAGGAATAGAGCAGTGGGAACCTTGAGACTTTAGTGTTAAAGAAAGTAAAACTGACCACTTGTCCTGCCATCACTATGACTAAATGGACTAAATCCTGTATTTACCCTGGGGGAGGAGGCCTTGCTCTTGGCAGTAGTCCCCCAAATACCTGAAGTGTTGGGTCCTTACCTGTAAGCTGCCAATACGCTAATGAGAACAATGTTATCCCAGACTTGTGTAATACTGAAATACTGCAGATATGTAACAGCCCTTGCAGATAGAATCAGGTAAGAAAACTGCTATTTTTTCCCTCAAAGGAAATAACATTTCTAATGAGTCCTTTTGGGGTGCTCGGAGCCTGCTGCAAGTAGAGATAGTTTTGTTTTTGTGAGGCTTTTGTGTGAGCCATCCTCTTCACAGCATGGGTAAGAATTTTGTGAGGGAGCTGCTGAAAATGCAAATTCTCAGCCCCACCCTGAGGATTCTGATTTTTTTTTTTTTTTAACATCTGTATTGGAGTATAATTGCTTCACAATGGTGTGTTAGTTTCTGCTTTATAACAAAGTGAAGCAGCTATATGTGTACATATATCCCCATATCCCCTCCCTCTTGCGCCTCCCTCCCACCCTCCCTATCCCACCCCTCTAGGTGGTCACAAAGCATCAAGCTGATCTCCCTGTGCTATGCGGCTGCTTCCCACTAGCTATCTATTTTACGTTTGGTAGTGTATATATGTCCATGCCATTCTCTCGCTTTGTCACAGCTGATTCTTAAGGTCTGGGAATCTGCATTGTTAACAAGCATCCCGGGTGTTTCTTAATGTGGCCTTTGGTCCACACAGAGAATGTCATTATTCCTGAATTACGAGATGCCATTCCTATGTTCTTTTCCAAACAAGTTAGGTGGGGTGGGGAGAGCTATGACGAAACAGGAAACATGACATTTAATCATTTGTCTTTGCGTGTGTATAGTCTTTGTGCAGCATTTTTCCATGTTCAGTGACGTTTCTGCATCTCCTGGAGTGGTCATTTCCAGAAGGCCGGGAGTCAGGGCTGCCCTGGATCCATTTTCTGTGTTTCCGGGACAGAAGGAGGAGCGGGCGGCTCCGTACGTGAGTGACAGCAGTTCAGCAGGCAGACGGTTCTTGGAGTGTTTTCCTAAGTTAATCTTTTCCTTCCCCACTTCCTCGTGAAGCAAGACTATTACTGCACAGGAAGGAGAAGGTCATGGCCTGTTGCTTTGGTTTTGGAATAAGGACCATTTTCTGTTTTTTACTGAAAGCACAATTCTTTTTGAGCCCTGGGCCTTAGCCAGAGACTATTTGGTGCTACTTTCTGCCATAAGGAAATTAGTAATCATATGTTTACTCTGTACTTACTCAGCATGGCTGTAATTTAGAAGCCAACTGATCATAAAAATATATTTAAAGTACATTTTGTTAAAGACGATCACCGCCAAGGGATGTCGCTGAACCGCTGGTCACAGTGTTCCTGAGCTTACACACACTTGCCCTCCCTCCCCCACAGAATCATGGCTCTTTCCTATGGGGAGGAGTTGGGAGGTCACATCAGCTCTTTAAGGGTGAAAGATGGGGTTAGTCAGCACTTGTATTGGTGTCCCTGAGACACCTGGGGACCCAAATTCTGGCTTTTGTAGAGAAGCTGGAAAGCAAAGTACCATGTTTTACGGGTGCATGCTTGTACAGATATGTCTGATTTTGAGGATTTTGAGGACATTTGGGGGAAGAGCTGGCATTTAGGAAACCAGCTGCCCCACTGCCTCTCCATTAAGACCTTTGATGATTTCACAGGCCAGGGAATGGAAAAAATCTCCCTAATTTTCAGATAGTGGAAGCTGCATAAGAAATATTCCTAAGACCAAATGGCAATCTTGTATCTTGGACAAAATAAGTTTTACGCTTGTTCCCCATTCCCTAACCCAGAAAGATCCAGTTAGCCCAGCCCTAGAGCTACTTGGAAGGGTGAGGCTGCATGATGGGGAAGAAGAGAAAACACCTAAACTGCAGGTGGGCAGGAGCTGCTTTGCCCAGTGGTATCAGGCAGCTCAACGCTGGAAAGGGTGGCTGTTGGGAACCCCATGCCAGCAGGGCGGGCCACTTATTTTTCATGTGTCAGGCAGCAGAGATTCCGGCCCTGATTCCGTCTGTTCTGTTATGAAATACTGAATGTGCTTAAATAAACAGATAATAAAGACAATACTCATTAATTAGAGTGAGTCCCTGAGAGTTCAGAGAGTTCACCCCCCGACGCACCCCACCAAACCCTGTCTGAAAGATGTCACCCCCTAGAAAAGCCAGCCCTCTGACAGGAAGCTTAGTAAGATCAGCGTTCGTGCTTGGGTTTGTAACACCTGCCAGGGCTGAGAAGTTCCAGTCCCTGGCTGATAAATCCTAGTTGAATGAGTGAGTGTGAAATGAATGAGTGTTGGAAGTCAGGGGGGGCTTCCCATTAGGAACAGGGAAGGAGATGCCTGGGAGGGAGCCTGAGCGGGGCTGGGCACCCCTGACAGCAATCCCTCTCCTAGCCTTGACGTAGCTGCCCTGTTATGATCATTCATCAGGCTGTATACTCATGATCTGTGCACTTCCCTGTGGGTATTTTAACTTCAATATTTTTTCATTTAAAAAAATGAAAACGTGTGTGGAAAAGGTGTCAATTTTGTTGATCTGAAGGTCAGTAGGAACAAAGAGTGAATGTAAGACCGAGAACTCTCGGCCCTGCCAGTTCTTTAATGTAAATACACAGCTTTGCACACGACGAGTATCGTGGCCCAAGCATAACCTGGAATAGGAGTCATTCAGGTTGTTTTCAGATCCTCCAGTTGTTTTTCTGGGTACTGCCCATCCACTTTTTTTTTAATTTAATTTAATTAATTTATTTATTTATTTGGCTGCGTTGGGTCTTCGTTTCTGTGCGAGGGCTTTCTCTAGTTGTGGCAAGCGGGGGCCACTCTTCATCGCGGTGCGCGGGCCTCTCACTGTCGCGGCCTCTCCTGTTGCGGAGCACAGGCTCCAGACGCGCAGGCTCAGTAGCTGTGGCTCACGGGCCCAGCTGCTCCGCGGCATGTGGGATCTTCCCAGACCGGGGCACAAACCCGTGTCCCCTGCATCGGCAGGCGGACTCTCAACCACTGCGCCACCAGGGAAGCCCTAGATTTTCTTTATTGATATAGAAATTGGTTCCAGGAAGTGGTGCTGCTGTAACCAAAGGGCTTAGTAACTGATGTGTCGACAGCAAGGTTACTGTCATTGCAGAATCAATCCCAGAACACAGGAAGCTATTTGAATGGCTCTTTCTTAGTTTTCCCAAGAATGATAAGTACCAGTACCATCCTAGATGCGCAGGAGAGAAGGTAATCCACTGCACAGATGCCTTTGGGTACTAAGGACTAAATCTCTTCGGGAAGGAAAGCCCTTTCCTATGTATCTTGAAAGGCAGATTGCATCTTATAAACTTGTAGTTCTCAAAATTGAGCATGCATCAGAATCCCCAGGACGGATGGTGACGACACATTGCTGGGCCCTACCGAGAGTTTCTGATGCAGTATATCTTGGAAGAGGTCCATGAATTGGCGTTTCCAGCAAGTTCCCAGGTGATGCTGTTGGTGCTGGCCTGGAGACCATGCTTTTGAGAACCACTGCTCAAGGCAAGGAGTATTATAGGTGGACTTCCCCTTATCTCAACCACAAGGACCTGCTGATGCGACTCCTAAGTGTCTGTAACTCTTTAATCTTTGTGGGGTTTTCTTTGTTTGTTTGTTTGCAGTTTCCAGTGACTAAGCCTTACAGTTAGGCTGCTCCCTGTGGAACTTTTGCTCCCCAATTTAAAAACTGAATTTTGCAAGGCTGTTATTGTCTAGTGGCAACTCTTTCTTTCTACAGCTTGTATAATAATATCAAGTGTTTATAAATCCTGTATTCATCCAGAATTGGGTTTTAGAATTTGGTCAGAGGACTTCACTTGAATCACAGCAGTCTTGTAAGAAAAAATGACCCACACATTACGCTTAGAAAGAAATCTTTATTTATGTTAAGGCCACTGAGTGTCTCTTTGTGTTGGCTCACTCCCTCATGAATGCTCCTTGAAAAATCACGGCCTCCTCCCAAAACCCCAGTGAGGCATGGAGGAGCGGGTGTGCTGTGTCGCCATCTCTCAGCTGCTGCCTCTGAATTCCAGCTCTGTGTTCTTCTTCTGCCATCAGGCAGAGGCATACAATGGTTTCCCTTTACAGAGCCAGGACAGTGGTCATCTAGACACTCATGCCAAGGTCTGAGAGGCAGTGGCAGTGCTTAGCTTCTCTAATTTCAGTGTGGATCAGAAGCACAGATAAGAATCTGGCAAAGCAAATGAATGAATCCAAGTTTGCTGTGCTCTAGCAATTGCAGGATTATTGGCCTCCTGAGATGGGGGTCCCGAAACTCTGACACATGAAGATAAATAGAAGTACTCTGTTCTACCTTTTAAAATATTACACAGACTAGAACATATAGCAGGGCTCTTAAGATAGACACCAAACTTCTGACTATTTGGTTATACATTTGGTCATATATTCTTTTTTTTTTTTTTACGTCTTTATTGGAGTATAATTGCTTTACAATGGTGTGTTAGTTTCTGCTTTATAACAAAGTGAATCAGTTATACATATACATATGTCCCCATATCTCTTCCCTCTTGCGTCTCCCTCCCTCCCACCCTCCCTATCCCACCCCCTCTAGGTGGTCACAAAGCACCGAGCTGACCTCCCTGTGCTATGCGGCTGCTTCCCACTAGCTATCTGTTTTACGTTTGGTAGTGTATATATGTCCATGCCACTCTCTCGCTTTGTCACAACTTACCCTTCCCCTGGTCATATATTCTGACAATGACTGAGCAAGGCTTACGGAGGAACTTCATTAATATTCTTTGGTCATTCAAGGCCTGCCATCAATCAGTGACAGCAAGTGTACTTTCTGAAAGTGAGTCTTGTCTCTCAGAGATTAATTTATAGATGGGGGAGGATATAAACAAGCTGCCCCCTTTCCCATGAAACACTGATTTCTCCTCCGTCTTCTTACTCATCTCAATTCAGTCTCTGACCCCGGAGCTATGGACATGCACTAGGTGCCTTTAGGCAGGGAGATCCTTCAGGTTCGTTCCTGGTCCGATGGGCCCCTGTGGCCTTCCTTCACAGGCACTGCCACTACCCACCAATAAGTCTTACAAAGATTACTTTTCAATGATCTGTACATATGCTGACCTCTACATGTAGATGCCAAAATAAGAAATACTAACTGCTACAAACATCCCACCCCATCTGGGTAGGGAAGTCCCATATTATCCAAAGTCTATGGAAATGTAGATAGGTGTCACTTTTCTTGTCTTTGCTGCTCCACCTCTGTTCATTTGATGCCTAATGAAGAATGACTTTTTACTTCTCGTGCTCATTCTCTGGCTTCTACCAAGATTTAAATGCATCTAGAGTTGGAGACCAGTGAAGGATATTCACCGTGGGGTAATCAGTGCAAGTGAAGAAGCAATCTACAGGAACTCATTTTATTTGAAGGTGAAAGTTGCTTCTAATAATTCTTCAAGGGGTGCATCATTCTCTCATTCCTAAGTTGTTGTGTCAGTTATTTATGGCAACTATAATGCTGTGTAACACACAGCTCTCAGAGCCTCAGTGGCATACAACAAGAAGCAGTTACTGCTCACACATCCAGGCAGATGGTTCTGTCGACCTTGGCCAGGCTCACCCACTGCTGTCAGCTGATCAAGACTGGCTTTGGCCAGGCAGCTGAGGCAATTCAGGTCTGTTCCACAGGCCTCTGATCTTCCAGCTGGATAGATAGCCCAAGCTTGTTCTCATGGGTGCAACGAAGATGCAAGAAGAACACGTGGACAAGGCTCCTTGAGGCTTAGGCTCAGAACTGGCACGTCATCATTTCCATGGCATTTTTTCAGGCCAAGAAAGTCACAGGGCCAGCCCAGATTCAAGGAGATCGGGAAACAAGTCCTGCCTCTTCTGTGAGATGAACCGAAAAGCCACATATCAGAGTGTTTAGCTGTCGACAGAAGTAAAGGATTTGGAGCCATAAAATGCAATCAATCTTTCACAGTGAGATCCTCCCCCAGTAATAGTTCTGGCCAGGATTTGGGGGTTGCTTAAGAGATGTACTTCCATTACCCTCCTTTTAAATACCTGCGGTAAAGGGTGGAGATAGTCAATCAGGTCTTCTATTGAGGCCTCATGTAAGTCCTCAGCATACCATTATCACTCTCATGATGGTCGCCACAGGAGAGCGCCAAACTAGAGTTATTTGCCACAGAGCATCCAGTGACTGTGAACTTCAGCCGTGGACAGATAACGGTAGCTTGTTGGAAATCATGCTGGGGCGGAGGGGGTGGCCTAAAAGCGGCTGGAAGAGAAGAGTGTTGCCATATAAGAGTCTTGGGAGCTAGTTGTAAGTGTTTTTGTTTTTTTGTTTTTGCTGTACACGGGCCTCTCACTGTTGTAGCCTCTCCCGTTGCGGAGCACAGGCTCCGGACGCGCAGGCTCAGCGGCCGTGGCTCACGTGCCCAGCCGCTCCGCGGCATGTGGGATCTTCCCGGACCGGGGCACGAACCCGTGTCCCCTGCATCGGCAGGCGGACTCTCAACCACTGCGCCACCAGGGAAGCCCCAGTTGTAAGTATTTTTGAGAAGGATCAGGGTGAGGCACAATTGAGGGAGCAACTAGTTATCTCCAGTCTCTTCTTACCGGGGAGCCGACACCAGAAAGCAGGGCGGGGAGTTTGATCCCCACAGCCTCTGGCTTCCTCCTGGGACAATGAGAGAGGTGACTAGCGTGAGTCATGTTGGAGTCCCCTTAAGCGCTTAGCTGGCAAGCTTTATTTTCACCACAGGCCTTGGCTACTTCCTGTGGCCAACAGGGAAAAGGCTCCATCATCATTTTTGAATTCTTGTCCATGGGATTGCTCTGAGGCAGTCTTAGCCAAGTAAGTCCCGCTCAGTCCCTGGGCACTTACTAAAAGGCATGGCCCTTACCCCTTGATAGCTGATCCCAGCCTAACATGTCACGTGGAGCATGGATGTGGGTTGTGCTATGCCGGGGGTGTAAATGTTGAGGTTGGGAGTGAGGCCGTTGGCAGAGACCAGAGCTTTACCACTTGCTAATGAAGTGATAGAAACTCCTCATTGCTTAACGGTATTTTAACCCTCTGGCTTGCTCTGGATATAAGCTGTCTACTGAATCTACTCAAAATACTGAGGCATTCATTCCTGGTCCCACTGGAAAGGTGGAGCAGACTGCAGTCATCACCATAACAGTGCTTCTCACACTTGACTGCTCCCAGAGGAAGGCTGAAACACCTGCTGGCCCATGGCTTCAGTCAGACACAGGAGCTGTGCTGGAGCTGAGGTGGATGTCTTCTCGCACCTGCATCAGGGAGGGAGCCCAGGCCAGGCCGGCTGTCCTCACCGCAGCTGGCTTCACGTGCCGTGGAGATTTTTCTCTGTGCGTGGGTTCCAGGATCACCAGGGCCAGGCTGTGCCGTTTCTGCTACTTCCCTTCTAGGGACCCCACTTTCCTCACAACCAAAATGGCAAGCAGAACCAGTCTTGTTTGCTGAGGCTGAGAGGAGGGTGCCTGGCACAGAGTACAGTGGTACAGTTTCGAACCTGCCCAGTGTGACAGATTCTACAAGGCGTTCACACGAGGCGGTCGGTGACACATCTGAAGGGCAGTTGTGCAGAAAGGGAAGGGAGGAGCTCTGTGCTGCCCCAGGAGGAAGGGCGTCTGAGTGCTAAGCCCAAACTCCAAAAACCAGCACACCACACGTTTAAAAGGCACCCCCAGGAGAGAGGGAGAAGTTCATTCAATTAAATCAACAAAACAGGTGTTTGTTCAACTAAATAAAGCCCGAATGAGCACTGCTGGTCCTTCTTTGAGGGGGCTTGTTAAGGGGTATGAGAGCTCATGTAGGCATCCTGAGGTCCCCGCCAAGGCTGAGACTGCTTCCTCCACTTCCTCCGAACAACCTGGCCTATTGGCTCCCCCTAGAGGCCAGTGCTGGACACACCCAAGCAGGAGACAGTCTCCTAATAATGTTTTTCAAGCAAGTCATGGATTCCAAAATCAATGTAACTACAAGCACTTTTTAAAAAAAAATTATTTATTTATTTATTTATGGCTGTGTTGGGTCTTCGTTTCTGTGCGAGGGCCCTCACCAGTTGTGGCAAGCGGGGGCCACTCTTCATCGCGGTGCGCGGGCCTCTCTCTATCGCGGCCTCTCTTGTTGCGGAGCACAGGCTCCAGACGTGCAGGCTCAGTAATTGTGGCTCACGGGCCCAGTTGCTCCGTGGCATGTGGGATCTTCCCAGACCAGGGCTTGAACCCGTGTCCCCTGCTTTGGCAGGCGGACTCTCAACCACTGCGCCACCAGGGAAGCCCCTACAAGCACTTCTTAGAGTCAAATCAGAAATCTCAGGTTGTACCACGTATAGTAATGGTAACTATTATTTCATGAACTTTACACATGTATTTGTGTGTGTGTGTGTGTGTGTGTGTGTGTGTGTGTGTGTGTGCTGGGTCACAAGGTAAGATATATTTGTTAGTTGGTAGAGTAGAAGTTTACAAAGTTTGCAAACATGGTGCAACCAGGTCCTCCATAGTTGTGGTTCCTCATGGCAAGGAACGCTGGGAGGAATCATCCTCAAACACCCATTTTGACTCATTCTGAGTCAGGGACTTGGGGGTAGGGAGGGGGTAGCACAAAAGCTGGAGAGGGCACAGTCCTTCGTCATCGAGGAGATAATAACATAGGTGACAAGTAAAACACAAGCAAGTTATGGTGCAACAGGCACCTGAGAAAGTAGAGCCAAGGGGAGGTAGGAAGCCTGGGAAGATTTGTCCAGAGCTGTATCATGAAGGAAACAAAGGGCATGAAAGTGCTAGAGGAAAAGGGATGTTTACCTCATAGCAGGCTGTAGGTGGAAGCCTGGACTCATGTCATCACCACCTTATTTTTTTCCTGGTAACCCATATTTATAGCCTCATGAACTATAAAAGTTTCAAAGTTTAATAGCACGTGTCTGACTCCTTCAAAGTCAGCTTATTTCTCCCTCTCTTGACTTCTCCTCATTATACTTGATTTTTTTTATTGTGGTAAAATACACATAACATGAAGTTTGCCATTTAACTATTTTTAAGTGTACGATTCAGTGGCATTAAGTTCATTCATGATGTTGAATAATCAGCCCCATCATCCATTACTAAAATGTTTCATCACCCGAAACAGAAACTGTAACCATTGAGAAACAACTACTCATTTCCTACTCACCCTTCCCCTGGTTGCCTCAGTTCTACTTTCTGTCTCTGAATTTGCCTTTCTAGATATCTCATATTAGTGAAATCATGGAATATTTGTCTTCTTGTGTGTGGTACATTTCACTTAACATAATGTCTTCAAGGTTCATCCATGTTGTAGCCTGTGTTAGAACTTCATTCCTGTTTATGGCTGAATAATGGTCCATTGTATGTGTATGTGATATTTTATTTATTCATTCATCTGTTGATGGACCCTTGGGTTGTTAGCATCTCATTTTCAGTGAAGGAACTGAGGCTCTGAGTGGCTCAGGGTTACCCCATTACTTAGTGGGAAGCCTGATCAGGGATACCGGGTCTTCTGTCTCCCAGGCCAAGACTGTTTATCACTACTCCAAGCTACTGAGCTTGACACCCTTTTACTTCACATTCTGCTCTGGTTTCAAATAGTGAAAAATAACAACAAACCCTTATATAGCACTTAACTGCATACCAGGCACTGTTCTGACTGCTTTATGCATGTTAACTCATTTTCTCCCCACCGTAGACCTGAGAGGTAGTTGTACAACATTACTTTACGCTCTTTACAGATGAGGAAACAGCATATAGAGATTAAGGAACTTGCCCAATGTCACACAGCTATTAAGTGACAAAGCCAGGCCAGGAACCAGGGCAGCTCCAGAGTCCATGCACTTAATCAATGTACCACACTGCCCCCCTTGTAGAGAGAAAAGCAGTCTTCACCGAAGCCACATATCCCAGTGGGATTATATTTCTAGTGTTAGAGACTCGATTCCAGAGAAGAAATCAGTCAAGGTGCCCTTTATCTGAGATTAATTTAGTAAGAAAGTTTATCCGAGAGAAAAGACTGCAAGTTGAGTTACACCTGCCTTTTACACAATGTCCATGGCTCCAAACTCTGCCTGGGTCTCATGGGACAGAGTCTCTTTCCCTGACCAGGATGATCGAGGAACTACAGAGCAAATGAAAATCCTTCAGGCCCAGAATTGGTTTCCTAAAACATCCTAGACTCTGCTTATTTAAAGGCACAGAAGTCTGATTCTGGGGATGCCCTGGCTACTGAGAGTGCAGTTAGTTTTCCATGTGCCTCTGAGTGTCACTCTCCAGCCTACCACCACCACTAGAGTTAGGGTCAGGCCAGTAATCTGCAGACCCCAGAAGAGTCACCCAAGTACCTGACAACCCTGCCCAGGTATATTTATGTCGTGTGACTCATTGACTAGGAAGATGGAAAAATTCTAGAAAGAAAACCAAAGAGAATCCATAGCTGCTTTCTCCAAGCCTGTTATACTTGGAAAAGCAAGTGATGAAGAAATCACTCCCATCCTAAGGAGGGGGAAAATTGGAGGGAGTCCTGCTGTCTCCAGTAAAACAAACAAGGATGCTTAATTTCCAGGCACTGCCGAGAAGATGTATTATTAGAAAGTCTGAGCCCCAAGGGACTCTGTGTCTTTGCAGTGTGGCTGTCGAAGTTCTCTAGGTTGTGGTTTCATCCAAGAAGTGGAAGGACTTCAGCTGATGGGCCAACAAGAACAGAACTTACCCGCCACAGCACATGGGGCTGTAGCTTTGGTAAGACGCCATCCAGGTGCCCTCCCAAGGCAACCAGTTGCTGGCTTCTGCCATTTCCTTTGGGGAAGCTACAAATTGCTAAACAGCAAGGAAGGGCACGAAGGCACTGCTATTTTCTGTCTGGCCATTTTGAACATTTTCTCTTCAACCTTACCCACCCGCCAGTTTTAACCACCTTCTTGTATATCAGAAGTCAGGTGATACAGTCAAGGAGGGGGAACTGTTTTTCTTGGCCCAGATTGGAGACTACAGCTCCAGAACTGTTCTCTGGAGCTCAATAAAACACCTTCCAACCCCGGCTCTGTAAATAACTCCTGTGATCCCCCTCTTACCCAGAAGTCTTCACAGATGGGCACCCTTGAGTTCTAATGAAGCCGAAGACCCTGTCCAGAGCTGGAGCAAGAAGGAATCCATGGCAGTAGGAAACCAGCAAAACCTGCAGGCTACAGCCCCCTGCCAGAAATGGGCAGACCCCAGAAAAGTCACACAAGCACCCACCCCTCCTGCCCTAGTTACAGTCAGGTCATGTGACCCGTTGACCAGGAGGAGAGAAACCTTGAGAACAAAAGCCAAAGAGAACCCACAGCTGCTTTGTCCGAGCCTCTTCTACTTGGAACAGCAAATGACGAGGAAGTCACATGAGATCATGCTTGTGAAAGCATTTTGTAAACTTGCACAGGTGCTCTAGAAGCGTTAGCTGTTTTGCTAAAGGTAAGGGAATTTTTTTCTTGAGACCAGGTGGTTTTTCATCATTCCAGGTTTCACTCCCAGAGCACACAGGCACTCACACAGAAACAACATCTTCAGAGTTACCCTAGGAGCATGGACAACAGCTGGGTGGGTGGGAACGGATCAAGCTGTGGATGTCCATGTTCAGATTGGATTGGCCACTGCAGCACTGAACCCAGGCAGGCTGCCCTGATGGAGAAGAGCAAGAAGGTTTTTCTGAGGAATCTGCAACCTGTCTTTGCTGGGTGTGAGGGCGAGGGAATTAGGATCTGCTGTGAGGCAGCACCGGGGCTTCATTCACTCCAGTGCTTCTCTCAGTGTTGGACTCACTGACTCCATCACTCCTCCGGGCTGCCCTGTAGAATGTTCAGGGCTCATTCCCGTGTATTTCACACTCCCCTCCCCGAAACAGATCCCTCACCTGTGCTTCCATCAATAGCAGCTGATGTCTGTCAGCTCTCTCCTGTGAGCCTGGTACTGTGCTGAGCACATCACATGCATCACCTCATCAAATCCCATTAGCTAGGTGGTCACCAAGCCCACCCGTCCTACCTTGCTCACAGCTCTGTGTCCCTCCCCTTCTCCCACCCCTAGTCCCTTAGTTCAGGGCACCACCAGCACTCCTGGCTTGCCGCGAGGGTGTCTGAATAGGTCTGCCTGCCGCCAGCCTTGTCCCTCTGCTGTGTGGTCCTATTATTCCCTGTTTAAAGCCACTGGATGGATCCCTCACTTCCTGCATTTCTGGCTTGATGAAAGTTCCTCAGTAATTTGGGTTCAGCCCCATCACATGCCCCCCACACCCTCCAACTGAGCCAAACCAAACTGCCACAGGGGTTCCTAAACTTAAGCCCTCATGCCATCTACTTTCTTACTCATAACCTCTCCCCAGTGTGTTCAACAAAGAGCTGAGGCTCCTTGAGTTCTCTCACTTCTGAACATCAAACGCTGGTCTCTGTTTCAAGGAAATGTGTCTGCGTGATGCACAGAAGCATGGCCCCAACAAGGGTTATAATGTGTGGTGTTGTCCACAGCAGGACCATACACTCCTAATATATCTATTCATCTGGAGGGAAGGAAAATGGTCAATGTGGAGACTTAGTCCAGCTGGGTTAAGGGATTCAACACAGGCAAACATCGCCCTCCCTCGCTGGTTCCGAGTTACGGGGCAGGAAGCTGTTTCACTTTCCCAGTCCCTCTTCTCTCCATTCTGTGGCTGACAGCTTCAGTCCCTCCATGCTCACTAGACCAGAAGTTTGCCTCTTGCTCCGCTGAGGGTTTCTTTTCACTAATGAAGCTTAAATGGCCAGTAATGTTACCACACCAAGTAGAATGCTTCAGACTTCATTGTGGTTCATGCTTTGAAAGCATGAGAAAGGCAAAATTGTTTTGTCTTGCAGGTTACCAGACATACCATACTTCATGCCGAGTAAGGTGAGGGCCCAAAGAGGGCTCTCTGGACCAACTAAACTAGATCTAGCTCTTGCTTTAACCTCATTCACTCTGTGTGCAATATCAAGAGATGAGCCTATTGTTGCCTGTAGTTGTAGAAACACAACAAAATTTTGTCTTTGTACTAACATTCTAAAATACTATAAAATTAGAATAAAACATCATCAAAGTAAAGTTCTTTCCTATAAAATGAGGTTATATACCTTTCCTGTTCTACAATTAGAAAGATATTTTTCACTCCAGTAAAAATAAGGAACAGAGAATTTAAACAGGTCTAATTTCTTTCAAAAACTAAGTGGGAATTGAAATACTGTTTAATGATAAACTCTTGCAGTGTTTCATCTAAATGACAATACTCTTTTTTTAAAAAAGCAAATTTAATTGAATCTTGACCTCCTACAGTGTTCACACATGTCAGTACTCTCATTTTTTTCTCTCCACATTTGTTTTTGATTCTTCAGTTCTCCCTCTATTTCCTGTAGTGAATTATGAAATATTTATAGTTTGGGTATTTATTTAATAGTTGTACATATTCTTTTCCTAATGTAAAAGAATAAAGGGTTTGTGGCAGTACATATCCTTTCTTAGTTTAAGAGAATGCAGGAAGCAAGAAGCAAGACCCATGCCCAGCCCAGGCCAGGGGACCTGTGTGTCCTATGGTTCTCTGCCACCTTGTGTCTGCATCTGGATACTGCACTGTCCTCAGTATCGTCTGAGAAGGATGGAGACCTCCCTCCCTTCTGCCATGTGGCCACCACTGTGATCACCGTACATCCGTTCCCCAGAGCAACCTCAGTTCTGTGGGATGGGAGAACAGGTGCTCCCAGGCTCCAGGAGGAAAATGCAAGAGCTCTGCAATCAGACCTCACTTAGACTCCTGCTTTCCCCTTCACAGCAGAGACTGTGGACAAGTGAGTTCACCTTTTTGAGCCTTAGTTTCTACATCTATAGAATGTAGGTGATAATATACACCTGCCTCCTGACTTATGGCTACTGAACTTCTAGCAAGCCAAATGGATGTAATGTTGTTGTAAAGATTAAATGAAAAATTATAAAATTCCTACAAATCATAGACCAATGAATACTTCTGGAACAAATGAAAGAATGAGTAAATAGGTGATTGACAGACCTGGGAAGAAGCTTGAAGCCATCAGTCCAACTTCCTTCCTGATGCTTAAGTCCCCTCTTCTGAGGAACCCAGTGAGATGAGGAATAAGTATGCTAGTTGCTAAGGGTGAGGATGTCTTTCTGACAGTTGCTCTTGGAGTCCCACTTCCAGATTCCTAAAGACGAGAAACTGATTGGCCTAGCTGGGTTGGGGGCCTGCCCCTGGTCCGGGCAGTTGGCCAGGGGTCTGCTATGTTACTTAAGGGATACCAAGAAGGGGTGGGTCCTTGTGAGCTGGGTTGACGTTCTGGGGAGTGTTTACTAAACCACATGAGAGCCTGAGCCAAGTAGCAGTGGCAGCAGGACGTTTGTGGGAAAAACCCTCCTGAGACCCAGAGGTAGGTCTTAGAAGTGAACCACTTAGAAGTGAGAGTTAAGAAAGCCCATATGGGGCTTCCCTGGTGGCACAGTGGTTGAGAGTCCGCCTGCTGATGCAGGGGACATGGGTTCGTGCCTCAGTCCGGGAAGATCCCACATGCCGCAGAGCGGCTGGGCCTGTGAGCCATGGCCGCTGAGCCTGCGCGTCCGGAGCCTGTGCTCCGCAATGGGAGAGGCCACAGCAGTGAGAGGCCCGCGTACCGCAAAAAAAAAAAAAAAAAGAAAGCCCATATGGCCAGACTCCATACCATGAACTTCTAGAAAGCCAGATGGGTGTAGACTGATGTATCTCATCCATCTGCTTCTAAAGAATCAACTGATGCCAGTATCGCTTTTATTCCTACTTCAAATATACAAAAATTGAAAACCAGAGAGGTTAGATTTCTTGCTTGATGTCACAGAAACAGTTTTTTCTAAGCCAGAATCTAATTTCTCCACTCTCTGGCTGAGGTCTTCTTCCATCACAGCAACATAGCCCCAGGCAAAGGACAGGCTCCAGAGGAAACTTGGTTTTTCTGGGAAGGGCAACCCCCAGGAGGACCTAATGAGCTGGACAAGAGGCATCATTTTCTAGACAGGGCCCTCAGAGACAATGAGTATGTATTTCCATGCTCTTTAATCCTTGATGATCCCTCACCTATTTGAGATAAGGATTCAAGGGTCTTTTTGAAAAAAAAAAAATTGGTCCTATCTTTCCTATTAGCTGTATTGAACACATTTCAACTCTAGGAAACAATCAGAACAGAGCCTAACTTAAGAAATTCTTTTTGTAGAGAAATTAATGCCTCTTAGTCTTTATAAGTAATCTTTTTCTCTGTTGTTTTGAAATATTTTTTAGGTAGTACATTTTTACAGAAACTCTATGTGCGCTGTAAATTATTAGCAGAAAGTTAGTGAGGCAGATAGACGCTATGGCTGCCCCCATCATCTCTGCCTCCTGATGTTCATGCCTCTGTGATGTCCCTTTCCTTGCAAGTGGGTGGCACCTGTGACTTGCTTCCACCCATACAAGGGCAAAGATGATAAGGATGTCATATCTGTGATGATGTTCCATAAGATTATAATGCCTGTCTTGCAAAGAGACTCACTTCCTTGTAGGCTTTGAGGAAGCAAGTGATCATGTTGGGAAGACCCACAGGGCAAGGGGCTGAGGGTGGTCTCTGGCTGACAGCCCCCAAGAAAGTGAGGCCTTCAGTCTGACAACCTACCAGAAACCGAATACTCCCAACAGCAATGTGAGCAAGGAGGTTGTTCCTTCCCCATGCATGCCCCAGATGAGACCATAGCCCCAGTTATCATCTTGATTGCAGCTTTGCAGCAGACACAGCTAAGCTGTGCCTGGACTCCTGGCCTACAGAAACTGTGACATAATAGATGTGTGTTGTTTTAAGCCACTGAGTTTGTAGTGATGTTGTTATGTAGCAGCAGACAACTAATACAACCTGATAATACAAATATGAAAAAAATTATGTTCTTACTATCCAGAGATTACCATTGTTAACAACTTCATGTATATCCTCCTGGGTAAACTGAATACATTTTCATTGAAAAATCATAATTAAACAGAAGCAAATAGGTCAAAAAAGGAAAGTCCTAGGCTTCCCTGGTGGCACAGCGGTTGAGAGTCTGCCTGCCGATGCAGGGGACACGGGTTCGTGCCCCGGTCCGGGAAGCTCCCACATGCCGCGGAGCGGCTGGGCCCGTGAGCCATGGCCGCTGAGCCTGCGCGTCTGGAGCCTGTGCTCCGCAACGGGAGAGGCCACAACAGTGAGAGGCCCACGTACCGCCAAAAAAAAAAAAAAAAAGTGACTTAAACCACAAAAATTTATTTCTCACTCCACTACATTTTCATCAAGGGTTAGCTAAGGGCTCCATGTTAATATCGTCCTCCCTCTGGACCCAGCTAATGGAGGAACTACTTTCTGGAACACTGCTGGTTTCCAGGGCTAAGGAAAGAGACTAAGGGTGAGGCTTCCCACCCAAACCTAATAAACTCAAGGTACCCACAGACACATGAGGTCAGAGACCTGGGGGCAAGAAACCCAAGAACAAATGAAAATCAAGAAGTATGTCTAGAAAAAAACCATGGACATGGCTCCTGGCACGAGTAGCTGAGTAGACTCAAATAGATAAAAAGTTGACCATGGTTTTAGAAGAACCACTAGCCTGGCCTAAAAAGGCCTGTGACTTCTTGAGATTTTAAATGATCTTTGGTTTCCTCAGCCACCTTTGGGCAGCAAGCAGGCCGAGAAAGCTGTTCATCCCCGAGGAGGTCATTTACTAAGTAAATCCTAAATTTACTAAGTAAATCCTACATTTACTTAATTCTAAATTATCCTATTCAGATAATACTAAGGAAAGTGATGAAAAAGCAAAGTAGATCCAATGGCCATAGAGAACACAGACAAGGGAACTAAATACCTCCAGGGAGCTGAATCAGGGCCGATTCAAGAAACATACCCTCCCTGCGGGAGTGGAGGAGTGGAGGCCTCTCAGAGAGTCTGCCCACTTTTGGTCTGTTTCAGAATTGCTATGGACCCATCACTGCTGTGTATCTCCTATTTCTCTCTTTCCCAGCAGGAGTGTTTAGCCATTGCATATTGGGGGAGGGGGAAGAGACACGAATAGCTCATTTTCTAGTTCACTGGTTTCCAGATCAAGAGGAGTCATACTCCAGATTGATGAGATTGCACCTCATTCATTAAAGTAGAAAGTGTCATGAGATCCTGAACTTTGAGCTTGATACTGAAAATGGATGGGATTTCAGGTCTCTAAGGGGACTTGAGAGAGGGATGAGTATGTTTTATGTACAGGAGGAGGGTGAACTGAATGCGGGGTTACCAGGTGGGTAGACTGTTGCAGTCTTTAGTAATGTTCACCAAGTATTCTCATTCTCTCCTACTCTGGGTACACAGTAAGGTGGCACTTCCTGCCCACGCTCTAGCTGGAAGAGACTGAGAGAGACTAATTCAGTTCTTTGCCTTTTGTTTTCATTGGCACACATGTGTACCAAGAAAGTGGTCTGTGGATCAGCATCTTATTTTTTATTTTTATTTTATTTTATTTTGGCCACACTGCATGGCTGTGGGATGTTAGATCCCTGACCAGGGATTGAATGCAGGCCCACGGCAGTGAAAGTGCTGAATCCTAACCACTGGATGCCAGGGAACTCCTGGATCAGCATTTTAGAAACTAAAAATATAGTTTTCGATTAAATGCTCAAAAAAGAAGAGGTAAACAGAAAGAGATTATTGGTGTAATAAAGGCTTGGAGCAGACAGGGGAGGATATTAAGAGAACGGGGGCCAGAGTTGGCACCAAACAGGAAGAGAGCCACTGTGGCCTCCATGGTTGGTGACAGACTGAAGGCTGGTGGTCCGAGATGTTTTGGTTCATTTGTCTCCTCAGTATTGCTGACTCCAGCCCATCGCTGACTCTCCAGAAACTAGCATGCAGATTATAGAGCAATCACAGCAACAGCTAAGTGCGTTCTTGGGCATGACATTAAGGTTAAGACTTTATGTTTTCCATAACACATGTCTGGTGCCACTAACTCGCTAACTCCAATCTAGCAAGGAATCCCAGACCTGACAGCCTTTCCTAGACAAAAAATTCCATTAGAAAAATCCATTGGCCAGCACTCAGATTTAATAGATTATGTCGATCCAAACCTGTGACAAAAACATTTTATAGGATTTTATAGGAGATCATTTTGAAGCCATTCTAGTTGGGTGGGGAAGGAGGAAGGAAGAGGGAATTATGATAACTTAAGACGGTGGTGACAGCTCCACAGTCACCAAGGATCCCAAAGGAATCTGTCAGACCACCACCTTGACCCAGAAAGGCGATAACACTCTCTTCAAGGCCACCCTGCTTCTTCCTTTGGGCAGGCGCCCTGGTTTTCAAGGCGCCATGGACTTCAAAGAGAAAAGGTCTTTGTAATCCAAGAGCCAGAGACCTTAGCAGAGCCCAGAACGAGGCAGCTGGCCTCCTGGATAGGTGCACTTCTTCCTTTCCAGGAAAATGTATCAGCTCAGAGGGTAAGCCTGATGTGAGTCTTGAAAAACAGGCTTTTCATCTTTGAGTTTCTCCAGTCACACTCTGTGGTCGAGTCTGTCTCCTCCTCATCTCTGAACCTCTCTATCCCCGCAACACCTGCCTCTCACTCAGCCACTCCAGCGTACTTTCAGAAGCTGATCCTATTCCAAATGTGATGCCACCACTGAGCAGTACTCATTAGCTGTGTGGCAGCAAATAAATGAATGCGCAGACACCTCGAGATGCTGGTGACCAGCCAGGCTGCCATGGTAGGGGCGCTGGCTCTGTGGCCCGTGCATGTACCCTACAGGCCAGGGCACAGGGCCTAACGTGGGACGACAGAGGTGGCTGGTCCCCTCGGCTCCACACTGCGGGGTGCTGGCTTTTCGTGGGCTTCCTGTTTATGAGCACTCTGTGCAGTGGAGGAGCCTCATGGCACAGTGCTACCCTGATGCCTGTGAGTCACAGGGAAAGCAGCTGCTCGGGCTGCCGCAGCTGCTGAAAGAGATTTCTGAGTCCAAGAGTGATTGACGCATTTTCTTTTTTATTTCTTTTTTAATTTATTTATTTATCTTTGCCACGTGGCATGTGGGATCTTAGTTCCCCAACCAGGGATCAAACCGACACCCCCTGAAGTGGAAGTGCAGAGTCTTAACCACTGGACCGCCAGGGGAAGTCCCAATGCATTTTCTTTTTTTTTTTTTTAATTTATTTATTTATTTATTTATTTGTTGGCTGCATTGGGTCTTCGTTGCTGTGCGTGGGCTTTCTCTAGTTGTGGCGAGCGGGGGCCACTCTTCGCTGCGGTACGCGGGCTTCTCACTGCGGTGACTTCTCTCTGTTGCAGAGCACAGACTCTAGGCACGCGGGCTGCAGTAGTTGTGGCTCGCGGGCTCTAGAGCGCAGGCTCGGTAGTTGTGGCGCACGGGCTTAGTTGCTCCGCGGCATGTGGGATCTTCCTGGACCAGGGATCGAACCCGTGTACCCTGCATTGGCAGGCGGATTCTTAACCACTGCGCCACCAGGGAAGTCCCCCAATGCATTTTATATTGTCCTTAATCTTCTCTCATGCCTAGTAACCTGATAAGGCATCAGCTACAGACAATTTTTCAAAACTCTAAAGTCTTGTTCTCCTAATCTCACTTACGTTAAAATTCCAAGGAAGCAGGAGGATTTCCCTGAAGGCAAGGAATAAGGCCCACCCAATATGGTGTGGTCTCTGCAAAGTGCCTTTATTATTTTGCTAGGGCTGCCTTAACAAATGACCACTAACTGGATGCCTTAAAACAAAAGAAATTTATTCTCTCACTCTTCTGGAGGCTGCAAGTCCAAAATCACGGTGTTGGTGAGGCCATGCTCTCTCTGAAGGCTCTAGGGGAGGATCCTTCCCCATCTCTTCTGGCTTCTGGTGGTTGCCAGCAATCCCTGGATTTCCTTGGCCTGTAGACATGTCACTCCAATCTTTGCCTCTGTCTTCACATGGACATCTTCCCTCTGCATCTGTGTCATCACAAGGTATTCTCTCTGTGTGTTAGCGTCCACATTTCCCTCTTCTTATAAGGACACCAGTCATTGAATTAGGGCGCTTCCTAACCCTAACCTCACTTAATTAATTACATCCACAAAGACCCTCTTTCCAAATAAGGTCACATTCCGAGGTTTTGGATGAACATAAATTTGTGGGGGGTGTGGCTATTAGTCAACCCAGGACAGTGACAAAACACAGGAATGGAAGTTTTTCTGTCTGGGAGTTGGGGGCATGTTCCAGTGTGGCTGGTGAGTCCCCTCTCTCAAGCATACCTTTACCTTAGCTTCTGGTCTGTGACTAGGTAGCAATAATAGTTGAGCACTTACTCTGGGCCAGGCCTTAAATACTTTTACATGCTCCTTACATTGCTGCAAAAATCCCAAGAGGCCACACTCCCACCATCTTCATTTGACTGACAAGGACACTAAAGAAGCTGAGAGGGTAAGTGAACTGCAGGCAGAACCCCACAGATGCACCAGACCACCTCTGCCCCTGTTTCTTTAACCAGGACACTCTGCTGCTCTCGGAGGTAGAACAGATGTATCAGAGCCTTTACGTCTGGACAGGGTTTGCTTTTGTCTGTTTATTTTGCTTTTTGTGGTTCTTGGAAATGTAAAACTATGATACAGGTAGAAATACTATATCAATGTCCATATTTTTTTTTTTTTGCGGTACGCGGCCTGTTGTGGCCTCTCCCGTTGCGGAGCACAGGCTCCAGACATGCAGGCTCAGCGGCCATGGCTCACGGGCCCAGCTGCTCCGCAGCATGTGGGATCTTCCCAGACCGGGGCACGAACCCGTGTCCCCTGCATCGGCAGGCAGACTCTCAACCACTGCGCCACCAGGGAAGCCCTGTATTTTTTTAAATAATAAAAATATTTGAAAAGTGAATTAACCAAGATAATTCAAACAACCATCTAGCAATGAGAAAACAAAAGCTACTTATGAAAGACAGTCAAATCTCTTTAAATTGGCCACACACAGCTAATTTAAACCAAGTCCCAGAGTTAGATACCTTAGGGCTCTGAGCTGGGCGCCATGTCCAGAAGGCAGTAGATGGACCTTCTCCTTGACTGTGGCTCTTACAGCCAGTCTCCATGTTCTGGGGCCAACTAGAGGAAGCAACAATGCTGTTGGCCCAAATGACATCCTCTCTGAGCATCTGAAGTGCATCTTCCATGGGTTGCCTCCCTCCCAGCTGTGCCTGGTGTGTTTGCTCGGGCTATCTCTGGAGAGGCTAAACAACCAGACACTGTAGAGGACCCACATTTACCAACATCACCTCTCACTGCCAGGTAAGCCATAGCTTCCCACCGCACCCTAGTGTCCTCGGCACTGCGGCCCTGGGGCCACCCAAACTACTTAGTCATTTGTTCCACCATATTTATTGAGGGCCTACTAGACACTAGGTAGGGAAGGCATGTAGATGTCATAGTGACAAGGTGGACAAGTCACTCTCCTCATTCCAGCGGGGAGACAGGCATCAAACAAATTGATGAGCTCATTTCAGAGAGTGAGAAGTACTGAGAAGATAGTAAGGCAGGGTGATGTGATGGGCAGTGGCTTCTAGGTGGGCTTCATGAGTTTGGGGCACTCAAGGAGAGCCTATTTAAGGAGATGGTGTTTGAACTGAGAGTGGAATCACGAGAAGGCAAGTCTTTTTCAGGTTGAGGAAGGCTGAAGAAACAGGAAAGTGAGTTCATTCATCCTCCCAGCCAACCTAGACCCTGGGGTCTGACAGATCCTGCCAAGAAAGCGAACTTCTGCTGTTGGTATTCAGTGCCCTGATATGCCTTTCAATCAGTGCTGTTGTAGCAGTGTCATTTAATAGGACAAGTGTAAATTCAATATAACAATTTATTTACAAAGATCTTTCTTTGATGGGCTTCCCTGGTGGCGCAGTGGTTGAGAGTTCGCCTGCCAATGCAGGGGACACAGGTTCATGCCCCGGTCCGGGAAGATCCCACATGCCGTGGAGCGGCTGGGCCCGTGAGCCATGGCTGCTGGGCCCGTGCGTCCGGAGCCTGTGCTCCGCAACGGGAGAGGCCAAAACAGTGAGAGGCCTGCGTATCGCAAAAAAAAAAAAAAAAAAAGATCTTTCTCTGATTGTAAACAAATGTGTGCAAATAGTTGGATCTAATTTTGTTAACTATTTAGCATTGGGAGGCAAAGCACTCCTTCAAGGCAGTGGAGTTGTTTCCTTTAGGAACAACTTCTATTTCAAATTACAATTAAATAATGGGAGCTAGGAAGGAAAATATTCTCTTTAAACCAAAGGCCACTTCTGTCATTCTTCTGTAACAGTTACAGTGAGCCCAGACTGTCCCCGAGTTAAGGCTCCCTGAACCCGGGAAAAGTCTGGATTCCAGGCAATGGCTGGGGTGGAGTTCCCAGAACTGGGGTTCCTGTGGGGTGTTGTCTATCCTGTGTTAGGGTAGGACTGGGTGATCAGCCTCAACAGTTCTCATTTTCTACCCCCTCTGCTGTAAAAGGCTGGCTAATGTGTAGAGTCTTTGGGTATCCATAAAGGGACATCAAGTTGATGGCAGATACAAAGGTTGGCTCTCCCAGCATCCATTCCAGTCACCTCTAGCTTACTCCCGTGCTATAGATAGTCTGGAAAGCTGAATTACATTTCTTGGTGTCCTTTGCAGCTAGGGTGCTAGAATGTAATGTGGTTCTACCTGGAGGATCTCTTACAGGGGTTCCTGAGTTGGCAGTGAGCAATGTGAGGCAGCAGCCATGTGCAAGGGGATGAGTTCTTCTGGTAAATACACTAGCAGATGCATCTGGTTCTTCTGGGGCTGCTGCAGCAGTTTCAGGCATCCAGTTCCTAATTTCACAAGTGCCAAAGAATGGGAAGCAGCAGCCATGGCACTTCTGTTCGAAACATAGTAAGTCAGTGGTTTTCAAACTTCACTGTACATCAGAATCACCTGGAAAACTTGTTAAAACACGGATTGCTGGGCCTCATTCCCAGAGTTTCTTCAGTGGGTCTGGGAGGAGGTCTGAGAATTTGCATTTCTACCAAATGCCCAGGTGATGCCGATGCTACTGGTCTGGGAACACACTTTGAGAAGCACTCTTTTAAAAGCTGATTCCTCATTTCTCCTGGCTGTATTGGTCCTAAGTATAACTTCCAAGCCTGTGTGGCGTTCCAGGAGATTCTGTGAATCAACTTACACCCTTTGGTTAACTCCTTTCTGCATAATCTAGCTTAAGTGGATTCTGTTGTCTGCAACTAAGAACCCCAATCCATATAAGGTCCTTGGTCTTAACCTACCAATGCTCTAAACATTCTTGTCATTTTCTGCAAATCCTCCTCTCTCCTCAGTTGGGATCTCCATATCAATTCTCTCTCCTTGGCTCTATTTCTTATAGAAGTCATATGACTCATGCTGACACAAACCCTGTCCTACCAGATGTTCTTCTGTTTTGCAATCATATCTAAATAATTCCTCCTTGTTCTACAATGTTCTGCATCTCCCACCTTCTCCAAAAATAATCAAACCAGGAATGTTCACTGAAGAATGAGGTTAGGGTCTATTGCCTCAAAGGCAAAAATATCTTGACATTAGCACTGAAGTAGTCCCAGAGAAGAAAAAGTATATTATATAAGAAAGTCCTTTTATCTGCCACAGGAAAAAAAAGCCAGATGCCATATGTCTGCTTCATACTCAGTTTTTTTTTTAATTAATTAATTTATTTATATTGGGCTGCGTTGGGTCTCCGTTGCTTCTCTGTTGCTTCAGGCTTTCTCTAGTTGCGGCGAGCGGAGGCAACTCTTCTTTGCAGTACGCGGGCTTCTCATTGTAGTGGCTTCTCTTGTTGCAGAGCACGGGCTCTAGGTGCGCTGGCTTCAGTAGTTGTGGAATGCAAGCTCAGTAGTTGCGGCTCGTGGGCTCTAGAGCGCAGGTTCAGTAGTTGTGGCACACCGGCTTAGTTGTTCTGTGGCATGTGGGATCTTCCCCAACCAGGGCTCGAACCTATGTCCCCTGCATTGGCAGGTGGATTTTTAACCACTACGCCACCAGAGAAGTCCCACACTCAGTTATTTAATATTTGATCTTTTTTGGTAAAGTATCTTAATGTGAAATTTAAAATAAGAACAACCGGGCTTCCCTGGTGGTGCAGTGGTTGGGAGTCCGCCTGCCGATGCAGGGGACACTGGTTCGTGCCCCGGTCAGGGAGGATCCCACATGCTGCGGAGCAGCTAGGCCCATGAGCCATGGCCGCTGAGCCTGCACGTCCAGAGCCTGTGCTCCGCAACGGGAGAGGCCACAACAGTGAGAGGCCCGCGTACCACAAAAATAAAATAAAATAAAATAAGAACAACCTAAAAGAGCCCTCTTTGAACAGTATAAGAGTGGATAAGATTGATAAAATGGCATCTTGCTAGACACGTCTATTTAAAAATTGGTTAAAAGATATTATTTACCCAATGAACCATAAGGGCTCAGGGGAAAAAAAAAAAAACCCAATCACAATAACAGTCTCTCAGGTAAATGCCCCTTCAGACAGTTTTTTAAATGTGTATCATTTACTTGATAAAGCATAGCAGCCTATCCAGAGAGGAGTTATGGTCTGCTGCATAAATAGGCATTTGGACAGCTTTAAAAATGCATACTCTTTACACCCAAATGCCGAGCAAAAATCACAAAGGAAAGTGGTTATTATGAGCAAAGAGCACCCACTTTTCAAAACCAAGAGGTGATCCAGCCAAACGGTGTATTTAAACTTTTCTTCTCTAAGAGCTACGTAAAGATCTACTTATTTACTTACTTAAATGACCACTAGTCACTTCTGGGCCTGGATGGAGAGACTTCCCAGTAAGAGTGAACGGACCCTCCCTGAGCTTTAGGCTTTCGCAGTTTTCTCACCTTGTCTGCTCACCAGAACCACCCATCCTAGAGAGGCCTGGACACACAGTGTTCGAAATGCTCCCCAGGCGATTCTGATGTACAGTCAGGGTTGAGAACCTCCAGGCTGGATAAAGAATCTGAAGCCCAGAGAGGCCAAGCGACTTGCCCAAGATCACACAGTAAGCCTAGGGGAGTACCCAGGTATCTGGATCCTAGGTTTCACTCTTATTGCTCATATTTTCTCCTTTCCTTTCAGAGTTGTCTTTTTGGTTTACTTTTAATACGATTTCATGCTTTCTTTCACTACATCTACTTTTAAAGTATGTAAATTGTATGCAGTAGTTATACAATTATGTTAGCAAACATTTAGAAAACAGAAGGGGAAAAATGTATTTCCATTCCCCGAATACCAGTTCAATTAGTACTTTTGTACTAATTGTACTTGATTCCCTTAGATCCTATTTTTTTCTCTATATATTTTTCCTATTTGTAAAAACAGGTTTATGTTTTTGTATATTCTTAAATTTTATACTCTAAGCAGTCTACTTTACTATAAAATCTCTGTTGGCTTTATGTTAATTTTAAAAGTAATAGATGTTCACTGAAGGTAAACATGCAAATGACGGAAAATGGAAGGCCCTAAAACCTTCCCATCCCATTCCAGTTTCTAGAGGAAATCTCTTTTTCTTTCTATACATAT
Source organism: Hyperoodon ampullatus (assembly GCF_949752795.1). Lineage (NCBI taxonomy): Eukaryota > Metazoa > Chordata > Mammalia > Artiodactyla > Ziphiidae > Hyperoodon > Hyperoodon ampullatus. The sequence continues at coordinate 74,981,103 of NC_136919.1, read as the reverse complement.
TCTGAAATGGGATTGTATGATGGGTGCAGTTCTGTAATATGTTCTTTTTTTTTTTTTCCTTTTTCTACTTAGCAGAATGCTTTGGGCATCTTTCCACATCAGTAAATACTGATCTACCTCATTCATACTACTCCACTGAATGGATATTCCATAATTCAATTAACCAATGTCATACAAAATATTTAAAAGCCTTTTCTATCAAAAACAAACACACAAACAACTAACCAAAAGAATCTCTGGGCTTCCTAGCCCAGGCTGCCCCTCCAGGGGCACCTCCCCGATGCCAGCATCCCAGTGCACACACTGTTCTCTGAAGATAGAGGGCTGGGGAGGAATCCTGTCATTGACTCCCCGACCCGTGGTAAAAAATGCAGCCCACAAGGAGTGACACTGATAATTCGCCTCATATCCAAGGCAACTCAGGGAACAGGGAGGCCAGACCCAGGATGCACCTGATCTAAATGTGCTTTCAGAAATCCCCAGAGCCACTATAATTCAAGGACTTCAGGGCTCCCATGCAGACTAACCTTTCTTTCTCAGGTCCCTCCTCCTGCTGGCAGCTCAGGGATGGGAGGCAAAGTGAAAATAGAGCCATTCAGCTACAGCAACACAGGTGTCTCGGGTTTTGTTTTTAAACGTCCAGGAAGGAAAGGAAATAGAAATTCGTTGCCATAAAGTGTAATTTTTACAGAAAGCAATTCAGCAACCTAGCCTTTTTAAGGCTCTTGAACCTTTGACCCAGAGCTGCTACTCCTAGGCAACCTAGCCTAATAAAATGATCGGATTTGTACAGAAATACTAAGAGCTCAGACCCTGGAGGCAAAACACTGGGCTTTGAATCCTGGATTTACTCTTACTACCTCTCAGTGCCTGTTCTGTCATCTTTTTTTTTTTTTTTGCGTTACGCGGGCCTCTCACTGTTGTGGTCTCTCCCATTACAGAGCACAGGCTCCAGATGCGCAGCCTCAGCGGCCATGGCTCACGGGCCCAGCCGCTCCGCGGCATGTGGGATCTTCCCAGACCAGGGCACGAACCCGTGTCCCCTGCATCGGCAGGCGGACTCTCAACCACTGCACCACCAGGGAAGCCCTGTTCTGTCATCTTTTACGTACAAGTAATACCTGTACCACCTAAGTGGGCTCTTGTGAAGAGGAAGTGAATTAACCAACATAAGCCATTTAGAAAAGGACCTAGAAAGTTTTGTAAATGCTGGTTATTATCATTTGTAACAGCAAAGATTGATGGGGAACTGGTTAAATAAATAAGGGAATACTGTGTAACCATGAAAAATCACCATGAAAAATTCACATAACATAATGTTAATTGAGAAAGATAGAATAAAGAACAACTTTGTATAAAGTATGATATCAATTGCATAAAAGTGCAGCAAAAGATTAGATATGTCAGGACTGTAAGATTATGAGTATTTTTATGTTTTCATATTAATGATTTATGATCAGGAATAGGTTTTTTAAAAATAAAAAGCATATTGGGGATATATATATATATAGTATAGTAGTATGGTTTGAAATATATATATATATATATATATTATTATATTAGTAAACTAATCCAATTAGAGGGCTAAGGGTTGTCTGCTCTCTGGGTCTGTCCAGTGTGTGTGGCCCTCCTCCACCAGTGCTCCCCTCAGTCTTCTCACTTCACTCTTCTCTCCCTTACATGGCTTCCTTTCAAAATAGGATTCTATGAACTTATTCAGGTGCAGCTTAACTCTAAAAGACCATTAATGCTTAAAGTGTTACGCTTCCCACGAGAATATGTTTTACCAGGGAACAAAGAAAAGGAATGAAATCCCTAATAGTGGGATCTTAGGCCACATCAACACAATGGAGAAGGGACTTCCCTGGTGGCGCAGTGGTTACCCAATGCAGGGGACACGGGTTCGAGCCCTCGTCCGGGAAGATTGCACATGCCGCGGAGCAACTAAGCCCGTGCACCACAACTACTGAGCCTGCACATCACAGCTACTGAAGCCAGTGCGCCTAGAGCCCGTGCTCTGCAACGAGAGAAGCCACCGCAATGAGAAGCCCGCGCACCGCAATGAAGAGTAGCCCCCGCTCGCCGCAACTAGAGAAAGCCTGCACACAGCAACGAAGACCCAATGCAGCCATAAATAAATAAATAAAAAGACAATGGAGGAAGCTATTGAATAAGCAGAAAGGAAATAGTTTCCTGATGCCCCTGGAATCAAATCCTGTTGATTCATGAGGCTGGCTCAGCTCAAAACTACAGACAGTTCAAAGTGAAAAATCCTTATCTCTGAGACCTTGATCAAATAAGCAAAAATGGAAAAACCAAGTTGGAGGCAGTATAGAATGGAGCTATAGAAAGGGCTGATTCACCCTGGGGAGACTTTTACTATTTTAAATACAATACAGGTCTTTAATGAGCCTTTACGGTGTCAGGAAGGAGTCCGAGGGTATTATGCCAACTCCTTAGTAATAGCAAGAAAAACACCAGTGACCTCCAAGAACTAGACATGTCTGACTTTCTGCCCACCACAGGTAGAAGGAAGGAAAAATGAATGCCCTTCCCAAGTTCAGAGGGCACTGTACTGGGAAAAAGAAATGATTAGAATTTACATTGTCTGAGCCCAGGTTTGTAACAAAGAAATTGCTTCATAATTTAAAAATTATTCATTCCTGCCTATGCTGTGGCCTCATCCCAGGAAGTAGCAAGTCAACTGTATCCAATGAGGGATTAAAGATAATAAATAAAAGAGTAGCAATTAATTGTGCATCCTCATTTAAGAGGCTGGGCTGCCTGGGTCATGCTTGAGTGGCTTATCAAATTTAGCTCTATTATGACTGTCTTGTATTTCAATTGACGTTTGTGCTCACGTCTGAAGGCACTTGTACCATGAGGCTTTTCACATATAAAAGAACTTAAATGTATAGATTGTTATAGGATTCTATCATTCTTACAGCATGAGGGAAACGTGTTGAAAATGGCAGTTTAATGAGTCATGCAAAGTGGCTCGGTATTCAAAGTCCTGATTCAATTATTTTTGCCCCTCCAAAGGCCATTCGAGGCAGAGTAATATGGTTGTTTTCTAAATGCCATGGTTCTGACTTGCCTTTCTGTAATTCTTGGTAATTTCCTTGCTTATTGAAAAGCAAAGACATTCTAAGAGCCAAAACCTGAGACCAAATTCTGATAACCAGAATCATTTTTGGAGCCCAAAAAGAAAAAAAAAAAAAAAAAGCCCAAGGTGAGGAAATGGGCATGGGGACTTTAGATGCAGTGCTCACAGTGAATCCACCCCTTCCTGAACTATTGCCAGAGCAGGAGGTGTCAGTGGGTGCAGGAAGGGTCCTTGCTGAAATGCAGGAAACATTCCCTCTTTTCCAGCCAGGTTGGCGTCCTTGGCCGGAGACCTCTGAAGGTGCCCTCAACAGCCCAAACAGGCAATGGCTTCCCCGCTTGGATGACAAATCTAATTTTAACAGTGCTCTAATTCTTTCATTTGCTGCCCTCCGTGTTTTCATCTCCAGGCCATAATTTTATATACCTGCCAGCTCAAGTAAATAGTCTTTAATAGGACAAAGGCTTTGAAAGGTTATACTGTACTTGATTTTGTGCTGAGACTTTATACTTTCATGTTGAGTCCTCAGGAGAGATTTTGTCATGTAAGCCAAGCAGCAGTCTCCCCTGTGGGTCACCTCCTTGTAGTGGTTGGGAAGGGAAGAGTGGTTAGGTCGGCTCCTTTAAACCATGCCTTCCTCCATCCAGATGTGAGTGGACCACAGGGAGATGAATGTCCTCCTTGCTGTCTACCTCTCGTCTCCCTCTGTAATGTCACTGCACAGGGTGATGCAGTGACAGGCTGGGGACAACCAAAGGAAAAGACAACTTAGGAGAGAAGGATTTAAAATTGAACAGGGGGACTTCCCTGGCAGTCCAGTCATGAGGACTCCACGTTTGCACTGTAGGGGCCATGGGTTCGATCCCTGGTCAGGGAACTAAGATCCCACATGCCACACAGTGCGGCCAGATAAATGAATGAATGAATGAATAAACAAACAAACAAATAAATAAATAAAATAGAACAGGAATATGACTTTTCCCATTAAAGAAAGGAATAACTCTCAAGAAAGAAAAGGAACAAAAATTCAAAATCAGTATCATGCACTGTACTACATAGAAGTCAAGTGAGAACATGAAAAACCTATCAATATACAAAGAATTAACCAGGAGCTTAAATTCAGTCCCTAGCTTCATCTAACAGCATTAGATGGGCTGGCATGACTTGTCTATAATACACCATGTTTGGATCAGGTTACACCATTTGAGGTCTCAGAAGCCCCCCAGGCTTTAATAGTTGGATTTTAGGAAATCTGTAATTTTTTGTTTGGCAATTTGTAACACTCAGGTCCACAGCCACAAATTGGTTTCATATTAATATTATGTATTTGTGGGCTTAGTAAGGGTTCTTATACATTTCTAAAGGCACAATTACATTATTTTTGGACTCCCAAACTCATTAGATAACCAGCAGTCATGGGTATTTGTATTACTTTGCTGGGCTGCATATAAAGTACAACAAAGTGGGTGGCTTAAACAGCAGAACTGTATTGTCTCATAGTTCTGGAGGCTGGAAGTCCAAGATCAAGAGAGGACACACAGAGGCAGGCTTGGTTCCTTCTGAGGGCTGTGAGGGAAGGGTCTGTCCCATTTACTTACCTTCTGGTGGTTTTCTGGAGATCCTTGCTGTTCTTTGGTTTATAGAAGTTATCACCTGATCTCTGCCTTCATCTTCGTACAGCATTCTCCTTGTGTGCATCTGTATCCTAATTTCCCTTTTTGATAAGGACACCAGTCATATTGGACTAGGGGCCCACCCTACTCCAGTGTGACCTCATCTTAACTAATTACACCTGCAATGACCCCACTTCCAAAGAAGGCCACATTTAGAGGCAGTGAGGGTTAGGAATTCAACACATGAACTCTTGAGGGATACAATTCAACTTATAGTAGATATCTTTGCTCTATTTTGAGGACATGTGGCTGGATAGCTCATTGAAATCTGTCATTATGAACCCGGTCTTTGTTCAACACAAAGCTGACTCATAAATAAAGAAAAATAATGTTGATTTGTTTTTTTAAAAAAAAACTCTAAATACTAACTAGCTGAGTGACCTTGGGTGAATCCTTTAATCTCTTTGGATTCTGCTTCCTTATCTTTAAAAATGAGGAGTTTGGGATAAGCTTTAAAGTATTTTCCAGTATTAGAAATCCAAGCCCAAACAGAACAGAGGAGAATTTATAATTTGTATTAACAGTAAAATGCAAAATATAGTTTTACAATGGGCTTATGGTCATATAATAAAGGTATGTCCAAAATACTTAAAATAGGTGCTATGCAGCTGCTAATACAAGCAGACCTGCTTCTGCAAGTGTTGTGTGCACACAATTATTCAGTGAGTGATCCTAAGTAGGCAAAAAATTCTGGCTCCCGTGATGGACACACTTGTTCCCCTGGGCCCTTAGACATAGCTACCATGTCAACCAAGCAGCCCCATGGTGACCATGATCAGGAATAGCAACTAAATCAAAGCTAATAATAAATGTGCAGGTCACCTCTGAAGATGGGGGTCAGCTCTCTCACAGTGTGCAAATACTTAGATGATTGCTAAAAATCAGGTTCTTTCTTACAGGTCACATAGTAAGCTCTCTAATAAAATTGTTCTCTAAAACAATCATGTCCACAGGACCATAAAAATAGCAGCATCTGTAGCAGCATTATTTTAAATCATATAACAAAACATGGGCAGATGAGAAAAAGAGCTCTTTACTCTTTTCTTCTATTTTTAAGCAAAGCACTGCTAGATTTCCTTGGTTTCCAATGCTGAGTACAGATCAAAGCTCACTAGCTTCAAAATGTTATTCTTCCTGATTCTGTGATAATAGTGTTCCTGATTTTAGCCTTTTTTGAATAAATATAATCCCAGATGGGGAGAAGTTGAGAGACTAGATTACTATGAATGTCTTGCTTAGCTCCCTCATCACTAATCTTGGTCTTAAAATGACAGAATTGTCTAAGCTTGCTTCTATTTTACCTCATTAAAATGCAAACATACTGTCTGCAAATGAACTTCCTTAAGAGAAGCGAGAAAGTCTATCTTAACTAATTCAAATCAATAAGAACTGGAACCAATAACAATCAGGCAACTTGTTTAAAAGAAGATAATTTTGGGCCTCCCTGGTGGCGCGGTGGTTGAGAGTCCGCCTGCCAATGCAGGGGATACGGGTTCGTGCCCCGGTCCGGGAGGATCCCATATGCCGCGGAGCGGCTGGGCCCGTGAGCCATGGCCGCTGAGCCTGCGCGTCCGGAGCCTGTGCTCCGCAACGGGAGAGGCCACAGCAGTGAGAGGCCCGCATACCACAAAAAAAAAAAAAAAAAAAAAAAAAAAAAAAAAAAAAAAAAAAAAGAAGATAATTTTGCATTAAGTATGTATTGCCACCTGGGGATATTTATTAAGAGGATGTCTTTCATAGGGAAAAGAGTTAAGTAAATTATTAAAGATCAACTTGATGGGGGCTTCCCTGGTGGCACAGGGGTTGAGAGTCCGCCTGCCGATGCAGGGGACACGGGTTCGTGCCCTGGTACGGGAAGATCCCACATGCCGCGGAGCGGCTGGGCCCGTGAGCCATGGCCACTGAGCCTGCGCGTCCAGAGCCTGTGCTCCGCAACGGGAGAGGCCACAACAGTGAGAGGCCCGTGTACTGCAAAAAAAAAAGTTCAACTTGATGGAATTTTAGTATAGTATTGATTTTAAATTATGGTTTTGAAGTCTATGTAATGACACGAGGAAAAGTATATTAATAACGTCACAGGGAAAAATCAGGATGATAAATGTGTTCTTACAAATGTATATACAATGATTAAGAGAATAAAGTTCCATGTGCTTGCCCAGGCCTGCATGATCTGGCCCCCAGCCTGGCTCTCTGACCACATCTCCTCTTTCTGCCCTGGTCCTGTGCTGTGCTACGGCCACCCAGCACCTCTTTTGGTTCCTCATACCTCAGTTTGTTTGCACCACAGGGCCTTTGCACATGCTCTTTTCCTGGACAGCTCCTTTCTGTCTCTTCACATGCTAGCTCCTTCCTGGCAACTCAAGTCATGGCTCAACATCACCTTCTTGTGAGGCTTTTCCTGAACACTTAATCTAATGAAGAGACCTTATGTCTCCTTATCATCTTGTTCCATTTTCTCCATAGTGCAGGTGATGGACTGAAGTTATCCTTAGTTATTCATTAGTTATTTTTCTTTTTACTCTATGATATCAGGAGTTTTGCTTACTGTTTACAATTAGTTCCCCAGATCCCAGAATAGAAGTTGGTCAGGTAATGTCTATTCTATGAATGAATAAAAATATGCATAAGAAAAAGGAAGGCAATACATCAGATTGCCAGCACTTTCAAAAAAAGTACTGGGGTTAAGGGTGATTTTTTCCCCTACTTTTCTACATTTTTAATGTTTTCTCTAATGTTATTCTATTTTATAATGAAAAAAGAAAAAAAATTATTTGCCTTCCAAAATGCCCACATGAATGTAAAAAGGACCGTCCATTGTATACTCCAAACTATGATAAATTCATAATTTGTTCCCTTAGTAAACCAACTCCATAGATCCCAAAGAAAGTAAGAACACTTGCATCTGCTTTTGGAAAATTTAGATCTAACTCACAGAGAAACTGATCACATGAAATCATTCAAGAGCATTCTATTTTTTTGTTTGTTTGTTTGTTCTGTTTTTTTTTTTTGCGGTACGCGGGCCTCTCACTGCTGTGGCCTCTCCCGTTGCGGAGCACAGGCTCCGGACGCGCAGGCTCAGCGGCCATGGCTCACGGGCCCAGCCGCTCCGCGGCATGTGGGATCTTCCCGGACCGGGGCACGAACCCGCGTCCCCTGCATCAGCAGGCGGACTCTCAACCACCAGGGAAGCCCAAGAGCATTCTATTTTTTATCTTTCTTCTGGAAAGCTGTATAATGAAAATTGTGTTTAAAAAGTTTGCCTCACATAAATCAACCTTTCTGTATATGCTATAGGCTCATACTTGCATTCAGCTTGCTGGAAAGTGCTTAGTTATTACATCAGTCATATGTAGCTTGTCTTAATTGAAAAAAAAAACTAACCTCATTAAATAACGATCATATAAAACTTCCAATCACTATACTGGTGAAATGGGCAGCATATATTTGGTAAAATGGATGGTAGGTGCACATAGAAATGCCTGGAAACCATGAATTTTGACCAGAAATTTTTGAGGAGAGGGGATAAGAAAAAAATAACGTATTTGAATTGTTCAGTAGGTCTTCTATTAAGGATTTTCCTGGTTCTGTAGTTAAATAATAGGGGGTGGGTTTAAGGAAAGAAAGGAATCCTCAGATCTCAAAAACAATGACGAATAGAAGCTCCTCCTAATGAATGGCCTGTTTATGCCACCTACTGGATTCTTGGTGCACTGCTTAGTCATGTCCTGATTTCAAGGCCTGTTGAGTCTTGTCCTCCGACCATCTATGAATCCTCTAATCTTTTTAATCCCCAGTTAGACTTCCTTCCTTCTTTAAAGGCCTGAGACTGTCAACTGATGCTCTCTGGATATGAGTTCTGGCTCTATTAGTGAAAAGGACCTTCTGAAAGAACTTGCTCAAGGCTCCTGCTCTGCAAAGCCGTACGCGAAGCATCGCAGGTGCAACCCGTCCTGCTGAGTCCTTGCCAGCAAGACAGCTCACTTCACCTTGTGTTGTAAGGGCAGGTGTGTCTGTCTCCCCCTAGCGTGTGGTCCCTGGGGGCACACTGTTTCTTCCCACCTGGAGTGCGATAAGCATAGTGCTAATTGAGGCAGAGTTTGTTCAGTGATATACTCATGTAATCCTCACGACAAACCTGGGAGTAGATACTATTATCTCTATTTCATAGATAAGGAAACTAAGGCGCGGAAAGGTTAAGTAACTTGTCCAAGGCCACCAAGGGAAGAAGTGGCAGGCAATCAGCTCCATGGCCTGTGCCCGTCTTTGCTATTCTATCAGCCACTCCGTGGACACTGAGGTGTCTTGTCTGCTTCATTTGTGAAACTGGCCCTGTGTTGACCTGTGCTGGGGTTCGCACTGCCCTCCAGGCCCCCGTCCTCTCTTCCCCACTCCACTCTGTGCCTGGGATTCTGGCCTCTATGGACTTTCCTCTACATCTCTTCAGAGATGACATTGCCCCAGAGTAGCTTTCCCCAAACACCCTGTGCAATATAACACTGCTCCATTTTCTAGATTCTTCCCTCCTTTCGTTTTCTTAACATGACTTCCTGAAATTATCTCATGTATGTAGTTTTATTGTCTCCTGCTGGCCTCCTCAGTAGAAGCTACCTCTTCTACCCTCTGCCTCCAGTTTGGGTGTGGTCAATGGGAAGCACTCCCACAAGCTGGGAGAGCAGGAGAAGGCCGAGGAGTATTTCTTCCCTCGGTTTTCGCCCTGTTGGGTGGAGGCGCTGGCTTTGGGTCTCTGCCAGGAGGCCCTCTCCAAAGCTGCAGCAAGGCTCTTTGGTTCCCAGGACCATTCCTCTCTGTGCCCCTTCAGGCCAGGGTGGCAATGGCTCCCTTGCTGATGCCAGCCCTGTGGTACTACACCATCCCATATTGGCTTCTCTTAACCCTCCTCACACGTCTGTAAACTGTCCTTTTCTTCAGTTCTCCATTCCCCACCTGAGGGTGCCATCCACTTCCTGTCAGTACCTTGACTAATTCAGCCACCTCTGTCACCTCCTCCACCCACTGAAATTCTTCCCACCCTCAGAATCCACCATTCAGTCTTGTGAGTTAAGGCTTTATGTCTCCAGGTGTCCTTGTTAACAGGCAAATGCTAGGAACCCCAACCAATAATGATTGTTTATCAGACTGCTTCCCAGCCCTGACCCAGGATAAATAAGTTTTGAAGTGAGGAAGAGGAACAAGGGAGTTGGGAAGAGGAGGGGGAGAGAAGGGGAGATGACATGGTCTCAAGGACAAGCTCTGCCCAGGTCCTAAGGACAAATTCAGAGAAGGCTGTCCACTGCAGTGGTTAAAGCCAGGCGCTGGAGGAGACGAAGATGGGTAGGAGTCACAGCTCTCTACTTAAAAGCTAGGAGACTTAACCTTCCAGAGCCCTTTATTTATAAAAGGTGAGGAGTAGTAGTATATGCTTCATAAGGTTGTTATGAGGATTAGATGAATAATTCAAGGAAAACACTGCAGCATCAGCCAAGTGTTCTGTAAACATTAGCAGTTATGGACTCTATTACAGAAGCATTTGGTGTTCCCAGTGGTTTGTGAGGCTTGGCTGAAACCATTTACTTAGTGATCAGTGAGCTACAGGAAGTCCACTGAGGGGAGGTAAGTGCTGTCTGGAAAGCAGAGAGCTCTGAAGTCAGGAAGTCCTGGATTCAAATCTTGATCTTGTCAATTCAGTTACTTGACCTTGGGCAAGTTTTACTTAAACTTTCTTTCTCAGTTTCCTCATCCGTGAAATGGAGGCGATTATACCTACCTCACAGCGTTACTATTAGGGTTAAATGATAGCAGAATGACTATCACATGAGATACTCAATTTCGTTTTCCTCCTTTTAAAGCAAGATAATTTTGGAGATTTAAATATAGATGTCACCGAGAGAGAGAGAGAGAGAGAGAGAGGGAGAGAGAGAGAGAAATAGATTTGTTTTTGTTTTGTTTTTGGCTACACAGCTTGTGGGATCTTAGTTCCCCAACCAGGGATTGAACTCGGGCCCTCAGCAGTGAAAGCACAGAGTCATAACCACTGGACCCCTGGGTAATTCCAGGAGAAATAGATTTATTTTAAGGAAGTGGCTAAGGCAACTATGGGGGTTGGTGAGTCTGAAATCTGTAGGGCAGGCCAGCAGACTAGCACTTCCACAGGATTTCTTTTATTTTTTAATTAATTAATTAATTAATTTTTATTTTTGGCTTTGTTGGGTCTTCGTTTCTGTGCGAGGGCTTTCTCTAGTTGCAGCGAGCGGAGGCCACTCTTCATTGCGGTGCGCAGGCCTCTCACTGTTGTGGCCTCTCTCGTTGCGGAGCAAAGGCTCCAGACGCACAGGCTCAGTCAGTAGTTGTGGCTCACAGGCCCAGTTGCTCTGCAGCATGTGGGATCTTCCCAGACCAGGGCTCGAACCCGTGTCCCCTGCATTGGCAGGCAGATTCTCAATCACTGCGCCACCAGGGAAGCCCCCACAGGATTTCTATGTTACAAACTTCAGGCAGAATGCCTTTTTAAAAATATTTATTTCTTTTTAATTAATTTTTTTTGGCTGCGTTGGGTCTTTTTTGCTGTGCGTGGGCTTTCTCTAGCTGTGGCAAACATGAGCTACTCTTCGTTGCAGTGCGTGGGCTTCTTATTGTGGTGGCTTCTCTTGTTGCGGAGCATGGGCTCTAGGTATGTGGACTTCAGTAGTTGCAGCACGCGTGCTCAGTAGTTGCAGCACGTGGGCTCAGTAGTTGTGGGACAGGGGCTCAGTAGTTGTGGCACACGGGCTTAGTTGCTCCGTGGCATGTGGGATCTTCTCGGACCAGGGCTAGAACCCGTGTCCCCTGCATTGGCAGGCAGATTCTTAACCACTGCACCACCAGGGGAGTCCCTTTAATATCTATTTAATTATTTTATTTATTTGGCTGTGCCGGGTCTCATTTGCAGCACCAGGAATCTTCAGTTGCGGCACACGGGCTCTAGTTCCCTTACCAGGGATTGAATCCTGGCCCCCTGCATTGGGACCATGGAGTCTTAACCACTGGACCACAAGGGAAGTCCCAGAATGCCTTCTGAGGGAAACCTGTTTGCTTTTATGGCCCTCAACTGACTGGGTGAGTCCCATCTACGTTAAGGAGAGTAATCTCAAATTTACAATCGGCTGTGATTATAATTAATCCCAGCTACAAAATACTTTCATAGCAACATATAGACTAGTGTTTGACCAAGCAACTGGGCACCATAGCCTAGCCAAGTTGACACAAAATTAACCAGCACAATGACCATTTCAGTTCCATTCAGTACAAGCCTTTAAAGACCATAGGATGACATATCTCTATGAGATGTGTGTGTGTGTGTGTGTGTGTGTGTGTGTGTGTTTTCTCTGCTTCTCATTCAGATCATGAATTTTCAATAGGAGGAGAGATGAAAATTGGTCCTTGGGGGACAAAATTATCGTAGATATTACAATGGTCTGTGGCCCTCCAAAGTCAAAGCCTATCTGACAAAATCTTATCCCTTAGGATTTAATTTCTTTCATTAGGAAGAAATTAAATTAAATTATGTATTATACATTTCATATTATAGAATTTAACTTTATTTAGGCTTAATTAACTGGTTTAAATATATTAAAATATTTTCCTGAGGGGGTGACAATGAACAAAAAAGGTGAACACTGTTGTAGATCATTCTGCAGAACATGTTTAAACAACTCTAGCAAGGAAAGGAAGGGCATAAGAACAGTGCTTTTTTTTTTTTTTTTTTTAGTTTCTGCTTTATAACAAAGTGAATCAGTCATACATATACATCTGTTCCCATATCCCTTCCCTCTTGCTTCTCCCTCCCTCCCACCCTCCCTATCCCACCCCTCCAGGTGGTCACAGAGCACCGAGCTGATCTCCCTGTGCTATGCGGCTGCTTCCCACTAGCTATCTACCTTACGTTTGGTAGTGTATATATGTCCATGCCACTCTCTCATTTTGTCACAGCTTACCCTTACCCCTCCCCATATCCTCAAGAACGGTGCTTTTTGTTGCTGTTCCATCTTTAATTTTATGAGTGATAAGAGGAGTTCGTGTTCTTTGATTTAGCCAATCTTTAAAAAAATGTGGCCATTAAGTTGTAGTTACTCAATATTAAAAGTAATTTCCAGGGCTTCCCTGGTGGCGCAGTGGTTGAGAGTCCGCCTGCCAATGCAGAGGACACGGGTTCATGCACCGGTCCGGGAAGATCCCACATGCCGTGGAACGCCTGGGTCCGTGAGCCATGGCCGCTGAGCCTGCACGTCCGGAGCCTGTACTCCGCAATGGGAGAGGCCACAGCAGTGAGAGGCCCGCATACCGCAAAAAAAAAAGTAATTTCCATAGAAATTTGTCCTGTTGTCAATAGCTGGGGCACTAAGGCAGCATTACTCAATATCTGACAGCAGAACCTGCACATTCCACACATTCCACAGCGGTGCCTTTGTTTACGTTGCACAGAAGAACCTTATTACAGGTCTGATGAAACAAGTTATATTTATGATGATGACTTACAGTTAAATCTACAGCCAGGACCTCTTCCTCCTGAGCCTCTGTCCTGTTCAAAACGCCATTTATTTTGAGAAACCACTAGTTTTTTTTGGTTTTTTTACGGTACGCGAGCCTCTCACTGCTGTGGCCTCTCCCGTTGCGGAGCACAGGCTCCAGACGCGCAGGCTCAGTGGCCGTGGCTCACGGGCCCAGCCGCTCCACGGCATGTGGGGTTTTCCCGGACCGGGGCACGAACCCGTGTCCCCTGCATCGGCAGGCAGACTCCCAATCACTGCGCCACCAGGGAAGCCCCCACTAGTTATTTCTGTTGAGTATCAGATGAGCTGCCAGGCTGCTGCCTAAAATAGAAGTGCTTGTTTCTGGGGACCTTTCAAAGTTTCCTTTAAATGTGAGCTACTTAAACAACCAGAGCACAGCGTGCAGCTCCATCCCTCTTTAAACTGTGTGACTTGGGCAGGTAACTTGACAACTCAGAGACTTGGTTCCTTTATTGTTTCATATATACTTGTATATATGTATCTATATAGTGTTAATATAGTGTGTGTATATATAGTTGATATATAACATATTAGTTTCAGGTGTATAACATAATGATTTGATATTTCTATTTATAGCAATGTATATTTCTATATGTTGCAATATCAGTACAATAAGTCTAGTAACATCCATCACCAAACATATTCACACAATTTTTTTCTTGTGATGAAAACTTTTAAGATCTATTCTCTTAGCAACTTTCAAATAAACAATACAGTATTGTTAACTATAGTCTCCATGCTGTACATTACCTCCCCATGACTTATTTATAGCTGGTAGCTTATACTTTTTAACCCCCTTCTCCTCTTTTTCCCAGCCCGCCACCCCCTGCCTTTGGCATCCACGAGCTTGGGTTTTTTTGTTTGCTTGCCTGGTTGGTTAGTTTGGTATTTTGTTGTTGTTTAGATTCCACATAGAAGTGAGATCATGTGGTATTTGTCTTTCTCTGTCTGACGTATTTCACTTAGCATAATGTCCTCAAGGTCCATCCATGTTGTCGCAGATAGCAAGGTTTCCTTCTTTTTTATGGCTTAATATTCCCCTGAATGTATGCACCACGTTTTCCTTATCCATTCATGTATTAATGGACACTCAGGTTGCTTCCATGGTTCCTTCATCTTGAAAGTGGAAATAATGATGCCAGCCTGCCCCACTCCAGGAAATAGTCAGTAAACAACAAAGTGCTACCAAATGTCAGGTCTTATCATGATGAAGCAAAAGCTCCAGTATTTTTTATAAATAGGTTTATTACTAATGAGAAGCTGCACACAAGCTGTTCCCTCCAGTTGTCTGTTCTTCTACACACACTCAGCCTGACTACTTGGGCCCATCCTTCAGATCTCTGCAGAAAGTTACCTCCTCAGAGAAATCCTCCTTGATCCCCAGCCACATCAGCCCCTGGTTATCATCTGTCACAGCACCTTTCAATGCACTTCCATTTATAACATCTGTACATATACATTTATTTCTGTGATTATGTGTAAAATGCCTGTCTCCGCTCCTGGAACAGAAGTTGCTGAGAGCACGGTCTTCATCTGCCATGTTCACAGCCATCGCTCTAGTGTTCTGCACAGGGCCCGGCCCTCAGTGGGCATTCCACAAATATTTATTAAAAGTGAATAAACATGGCTATCCCTCTGAAGACTCTCTTTCTCAAAATTTGAAGAAAAAAATTGAAGGGAAAAGCTGCAGTTTATTTTCTCTTCCTCACTTTCCCCAAAGAACCCTTTTTTCTTAAAAAAAAAAATAGAGGAAAGAGAGCTTAACTTGTATTCAGGCATTGTTAAATCTTCTTATCAAACCTTTAGAGACTTCATCAGTGGAAAAGTAATACTCAAGGAACTGCCCTCCATATAATAATTTGCAAAAGTTGGGGAAGGGTTGACAGAAGCCCCTCTCTTAAACTACAGTGACCTTGCACTTGGTGACCTGTCTCCTGACAACCCTATCCCTTACCCAGGGCAGGGTGTAGTTTTCCTGAGCATCTCCCCTTGTTCGTGAGTCTTGCTGCTCCTCCTTTTCTTCCCTATTCCCTATTACAACTCCCCTGTCAGGCACTGATCCCTTAGGAGAATGAATTTGGCATCAGTTCAAAACTAAAATATGATACACAAATCCATTTTCATGGGATGATATGTTTTCCCTTGGGAATAGCGTGGACAATCACACAACCATTACCTATGATTAAGCCTCCAGTCTCTGTACAGTACTGTGTTGGGTATTGAGGAAAATGCAGAGGCTGATTAAAAACATGGTTCTTTTTTTTTTTTTTTTTTTTTGCGGTACGCGGGCCTCTCACTGTTGTGGCCTCTTCCGTTGCAGAGCACAGGCTCCGGATGCGCAGGCTCAGCGGCCATGGCTCACGGGCCCAGCCGCTCCGCCGCATGTGGGATCTTCCCGGACCGGGGCACGAACCCGTGTCCCCTGCATCGGCAGGCGGACTCTCAACCACTGCACCACCAGGGAAGCCCAAAAACATGGTTCTTGGCTGACTTCCACTTCCAAAAAATATGGCGGGATAGATACTTTGAACAACTTCCCACAACAAAAGACTTACAAATTCTGGATCAAAATAATATGAATGTCCTATAAATTAATAGGTGACAAGAAAATATGGGAAGTCCCCAAAGGTCAAAAAGAAGAAGCTAAAAAACTGAGGGGAAGGGAACAGACTTTGTAGGTGCCCTGGTGTGGGCTCCAGTGTATTTTAGAGGGTCTTGACTTTTAAGACCCTCACAGGGCCAGGAGACAAGACCTATGGCTCCCCCTAAAACTGAATTGGAATTGATACCCCAATACAAAGCTGGGGCTCTCAAAGGGATACACCTTGAATGAAAGAGTGGACTAGAAAATCACACACCTTGGCCAAGATGACAAGGAAGCTTGTCTGCCTGGGCCTTGGTTCTGGTTGCAGGGGTAGAGTGTGGGGAGGAGATCATCCATGAGAATTTGTAACCACAAGCCTGTCCTCACAGCGTTTCAGAGTTTACACTACCTGTGAGGGCTGGGAACCCCTGTGCAGAGTTATTCATATCAAAAGTGGTTCTGGGCTGGTAACACCCTTGGGGGTGTCCGGCAGAAGCAAAGGCAAACATTTCTGGAAGAACATATTCTCAACCCAGGTTGCCTTTCCCACAGAGAGAGCCCCACAAACCTTGAGCCCAGAAACCCAAATTCTAAAACACATGCAAAAACAAAACACGATTTCAGCCATCTTGGAGTTTACAATCATTTAGAAAGACAAGGCACACATTCAACAAAATATTATGCTGAGATCCATTTCACCATGGACTTTGCAGAGCTGTTGCTTCAGAATTTCTCAAAGGCAAAACTCTCAGATACCATAGAAGCTAGAGAAGAAAACTTTTGTATTGGCAAGATGTTTTCCATGCCCCTAAAAATCACTTAGAACTTGTAGATCCCACCGCTAGCTCCCAGCAAGCACCTGAGAACCAGGAGGCTTGTACTTGCACAATCAGACAAGGCTTGGTGGAATTCCAGAACCAGATGTTTAAGTATTGCCCACCATGGAGCGATTGAGTGTGGGCTCTCAACCAGACTACCAGGGTTACAACCACTGCTTTACCATTTCCCTTACCCACTCAGTGCCTCAGTTTCCCCATTTTAAAAACCATGAGAGTAACAGGGCTGACTTCACAGGTGTGATGTGAGGATTAAGTGAGATTCATTCATTTAAAGAATTTAGCCAAGTGCCTGGCATTGAGTGTTCAATTAATGTTAGCTATTATTATTCTCATTATAAACTGATTACCAAATCTAAATGATTTCTCTTCAGATTATTTGAATAGATATTTCATCAAAGATGGTTAGGCATCATTAATAAACACATTAAAAGATGCTTAACGTCATTAGTCATAGGGAAATGCAAATTAAAATCACAATGAGATACACTTAACACCCACTAGTGTTGATTTAAAGGAAAGGCTTTTTTGTATTCCCTGGGCAATTCTGTCCCATTCCTTCTAACTGTTTACTTACCTTGCTTTTTTTTTTTTTAATAGACATGTAATTGACATATAACATTAGTTTCATGTATACAATGATCTAATATATGTATATATTGCAAAATAATCACCACATTAGGTCTAGTTAATATCCATCACCACACATGGTTACACACTTGTGTGTGTGTGTTTTATTGAAATGAAAAATTCCCTTAAGGTTTATTTCCTTCTTTTCCCACATACCTACACTGGGACGCACCAGCACTAGTACGTGTCACTCTGAATAGGTAATCATTTCCCTCGTGACCCTTCCTCCTTGCCTCCCACTCTCCCTGCCGTGACCATCTTCTCCAGTTAGAAAAGGGCCTTTCTAGCTGGTTCCTCTGTCCTTTGCTTCCTGGTGTCTTGACTGTTTACCACATGCCAGGCATCTGTGTTGAGCTTTGGAGAGACAGTGGTGAACAAAACACGTGGGCTTTTGCAGGGCTTCGGTTAAGGTAAAAATTATAGAGAACCAAATTTGCAGGTAATAGTGTTGGAGTTGAAGATCAGCAGGGGTTTTTTGTTTGTTTTTGCCGCCTTCTGGATTTCCTGATCACAACAGTGAAATCTCTTTCTCTCTCTGGGGTTGATTTGATCCTTTTCCAATTCTTCCTTCTTCAAGTTTCCTTCATTATCTATTTTCCTTAGTTTCCCATTGGCTTCTTTCTTAGTTCTTAGTCTGATAAATTATATTCTAATTTCCTGCTTCTTACATCACCCACACCAGTCCAGATTTAAATACTGAAAAAAAATATGTGTGAAGGTGGTCAAAAGAGACAAACTTCCACTTAGAAAATAAATAAGTCCTGGGTATGTAATATACAGCATGGGGACTATAGTTAACAATACTGTATCGTATATTTGAAAGTTGCCAAGAGAGTAGATCTTGAAAGTTCTCATCACAAGAAAAAAAAATTGTGGCTATGAATGTTAGCTAGATTTATTATAGTGATCATTTTGCAATATACAATACATATAACAGATCATTATGTTGTACACCTGAAACTAATATAATGTTATTTGTTAATTATATCTCAAAAAATTTAAATTAAATTAGTTTTTAATTCCGAAGGAAAAAAATCATAGGCTAATCTACAGAATGAAAAAGTGGGCTAGGCTATGTCACTTTTAGTTCAGCTACAGAACCAGCAAGCTTGACGTCATTGATGGGACATAGGTTTGGATGCTTTAACCAACAAATTACCTGGCAGCAAGTAGAAAATATCTCCTTATTATGTTTAACAGAAAGGTGGTCACCTTTGTCCCGTCTGCAGTGAGAATTTAGAGCACGTACCAATGAGAACTTTTCAATCCATGAACAGGCCCTGGGCTGTGAGACAAAGGGATTCCGGCCGCTGGAGGAGAGGGGACCTTTTGTGGAGCAACGTGTTCACGGTCCTAGCACAGTGCCTTCCCGCCCCAGTACACTGAGACTTGAACCTCTAGGAATGAAACACTGAGATACTGACTATGCAATATGCAAAACCACCTAAGTTGTTTGCAAAAGACTTTTTTTTTTCTTTTCCCCAAGCAAAGAGATAAATTTAGCCAAAACAAATGTAAAATACAATTGATCGGAGGGGGCAAGAGGGAGCCCTCTGGAGTGCTGTAAATGGTCTGTATCTTGACCTGGATGGCAGTTATATGGATCTATGCAAACTTAAAAAAATCACGGAGGGGAGCGCTTAGGATTCTTGCACTTTCTATTTTTTATACTTCAATATAAACATTTAAAAATAGAGGTGGGGGCTTCCCTGGTGGCGCAGTGCTTGGGAGTCCGCCTGCCGATGCAGGGGGTGTGGGTTCGTGCCCCGGTCCGGGAGAATCCCGCGTGCTGCGGAGCGGCTGGGCCCTGTGAGCCATGGCCGCTGCGCCTGCGCGTCCGGAGCCTGTGCTCCGCAACTGGAGAGACCACAGCAGTGAGAGGCCCGCGTACCGCAAAAAAAAAAAAAAAAAAAAAAATAGAGGTGGGTGGTGGTGATGGTTGAACAACACTGTGAAGGTACTTAATGCCACTGAGCTGTACACTTAAAAACGGTTAAAATGGGGCTTCCCTGGTGGCGCAGTGGTTGAGAGCCTGCCTGCCGATGCAGGGGACACGGGTTCGTGCCCCGGTCCGGGAAGATCCCACATGCCGCGGAGCGGCCGGGAGCCATGGCCGTTGAGTCTGCGCTCCGCAACGGGAGAGGCCACAACAGCGCGAGGCCCACATACAGCAAAAAAAAAAAAAAAAAAAAAACGGTTAAAATGGTCCATTTTATGTACATTTTACCACAATTAAAAATGCACATATTTACTTCAATGCAGCTCACCATAGTATCTTAAAGGATGATAATTAACCTTAGTGATAGCAAAGTTATCCTTGTAAGTAGCTGGAAAACCACCTCTCTGCTTGGAGAATTTGCCTTGGCTCTATGTTCATCTTTCCAAATTGCTTCCTTCCCGAGGAGTATAATCTCAAGTAGAAAATGGGGTGATATCTGTGAGTCTGGCTCCTGTCCGGGCCTCCTCGTGACCCTGACCCGACCCCACCCTCATACTCTCCCCTGCACGCATGAACTTCCAGGGTCGGGGAAGCTGAACAAAGGCCTCGGGTTCAAGGGGAGGGCAGGGTACAGAGCAGGGCGAAGAGGCAAGGGAGAAGCCCGCCAGTACCTCTGCTGTCTTTATATCTCTGGCTTCCCCTCACCTCTCCTCCCCCAGACCGAGGCAAGAGTACAACTGTAGACTTTTAGATGGGAAAGAGACCCTAGGTCATCAAGTTCCACCTCCTTATTTTTATTCATTTTATTTTAATTTTTAATGAGACAAAGCACAGAGAGGTGAAGGGGCTTCTCTAAGGTCACACAGCAGGTTGGAGGCTGCGCCAGGACTAAAGTTGAGGCCCTTTGGTGCCCATTGCTGTACTAGAACTGCGCCTCGAATGCAGTTCTCTCTCTCTGCTGCTCGGGAGCCCCTCTATCCCTTCTTCCTCCTCTACCTCGCCTTCCCGCCAAGGCTTTTTTTTTTTTTTTTTTTTGCACTACGCGGGCCTCTGGCCTCTCCCGTTGCGGAGCACAGGCTCCGGACGCGCAGGCCCAGCGGCCATGGCTCACGGGCCCAGCCGCTCCGCGGCATGTGGGATCTTCCCAGACCGGGGCACGAACCCGTGTCCCCTGCATCGGCAGGCGGACTCTCAACCACTGTGCCACCAGGGAAGCCCCCGCCAAGGCTTTTTTTTTTTTTTTTTTTTTTTGCGGTACACGGGCCTCTCTCTGCTGTGGCCTCTCCCGTTGCAGAGCACAGGCTCCGGACGCGCAGGCTCAGCAGCCATGGCTCACGGGCCCAGCTGCTCCGCGGCATGTGGGATCCTCCCAGACCGGGGCACGAACCCATGTCCCTTGCACCGGCAGGCAGACTCTCAACAACTGTGCCACCAGGGAAGCCCAAGGCATTTTTTAAATAACAATTTTATTGAGCTATAATTCACATATCAAAACATTTGCCCATTTAAACTATAGAACATTTTTGGTATACTGAGTTGTGCAGCTACAGCAATTTCAAAACAATTTCATCACCCCAAAAAGAAACCCTGTACCCAGTAGCAGCCATTCCCCATTTCCCCCCAATCCCCCAGCCCTAGGAAACCATCAGCCTAGATCTGCTTTTTCTGCATATTTCATATAAATGGAATCATACAATAGGTGGTCCTTTGTGACTGGCTTCTTTCACTTAGCATAATGTTTTCAAGCCCCATCCATGTTCTAGCCCTAGAGATCACTGAGCTGTTCTGGTCACAGTAGGTGGAAAAAAGAGGCAGAAGGAAGGATGGGAAAGAGAATTTGGAGGGTCACAGCACAGCAGCACAATGAAATGAAGGTGAGAATCCCTCCCATGTACCACACACCCAGGCAGGCTGCATCTACTCATTACTTCATCTCATTTTAGCCTGGGAGCATCACTATCCCCAGTTCAGATGTGAAAACTGAAGAGGATTTCAGTAGCTTTTCCAAGGGAATGCAAGTCATAAGGGGCAGAACCAGACCATTGTCTTTCATTCCACCAGATTCCATCTGGAGCTGTCATATTCTGAAGGTGGGGATTTTATAACCATTGTGGTGGGTGGCTTCTGGCCAATCTTTAAAAGGTGGTGGTCACTTTCTAAAGTCATTAAAAAAGTGCTCTTGGGCTTCCCTGGTGGCGCAGTGGTTGAGAGTCTGCCTGCCGATGCAGGGGACACGGGTTCGTGCCCCGGTCTGGGAAGATCCCACATGCCGCGAAGCGGCTGGGCCCGTGAGCCATGGCCCCTGAACCTGCGCGTCCGGAGCCTGTGCTCCGCAACGGGAGAGGCCACAACAGGGGGAGGCCCGCGTACCGCAAAAAAAAAAAAAAAAAAAAAAAAGTGCTCTTAAATCATTTCACTTCTTTATCCCCGAGCTTCCTCATTCAACACCCACACATTCCTCACTGCCGTGCTACCTGTAAGAGCAAAGGAAGAAAAAGACCTACATGTCCAGTAGAGGGGACTGGATAAAGTGTGGCACGTCGATGCCTTGGCTATGGCTGGAAAATAAACTATCAGGGGATAATTTCAAGATACATGCAGTGAACAAAAACCATGTACAGGAGAGTGTGTATGCTATGCTACCATTTGTCTGAAAAGTAGGTGTGTGGGGAGGGAGTGGAGAATAAACACACACACACACACACACACACGTATTTGCCAGAAATCTCAAAAAATCATAAAACCTGGTTGCCTGTGTGGAGGGGAACTGTGTGACTGAGGCCAGTCGTGGGAAGAAACTTCCTTCTTCAGCTTTTTGAATCTTTTAACTTCTGAACCATGTAACCGTATTACCTATTCAAACACACATAAATATCTTAAAACCCACTCCTGCATTCAACAAGTATTAATGAGCCACTAGAGCATAGCAGGTGGTAGTCTAGGTGCTGGAAATACAGCTATGAACAAGACCAAACAAAAAAATGGAAAAGGCTCTTGTAGATTCACACCCCCTTGTTTCTGAGTGTCTCAAGGACCAGCGCAAAGGCCAGCTTCTCTGACACCAGTCATAACTCCTTTGTGAGCAGGAATCTTCCTCTCCTCTGATTATTTTCAGCATTTATAGTCTGCATCACACTTAACAATGAATTACCTGCCCCTTTGTTTTGCTTGCTGTTGCTTCAGGAGTGCTCAACGTAGATCACCCTAATTCAGTTGCTATCACCATTCACATAATTATCCAAGATAGTCCCGGAACCCGAGAAATATCCCACCTCTCCATTCCCATCACCCACTTGTTCCCACTGCCACTATCTGGGGGACAAGAGAAGAGCAACCCCACCTGTCTTAGCATGGTTAAGAAAATGAGCATGGGTCTACCTCCTGCTGTTCTTTTTTTTTTTTCCAGATTGGGCAAATCACTTAACCTGGGTGTGTACCTCAAATTTCTCATCTATAAAGTGGGGAAATGACAGGACTATGTCAAGGGCAGTTGTGATAATTAAATGAATTAGTATAGAAAGCACTTCTAACAGTGTTAGGCACATAGAAAGCTCTGCGTGAATTTTGTTAAATGTTGCTATTATCTTGAGTCATTCCTTCCCCACCTGCCATCCCCTGCCCCTCAGGTTCAGCCAAACTTAACTCCTTCATTTCTGGAATACGTCATATACTCGCAAGCATCTGTACCTTTATCCTCAGGCTGGTCTGAAATACATGCTCTTGCCTTTCCTGCCTGCTTGGTAAGGCTGGGCTGTCCACA
This sequence comes from Hyperoodon ampullatus, assembly GCF_949752795.1. Lineage (NCBI taxonomy): Eukaryota > Metazoa > Chordata > Mammalia > Artiodactyla > Ziphiidae > Hyperoodon > Hyperoodon ampullatus. The sequence continues at coordinate 74,958,029 of NC_136919.1, read as the reverse complement.
TAACTCTCCTCTCCTCCCCAGGCTTAATACACTTCCAGCAAAACACTTTATTTACATAGCTGTCTCCCCTGGTAATCATGAGCTCTGCCAAGAGAGGGCCTATGTCACCTTCATTCTTTAACCCATCAGCCAGAGGGAGGGGGAGTCTGAAGGGGAAAGACAGGACCACCATTTAATATATTTTTTAAATTAATTAATTAATTATATTTTGGCTCTGTTGGGTCTTTGTTGCTGCGCATGGGCTTTCTCTAGCTGTGGCGAGTGGGGGCTACCTTCGTTGCAGTGTGCGGGCTTCTCATTGCACGGGCTCTAGGCATGCAGGCTTCAGTAGTTGCAGCATGTGGGCTCAGTAGTTGTGGCTCACGGGCTCTAGAGTGCAGGCTCAGTTGTGGTGCAGGGGCTTAGTTGCTCCGAGGCATGTGGGATCTTCCTGGAACAGGGCTCATACCCATGTGCCCTGCATTGGTAGGCGGATTCTTAACCACTGCACCACCAGGGTAGTCGGGACCACCATTTTAGAACAAGCCTGCCATTCACAAATGACCTTGGACATACCTCCAAGTGCATTATCCCATTCTGACATATTTTTGTTTTAAAAAAAATAAATACTGGGGGCCTCAAAAAAATGGAAGTCTACAGCAGGGATCCACATACTTTTTTTAAAAATTGAAGTATAGTTGCTTTATAATATTGTGTTAGTTTCAGGTGTAAAGTGAGTCAGCTGTACCTATATATATTTTTTCAGATTCTTTTCCACTAGAGTTTATCACAAGATATTATTTCCCTGTGCTATACAGAAAATCCTTGTGGTTTATTTTATATATAGTGGTGTGTATCTGTTAATCTCATACTCCTAATTTATTCCTCCTCCCCCCCTTCCCCTTTGGTAACCATAAGTTTGTTTTCTACATACTTTTTAGGTAAAGGACCATATAGTAACTATTTTAGGCTGTGTGGGCCTTATGGCCTCTGTTGCAGCTCCTGAACTCTGCCCTTGTATCTCCAATGCAGCTACAGACAGTGCGTAAAGGACTGGTGTCTCCAGCCAAAGCGGCCAGGTAGGAATCAGGGGACTGTGAAGTCACAAACGGCGACCGAGCCAATTGTAGAAGATCAAACCCCTCGGGTTATTGCACTCAGTACACTCCGATTAATCACACACAATACTAAAGGGAAGAAAGGACTTCACGAACAGCTCCGAGGAGAGACGCAGGAAGGTAGGCGTCCTCCAGGCAGGCGGCAGGCACTGGTTCTGGACCTTGGATTCAGCAAGGATCGTGGGGCCGGCTCTCTCAGCAATCACATTCTGCTCTGCCAGCCCCCAGGGAAGCTTCCGACACCAGCAGAGTCTGGAGCACAGGGTGCGCTCCGAAGAGACCCCTCTCGAGCAAGTGCGCTCTGACCCCATCTCTGATGAGGTACAGTCCCTAGGGGGTAGCGGTTACACCCCAAGAACGTGCCTCACTGGTCAGGTGCACCGTCTGAACCCTAGGTCTTTCCACGGACCTTTCAAACCAACTTACCTACCTAATTTCACACTCAATATCTTAAATTACAGATTCCAAGTCTTACATCAGACATTTAGAAACAATCAAGATGGGCGCCACGTTGGCCACTGTGACTCCGTCTTGCCTTTCCTATTTCTAACAAATCATACGTTCTATTCTAAACTCTACGAGCACGAATCATAATATCACATCACAACAAGTGGGGGTAGATGTGCTCCAATAAAACTTCATTTATGGACACCGAAATTTGCATTTCATGAAAATTTCATATGTCACAAAAATTCTGCTTTTGACTTTTGATTCACTTTCAATCATGTAAAACCCATTCTTAGCCCACAGGCCATACAAAAACATATGGTCGGCTGAGTTTGACCTACAGGCCTGTAGCTGAAGGACTTCTGGTGCAAAGGGTTCTTCCTGCTTCTAAGAGGACTTGGGGAAATGGTGTTTCCAAGGACCCATAAAATTAGGGTAACCCTTTTTAGCAAGTAAAAGTACAAAACACCTAGTTAAATTTGAATTTCAGATAAACAAGGAATAATCTTTTTTTTTTTTTTTTTTTTTTTTTTGCGGTACGCGGGCCTCTCACCGCTATGGCCTCTCCCGCTGTGGAGCACAGGCTCTGGACGCGCAGGCTCAGCGGCCATGACTCACGGGCCCAGCCGCTCCGCGGCACGTGGGATCCTCCCGGACCAGGACACGAACCCGTGTCCCCTGCATCGGCAGGCGGACTCCCAACCACTGTGTCACCAGGGAAGCCCAGGAATAATCTTTTTAAATGAATGGTCTATGTGTATTTTATCTGGCATTCCTACTTCAAAGGGCATAGTACAGTTGTCCCCGGGTATCCCCAGGGAACTGGTTCCAGGAGCCCCCGTGGATACCGACATCCCAGGATGCTCAAGTTCCTTACATAAAATGGTGCAGTCCAGTGAATACAGAGAGCCCTCCGAATACCTGGATGCCAAACCCACAGGTACAGGGTCCCGACTATACTTTCTAGGTGTAAGATTACCAATCTCACCCTCTACCCCCGCCCCCTCCAGCCTACGGAAGCCAGCCATAAGAGTACGCATAATCCCATCTGGCGATCCCTTTGAGCTCGCTGAATGCGTGGGAGAGCGCAGACACTGCGTCAATCACTGAGGAAGGGGGCGGGTTTTCCGGGTAGGAAATGGGGCTTGAAAGGGGGAAGGGAGAAGACTCCTTGCCCGGCCCAGGGCCCCTCCCACCGGTGCAAAAGGTCAGGATGGCGCCAGTCACGTGGGGCAAAACTACTGGCTGGCCGGGAAGGGGAGGTGCTGCGTAAGGATGGCGTCTACGGTGGTGGGACAAGCCTGTCTGTGGGATGGGAGGGCCCCAGGCAAGCGCCATTTTCTCTGAGGTGTCTAGGAAGAGCAATAGGTGATTACACTTTGTAAGCCAGGGCATGTAGATTCGTGGCACTCTGATTATTTCCTTGTTAGTTTCCCCAGCTTTTATTAGTGTTTGTAAATAATAATAAAAATACCCCAGCCTTGTCTCATTAAGGTTCCTGGAAGCAAAGAAGGGCTTCGTATTCCTCCTGAGCCCATGAAAGCAGGAGGAACGCTTCCACTAAGGACAGTGTAGGGCAGCAAGCAATGATGGGGATGGAGGAAATGGGCACCCCAGGGATGAACATTTAAGGACAGAATCAAGGCTGCATTAGTGTCCCCATAATGAGACCGTTCCAGTCCCCTCCTTGGGAGATTTAATTCTAGTTTGTATCAGTTTATCACCCCTTCGTGATTTGGTTCATTATTCTGAAAGCTTGCTTCTTCTAGGAAGCTTCCCTCCCCACTCTCTTCTAAACTCTTGATGTCACTTTTTTTTTTTTTTTTTTTAAAGTACGCGGGCCTCTCACTGCTGTGGCCTCTCCCGCTGCGGAGCACAGGTTCCGGACGCGCAGGCTCAGCGGCCGTGGCTCACGGGCCCAGCCGCTCCGCGGCATGTGGGATCTTCCCGGACCGGGGCACGAACCCGCGTCCCCTGCATCGGCAGGTGGGCTCTCAACCACTGCGCCACCAGGGAAGCCCAATCATTGCATCTTTACAACACTTCTCAGGTTATTTACAATTTCCAGATGAAGAAAGGGAGGCACAGAGAGGGTAAGTGACTTGCCCAGGGCATACAGCTGGTTAGTGACCAAGCTAGGACTCTATACAGGCAGCCTGACTGCAAGGCCTGCATTCCTTTATACCACACTTTCCAGGATTCTGACTGCCTTTGTGCGTCTGTGTGGATGTTGGTGGGAACTGGAATGCGTAGAGGAAGGCAGTCTTGTAATGAGGTTTCACTGCCGCAGCCTCAGGCACAGCCATCTTCCTGAACAACTAGGTCCCTGCCAGCATTATCTGCTTTCGGATTTCTCCCTCTCTGACTATCCAAACTGTAGTTAGAATCAGCTACGAACAATGATCCAGTATTTTCTGTGTGGCACGCCTGGTTCTAGGCCTCTTACAAACAGCTCTGATGCCTATGATATTGTCATCTCACAAAGACGGAAGGCTCAGAGACGTTAAGCAGCTTGTTCAAATCCCACAGTGAATGGCACGCCTGCCACTTTCATTCTTCCAACACCTCAAGGACAAAAGCCTCCATCATTCTCCATTTGCCTGTAGGATAGAAGCCAAATTCCTCACTGGCAGGCAAGGTGCCATGCTATCTTTCCAACCTTATCTCCCACTGGGCTCCAGCTTGACTCCTCTGTTCCAGACAGGCATGTCTGTGCCCTCTCCCCCAACTCACAACCTCACTCCCCGTACCCCCGCCATCCATCCTTTGTTCCCACGACTTAGAATGTCTTATTTTCTCTTTGTGCCTACTCAAGTCCTGTTCAGTCTTCCCTCTCTCTGAGGGTCCTCCTACCATGAAATGCTTCAGGCCCTACGAGTCTCACTTCTCCCTGATTCCTGCTGTTCAGACCAGCCCCCGGGGGCCCAGATCGTTCATTCAGGCCAGCTGACTCTCGGCTGCACACTTGGCAGGCACCTGAGCTAAATATTTTGACTCTATAGTGTCTCGCTTCGTATATATAGTTAGAAGCCCCATAGGGAATTTTCCCCGTGACCTGTTGTACCAAGAACTGGGGCAAAAACTGCTTTGCATGGACAAAATGCAAACTAGATGAATTTTTTTTTTTTTTTTGCGGTAAGCAGGCCTCTCACTGTTGTGGCCTCTCCCGTTGCGGAGCACAGGCTCTGGACGCACAGGTTCAGTGGCCATGGCTCACGGGCCTAGCCGCTCCGCGGCATGTGGGATCTTCCCGGACCGGGGTACGAACCTGTGTCCCCTGCATCGGCAGGCGGACTCTCAACCACTGCACCACCAGGGAAGCCCAAGATGAAATTTATCATTAGTGTTTTCTAGTATAGGTTCCCCTCCCTGTAAGTTATTCTAGTAGGTGGAAGGTTATATGTATATGTACCCTGCTTTCTCACTACTCTTAAAATTCCAAATATGTAAATAATAAAAATGACATACATATTACTGTGTGCTAGATACTTTTCTAAGCACATCATGAGTATTAACTAAGTTAGTTTTCCTAACAATCCTTTGAGGTGGTTATTATTATTACCCTCCTTTTACAGATGAACTGAGTCACAGAGAGGTTAAGAAACTTGCCTAAGATCATGTGGCTGGCATTCAAAGCCAGGCATTTAATTATGGTGCTATACTGCCTCACCAAGAAAATAATGTATTATTTATTTCTGGTGACAGTAATGCCTAAGTGTTTTTAAAAACTCAGATAATAAAGTATATATGCACCACAGAGCTATGGTAACTGGAAAGCAAAATACATAATAATTTGTTGTGAAACCAGCTTGGGTTCCAATTCTAATGCTAAGAATGCTGGTGATCTGGGGTTGATCACAGGGCTGACACTGAGTCTGCTAGGCCCAAACTCAGATGTCATTTCTTACTACCCGGCTACAGGGGACGAAACAGGAGGGAGGACACCAGAACATGGGCCTGCTCCCAAACACACATACACACAAAGTATAAGGAGAAGGGCTTCCCTGGTGGCACAGTGGTTGAGAGTCCGCCTGCTGATGCAGAGGACGCGGGTTCGTGCCCCGGTCCAGGAAAATCCCACATGCCAGAGAGCAGCTGGGCCCATGAGCCATGGCCGCTGAGCCTGTGCGTCCGGAGCCTGTGCTCCGCAACGGGAGAGGCCACAACAGTGAGAGGCCCGTGTACCACACACACACACACACAAAGTATAAGGAGAAGATCACCCATAATCCTATAACTCATAGAGAATTAAATAACCTACTCAAGCAGATATTAATGCACAGTAGTTCCTATTTCAGAAATGGAACCACGTTGTACATCCTGAGTTTTTTTTTTTCTTTTAGTTCAAAATTTCAAATAGCTTCATTGAGGTATAATATATAAACTATAAAATTCTCTTGTTTTAATCATACAAATAATTTTAGTAAATTTACAGAGTTTTGCAACCATTACCATGATCCAATTTTAGACCATTGCATCACCCCTCCCAAAGGTCCCTTAAACACATTTGTACTTACTCTGTATTCCCACCCCAACCCTGGCAACTGCTGTTTTCTCTCTATATTAATTTGCCTATTCTGAACATTTCATATAAATGGGAACATAGAAAAGAATCTGGCTTCTTTTACTTAGTATAATGTTTTCAAGTTTCATCCTTACTGTGGCATGTGTCAGTACACCATCCCTTTAATGACTGAATAATATTCCATTTTATGAATATACCATTTTTGTTTATTCATTCAACCATCGCTTGTGCTTTTGGTGTCATATCAAAGAAGTCTTTGCCTAACCTTGCTGTGTTCTAGAACTGAACTCTCTTCCTCCTCCCTTATCAGTATGCCCTGAACATCTTTCTACCTCAGTAAATACAGATCTGCATCATCATCCTTCATGGCTTTGTTTTGGAAAGAAGGGAGGGAAGAAAGGAGACAACAGAGCCAAACTACTCAAAATATCCGGGACCACTCTGTTCACCCTGGAGGTCTTCCCACTTTCCTTTTGGATTGTCTCGTGTCTGGTACTTCCTCTATGGTTTGTGAATAAAAACTTGGTTAGGCTATTAACTTCATTACAACATTTTATGTTTTAATATCTTGGTCACACAGTTTCCTAGCCTCAAATTTTCTGTAGGCTTAAGTCCCTCCATCACAGATTCTAGTGAGGGGATGCTCATAAGAAACATGTGTTCCCCTGTAATTTGGGATTTGACAGCTGCTGCTTCTGGCATTGACTTCATTCTCTGAAACTGGACTTGGCTTTGGGGATGATGCAGATTTAGTTAATGTATTAAAATGTAAATATGGAAAAAGAAAAGTAAATAGTAGATAACAGCAATTGGTATGTGTGTTTTAATGAAAGTCTTATGGATATTCCTGAACAAAATAGTGGTTATCATTTAACAAGCTCCAGATTGAGATGAATCGTTGCATCCTGGCCTCTGTCCTAAGTAAAGCTTCGCTGGCTTGATGGGTAGGATATGAGGTACCGTGAAAAGCTAGAAGCTTCTTTAAGAAATAATTTTCAGACTGAGAACACTAATGGAGAAAATCCAGGCTGAGGGAAGAGCCTGTGAGAGGGGCCTCAGAATAAGAATGGGAAAGGCAGGTTAGAGGATTTTCAGTGCTGAAAATGCTAATCTGCTGAAAGAGAGGGTCAACGGGCAACCATTTTGTTGAGAAGCCGAGTGGGGTGGCCAGGATCCTTTGGGGACCTAACCCCTAGGGTTGGGGCCAAGAATTTGGAACCAGAGTACACTGGGGAAAAGCAAGGAGAGTGAGGGAGAGATGTGAGGGCAGCCCCCTTGGCTGGACAATGGCCATTGCAAGGTTAGGGACGTGGCACCGAGCAAAGAGGTTATGTAAAAGGTCAACAAAGGGGTCCTCCAAGCTGGTAAGTAACTATATGAGGCTGAGAAATGCAGAGGGAGATCATTCAAAGTCCTTTTAAGATGCAACCTCGGGTCTTTAACTTTTGTTTTTCACAACAAAAACAACATGGAATGGAAACTATGTATGGAAAACAATACCAATCCACTGCAGGGGGCCAGCTGCTGTGTGCATGGAATATGGAATATACTGGAAGACTAAGAGTCAGTGAGACCAGCTGGACGCTACTGCAGAGATTCAGATGTGAGAAGGGTTGGCCTTAGAGGCACACTTGGGTGTGTAGGAAGAAATGATCAGCAGGCCTTAGGGCTGGATTGGCCGTGCAAGTGCAAAGAGAGAAGACAAACATGGTTGGGGGTGGAGGTGCAGGGAAGGCTGTAAGAGGATTTGGGTTTTTGGAGGAATAATTAAAATGCACAGATCTGAAGTATGGAATGAATTCTGATAAATGTCAACATCCCACCCCCACCCCCACCCGAGGTTTTTAGAAGACCGAGTTTCCAGTGCCTGCAGGTCCTAAGCGAAGTTGCCTCAAAGGCAAGAAGCTGCATGCCCCTGAAGTAAGAAGCAAGAAGGACTGGAACTCCAGATTTGAAAGTTATCTGGAGCCAGCGGGTGGAAATCTTGTGAGCAAACGAGCACAGGTGCAGGAAGAGGTAACTGGAGAACAGAAAGGCCCAGTGTGGGGCGCGCTTAACCCCGCACACTGAGGAGCTTATTTGCTGATATAAGCGCAGAGACTATTCTCAGGCCTTCCACCTCATACTTAATTCTCTTAAATGAGAAAGAAACCACTTTCTGGCGGGCTTCTTTCAAAGTCTGCCCTATCGAGCTTGGAAAATGGCGTCACTGGGGGGAAGGGAGCTGGAGGATCCCACAGGGTGGTCTGCCCCTCCTCCAAGCAGCCCTCACGACTACGATGCACAGCAACCTTCTTGAGCTGGGAAGCCCAGCTTCTTCCGTGCAGCGTGCTAGGGCGGCCCGGCCTGGACACCTCTGAGCGTACAGGGATCACACAATCCCCGAGCACCTCTGCTGCGGGTGTGCGCTTGCAGCGGCTCTGCAGCAATGCCCTCGGTGTTTGCAGCCCGTGCAAGCTTGCACGCAGCGGGAGCTCGGTGCCTAGAATTGGGGGTTGGTGGGCGTGGCCGCGCTCCCTCGCGCCTTCTCCCGCCCAGGCAATCCCGGGAACTTTCTGAAAAGTATCCAAAAGTTCTGCGCCGCGCGCGCGCAAAAAGGGAAAGAAAAAAAAACGGGCACAACCCCCCACCACTCTGGGCGTTGCGAGTCCCGACCTCGCCACTCCAGCTGCACCTCCGGCTACAGCGCGTACGCCTCCTGCGCCTCCTTCTCGGGAGCCTTGCCGTCGGCTGGGTGCTCCCCTTGCAGCCACTAGAGAGTCCCTGCGCATCTCCTTGGGGCACCATGCCCAACGACGACGCACACAGCAAGCCTTCGCCACCGTCGGAGGCCCCGTACGCCCCTGGGGCACCACCGCAGGGCAAGGCCGGGGGCTTCAGCAAAGTGGTCGGGGCGGTGCTCGGGACCGCGGGCGGCGGGGGCAGCGGCGGCTCAGGCTCGGGGGCGTCGGGCGTGGGCGCCGCCGCGAGCAATAAGTCCCCGCGGCTGCCCAAGTGCGCGCGGTGCAGGAACCACGGCTACGCGTCGCCGCTCAAGGGCCACAAACGCTTCTGCATGTGGCGGTACTGCGAGTGCAAGAAATGCAACCTGATCGCAGAGAGACAGCGCGTGATGGCCGCGCAGGTGAGTGCGGGCGCCCTGGAACCGGGGTTCAGCCCGAACTTTTTGGGTAAAGCCCCTCGGACCAGGCGGACGCCACGCGGGGCGCGGGTTCGGGAAGAAGGCGGCGGTGCTTCCCGACAGCCGCGGCGCGCTCGGGGCCCGGGCTCCCAGCCACGTGCGGACGCCGCTCTCGGAGGGCCGGACTCCTCTCCGATCCCGCAGATTGAGCAGGGAGGTGCGGGTTTACTCTGCTCCGGCGGCTCCGGATCCTTGACCCCTCCCTCCAGCAGGAGTTGTGGGGTTCGCCTCCTCGTGGGTCTCGGCGGTCCCGAGGGTCCCGAGGATCCTCAGGATGTCTGATTTCCCTTTAAGAGCTGAGAGTTGCGGGGTTCGCACTGCTGGGGAAGGCTCCCCGGGATCTTCGACCCCGCTTCTGGCAGAGAGTTTCGCGGTTTGCGCCTTCGGGGGTCCCCGGGATCTCTGACCTCGCTCTCTGAGCAGAGTTGGGGGGTTGCCCCCTCGTGGTTCAGTGGGATCCCTGACTCCGCCTCGAGCAGGGAGGTGCGCTTATATTAGGGAGGGTGCCCGCCCTGGCTACTGGTTAGGGCGAAGCGGAGACCCAGCTGGCTGCTGCTTATCCGCAAAACGCGTCGAGAGGCTTTGTTTTTCTGGAAAAGGCGCTGTAACGGACGCCAGCGTGGCGTGGTCCTCGTTGTGCTCTTGACGCACTTTTCGTATTCGCCCCGGTGGATCCAGGTTGAGTGTCTCAGCCATTTTGAGCACTACGGAAATTTCATTAGCCTTTTAAAATTTGCTGTCTCCACCGAAGTTATTAAAGTACAAATTACTTTGAGTGTGTTTTAAAACACACCTAAGAATTTTTAAAAATCTACGCAGAGGAGTAGATGCAAGAGTTTGAGGTTTTGTCTACCGTTCATGGAGTGTGTTAGTTTTTTAAAGCGTCCTAAGCTGGGCAGTAATTTAGCACCTTCACGGAAATAGTTAGCGTCGTTGGTATCCTAAAATGATTTTTAGAAGAGAATAATATACATTCTTTCCCGTTAAAGGTTGTTTCATCCTTTTAAAACAGTTCATTTAAAATGAAAAGTTACCAAAGAAATGTTTACTGGGTGCTACTTTCGGTTAGGAATGGGTAAATACCCCCCATTGAAAATGATTTAGGTAAGATCCTTGAACAGGAGTGCACAAATGCTTAGAGATTATACTTTTTATGTACAGCCAATTTTGAAATGTTTTAAACTAGATATATTTTGGCGTCACAGATTGCGAGTGCACTCATGGAAATATAGGTTGTTTTACTGAGTTTCTTTATAGACTTTTATCTTAATCTGTAATGGATGAAAAGAATACACTGAGTGTAGCATTAAAATGAATCACAATGAGTTTACTGAAAAAAAACTTATGGACATTTAAATTGTATTTGTAGGTAGAAAAGTTTTCTGAACATTTAGCTGTTGGCTTTAATATTTAGTATGGAGAGTATGCTTGGGAGGGGAATTGTCCTCAAAATGTAATAAAAATATATATCCAAGTAGGGCCATTAATTTTGAATAAGCTGTATTAGTAGGCATAGTAACTTGGAAGGAGGATGTTTGCTTTGTTAAAAACAAAAGCAACTCAAGATTACTTTTATAGTATGAAACTTCACTATTTTCCACACCAGAAGGCTTGTGCTGTGCTGAATGAAATCCTTTAACATTCATGTAACAGGCATTTTTAGTCATTCTAAAATAGTTTGAAATTGATCTTAGATCTGACTCTAAAACAATTGCATTTCAAATCAATTGCCCCACCTTCCCCATTTAAATAACATTTCCTAAGAACGCTTGAAAGGTCTTTGTAAAAGTGTTTTAAGTTTATGGACTATGTACTACCCAGTATGTTTTGTGCATGCATGGGATTCGTGTAAACCAGGGTATAAGTTTGCATTGACATACTTCACAAGTTCATGGGTATTCTTTTAAAAAATTTGTGGTCAAATCTTTAATATTCTGTTCCTAAACTTCTTGGTTAATAAGAGAAAATTCAAGAATTAAGCTTAATTATTTAATCTTAATTGATTGTTCAAGGATATTTTTAAAGTTGAAGACTCCTCTTGTTATGAGTCAAATTACTTCCAAATTAATCATTTTTCTAAATTTGGACTACGGTATTCCTAAGACAATGTGTAAATTGTAGTTGTGTTTCTGGTTTACCATTTTGACGTCAACTTTTGGCTTGTATTTGGGCCTCTGAGGTACAGGTGCTTCCCTTTCTCATTTCATTATTACCAATGGTCAGTTTCAACAGAAAGTCTCCATTTTTGTTATTTGTAGTAAGCCACAATACAATTTATTTTCTTGACACCTCTTTTTTTCAACCTTAAACAACGTTATTTAAAAGAAGAGGGACCATGAGGAGTGTCTTAGGTATGCTGAGTCCTTTCCAGCCCCCACTTGCATCTCCTTCCCTCCTGCCTGAAATATGGCACGTGTCCTCTCTCTTTCTCTCCACCTCCAGCCTCTCTCTCCTGAGACTTCAGCGCCATATTCCAGCCCCCTTTTCCCCATCACTTCTGTATGTGCTCCCTTCCCCACAGAGAACAGGATCCGTGTATGCCTGTCCTGTGGTGTTTACCACGTTTTGTCTTGAGTTGCAGTTGCATGTTTGCCTGTTTCCTGCTTCTCCTTTTAAGCAGTGAGTACCTTGGGATCTAATCTAACCTTACTGTATCTTGCTGGTCGCTGTTCCCGGTACAGCAGCCTTGGACACATCTGTGGAAGGGAAGAGTGAGTGACCCCATTCTCCTTCCTTCCTAGTCTCTCAGTGCTGGCTTCTCCTCACGTTGAATGCCTCTGCTGACTCCGCAGCTTCTCCTCATCCAGCCTTTCCCACTGCTCTACATACTCACTTGTTTAAGGGACATTTTTGGAGTGCTTTTACTGTGGGCCAGGGACTCTGGATGGAAACCATTTCTCAGCTTTGGCTGCATCTCAGAGTTACCTGGGTAGCTTTAAAAAGCAAGGAGGGATTCTCAGGCCTCACCCTGGGGTGGGTGGGGCTTCTGTGGCTTTGGCAAAGCTGCACTGAATGACTCTCGAGTGCTGGAGGGTGACCCACTGCCCTGTGCTTCCAGGTGGCCCTGAGACGGCAGCAGGCCCAGGAGGAGGAATTGGGCATCAGCTACCCCATCCCGCTGCCCAGAGCGGCCGAGCTGCTCGTCAAGAGTGAGAATGACGGCAGCACCCCATGCCTGATGACTGAGGGCAGCAGCCCCTCGCAGCCCCCGCCGGCCAGCACCCCGACCGCGACCGCGGCAGCGGCAGGTAAGCCTGTGGCTGGGATGGAGGGATGAAAGGCGTGGCCACAGAAACAGAGTCTCGGGAAGGTCCTGAGCCCCAGAGCACATTCAGAGCTTAGAGGTTTCTTAAAAGATCCTCCCTTCTGAAGGTCTGTTTTTGACGGCCTCACAAAGGAGGTGGGCCTGAATTCTAAAACCAGAAGTTTGACGGCTTCACTTTTCTGTTGGTTATTTGTCAAGGCTGAATCTGGGCAGAGTCAGAATCCCAGAGAAGTGAGAGTCCAGATTTCATCTCAGTCAGCCCCTTCCATTTGTGGGTCCTCTTGGTGGGAGCTAAAGATCCTTGTTTCCTAGAATGAAAGTCCATTTCTCTGGAAGGGACTGAAGTCCATTTGGGGAGAGTGTCTAAAAAAGCCAAATCCTATGTGTCAGCTATCAGTGGATACTGGAATTGAGGCAAGGCGTGTCCATTGGCTTAAATTCTCTCCCAGGTACTAAGATTATACCAGGGGCTGCATGTATGCTGATTCATTTCATTTCATTCTTAGAAGAAGGAAGTACTAATCCTATTTTATACCATGGGAAAATTGAGGTATAAAAATTTTCAGTGACTGGCTACATCTGAAGAACTAGAAAGTATCTGAATTGGTTCATCTGTCTTCAAAACTCACTATGCTTACTGCACTGGGTCTCCAAATTACCTCAAGAATTATGGTATTCTAGAGCTGCACTTTCCAGTATGGAAATCCTTAGCCACATTTGGCTATTTAAGTTGATTACAGTGAAATAAAATTAAAATATTAATCGAAAGAAGATATACAAATGGTCAAGAGCCCAAGGAAAGATGCTTGATATCATTAGTCATTAGAGAAATGCAAATCAAAACTATAATGAGATATCACCTCACACCCATTAGGATGACTACTATAAAAAAAAACAGAAAATAACAATATTGGTGAGGGTGTGGAGAAATTGGTGAGGGTGTGGAGAAATTGGAACTTTTGTGCATGGTTGGTGGGAATGTAAAATGGTACAGCTGCTATGGAAAACAGTATGGTGGTTTCTCAAAAATTGAAAATAGAATTATCACATGATCCAGCCATTCCACTTCTGAGTACGTACCCAAAAGAATTGAAAACAGCGTCTTAAAGAGATATTTGTATATCCATGTTCATAGCAGCATTATTCACAATGACTAAAATGTGGAAGCAACTCAAGTGTCCACTGACAGATGAATGGTAAGCAAAATGTGGTAAAAAATTACTTAGCCTTGAAAAGGAGGGAAATTTTGACACATGCTACAGTGTGGATGAACCTTGAGGACATTATGCTAAGTGAAACAAGCCAGTCACAGAAACACAAATACTGTATGATTCCACTCATACTTAGAGTAGTCAAAATCAGAGAGACAGAAGGTAGAATGGTGATTGTCAGGGGCTGGGGGCAGGGGGGAATAGAGAGTTATTGTTTAATGAGTATAGGGTTTCAGTTTTACAAGAGGGAAAGTGCTATGGAGATGGATGGTGGTGATGGTTGCACAACATTACGAATGTAGTTCATGCCACTGAGCTGTGCACTTAAAGATGGTTAAGATGGTAAATTTCATGTTGTGTGTATTTTAAACACAATAAAACATAAAATTAAAAAATTTAGGGCTTCCCTGGTGGCGCAGTGGTTGAAAGTCCGCCTGCCGATGCAGGAGACACGGGTTTGTGCCCCGGTCTGGGAAGATCCCACATGCCGCGGAGCGGCTGGGCCCGTGAGCCATGGCCGCTGAGCCTGCACGTCCGGAGCCTGTGCTCCACAACGGGAGAGGCCACAGCGGTGAAAGGCCCGTGTACCGAAAAAAAAAAATTAAACATTTAATTCCTCAGTTGCACTAACCGTATTTCAGGTGCTCAACAGGCACATATATAGCTAAGGCCTGCCATATTGGCAAGTGCGCATTTCCTTTTCTCACAAAGTTCTATTTAATGACAGTGGTCTAGAATGCAGGGGCTCTAAGAAATCCACCAGACAAAGATCTGTGACATCCTGTTGGCAAATGAAGACATATATTTCATATTAAACACATGTGCCGAGGTTCACAGAATCTTTTGAGCCTTCTAAGCCTCCATGAAATGGAGCCTTGCAGTGCGGTTCCTCTTAAGTAAGCTTTTCATGAGTTACTCAGTTTGCTGCGCTTAACCACCAGGCTAAAGTTGTCAGCTGCCTAGCTGTCATTTAACTAGCTGTGCAACTTTAGACAAGTCACTTTAGCTCTCTGGTCTTATTGTTTCCTCTTCTCAAAAATGAGGGATAAGGTCTTTGAGGCTTTTGAAGATTCTAGGAGCCTTGACCATTATAAAGAAGAAGGTTAGCGGGCACCAAAGAAGGCAGGTGAGAGATAGGCTTGTAATCTCTGCTGCAGGTCGGTGTGTCTGTGTATCTGTCCCTGTGTGTGTTACTGGGGCTACAGATTCTGTAGCTAACAAAGGGAATGGTATTATTTTCTTTTTTTTTTAGCTCAGTTGCTCATAATATATATTTACAGCAGTTTCTAAACTTTCCTTTTCTTAAGAAGGAAGGAGTATATCTGTCAGAAGCTGTGTGTAAGGTTAATTACCAAATACTACCAGGTCAGGGCAGACCTGGTGGATTCAGCTGGAGGGACTGATAGGGGATGTTCCAGAGGAGTAAAGAGGGGAGTAACTCATTTGATGTTCACACACATCTTATAAAGTAGGAATTATTATTCCTGTTTACAGATAAGGAAGCCAGTGGTAAGGAAACTGCCCCAGAATAAAGCTGAATTAAGCTGGGATTCAGCCTAGGTCTGTCTGGTCCTAAAGCCCATGAATTTCTTCACCTGCCTGTGAAGTGAGGCTGTGGGAATAGTTGCCGTGTTTCCTTGGAAAATGGACAGTTACAATTAGAGGTTATGGTTTAATCCTCAGAAGGGATTTAGGGCTGATGGGCAAATAGGAACACTCTTAGGGGCAGCGCCATTCTTGACTGGCATGGAAGGTTGCAGCCACTGGTCTTCACGGGGAGAAATGCAGGGACAGGCCCGTGATGGATAAATGTCAATGCTGGTCATTTGGTAGGGAACCGCAGGTGAACTTGGTGTAGCCTGCTGTCCCGCATTGCACCTCAGTGGAAGGGGTGTCAGAGTTTGATAGCAGACCCCAAGATAGCGAAGCCTTAGAGAAGGATATCAGGCTAGATGGAGTTCAGAATGACCAAGAAGTTCTCACAGGGCATTTCGGAGTGGTGATAGGGAAAGTTACAAAGGGAAGCATGATAGAAAGTTCAGGGTCAAGGAGGATGTGACCAGATTCCCTTCTTTGCTTCTGGAGCTGATAGACCTTGGAGTCATTTTGGAGCCTTGAACCAACACTCCAAGGGAGCGGAGTGTGGAAGCCAGCAGTATGTGTCGCTCCTGTGCTCACGTATGGGCAGGGAGGCTACACCTGCCCAAGAAAGATGGGCCAGCTCATCTTGGTGGGGCAGGAGCCTCATCCATCATCATTACTCAGGACTTCCACCAAAGCTCTTGAGTTGGGATCATTAACTTCCGGAGTGGGCTGGGACTTGAACACGAGAAAAACAGAAATGCCAGTAGAATTAAACTGTGTAATGTAAAGAGGGAGAAAAACAGAAAGGGCAGTGAAAGGGAGGGAGGGAGGGGGGGAAGACAAGGGGAGAGAGAGAGAAGCAGTGACAAGACAGATTGACTAAGGAGTGTTCCTCAGGGGCTTCCCAGGTGGCGCAGTGGTTGAGAGTCCGCCTGCCGATGCAGGGGACACGGGTTCGTGCCCCGGTCCGCGAAGATTCCACGTGCCGCGGAGCGGCTGGACCCGTGAGCCATGGCCGCCGCGCCTGCGCGTCTGGAGCCGCCCGTGAGCCATGGCCGCTGCGCCTGCGCGTCCGGAGCCGCCCGTGAGCCATGACCGCTGCGCCTGCGCGTCCGGAGCCTGTGCTCCATAACGGGAGAGGCCACAACAGTGAGGGGCCCGTGTACCGCAAAAAAAAAAAAAAAAGAGTATTGCTCACATTTTATGCAGCACAGTGGACCCAACTTCCTGCATAGTGTGCTGCTAACAAATATGTAGCTTGTATTAAATTTCCAGAGATAAGGATTTCTTTAAAATAAAATTGAACTTTATGCAGGTAAACGGTAAACATTTATAGAGTACAAAACATATTCAACGAATATATTCCAATCCCAACCTGTAGGGTCTTCTCTTTGTTATCCCAGGATTGATTACAAGCTGCATGTGCAAGCTTGTGTGTCTGTTTTATCGTTTTCATACGTGTGTCTGTGTATATGTAATTTATATATTTAACATAATGGGAGTGTATTATTCCCACTCGTGTGTAGTTGTTAATTTTTTCATTTAAAACTGAAATTTTTTAATGGCCTAGTGTTCCATTATATCGATGTGGAAGGCTTGGATTTGCAGTTACCTCGTGAGAGGTGAACGTTGTAGCAGTTGTCATGGGATCGTGCAGCCCACCCACCTGGCTTCCACGGGGGCGGGTTGCTCACCTTCTCTTTCACATACCTGATGTGGAGTGTCTGCAAGGGCAGTGGTTTAGTGAAATCCAGCAGATGTTTATGGCCTTGAGGCTTCTTCGTTATCTCCTTTTGGCTCCTGAAAGTGCCAGAAGTGAGAGTGAGAAATGCCTGGGAATTATTGCTGAGCTCACTGGCTGAGTTCTAAGGCCACTGTGAAGGAACTTGGGTTTACCAAGCTGTTGTCTGATCTCTTGGAGAGCTGGTCCCTCTGAGTAGGATAACACCTTAGAAGAAAGTCTCTACGATCCTTAGCCAAAGATTGGCCAAGATGGATCGAAACACTGCCTGACAATTCCTCCCACCATGGGTATAAAATATTTTTGTTGTTATTTTCATCTCGGATTGAGGGTGTTACTGTGAAGGAACAACCTTTTGAAGAAATGCCCTATTCATTGCTGTCTCTTATACTGGCAGGATCAGATATGCTAACAGGTGCTCTATCGATTAGCAAATGGTTTCTTCCCAGCCATTTTGGGTCGCCTCGAAAAAAGGGTGAGCACTTTCGGTTATAAATGACAGTGAATTCATAGCAACTTCAGCATTACTTCTGTGGTTTTACTTTTTAAATTTTAGCTTCCTAGATATATATTTTTTATTTTGAAAGTTATCAACTGACTTAAAAAATCTCACAGGCATTCCTCTTTGAAATTTGGGCTCCTCGTTTTATTTTTATATTCTGCTTTTCCTTCAGCCTCCTATGCAGCAAGTAGAATGCCATTTTATCCAGTGCTTGCGCTGAGGTCCGCATAGTTCTCTGCCTCTCCTTTTCTGTGCAGGGCTGTCAGATGAAGGGCTGCATTGTAGAGAATTCGGTTCTGCATACGTGTCCTTTGTAAGTAAGGACCTGAATGTTCTCCTGGGGCCTCCCTTCTGGAGCACCCTGGGCTTCCACACACACTCACGTTCGCACTTCTCCACATCAAGCCGCCTCCTGCCATCTCAGGCCTCCCCCCAGTGCCCACGGCCTGCTTTCACTCACCTTTCCCCCGTTGGAAGGGTCAGCCAGGTCTGCATCTGATAATGGCGGGACCCCCTCCTTCACTTCTCTTCTTTAGCAGTAATTCCACTTCAGCACAGAGAGAGAGCTCATGCCGGTAGGGCACACACGCCGTCCTGGTTATATGCCTTCGAAGGGCTTAAGTGCTTTACAAACGTGCAGTGTGGTAGTTTGAAAATGGAATAATGTCCCCATGCAGTTTTTACCAGTAAGAAATGTGACTGAGGAGCTAACGATTGAATATGTTGAATTAAGTTTCTTAAAAATAAACTTTATTCATTGGAGAAGTTACAGATTTACAGCAAAATTGAGAGGAAGGTATGGAGATTTCCCATACACCCCTGCTTGCACACATGCACACCTCCCCCATTATCAGCATCCCCCACCAGAGGTACATTTGTTACAACTGATGACCCACATGGACACAGCGTAATCACCCAGAGTCCATAGTTTACATTAGGGTTCACTGTTGGCGTTGTACATTCTGTGAGCTTAGAGAAATTAATGATGACGTGTGTCCATCATTATAGTAGCACACAGAGTAGTTTTGCTGCCCTAGCATCTTCTGTGGAGTTATTTAAATTTGAAATATTTCCATTTTTATCTTTGCAGTTTTCCATGTTGTACAGAAAGAAGCGTTTTAAATGAAACACCAAAACATTTTATCCAGGTTAGTTTGAGAATTGATATTTGGAGGATTCTGGCTACTTACATGAGATGAGCTCCATTTGATTTTAGACAGAGCTCTCAATTTCAAGTAGAATAGAGGATGTGGAGATTAGGTTTAAAAAGGCCTTCAGATAAAAACATTCCCCAATTTTACGTTCAGAGTCAAAGAAATTTCCAGGATGTTTAACAAAACAAATCTCCTTAAACTGAAGCAAGAGTTGGAGGCTTGAATGAAAGGAAACGCTTAAGATTAATAGTACTGACCATTTTGATAGCTTAGTGCTTTAAATAGTGTCTCAGTCAATTTTATTTATTCCAAGGGAAGTCTCTGCTTATGTTTCAAATATAGCAGTTAACCGACCTGATAGAAATTCTCTGTAGACAGTATTTCTGTAAAGAAGTTAAAACGACAAAGTACGTAGGAAGTAGCCTACTGGTCTACCTTGGCTAGAAAGGAAATTTGGAAAACATCCAGACCCACCAAAAAAGGTAAATACAGGGTTTAAAGTCACAAATTAGTTTTTTTAAATTGAAGTATAGTTGACTTACAATATATGTATGTATGTATGTATGTATTTATTTATTTTGGCTGCTTTGGGCCTTCGTTGCTGTGCATGGGCTTTCTCTACTTGTGGCGAGCGGGGACTACTCTTCGTTGTGGTGCACGGGCTTCTCATTGCAGTGGCTTCTCTTGTTGTGGAGCACGGGCTCTAGGCGCATGGGCTTCAGTAGTTGTGGCTCACAGGCTCCATAGCACAGGCTCAGTAGTTGTGGCACATGGGCCCAGTTGCTCCGCGGCATGTGGGATCTTCCAGACCAGGACTTGAACCTGTGTCCCCTGCATTGGCAGGCGGTTTCCTAAGCACTGCACCACCAGGGAAGCCCTTGACTTACAATATTATTAATTTCAGGTGTACAACATGTTTTTATAGATTATACTCCATGTAAAGTTATTACAAAATAATGGCTATATTTTCCTGTGCTGTACAATAACAAGTTAGTTTTATAACAGCATATGTAAAAGACAAAGAAACATTTGATTGGTTTACACTGCTGTCTGCTTTGTGAAAGTGTAATCTTAAGGGCAGGGTTTGCATTTTTTATTCATCATGTACTCATGTGCATAGTACAGTACCTGGCTTTGTAGCATGTGGTCAGTAAACCTTTGCTGAATAAATGAATAGTGATGGTTAAATTTGAAGTTGTGTTTTAAAACACTTGTTAGTGATCATGAACCCACTTGCAGATATCAGAGTAAAATAATTGATGTTCAATATGCATTTTTTGTGATATTTTTTAAATGTATCTGAATTTTTTAAATGACTAAAAATTCAAACGTAGTTTAACAGCCTAGGCTGAAATTCATATACTATACACTTCATCTACTTAAAGTGTACAATTCAGTGTTTTCTGGTAAATTCACAGAGCTGTGCCACCGTCCCTGGAATCTAGTTGTGGAACATTTTTATCTCCTCCTAAAAGAAACTCTGTACCATTAGTAGTCACCCTCCATCTGCTCCCACACTGGGGTCATAGGCGACCTCTTTAACTTAGCCTCAGGTTTGCAAGGTTTACCCCTGTTGTAGTATGTATTTATTATTCCTTTCTTAAAACTAAATAATATTCCATTATATGGATAAATCATATTTTGGTTTTTTTTCAGATGATGGACTTTTGGGTTACTTATGCTTTTTGGCTATTATGAGTAATGCTTCCATCACATTTTTGTACCAGTTTTTATATGAATATATGTTTTATTCTCTTGGGTATATATTAAAGAGTGGAATTGCTGAGTCATACAGTAACACTATGTTTAACCTTTTGAGGAACTGTCACAGTATTTTCCAAAGAGGCTGCGCTATTTTACTACATTCCCACCAGCAGTGTGTGAGGGCTCCAGAAGATTCCTACTGAAATTTTTTAGAATTAAAAGGTAAGGTGCCTTCATGCTGTGAAGTTTTTTAAAATTGAACAATAAGATGCCTTCATCCTGGCAAACACTAAAGATATAAAACCCAATCAGTGTCTCTTTGATGACCAGAAGTTTAGATCATGGAGGATTTTCTAGGTTTGCATTTTATTATCACTAGAAATATGATAATATTCAGTCTTTTAAAAATTTCCTCTTTTCCCTCATTATCACCTATACTTTGTAGTGAAAGGAATAGTGTTTGAGGAATTAAACCATAGAGGGACCTGGTGACAGATTTTCTTTGTTGTGTTTTTGGCCCATAGAAACATTGGTTTGTTTCTCAAGGGCTTAAGCAACTTTTTAGACCTTGGGTGATAAGCATTTCCTCAGAACAAGGGAGAAAGAATTATCTTGCCCTAGAAACTTGG
The DNA here is from genome assembly GCF_949752795.1 of Hyperoodon ampullatus. NCBI lineage: Eukaryota > Metazoa > Chordata > Mammalia > Artiodactyla > Ziphiidae > Hyperoodon > Hyperoodon ampullatus. The sequence goes on along the minus strand of NC_136919.1, from coordinate 74,936,989 downwards.
CAAGAATAATTTTTATCTTTGGATTTCTGAAAATGGAAAACCGCCGTCACTCCCGTGGAAAGTAGAAGAGAACACCCGCGAGCTGATGAGAATAGACAGCTGTTCTTCACATTGCCAGTTGGAAGAGGGTAGTTCATAGACTGTCTCAGAATTTACTGCCATAGTTATTCATAGCATTGGAAAACTTTTTTTTTTTTTTTTTTTTTTTTTTTTTGCAGTACGCGGGCCTCTCACTGTTGTGGCCTCTCCTGTTGCGGAGCACAGGCTCTGGATGCGCAGGCTCAGAGGCCATGGCTCACGGGCCCAGCCGCTCCGTGGCACGTGGGATCTTCCTGGACCGAGGCATGAACCCATGTCCCCCGCATCGGCAGGTGGACTCTCAACCACTGCGCCACCAGGGAAGCCCTGGAAAACTTTTATAGGTGGTGGGTGACACTAGGTGTCATTGTAGTGCTGTACAGCCTTGTGTTTGCTGCCGTTGGAGACTTTTGCAATGTCAGAAGGCTCATGTGTGTCACCAGTTTCTCTTGCCTGCTGCACTGTGTGCCCCTGGAGTCCTTGACCCTTGGGTTCCTGGTTATCTGCTGGTTCAGGGATCCTGTCCATCGACGACCCCCTCAGCCACCCACTACTCTTTGAATCTCGTGGATGCCCTTCTGTCCTATCTGTTGTTTTATTAACTATCTTATTTTTAAAAGATTTTATTGTGGTATAATATACCTAACATCAAATGGACCATTTTCACCGTTTTTCAGTGTACAGCTCAGTGGCATTAAGTACCTTCACAGTGTTGTGCAGCCATCACCACCATCCATCTCCGGGACTTGTTTCATCTTCCCAAACTGAAACACTGAACCCACTGAGTGAGAACTCCCCACTCTCTCCCTCTCATTAACTTTTGACTAAGGACAGCCTCTTCTGCTAACCCGCCTTTCTTGGCCTTCGGAATCACCTGTAGACTCACACGAGATGATTCCTTTTACCTCATCAACATCTGTTTTTTTCCTCTTACTTCTTCCCCCAGGCCCGCAATGTTTGCTTCATTGCTGACTTCTCTCTTTGTTCTATAGGCTAGTCGAATGTGTGCCTCTGGGGTAATGAGGACTCTGAAGTTGCTTAAAGGGCTGAGATTAGTAGGGAAGGGGGCCCAGGGTAAGGCCAGCTGCCACCTGATGTGGGATACTGTGAATTCTGTACCTCTGCCAGGTGACCTGGACTCCGAGCCTAGGAGTGCTCTGTGTTGTGCCATGAAGCCAAGGGAGCGGAGTGAGGGTACCTCTGGGCCCCCTGGGGCTCTGGCTGCTGTCTCACTGGTTCTTGACTTGTCAGCGTTCCTTTTTTTTTTTGCCTTGGTCACAAGCAACTCTGTAAGTGCAGGTCTGAATTTCTGTCTCAGCCTCAAGGTGTCTTACTCTTCAACTTATAAAAAAATTCCCCTAAGAAAATTCACATAAATATTGTGCCCTGTTGCTGAACCAGATTACACTGCAAACCCAGTTTCCTCTGGTCTCTTATGTCTGTTCGTAGACTTCACAATCACTAACCCAGTCTTAGTGTACGGTACCACTGAGCATGCATTTCAGAAAAAATGCACAAGAAACTCTTAAAGTAGACTATAAACAGCTGGTTTGTAGTCAGAAGAAGGTATTGATTCAGTATTCTAGTAATAGCACATTTTCTGATGTTTATTGCCAGTGAGAGTTCTCGGGTATTGCTTCAGCCACCCAGTGTCAGCTCCGTCCAGTGTATACTAACAGCTGAGTCTTCGGTATTGATCTCAGCACTTATAAAACTACTCCCTATTTTTACATCACCCTTTATCTCTGATCCTGAGGTTGGGGAGTTTATCTGAAATACAGTATATACGTTAATTCAGGGAAGCAGATTGGATTCATCAAACACTAATAACTGTTTGCTGAACTGAGTTGAATTCATCTTTGCTGGTGAGTCTGCTGTCTGGGCCAGAGTCCCTCCCTCCCTTTTTCCCTTTCTTCTATCTGTGTTTCTATTTTATTTTTCATGTATTCAACAAATATTCGTTGTGTGACTGCATTGGGTCAGACCTTTTTCCAGGCATGAGGTATACAGCAGTGCCTAAAACGTCTGTCTCGTGGATCTTACATGTCCAACAGGGGAGGCAGTGGATAATCAGGTACACCAGTGAGTGAGCAAGATGCTTTCAGAAAGTGATGAGCACTGTGGAGACAGAGTGATAAGATACATGTTCTGGAGGGGTCGCGGCTGTTGACATGGTGGTTAGGGAAAGAGGGCCTCTCTAAGGAGATTAAATCCGAGCTAGTTCCAAGGGACAATGAACCATTTTAGTCAAGGTCTGGGGGAAGAGCCTTCCAGGCAGGAGGCGCAGCAAGGTGAGACAGTGCTTAGAGCAGGAAGCAGACCAGTGTGATCGGTGCTGTGAGCAAGGGTGACATCACTGGGGGCTGCGACTTGCTGCCTTGCAGGCCAGGGAAGGAGTTGGAATTTTATGGTGAGGGCGACGGGAAGTCATTGGAGTGTTGAAGCAGTGAATACTGTGATCTGATTTACTCTCTTCCAATGTCTCTGCTGCTGTGTGGAGTGTAGTTTCAAGGGGGAGCAAAGCAAAGACCATGCAGTTGCCCAGGCAGAGGGGTGCTGCTTGCACTGGGGTGGTGACAGTAGAGACGGAAAGAAATGGTAGGACAGGAGGTCTATTTTAAGGTAATTTTGGTAGATGGTGTCCACGGCACTTCCTTCAGAGAGCTGCTGCCACGGCATTGCCAGTGCTAGGTTACCATGGGGGCTTTACCAGTCTGAAAGGTAAAGCGCTGTACGTGGGTGCGGTCAGCAGAACAATGGCCCCCAGAGAGGGCTACACCCTGGCTCCTGGGGCCTGTGAAGGTGTTACCTTCGTGGCAAAAGGGACTTTGCAGATGTGATGAAGTCAGGGATCTGGAGGTGGGGAGGTGATCCTGGATTCCACGTGGGCCCATTCTAATGACCTGAATCCTTGGACATGGAGAACCTTCCCCAGAGATGTCACAACAGAAGATGCTGGGAAGTTTCAAAGCTGGAAAAAGACTTGAGCGCTGTTGCTGGCTTCGAAGATGGAGGAAGGGGGTGCTGAGGCAAAGATTTCAGGAGTTCTCTAGAAGCTTGGAACAGCCCTCTGCCCAGTTAGCACCTTGATTTTAGCCTGGAGAGACCTGGGTCAGACGATGGGCCAACAAAACTGTAAGATAATAAATTTGCATTGTTTCAAGCTGCTAGATTTATGGCAATTTGTCATACAGCAATAGAAAACAAATATGGTTGATATAGTTTGTAATCCCCTTTTCCTTTGTTAGTGAGACAGAAATCTTTTAATACGTTAAAGGACCATTTATGTTTTTTCTGTGAGCCATCTGTGTGTGTCCTTTGCTCATTTTTTTTATTGAATCCCCTCCCCCTATCTTGAAGTCCCTTATTTACTGTGGAGATTGGCCCTTTGTGATATGATCTGCAGTTTCCCCCCACTATTTGGTATTTCAAGCCAGGAGTCTAGCTGAGACTAGCTGGGGCCAGACTGCAGAGGCCAGGAGCCCGAGGACTGGCCCTGGTCACTGTCCTCTGTGGACAGGCGGAGGAGCCTATGGCTTGTCTGGTCCCCCATCAGCAGACCAGAGCCAAGTGGACCTGACATGTTCTTCACACTCTTCCAACCTCTGTCCTCATTCCAGTATAACCGTGGGCAGAGCTCAGGTTAAGCTAATGGCCTCAGTGATTGAACCATTTCACACTCATGTCTGGTGCTGTGGTCTAGAGGTTCCAGTATTACTGTTTGGTGTATGATAAGCCAGCTGAGGAATGGGATACACTCTCCATTCAGATATTCTGGTTACCAGAGACTAACCTTATTCTCACCAGTGTTACATGAAATTATCGATAGAATGCACGCTACCCGTCAACCCTTTCAAAATGATTTTACTGCTTCTTTGGTTGATGTTGAACACATTTGGGGTTGTGCTTCCGCCAGGGTGAGGGTTAGTTGTTAGCGATTTCCAGATTGGTGCCAGATTAGCTAACAGATCAGCCAGTCTTATTAGTGCCAAATTTCCCCCTGAGAGAATGGTATGTGACAGTAGAAGCTTGATCAAAGGTCTTGAAGATTGAAGACACCTGGAAACAGTTTTTCTTTTATCTGGTTAACTTCATGCCCGGGGAGGAAGCTCCATGTCACTGAAAGAACCTAAGATCTAGAGTCCAAAGACCTGCCTGTTACTCATCACCTCTCCGATTTTGAGCAGTTCACTTAATTTCTGTGAGTGTCTGTTTCCTCATTTGTGAAATGGATAAAATAATATTGCCTGCTCAGTTTATCTTACAGAATCAGTGTGGTGCTCAACTAAGATTTTAATGTGAAAATTCTTTGTAAACCATGACGAAGTACAGAAACGTGCCATCAAACTCAAGTGTCAGATACTAAAATGAGGAACAGAGGAATGAGTCTGGATATGATCTACCCTATAGCCATAAACTAGTTTTTTTTTGTTTCTTTCCTTTTTTTTTTTTCACCTCAAAAATCAAGCTGCCTGACATAAGAATTGTGTCTCTGGGTAAGGAGTACATAACCCATCACAGTTCCCCTACCCCAGGCCACACTCCAGCAGCCAGGAATCTCCAAGACGCATCTTAACACTCACACATCAGAGTATAAGTAAGCTTTCCCCTTCTTTTCTTGGCCTTGCTTTTCTTTTTGCTTTATTAATTGTACTGACATGTGTCTTTAGTGTTAGCCATCTCTTATCCTTTCTAAAGGGAGTAGGGAGTGTTGGATAAGCACACAGATACCCAGGACTCCGAGATGAGGAAGTTACCTTCAGCAAAACAGGTAACACACTGTCTGTATCTTGTTGCCCCTCACAGTTCGGACAGAAGGCACACGATTTAGAGACCTTGGGCCCGGCATGTTGGATGAAGAAGCAGGCGCGTCAGCCCAGACCTGGTCCGGGAGGGGAGGTGAGTCACAAGGACACAGTTCTAATACCTTCATATCGAATGCAGTGGATGGGGAAGGAATTAACGAGCAGGAGCAACGTGCATGGTGCAGAATTCCTCATTAGCAAGTTGGAGCGTGTCAGTGGCTGTCCCATGTCATCCTACCCCAGAAGCTGCTGCCTTGTGGAGCCCCAGCCTTCACTGGGAGAGGCTGGTGGTCACCTCCCTTATCCCTCTCTCCCTCGGTTTTATCTGAAAGATGGAATTATTGAGTTACAGGGGAAGAGGAGGAAGAAGCAACATCAAAGAATTTCCTGGTGGCTTTTGAATAAGGGGCCTTATTGGCTTAGGGCTGTTAGCTTTGGGTGTGCTGTTTTCATCATGAAGCACCTGGGGTTTGTTTTTCTCCAAAAGACGTAGATAAACTAGAGAGAATCTAGGGGAAGGGTAACAAAAATGATGTATGGCTTGGAGAGAAGGAGAATAACAGTCTATAAATATTTGAAAGGTAATATACAAAGAGGGAGAGAGATTATTTACAGCAATGGAGCAGAGTTTGACAGGGAACAAAAGCTTGCATCTAGGAGCAGGGGAGAATTGGGAAGAATTGAAGAAACAGAGCATATAGTAAGGGTGATTAAGCAAAGAAATGTAATTCTCACATTAGTTTGCGTTGCCAGGAGCTAGTGTGGCAGGAATAAGGGGTGCTTCTCAAACTGAGGATCCATGCACGATTGTGAATAATGTTTTCTAATTCCCGTGTGTGAAGGGAGAGAGTGGGCAGTGCTTTATCCTTTGCCATCTGTGTGTGTAGTTTGTTTAATTCCCAGTTCTTTGGCATTCTGTTTTCAGAGGAGGTAATGATTGCAGTACTGCTAGCTCTCACTTACTGAGTGTCTGCCTCATGCCAGGTATTGCCTTAGCTGTTTTGTTATTTATATTCTCATTTAATCTCTACAACAACTCTGTAAAATAGGAACTATTTTCCCACTTATAAGGAAGCAGGTTTAATAACATGCTTAAGATCACACGTATTTTAAGTGGCAGAGTTGGGATTCCAACCCGAGTCTGTGACTCACAGCCCATGCTCATGCCCTGTATTGGGCTCCATTACTCTGGTCATGATAGTAAGTTGGGACCCACTAGGTAGCCAGGTTACTAAGCTAGGTGAGCAGTTTGTATCCAGTTACAGAGGTAAGTAAAATAGTTGATGTCCAGAGTTCCTCTTTTGTTTCTTCCCTTGAGATAGATTTTCTCAGTATCAGTAAGTGCTATGTTATTAATATACTACATTTTGTCATTCTGTATTTTCAGTTATACCGTAGGCTTTAACCAGCTTCACAGTTACATAGTGATCTGTTGACTCTCTTGTAAGAAAGAAAATTTGGTAAGTCAGGCATTACCCTTGATCTTAAATGCTAGTTGTAGCGGGGTTTCCTTGGCAGGGTTGTGCCCTTCCCTTGGCTTTCTGACTCTGATATTTTATAGCGTCCAATGTATTGATGATTACTAAAAAACAAAACAAAATACACAGAATTAGCTACTCAGAGTCTAGGTGAAGAGCTAGGTGTCTGGGTTCTTCCTGTCATTGCAAGAAGACACCAGACCTGGACTGAGAAGACCTGGGTTTACTCGGGACTCCAGCTCCTACCGTGTTCCTCTGTGTTCAGGGCACCTTTCTAAGCCACAGCCAGCTCCCCCTTCTGGGTCTCAGCCTCGTAGAGTTATTATTGGTAGCCACTGAAAAGTCTATGTAAACTGCAGAATAAATGAGATATTGCAGTGAAAAGTGAGCCTCATTTGCAGTCACAGCTCTTTTCTTGCTCTACTCCCCTTGGTTAAAATCTGGGACAGTTAGTGACAGTTAGGACTTTTCAGGAGGTTGACCTTATGCAAAGGGGGCAGTCTCAGATTGTTTTGGAGGGTGAAACAGAAAGTGTCAAGTGAGTTTCTACTAATTCCACAACTGTTGCCTCTCCCTTTTGCCCACGGTGCCATGGAATGGAGACCACACTGAGGTTCCTAGCCAGAGGTGGACAGTGTGGGATCCAAAATGTGGCTCAAGCCACTAGCATGTTTCGTTTGCACTCTTTGCCTCACCCATCCTAGTCCTTGTTCTCTGCAGCAAGCACCTTCCCTCCAGAGTTGTGTGCCTTCTGGAAATAAAGAGCTTTTTGCTCTCTGTGCCCGTGCTGTTCTCCCAGGAGTGGTCCCTAGTGAATTTCTCTCTGGAGTCATCCCTAGATTACTTTCACTGTAAACTGTAATGATTTTACCCTGGTCATATTTCTCCCAAGGTCTCCTATCTCGCTTACTTGTAAGGCTACTCCTCCCCTCTCTTGTTCTCTTTGATCTTTTATAATTGGCTTAAAACTCTCCATATTTAATCTGCAGTGACTTTGTTTCTCCTCCCTATTTTTGTGTTTTCAGTCCCTGAGAATTTAATAATCTGTTGCTTATTATTTTCTTAGTTTTTCTTAGGGTGTCATATTTCCAGTTGCACCATTTAATTGTCTTTTCCCCGTGTCTACATATTTGTTTGATTTTAGCTAGTAATGCAAGTCTGCATGCTGTCTGTATGTTGACTTGCAGTAAATAAGTCCTACACATTCTGGGGCGTTGGTTGGCTTCCTAGTTTCCGACTCAGCTAAACCTGAAGGCACCTCTGTATGGTAATGTCATGAAAAAATGACTGTTCCTACCTTGGAATTAAACAGTTGAGCACCCAGTTAATATAGAATGAATGAATGAATTTGTCGAGTTTTTGAGAGCTTTCCCTCACAAGTTGGCCTCCTAGGACAAATGGCTGTGACTGCTCAACACGTATGAAAGAACAGCTCTGTCACCTGCTCCGTGGTTGACTCTTTGGTGAGTCCTTCCTGTGACAGCATCCGCAGTTATCTTTTCAGTAAGCTCAGTTCTTCAGCTCTGAAATCCTTTTAGTCACAGCACTGTAGTCTCTGCTCAGAAGGTCAACTTTACTACCACTTCTGGGCTGGGTCTAGTCCAGAGATGGCAGAGAACCCCCAGGTGAGTCTCCAGGCTCTGCCTATGTTGTTGTTTCCTTTCTGGGTGTGCGGAGTGGGGACAGACAACTTCATCTTAAAACTTGTGCGTTCGTGGGAGTATATGCTTTTTTGTTGGTGGTGTTCAGATAATTACTCTTTTTTTTTTCTTTTTTTTTGTGGTACGCGGGCCTCTCACTGTTGTGGCCTCTCCCGTTGTGGAGCACAGGCTCCGGACGCGCAGGCTCAGCGGCCATGGCTTACAGGCCCAGCCGCTCTGCGGCATGTGGGATCTGCGCCACCAGGGAAGCCCCCAGATAATTACTCTTGCTTTATTGTTGATTTAAAAAAAAATCTTTATTCTCTGACTTGTCAATCCAGTATTGTTTCTGTGATGGAAGAAACCTAGAGAAGCACGGGTGAGGCTGGCGGTTGATGCAGCCACAGATGATACCCAGTGCTGCCCACAGAGTTGGCCGGCTCCTTTGTCACAGATACAGGCCCCGTGTTTTAGAGTTTATAAAGTCCCCCCTCTGTGCCACAGGCTGTACCCACGCAGGGATTTCCTAGGTTCTGTGTTTACTTGGAGAATTGCCAAACAGTTCTTAATACCGGTGACCTTTCTGTGAAATGGAGTTTCTGAGAGCATGTTAGATTTCCAGAGACCCGATGGACAAAATCTTCATGACACAGGCCACTGGATGAGGAAAATAAAGATGCACACAATGCAGCTGTGATTGTAGTTGTAAGAAGTTGGCCACTCATATAGCTTCTGTCATGCTGTTTCTTAGTCACCATGATAACATTTTGGTTGACAGGCCCAGATTGACTCTTGGTAATCATTTCTTTCAGTTAAGATACAGCTTTCTTTGTGGTTAGGGTGTTGATTGATATGTAGATACAGATATATCTGTGTGTGTGTGTATGTATGTATATGCATGTGTGTCTTCATGTACATGTGTGTATCCCAAGTTGTCAGAGCCTTCAGGGCCTTGCACCTGTTGCTTCTGCCACTATCAAAAGCCACAGGTTTCTTGGGACTTCCCTGGTGGTCCAGTGGGTAAGACTCTGCACATCCAGTGCAGGGGGCCTGGGTTCGATCCCTGGTCAGGGAACTAGATCCTGCAAGCATGCCACAACTAAGAAGAAGTCTGCATGCTGCAACCAAAAGATCCCATATGCCGCAACGAAGATCCTGTGTGCTGCAACTAAGACCCGGCGCAGCCAAAATAAATAAATAATCAATCAATCAATCAATCCATCCATCTTTTTTTTTTTTTAAAGCCACAGGGGGCTTCCCTGGTGGCGCAGTGGTTGCGAGTCCGCCTGCCAATGCAGGGGACACGGGTTCGTGCCCCTGTCTGGGAAGATCCCACATGCCGCGGAGCGGCTAGGCCCGTGAGCCATGGCTGCCGACCGTGCGCGTCTGGAGCCTGTGCTCCGCAACGGGAGAGGCCACAACAGTGAGAGGCCCGCGTACCACAAAAATAAATAAATAAATAAAAAAGCCACAGGTTTCTGGCTCTAGCCCCCACCAGAAAGAAAGGGCATTGTTGCAGTTGAAGTCTAACTTGGGAGACCTTATGGGCAGCACTTTTTTCACATGCCTAGGCCTTGACTGCACAGAGGCTGGGAATTCGGGTTCTGGCCCTACATTGGGAGGCAGGAATCATCGCAAGTGTGACATTTTTTGCTCTGCCTTCCTGTCCCTGCGGTAAGTGACATGTTTGGTGGAGCAGTTAGCTGTGAAGAGAAAACCAAGCTTGGAGGCGATCACCTCACCTGGTATGTAGTGAGTTGTGTACACACTTTGAGAACAGCACAACACGGTTGTTTTGGCAGCAGCTGGCAACGAGGCCACAGTTGCAGAGCTAAACCAGGACCCAGGGTTGGAGCGAGCTGCTTCAAGGATGAGTCAGAAGAGCCACAAGTTAGGGGCTTTGGGACAGTATGGTGTGCCTTTGGACCAAATCACAACTCACAGCCCCTGCCCTGCCTGACATCTCCCAATGGAAATGTCATCTCCTGTTCTGGTCTCTGTCGTTGGAGTCTGAGAACTGTCTTGACCTTGGTGTTTGATTCATCTCCACGCCAGCACGTGCATAGTTAGTAGTCATTTATATTCTTCTCCAGGAAATCATCAGTAGGAACAGATGTCTTTTAACTTAAGCTGTTCATTGGCCACATTTAAGCAGCTTCCTTTATCCTTAATGACACAGCTTGGTGGTGAAATATGAGGTCTCAGACGGGGTTCTGCTGCCAGTTGCACACACATCCTTAGATTTACCACCTGAACTTCTCCAGGTATCGAAACAAGGGATAACATTACTTCCTAGGCCTTCCCTGTTGTCGGATTTGGTGAAAACTGCTAGGTTTAATTCTCTGTCGTTTCCCCTACCTGACTTTGGTAAAAATGATGATTGAAAGGTTGGACAAGTGATTATTTTTAAAATCGCCTTCTTTTCATTTCAGAGGAGCTTTACTCAAAAGGAAGGAAGGCAGAAGGGAAATCCAGATGGCACACGTGAAGGGTGTTACCCATTGAGGAGATTCTGGTGGGCGGTCTTGGGTGCAGTGGTAGTTAGTGACTACACAAAAGTGGGTTGGTTTCATTCCCAGCTTTTTGTGTGTGGACATTATAACAGCTTCGAGGCACATCTCCCACTCTCACACCTGAGTGGTGCAGCAGAGAAGACACAGAAATGCCAGAGGATGGCTAAGCATTTCGGCAATCTGCGTGTATAGCTAGCAATCCTCGGCCCCTCTCCTCTTTCCCTGCTAATGTTGAAAAGTGAGGTAAATGTAAGGGGACACTTTGGCCTATGTCACCCAATGTCAGTTCTAGAATTAGTACTTCCAATGCACCTGGAATCCCGAAATCTCATCTTAATAACTGATTTGAACACAGTTCCTCCTCCCACTCAAAAAACACTAAAAGTGGGAGCATATATATTGAATTTAAAACTTTTAAATTTTTGTAAGTTTTACTCTTTCTCTCTCTTCCCTCTCCTATCTCCACCTTCTCCCAGTAGCAGTCTTTAAAAAGCATGATGTAGTTAAACAGCCAGATCCAAGAAAAGGGAGGATAAAGGGCTCCAGATAATTCCCAGTTTGGGTTATCAGCCCTCACATAATGGAGAGTTGATTGTGCTTTATTTTCTTGTTATTTGAGGGGAGGGAAAACTCCATAGAGATGGGAAAGGTACATCTGGAGGAGATCTGAAATATTCCAGATTCGAGATAAGTTTGCCCGTAAACCATTCTAATGTCGGCTTTGGAATATACGGTGCAAAGTACTAAAGGTCAGTAAAGCTTCCTTCACAGATTTGGTAAGAGGGGGCAGTTAGCTGTAACAGTGTGCAGCCCTGGAGATCATAGACCAAGCTAGGAGAAATAATTATGCACGGTAATGGGCAATTACAGATAATGGCCTTTTGGGGGTGGCAGAAAATACATAGCCCCACAGTCTTGCCTGGAATGAACACTGAAGAACATATTAACTTTATAGCGAGCTAAAAGTGCAGCCCTGGAACTGCAGCACTCCCCCCGCCCCATATAAATAAAATCCCTGTCTCACTTAAGGGAAGCACTGTAGTAGCTACACTTATCAAAAGCCGAATTGAATACACGAGGAGGCGGGGATTTGCGGTTGGAAAGGAAGGTCAGCCCTTTTCCACCTGCTGGTTTTGTCTCACAAGTAGAGATGGCTCAGGGCTCAAGGCAGGTACACAAGCGAAGGGGTTGTTTGCTTTCCTGGCGCCAGGTTTGTGTTTGACGTTTAAAATAGCCTGTCACGATTGCCTTGTGGGAGAAACAGATTGTTCCCGCATTTCCTGATTATGACTGTGGGGAGTGATATCACACCGACTGCATTCAAGGCTACTGTCTGACCTCAGAGAAGGCCAGGAGCGGAGGATTCTGCTCCTTTCCAAGTTCAGTTGTACTCAGGAAGCCCTGCCAGGTGCAGCCCAGGCCTCCTGCGGTCCCTCAAAGATGAGCATTGGGAGCAAGGATACCTTTTTTTGGGCAGATAATTTGGTGGCTCTCTTGCTTGATGGCAGAGAACGCTCTCACTGTGTTGTGACTGTGATGACAACAACGGCTAACATTTATCGAACACTGACACCGTCAGAGCCTTTTTCGCCCTCTGTGGTGTAAGTAGCAGTATTAACCCCATGTCATATATAGACTCTGGGGCAACGGAGACTTAAGTATTAACGGATCCAAGGTCCCAGGGCTGTAGATTCCAGATCTGATCAAGAACTTGACCTGGGAGCCTGGGTTGGTGCTCTCAACCCGAGGCTCTGCTGCCTGGCCGCATTGTGTAGTGGTGAATGCCTGTTTTACTGAAAGAAATGTCCCTGGCTTAGGGGTAAACCAGGAGGCGTCCAGTTGGGCCTTTCCTGCTGACTGCTAACTAAGCAGCTCAGTGTGCCAGCTCAGGATGAGACACTGACTCCAATCGCTCTGAAATCCATCCTCCTGGAAAGAGAAGAGCCTGCGATACGGAGGTTCTCAAATTTCTGACACTCTTAAAAAAAATTCTTGAGGACCTCAAAGAGCTTTTGTTTATGTGAATTACATCTATCAGTATTTATTGAATTAGAAACTAAAACTGAGAAATTAAGAATACATTTGTTGGGACTTCCCTGGCGGTCCAGTGGTTAAAACTCCATGCTCCCAATGCGGGGGCACGGGTTCCATCCCTGGTCAGGGAACTAAGATCCCACATGCCGTGCGGTACGGCCAAAAAAAAAAAAAAAAAAAAAAAAAAGAATACATTTGTTAATTCCTTGAAAATAGTAAATCTATTATTTGTTAACCTAAGTAACATATTTTAATGAAAAATAATGATATTTTCCAAAACAAATTAGTGAGGGAGGGTGGCATTGTTTCACATTTTTACAAATATCTTTTATATGTCTGGCTTATTAATAGAACACAGCTGAGTTCCCATATGTACTTCATTCAGTCTGTTTTTTTTTTTAAGTCTTTATTGAATCTGTTACAATATTGCTTCTGTTCTGTGTTATGTTTTTTTTGTCATGAGGCATGTGGGATCCTTCTTAGCGCCCCGAACAGGGATCAAACCTGCACCCCCTGCATTGGAAGGCAGAGTCTTAACCACTGGACCGCCAGGGAAGTCCTCAGTCTGTTGTTTTGATTGAAATACATGAAAGACAGTTCAGCTTCACATAGATAAATAGTTGGAAAAGGAAGAGAAATGCTTGAAGAGTCTTTTGAGATCACTGTGACTATTCTTTGATACTAGACCAAAACTTGACAAGTGATAATTTCTTAAAGATTAGTTGCAGTGTGGATCTGAAGCCATGCTAATGAGTTTTTGGTACTCAGTTAAATTAAAATCCATCTTTCACTTTAAATGGATCTGTCAACCATGCATTATTTTGTAATGTCATGCATTGGTCATTTGGAAAATATTTGTTCACTGAATTGTGCAGATTTTCCAAATGTTGACATTTCATTACGAAATATCAGAGAATCCCACTCCTTAATGTCACTGCTGATTTTGTCAGAATGCTCTTTGAGTTTGGAAAGCTGTCAAGCTCATGATGGTGGATGTAAGTTTTCCAGAATTCTGGGTTTTACTCTAAAGCTCAACGTTTTGGCAATAAATACTTTCAGTTGTTTTCCTTGAAGTGATAGGCTCACTTTTTTCATTTTAAAGAAAATGTCTGCCAAATACCCAAGTCTCAGTAACTGTAGTTTGTCATCAGTCATTCTTTCAAGTAAATGGTGTTCCATTTAAAAAAAAAAAAAAAGCAATGAGCCTGGCTCTTCATTCAAACATTTACACAAGCGCCTCCTCCAAGGAAAACATCAGCACAAAGCAGCAGAAGTGCTTTGTGAGTCCTTCCCACTTGGACACCATGATAATAAAATGCAGTCAAAGGTAGAGATTTAATCAATTTTTTTCCTGCTTTATCAAGGGCATCTTAAGCAAAATTGACATAAAAATTTAAAACTATTTTACTTCATAGCAGTAGGGAATACAGTGACTCTCAGTGCAGTTTGGTTGGACTGCCTTGATTCCTGCTAAGGAACCACGTTTTCCCCACCATTGCTTCTGCATCATCAGTGCAAGTGTCAACACAGAGAGAAAGGCCAATAGCAGCTTTACGTTATTGTGGAAATACTTTTGACCTCATGGACCCTTGAAGAGGCGGTGTGGGCACAGGGCCTCAACCACATTTTCGGAGCTGCTGCCATAGGGTATGGGAGTGGGAGTTCCTGGTGCTAAAACACCAACCTCTGGTGGGTTTAAAGCAGTTGTCGCCCTGCTGGTGGAGTCACCCTGGCGGCTCTGAAGACTTCTGATGCCTGGGTCCCCAGCCAGAGGCTCTAATGTAAAGGGTCTGGGGGGTGGCCTGGTCCTGAGGGATTTTACCCTCCATGCTACCCCGTGCAGCCCAGGGTGAGAGCTGCTGTTTTGGAGGCAGGTTCTGTTCCTGGGGGACCCAGTCCTTCTCAGCAGTTGGTTAAGGTACTGTTCTTGATGACTTGAAACATTTTATAGGACAAATACCCAACTGAAAACCAGGGGTATTAAATTGATCTGGGTATATAATCTTGGGTTGAACAAAAGCCATGTGAAATAATACCAGACATAATGTGGCTTTTTATCTCTTCACATTTACTTAAGAGTCTAGTCCTTCTCTTCAGATCACCATTGGGGACATGCAGAAGCAAAGACAAACATGGACAATCTTATTTTTATTTTATTTTATTTTATTTTATTTTATTTTCTTTCTTTCTTTCTTTAAACATCTTTATTGGAGTATAATTGCTTTACAATGGTGTTAGTTTCTGCTTTATAACAAAGTGAATCAGTTATACATATACATATATCCCCGTATCCCCTCCCTCTTGCGTCTCCCTCCCTCCCACCCTCCCTATCCCACCCCTCTAGGTGGTCACAAAGCACTGAGATGATCTCCCTGTGCTATGTGGCTGCTTCCCACTAGCTATCTATTTTACGTTTGGTAGTGTATATATGTCCATGCCTCTCTCACGCTTTGTCACAGCTTACCATTCCCCCTGCCCGTGTCCTCTAGTCCATTCTCTACGTGTCTGCATCTTTATTCCTGTCCTGCCCCTAGGTTCTTCAGAACAATTTTTTTTTTTTTAGATTCCATATATATGTGTTAGCATATGGTATTTGTTTTTCTCTTTCTGACTTACTTCACTTTGTAGACAGACTCTAGGTCCATCCACCTCACTACAAATAACTCAATTTCATTTCTTTTTATGGCTGAGTAATATTCCATTGTATGTATGTGCCATATCTTCTTTATCCATTCATCTGTCGATGGACACTTAGGTTGCTTCCATGTCCTGGCTATTGTAAATAGAACTGCAGTGAACATTGTGGTACATGACTCTTTTTGAACTATGGTTTTCTCAGGGTATAGGCCCAGTAGTGGAATTGCTGGGTCGTATGGTAGTTCTATTTTTAGTTTTTTAAGGAACCTATATACTGTTCTCCATAGTGGCTGTATCAGTTTTACATTCCCACCAACAGTGCAACAGGGTTCCTTTTTCTCCACACCCTCTCCAGCATTTATTGTTTGTAGATTTAAAAAAAATGTTTTAACATGTTTATTGGAGTATAATTTCTTTACAATGTGTTTGTAGATGTTTTGATGATGGCCATTCGAATTGGTGTGAGATGATATCTCATTGTAGTTTTGATTTGCATGTCTCTAATGATTAATGATGCTGAGCATTCTTGCATGTGTTTGTTGGCAATCTGTGTATCTTCTTTGGAGAAATGTCTATTTAGGTTTTCTGCCCATTTTTGGATTGGGTTGTTTGTTTTTTTTTGATATTGAGCTGAATGAGCTGCTTGTAAGTTTTGGAGATTAATCCTTTGTCAGTTGCTTCATTTGCAAATATTTTCTCCCATTCTGAGGGTTGTCTTTTTGTCTTGTTTATGGTTTCCTTTGCTTTGCTAAAGCTTTTAAGTTTCATTAGGTCCCATTTGTTTATTTTTGTTTTGATTTCCATTTCTCTAAGAGATGGGTCAAAAAGGATCTTGCTGTGATTAATGTCATAGAGTGTTCTGCCTATGTTTCCTTCTAAGAGTTTTATAGTGTCTGGCCTTACACTTAGGTCTTTACTCCATTTTGAGTTTATTTTAGTGTATGGTGTTAGGGAGTGTTTTAATTTCATTCTTTTACATGTAGCTGTCCAGTTTTCCCAGCACCACTTATTGAAGAGGCTGTCTTTTCTCCACTGTATATTCTTGCCTCCTTTATCAAAGATAAGGTGACCATATGTACGTGGGTTTATCTCTGGGCTTCCTATCCTGTTCCATTGATCTATATTTCTGTTTTTGTGCCGGTACCATACTGTCTTTGATTACTGTAGCTTTGTAGTATAGTCTGAACTCAGGGAGCCTGATTCCTCCAGCTCCTTTTTTCTTTCTCAAGATTGCTTTGGCTATTCGGGGTCTTTTGTGTTTCCATACAAATTGTGAAATTTTTTGTTCTAGTTCTGTGAAAAATGCCAGTGGTAGTTTGATAGGGATTGCATTGAATCTGTAGATTGCTTTGGGTAGTAGAGTCATTTTCACAATGTTGATTCTTCCAATCCAAGAACATGGTATTATCTCTCCATCTATTTGTATCATCTTTAATTTCTTTCATCAGTGTCTTATAATTTTCTGCATACAGGTCTTTTGTCTCCTTAGGTAGGTTTATTCCTAGATATTTTATTCTTTTTGTTGCAGTGGTAAATGGGAGTGTTTTCTTAATTTCACTTTCAGATTTTTCATCATTAGTGTATAAGAATGCAAGAGGGGCTTCCCTGGTGGCGCAGTGGTTGAGAGTCCGCCTGCCGATGCAGGGGACACGGGTTCGTGCCCCGGTCTGGGAGGATCCCACATGCCACGGAGCGGCTGGGCCTGTGGGCCATGGCCGCTGAGCCTGCGTGTCCGGAGCCTGTGCTCCGCAACGGGAGAGGCCGCAGCAGTGAGAGGCCTATGTACCGCAAAAAAAAAAAAAAAAAAAAAAGAATGCAAGAGATTTCTGTGCATTAATTTGATATCCTGCTACTTTACCAAATTCATTGATTAGCTCTAGTAGTTTTCTGGTAGCATCTTTAGGATTCTCTATGTATAGTAGTATCATGTCATCTGTAAACAGTGACAGCTTTACTTCTTCTTTTCCAATTTGGATTCCTTTTATTTCTTTTTATTCTCTGATTGCTGTGGCTAAAACTTCCAAAACTATGTTGAATAATAGTGGTGAGAGTGGGCAACCTTCTCTTATTCCTGATCTTAGTGGAAATGATTTCAGTTTTTCACCATTGAGAACAATGTTGGCTGTGGGTTTGTCATATATGACCTGTATTATGTTGAGGAAAGTTCCCTCTATGCCTACTTTCTGGAGGTTTTTTATCATAAATGGGTGTTGAATTTTGTTGAAAGCTTTCTCTGCATCTATTGAGATGATCATATGGTTTTTCTCCTTCAATTTGTTAATATGGTGTGTCACATTGATTGATTTGCATATATTGAAGAATCCTTGCATTCCTGGGCTAAAGCCCACTTGATCATGGTGTATGATCCTTTTAATGTGCTGTGGGATTCTGTTTGCTAGTATTTTGTGGAGGATTTTTGCATGTATGTTCATCAGTGATATTGGCCTGTAGTTTTCTTTGTGACATCTTTGTCTGGTTTTGATATCTGGGTGATGGTGGCCTCATAGAATGAGTTTGGGAGTGTTCCTCCCTCTGCTATATTTTGGAAGAGTTTGAGAAGCATAGGTGTTAGCACTTCTCTAAATGTTTGATAGAATTTGCCTGTGAAGCCATCTGGTCCTGGGCTTTTGTTTGCTGGAAGATTTTTAATCACAGTTTCAATTTCAGTGCTTGTGATTGGTCTGTTCATATTTTCTATTCCTTCCTGGGTCAGTCTCGGAAGGTTGTGCATTTTTAAGGATTTGTCCATTTCTTTCAAGTTGTCCATTTTTATTGGCATATAGTTTCTTGTAATAATCTCTCATGATCCTTTGTATTTCTGCAGTGTCAGTTGTTACTTCTCCTTTTTCATTTCTAATTCTATTGATTTGAGTCTTCTCCCTTTTTTTTTTGACAATGAGTCTGGCTAATGGTTTATCAATTTTGTTTATCTTCTCAAAGAACCAGCTTTTAGTTTTATTGATCTTTGCTATCGTTTCCTTCATTTCTTTTTCATTTATTTCTGATCTGATCTTTATGATTTCTTTCCTTCTAACTTTGGGATTTTTTTGTTCTTCTTTCTCTAATTGCTTTGGGTGTAAGTTTAGGTTGTTTATTTGAGATATTTCTTGTTTCTTAAGGTAGGATTGTATTGCTATAAACTTCCCTCTTAGAACTGCTTTTGCTGCATCCCATAGGTTTTGGGTCATCATGTTTTCATTGTCATTTGTTTCTAGGTACTTTTTGATTTCCTCTGTGATTTCTTCAGTGATCTCTTGGTTATTAAGTAGTGTATTGTTTAGCTTCCATGTGTTTGTATTTTTTACAGATTTTTTCCTGTAATTGATATCTAGTCTCATAGCGTTGTGGTCAGAAAAGATACTTGATACGATTTCAGTTTTCTTAAATTTACCAAGGCTTGATTTGTGACCCAAGATATGATCTATCCTGGAGAATGTTGCGTGAGCACTTGAGGAGAATGTGTATTCTGTTTTTTTTTTGGATGGAATGTCCTATAAATATCAATTAAGTCCATCTTGTTTAATGTATCATTTAAAGCTTGTGTTTCCTTATTTATTTTCCTTTTGGATGATCTGTCCATTGGTGAGAGTGGGGTGTTAAAGTCCCCTACTGTGATTGTGTTACTTTCGATTTCCCCTTTTATGGCTGTTGGTATTTGCCTTATGTATTGAGGTGCTCCTGTGTTGCATAAATATTTACAATTGTTGTATCTTCTTCTTGGATTGATCCCTTGATCATTAAGTAATGTCCTTCTTTGTCTCTTGTAATAGTCTTTTTGTTTTAAAGTCTATTTTGTCAGATATGAGAATTGCCACTCCAGCTTTGTCTTTTTTTTTTTTTTTTTGTGGTACGTGGGCCTCTCACTGTTGTGGCCTCTCCCGTTGCAGAGCACAGGCTCCAGATACGCAGGCTCAGCGGCCATGGCTCACGGGCCCAGCCGCTCCGTGGCATGTGGGATCCTCCCAGGCCGGGGCACGAACCCGCATTCCTGCATCGGAAGGCGGACTCTCAACCACTGCGCCACCGGGGAAGCCCTTTCTCCTCCTTTGTTTAAAAGTTTTCTACCAGGAAAACCTTCTCTGATCCCTTAAATTCTCCCTTGCTCTTCATCAACACAGAGAGAAAGCTCCTTTAGGGCAGGGTTAGGCTTTTGCTTATATTCTGGGCATTCCCTGCCCAGCACTTTGGGAGCTGCTGCACACAGTAGATGTGCTTGTTACTCACTGAGCTTCTCAGTGGCCGCGGGGCAGCATGTTTCAAATCTCGGCAGCTCCCTTGGGAGGCCTGAATTGCTTTATTTTCTCCATCGTCCTCCATATCTCTTGCTTGTTTTCTTTGATCTGGTCATGCTCATCTCTCTCTCTTTCTCTCTGTTTCTCTCCCTCCCTCCCCCCCCACCTTTTGGTCTCCCCCAGATCCCTTTGCATCCCACACTGACTTTCACACACCTTTGAAACAAGCCTCTATGGGTTTTAAAGGCCAACCTCAGGTTCACTTTGTTATGCAAAGCCTTCATCCTACAAAGAAAAGTGACCTTGACGCCTTCCTCCACGATCAAATTACATTAAAAAAAAAATTCCTTGAGAAAGAGGAGAAATGGGCTGTAACATATTCTCTGCCTTGTGGTTGAGAGTGGAGAGTGATGTTAATGAGCCAGCATCAGCAGAACTTGTGCTTTGAAGGCTGGACTTAATTTCGCCCTCCTGGCCACACAATTTTTGTGTTTTCCCATAGCCTTAGTCAGTCTCTCCTTCTGTGTGTGTGTTTCAGAATCCCCCCTTACTGCTGGGCCTTGCAGCGTCAAGGAGTACGTCTTTGTCCCCCACAGTGCGGCAGGTTGCCTCGCACACATAGGCGCTCAGTAAGTTTAGTGCTCAGTGCTCTGAACATGAGTTGTTTCTCCGGAATCAGGGGAAGGTGGCAGCTGTGATGATGCCCCTCGTCCACCATCACGGTCAACACTTAGTGGTGTGAGCAGTAGGCACGCTGTCGCCTCAGTCATCAGGCCTCTCCTGCGCTAGCTCTGTTTTAGCTCGGAAAACCCACCCAATCCCTTGGTCAGGATGGTGAGCTTTTCTTCTTGGAGTTGGACGAGTGCTCCAAGGGGCCAGGCATCAGCTCACAGACCGACTTTTCTCCCCATGTATCAGCGTCTCCCTTTGGGTTCTTTCCCTTGTAGGGGAAGAGTCCTGAGGCTGATTGCTCAGTTTTCCCTAAATCTAGGAAATATCAGGAGCTGATTAGTCTGGACATAGGGTTGCCCTGCAGTGAAGACTGCTTAAAAGCAGGGAGCTGAGGGCTTCCCTGGTGGCGCAGTGGTTGAGAGTCCGCCTGCCAATGCAGGGGACACGGGTTTGTGCCCTGGTCCGCGAAGATCCCGCATGCTGCGGAGCAGCTGGGCCCGTGAGCCATGGCCGCTGAGCCTGCGCGTCCGGAGCCTGTGCTCCGCAACGGGAGAGGCCACAACAGTGAGAGGCCCGCGTACCGCAAAAAAAAAAAAAACAGGGAGCTGAGGAAGCCACCTTGTTCCAACTTGTTCCAGCGAGCAGCACCCCACTGTCTCCTCCAGATTCCATGGCATGTCATCAAACAACATTGTCTTTTCTTAAGTCCTTAATTTTCCTTAAAAAAAAAAAAAAAAAGAATGGGGATAATGACTTGTACTTTTGCTGTACCTTCCTACCACTCAGCACAACATGTTAGTAGCTGGTGGGTAATTTTGAGATCTTGGATGTAGCAGTGCACAATTCTGCCTGCTTAACACTTAAAACTAGAAGCTAAGTAGGACAGGCACCATGCAAGGGATGGGGTTATGAAGAAAAATAAAACCCGGTACACATAAATCTACCACTTACTTGAGATCGCTGTGAATCATAAATTTTGGTTTCCTATGTGATCTTTCATATAGAAAACTGTGGGGTTTGGTTTTGTCGTTGAAAAGGGAGTATGGCTTCAGGTTTGCACATAAAGGACACAAAGTGCAACAACTCTGGGGATCTTGACACCAGACAAGAGTGGGAGAAAAAACCTTCACATACCTTAAAATGAATGACTGGTTAACTACTATTAATATGCCGTGGACCCAGAGACCAGCATATAACACTGCAGGATCAATAAGGGTATTTATCATGTGTGGGTATTGATCTCTCAGGAAGGAGTGAATCATATTTCACGCTGCATATGTTAGTGCCAAAAAAAAAAGTAGCAGAGGGATTGGGAAGCCTTATCAAAGAATGGGCCGTGTTGAAGGTAAATAAATGTACAGAGCCACAAATCAGACCATTGCAATAAGAAGACATCGATTCTATAGGCAACGTCTCTGCAAACGTCTCTGTTGGATGATTGCTGCTGGTCATTTTTCCAGATAACATACTTCTCTGGGCACTGCTTCCTTTCTTAGCTGTTGAATCCAAACCTGCTGATCTTTCTTCCTTATAGCAGACATTAGGACTATTCCAGTCATAAGTAACAACACTTAAAACAGCTGGCTTCGTGCTTTCATTTGCATCTTGGCAGAGGACTTAGGGGTTGATAATTCCTGTTAAGGAGCAACCCCATTTTCCTGGAACAGTGCCACTGTACTTTCTCTTATTATGAATATCATTGTTAAGTCACCTTGACCAGTTTTTATTCTAGAAAAATAAAGAGTGAGATCCAGCTTAAGAATTTTCAGCAGACTCATTAAGGTGTTTGCTTTTCAGTATACTGCTCTGGTCTTTGTAGTTAGTCATACTGGCCTTGTGGTTTAAAGTACACACACACACATCCTATTTCAGATTTTGTATGCTTTATATATTTTGTGGCTTGTGAGTTGGAAATCTTTCAGGTTTATAGTCAGTCTATAGTGACACTTAGCGTGACTTACCAGCTCAGTGGTGAAGAGACTGTCTCCAGTTACTCTTTGGGGAATTCTGCTGTAGCAGAGGTTAGAGAGATGGCACATCCTGCTTGTATTCTTACTCTGGGCGAGAGCTACATGTTCCTTCTCAAACTGGAGTGAGTAAAGCATGATCACTCAGCAGTGGAGCAAGGACCTGAAAGGGGAGCTGGGCGGCCTCCCTGGTCCCTGGATGACAGGTGTTAGTAGTGTAACGTGGTTGTTTGAAGGGGGATTCCCAGAAAACCAGGCATGCCAGTAATTTTCATGCAGTTCCTTTTTTCCCTTTACTGCGGGCTCCCTGTGCGAGCTTATAGTTACCTCTTCTGGCCTGGAGAATTTAAAGAGCCTCTCCATTCTAGTCTATAGACCACGTACATATCTAGAAGAGACTGTTCTAGCCTAGTCTGTTCTTCTGCATCCTTATTCTAGATCCTTCTTTTGTGCTTGCATCAGACTGATTTTCCTAAAACATTTTTATGTTACTCCCTTGCTTTGAAAACTCATCGACTCCCTAGAGCTTGAGGGGCAACCAGAAGCCCTTGGCTGGGATTCACATGCAAGGCCTTGCACAGTTTGTCCCAAAAGTAAGTTTCCAGTCTCAGCATCCGCTGTCCCCTGACGTGACCTCTACACTCCAGCCAGGCTCATCTGGTCACTGTCCCTGGAACACGTCTTGTCCTTTTCCTCCTGCATTATCCTGTTGATATTATTCTCCTCTCTTGATTGCCTCGCCACCCTCCTCACCATCTCTGAATCACCTCCATCCTGACTCACGTCTCCACTGCCTTTGCTGATGGTGACATCTGCCTATACTGTCATCGTGGCCATTGGATCATTACTTGTAGGAGTCTCGGTCTACACCTAATTTTCCCGAATAGATGGGACCCTCTTAAGAAGAAATGAAACATTTTGAATATTTCTTTGTGCCTTTTACAATGTCTAGAGCAAAGCTTTGGACAGTTGTTATATGATAAATAATGAAGTAATCAAATATAAGTACCAAAATACACCTTAAGGGGATTTCCCTGGCAGTCCAGGCCTTCCAATGCAGGGGGTGCGGGTTCGATCCCTGGTTGGGGAGCTAAGATCCCACATGCCTCGAGGCCAAAAAAAAACAAAACATTTAAAACAGGAGCAATACTGTAACAAATTCAATAAAGACTTAAAAAAATGGTCCACATAAACAAAAAAATTTTTTTTAAATCGGCCACACTAAACAAAAAAAACACCTTATGATCAAGAGTAAATGATTTCTGCATTACCTGCTCCTCTTGATAGTCCAGAAGCCTTATGAGGAATAGTATAGTTTGTCACTATACTAGCACTTGAAAGGGTGAATTAAGCTTTTGTGGTTAGAATAAATGAAGAAAGCCTGGGTGTGAGCCATGAAAATCAGAACCATCTGGCAGCAGTATACACACAGTACCCACAGCTTGTGATCCAAGCTCTGCAGTGATTTCTGTAGAAGCCCAACGTCTTTATTCAGTGGAATTCATTTGTATGCTCTTACTTGGTAGCCAGTCAGGGCTGTCACAATAATGCAGTCAGGAGTCACATATTTTTAGGGATAATTTATAGAGCAGTTGCTTTGAATCTTTAAACTAGTGGTTCTCCATCTTTTGAGCACATCAGAACCTACTGAAGGCTTTGCTGTAACTCAGGTTGCTGGGCCAGCCCTCAGAGTTTCTGATTCAGTGGGTCTGGGGTGGGTCCGAGAATATCCATTTCTACAAATTCCCAGGTGATGCCAATGCCACTGATTCAAGGGCCACCACACTCTGAGCACCACTGGATTAGACACATAATTTGATGGATGTTTATTTCAGCCTTGGGAAATTTCCACTTACTGGTAGCACGCACATAAAGGCTGGGAGGCATAAAGATGTTTTGAACATTGACCAGGAATTTTAATTTGGAGCTTTAAAATACGGTTTGGTGGTTTATAAAATAAGCATTTGGTAGTTCCACATGTCCCTGGAATGGGTGCCCTCTCCTAGTGCTTTTCAAAATGTCACTTTTTGAGAGTGCTTAAACATTTAAAGAGTCTAAAATATTTTGGCATTTACTCATAAAGCTCAAATGATTTTTATTGTTTATTTAAATGCTAGCATGAATCGAAACTTTTCCAACATATATCTTAATTTATTCTTAAAGGTCATTATAATTTGAAAGAGGGAATAAAATATGGGTAAGTAGAAAAGTGATCGCATTTTAATTAATTACAGTCATCTGTAGCAAAACAAATCCTTGCTTTGACCTGATGTAGCATTTTATTTGAGGTTTACTCTGAAATTTATTGAAGCCATGCTCTTGGTACTTTGAGGATTCTGACTGACAACATTTTGTTTCTGGGTAAACTGAGGCCTGATTAATGGTCCTGACTAAAGTTATGATGTAGAAATTCATGAACCTGTGTCCTGATCTGAGAATGCTCGTGTCTTTGGGTTTCTGTTTCATTCTTTGCCTCCTACTGTATTTTGTTTTCTTTATCAAGAAGCTTGCTTTTGAAGGGCAGGCCCTAGGGGTATCCAGTGTTTTTCAACTGCAGGGATGGGGATGAACGTCTACAATGCCTTCCTAAATGCCTATGAGATTGTATACGGATGTCCCACTAATGCTTATGACTGGGTGGTAAGAGTATGTCACTCATTCCTTTTCTGATTTAAATAACTATATAACTTATCATTTTTTGTGAAACTTGTATTGCTTTTGTAATCAGGTTAACATAAAGACATGACATTGAAAACAAAAGAGTTAGATACAGAAAACCATCTATTTTGCCACTACCTTGGTGTTTAAAATAAGAGATAGACCAGCGGGAAAGTTCAGGAGGAAAGAATTGCAGGTGCCTTCTCCTGACACAGGTAGAGGGATGGAATTGGAACTTTTCATCTTGTTAGCTGGGAAGAGGAGGAGAGAAGAAAGGAAAGAGATGTATAATAAGAGAGTGGCCCTGACAATGCATCGCCAGGAGCCTGAGGTGGACGGACTTGCTACCCCGTCAGAGAAAAGAGACTTCAGTGCTGACTATAAAATGAGGCTGTAGAAACACATTTTGTTGTAGCTCTCTCCCAAACCTTCCAGAGCATGCACGTGTAGTCATGCCTTCCCCACATTCAGTCAGAGGACACTTTCTGAGCACCTGCTCTGGGCCACGTGTTGCTAGTCCTGGGAATTTCTCTCCACAGGCTTCTCCCTGCCTACGTGTGTTCAGCCCTTCTCTGTGTTTTAAAAATGAAATAACAATATCTTATTACTCCCTGGAGCTTCTAGTTTTTCCTCGTATTTATTTTGATGACAGGCTACTTGAAAAAACACTGTTCATTGATCCCTTCTGCAAATATTTACCCCCAGGTGTCCCGCAGTGTGCTCAGCACGGGGGATGCACGGCAGCGCTGCTCACTGGGTCGTCCCTTCCGACCAGACAGAAGGCTGTTCACCATCAGAGAGAAGGCTCTTCACCGTATTCATCTGCTTCCTCATCTCTCACTTGCTCCTTTATCTCTCGAAGGCTTCTGCTTCTCCAACACTGTGCTAAAACCACAGGGCCCTAAAGACCCAGCCCTCTATGGGTCTTTTCCAGAACTAATTTTGCTTGATCTCTTAGCAGGGTCGACACTGCAGCCTGCCCCTCTGCCTTCCCTGTCGAATTTGTCCTCTGTGGCCTTGTGTTCTCTCCTCCATTCTCCAGGGTTCTGGCCTTGGCGCTCTTTTCTCCTTTCAGAACATACTCTTCCGTAACAGCTCCCTCCTCTTCCCGGATGCAGCCAGCATCTCCCGGTGGTGACTCCTGGATCTCAGCTTCTAACCTCAGCCTCTCTCATGAGCGCAGGTGTCGAGTTTCTCGGCCTGGCTCCTCTCCCCCATGTCCGTGCCCCTCTGGCCCCTTGGCGTGATGAAGCAGACTTACCACCTGCATCTCTGCTGCCACCCCAGGCCTCCTGCTCTTCCTCTTTGGCTTTTCCTGCGTCTCGAGTCCTGATGCCCCTCAGTCCTGCAGTTCTCTTGAGCTCATTTCCCCCCCGTGTCTCTGGTATTTGCAGTCTGCTGAGTCTCTCCCTGACTGCTTCAGTGGCTGCCTGGTGGCTCTCCCTGCCTCTGGACTCTCTTCCCTTTGCTTGTCTTAAGAATTGCCATCAGTTGAATCACTCCAAAGCACAGCTCTGATCCTCTGTGCTCCTTGCTCAGATATCCTCAGTGGTTCCCACCACAGCCTGGAAAGAGTTCAGAGAGCCTGCCTGAGGCTTCCCCTCGCCTGGCTGCAGCCCGCCTGTCAGACTGGCCCTCTTTTGCCCTTTTCACAATTCTTAACGCGACAGCCCTGTCCATCACTCCCAAGGTCCCCTCCCACTTTCCTGCTTCCATCCCTTTTTCTTTGCTGCCCTGTCCTCAGTACTCTCTTTTTCTCATTTTCACCTATTTCCTGCTCCTCTTTTAAGTACAACGCAGGTGCAGTTTTTTTCTATGACGGTCTCTGTAATTCCTTTCTAGGTTGCATGTCATCTTTCCAGCCTTTGAGTTTCCATAAAAGTTTATGGGTATTCCTGTATGAGCGTCCTTGTTATAATTTGTAATCCCGTCGTCCATCCTATACTGTAGACTCCCAGTGGGCAGGGGCAACCTGATACCTTGCAGCCATTTTAGGCACTTGGCCAACTCTTAGAACATTGTTTAATAAATGTCTATTGGAGAGATGACTTAGGAGTCCATTCAGTTGTTTATTGGAATTGACAGCTTAACATCTAGACCCTGGGTCGGCAAACTTCAGCCTGCAGATCACTTTGGCCCACTGCCTGTGTTTGTGAATAAAGTTTTATTGCAACACAACCACGCAGCAGCCTGTACATTCTGCAGAGGAATGGCCACAAAGCCTAAAATAGTTACTAACTGACCTTTTACAGAAGTTTGTCTCCCAGGGTCTATACCATTGTCCAGACTTCAGGATTCAGTATCAACGGTTAGAAGGAAGTGAAGGAAACAGTGTTTTCTTAAACTCTTAGCCTCTTGCTTTGGCTCTCAGATATATCTGTGTGGACATACACATAGAAAGGGCACTAGGATTTTTTATTACTTTATTTAAAGTGAAATACAGTTAATTTTGTTGTAAGACTGTTGCAGACAGCCAAGTTAACTAGATTTGATCTCTAATTTCTTGACATTAGGATAGGAATGTCTAGCTAGAAGTTAGACCTGGTCAGGCTTTATGTGATTAAAATGACCCCTGCCTAAAATGTTTTTGGTATTCTCAGTAAAAATAATCACCAAGGGTCTGCCAGCTGTGCCGCCAGAGTTACGCCAGCCTTAGGAACCCTGCTGTATTCCGATCGCAGGAGCTGCAGCATGCCCAGGTGCCTTGGTCTAAAGCTCTGCGGATCTTGAGGAGGAAGGCCATACGTTGGCGAGGTTTAGAGGTAAAGTTCTGTAGGCCCCCATATTAATACCATGTTGTCTTTTTCTTTCTTTCTGTTTTTTCTTCGTAGAGGGCCGGGTGGTCATCCAGGATATTCCTGCTGTCACCAGCAGAGGGCATGTGGAGAACACACCTGACTTCGTTTCCGACTCCACCTACTACAGCAGCTTCTACCAGCCGTCTCTGTTCCCTTACTACAACAATCTGTACAACTACCCGCAGTACTCCATGGCCTTAGCCGCTGACTCCCCCTCCGGGGACATGGGAAACCCTCTCGGGGGCTCCCTTGTGAAGAACAGCCTTCGGAGCCTCCCAGCCCCTTATATGCCCGGTCAGACAGGAAACCAGTGGCAGGTAAGATGTTAGCAGGGAGTGAACTGGGTATGTGAAAACCACACACGTAAGCACACATGCACAGACGCGCACGCCCAACTCAGCACACATGGGTGCCATTATGCAAAACGTGTAGAAAGTTTTCACTCTACCCATAACATCATTTAACCCCAGAGGTTGACTGCAAGGAGTTGTAAAGAAATATGGCTATATTTGTTTCTGTTTTCAAATTTTACCTTTCTCATCCTTCGATGTCATTTTGCATAAATACCCAGTTGGCCAGAATCAGCTTCACAAGTGGCTTATGTAAGAGGCCCCGTTTCCTCTAGCCTTATCCCCACTCTTTAGAGCAGCTTAGAAAATGCTGGTTGTGGCCTTCTGGGTGGCAGTAATCCCAGTGATGAATTTTGACCCTGGAAGGGAGGAGATGTGTTCTGATCTGTATGTTTGCATGGAAGGAAGGTGAGAGAAGAACTAGGTCACTGCTGTGCTGGGCCAACTTGAGAGCATTTTCAGCTGGGAATGGAGGTCAGTCTTTCATGCGCTAAGTATGTGCTTCTGAAATAGTGTGCCATCAAGAGCTTTTAATATTTGGGATAAAACAAAGCATTTTGCATTATCAGGGAATGTTTATTCAGCACTGTTCTGCTTCCTCAGTTTTCACCATTTCTATCATGCCAATGTATCAGCAGCAGATTCAAGGCCTGGAAAGCATTCACAGGGTGGATTACCATGTTGTGGGAATGTGCATGCATGAGCACTTAGACTCTGCTCCTCCAAGACCCCCTCCAACTGTAAGATACCAATTTTGAGAGAACTGTTCTCATTTTGGATGCATTTACTGTGCTTGGGCTTTCCCAGCTAGGCTTTGATTCCAGCACAATGCAATGTATGTATGTGGGAGTTTAGGGTAATTGACCTTCTTATACTCACTTTTAAAAAATGTGCATTGACGTTTTCCTCAGAGCAGTTCTATTCCATTTTGCATTTGTAGATGTGGGGAAGTTGTTGATATTCACATCACCCCATTTTTGGGGCTCTCACACTAGCCTTAGGGATCTGACCTCCTAGGCATGTTAACGTGTCAGCTTTAATTCCCCGAGCTAAATCATCTTCATAAGTTTTCTATGCATTTTAATTTTAGAATCAGACTTTTTAAAAAGGCGTTGGAACTGAGAGGTGATATGAGTGTAAAGGAAATGCGATGATTTATGGATCTTCCAACTGGACCCCTACAGGCCTTTCAGAGTGCCAGTTGGATTTTATGATTTGGGGCAGGTTTTAGGTTGATTTCTGTTAGAGACTCTCCTCTAAGAAAGGAGAAAGAAGTATCTTATGGTTCTTAAAAACCAGCTCATCCTACAGACTCCCATGAGCCAGGGACTACTACTGGAGCATCCTGGTTTTCTGGCTACTTCCAGCCTTTAAGGAGAAATTAGGGAAGGTCTCTGAACCTGTTGGCTTATGAGGAAAAGGATGAGAAAGAAAATTCTTAAGTGTCTTATGAAAGAAAGAGAGCTCACGATCAGCTGCATCAGAAATCTTCTAAGTTAATTTACCCTCCCACTCTGTCAGGATCTTTCCAATGGTGTAAGATGGCTGACACACTAATGTTTGGAAGACCTGGGGAGGGTGTAGCAGAAGACTTGGATTTCCTTGGAGGTCTCTTGCCAAGGTCCACCCTCTGGGGGACCAGGGACAGCCAAGAGGAGACATTCTCTTGGGCAGCAGCGTTGCCTGGTTTTGGAGCGCTGCCTCGGCCGCTGTGTACAAGGAGAGATGCCCCTAAGGGCAAGTTCTTGTACCCCTGCTGCCAAGGGTGAGAGGAAAAATGTTACCCAAACTTTCTTAGTCATGTGGGGGGCCTGCAGTTTTGATGCTGTTGGCGCCATCTCTAGAACCACCGCTTACTAGACTGGAGAAAGGGGCCCCTGGTTAGAGGCCCAGGAGAGAAGCCGAGGCCTCATTTAACATAGGAGTTTGTTTTCAAGGAGGTCTGGGCTCAATCTATTTCCTAGCCAGTTTTCACCACTGGTAATATATGCCCATCTAACGGATTATTTTGCAGAAGTAGGTCCTTCTCTGCTACTGTGGTTGATGCCTGTTCCTCTTCGTCAGTAATAACACCCACCCTGATAGTTACCATTTGTGGAGCAGTGAATCCTCCCCACAGCCCTGGGAGGCAGATGGTATTGTCCCCTTTTTACAGGTGAGGACATGGAGACTCAGAGGGCCACCACGGTCACACAGTCACCAAATGGAGAGCTGGAGTTTGAATCTATAGCTGTCTGGCTCCAAAGCGTGTTTCCCAGCACTGCCTGGTTAACACTGGGTCTGCAACAGACTCGGAGCTACAGAGACGGCCATCAGTTAAGTACGAATACTGACACCCTCTTTAGCTCTTTAGGGCTTGGAATTGCTACCTGTGTCCTTTGCTTTTTATTGGGGGTCTTCTTGGATTGGTCCCTCTTCTGATTGTCTCTCTTCACTTGTGGAGGTTAGAAAATAAGCAGAAAGTTCTAGAACAGTGCTGAGGTATGGTCACTTCAGATAGTGGAGAACAGAGCCCCTGACACTTCCCTGAAATTCTTGGTCTTGGCCATTAGTGTTTAAAATATGCTGAATTCCTTGCAGTTTGGAAGTTGCTTTTGGAATCTGCGTACGGATTTTCTTCTTCTCTCTTTTTTTTAAATTTATTTTTTATTTTATTTATTTTTGGCTGCGTTGGGTCTTCGTTGCTGCGCGCAGACTTTCTCTAGTTGCGGCGGGTGAGGGCTACTCTTCATTGCGGTGCGCGGGCTTCTCATTGTGGTGTGCGGGCTTCTCATTGTGGTGCGCGGGCTTGTCTTTGTTGCGGAGCACAGGCTCTAGGCACGTGGGCTTAGTAGTTGTGGCACGTGGGCTCAGTAGTTGTGGCACGTGGGCTCAGTAGTTGTGGCTCGCAGGCTCTAGAGCGCAGGCTCAGTAGTTGTGGCGCGTGGGCTTAGTTGCTCCGCGGCATGTGGGATCTTCCCGGACCAGGGCTTGAACCCGTGTCTCCCACATTGGCAGTCGGATTCTTAACGCCTGTGCCACCAGGGAAGCCCCCAGATTTTCTTTGAATGTGATTTCATAAAGCATATGTAGGCACCCCTGCACTGTGTGTGTAACATGAAAGGTGATCCAAACAATTGAGATAAGGCGGCTTGACCACATGGCCACTCCATCCCTTCTAAGTCTGACTCAATCTATTTCCTAGCCAGTTTCACCATTGGTAATATATTCCCATCTAACAGGTTATTTTGCAGACATTTTACGAGTCTGTGGATTAATCTTGTAACCAGACCTGGTACCGATCTTGATTTACAACCTTATAGTCACACCCACAAAAATTATTTCTCTTGGAAATAAACTCTAACATTAAAAATAGAAGAGCCAACATCCATATAAGCCATCATTTTGCAAAAGGACTGGTGAAAGTCAGTCCAGTGATGGTCAGTCAGTCCAGTGATGGTCAGAACCGAAATGGATCTTACAGAGGTCCCTTTCACCGCCATCCTGCTGCAGGGAAGACTGAGATCTGGAGCTGGGGGATTTGCTCAGCACCCACAGCACCCACAGCTAGTTGATGACAGAGCCTTGTCCAGAAACCAGGCCTGTAGATTTAGGGAAACAGTACTGTGTGTTTTGAGACACATGGAGTCTGGTGCTTGGAGTTCTATATTCAATTCTAACTTGTGATTTAACTGTTGTGTAGCCTTGAGGAAAATACTTAACCCTCTGAAACTCGGTTGTTTTGTCTGTCAAGCGGGCATAGTACCACCTTCACAGAACTGTTGCATGAATATATAAGGCAGCATAATGACTGAAGTGTATGTGGAAGTTTCTGTGTGTACCAACAAATGCTATACTGATATTAGCTTCTTGTGAATTTATTTCATTAACCATTATTTTCTCTTGGCCCTACTCTTTTCTGAAATCTATTTAATTTTCAGCCTTTTGTTCATATGTATTTTAGTTAGCTACCTCCGATCCCCTTTGTAATAAGGTGGGGTATACATAATGCACATTTTTGTTATTGTTGAAAGACCATGACGTGTGAATATGGACAGAGTATGAATGTATACAGAATAATTTTTATCAGGGATGGGGAAGAATTTGATCTACTTAGGAAATTGAAAACTGGAAGCATAGACAAAGATTATGGCGTAAAATATGTTTATTAAGATGTGTGTTATAAAGAAGTATTAAATAGAAAACACCTACAAATAATACCTACAGCCAGTGTTTAAGGGATAGGAACTGTACGGCTCACTTTTTCACCAAGTCACTATGGCAGAGGTATAGGGAACAGTGATCTGGGGCAGGGCCTCCCCCTGACCTTGCTATTCCTGTTGTTTCAGGAGGGTGCCCTGGCTCTGCTCTTCAGACAGTACCTTGCCCCCTCCTGGTGGAAGCCTCCTGGGGAGGGCAGGGGAGGGATCCTCTCTTGGTTGTAGCCATGCTTTCCTGTCTCCTTTTGGAAGGTGCCCCATAGCTGCACCTGGAGGGCACTGAGCTGGTCTCTCTCACTGGACCTTCCCCCCAACCCGGTCTGACCCCAGCTCTACCTGAAGGGCCTGAATCTTAGGTAACATCTCCTCCATCTACTGTCTTGACTCTGTTGCTAGGACCTGACTTCCCTTCTAACTCTTCACCAGAGCGATAACTTTCATGTTATCCTCCTTCCCTTGCTGCTTTGGGTAACAGCATGTTTGGGGGGAGCAGCATGAAAAGTTTTCAGAACAAATAGCTCCTTTGTGATTCCTAGAAAAAATAGACTCTCGGGGCTTCCCTGGTGGCGCAGTGGTTGAGAGTCCGCCTGCCGATGCAGGGGACACGGGTTCGTGCCCCCGTCCGGGAGGATCCCACATGCCGTGGAGCGGCTGGGCCCGTGAGCCATGGCCGCTGAGCCTGCGCGTCCGGAGCCTGTGCTCCGCAACGGGAGAGGCCACAACAGTGAGAGGCCCGCATACCGCAAAAAAAAAAAAAGAAAAAAAAAGAAAATCGACTCTAGTGGAGATTGTCATAATTTTTTAAAGCCAGACTTCTTAGAGATTAGTGGGGAGGGTACTGAATTATTTACAAAAAGAAATCATTTATTGCAGAGTTGAGATTTCCTGTAAGTCTCCCTATAAAGTCATGCAAGCCACAGATAATTATTGAGCACCTACTAAGTACAAAACCTAGTTAAAAAAAATAAAAAGCTGGAGCAGTCAACTGGGCCAGCATCCCAGAATCCCAAGGCTCTTTCGTGTTGATGCCCTGCATACATGCTGAGAGCTGCTTTAATTGCTTTGGGTCTGTCTCCAGCCTCTGGAGATTTGTGGCCCAATCATAGATTCCTGTCATGTTGTGAAACAGGAATAACATTTGTGACACTGGAACAAACTCACGATGAATGGCTGGTTCCACTGACCAGCAGCTCAATTTCACTTCTGCATTTAATTGCCTGCAAAAGCTGTTTATTGCCTGGTACACTCCTTCAAGGCAACATTACCTCTTAAATAAACATGTTGTACCAGGTTGACAAGGGAGAGGTACATATCAAGTGAGCAGAAATAAATATGGAAGGACTCCGAGCTGTATCTGGGATCTCCTTTCAGTCCCCCTGGTGGGCACCCCCTTGACTGGCTTTTCTGAAGCTTGTGCCACCAGAGGTGGAGACAACCCGTTCCAGCCACAGTTGGGGTGTGGTCACATGGCAGCAGAGGTGATTCCTTCCTTCTGGTCATTCTTTGGGGCTCAATCTGAAGTGTCTCAAGATATGGTGGCCCATTTATGATTATGCACCTCACTGGAATGCATTCGATTATTAAATAAACATGCATCCAGGTCCCACCAGGGGCTAGGGATCTACCACTGAACCAAATGGACAAAAATGCAAAAAGTAGGTCTTGGGGGAAGGCTGTTATCACCTGGTACATGAGAAGGAGGTTGGGGATCATCTAAGTGCCCTGGCTTTGAAACTGAGACACAGGCAGGCAGGAAGTCAGAATCTGACCTAGGCCTTGGAGCACAGAGAACGGCGCCCCTTGTGGGCATTACTGGGATGCAGCCCGTCAGGGCACTTGTAAACGCCGCCCCTCTTGACTGTGCTGCCTGCCCCCTGTTGTTCTCCATCCTGTACGAGCGGCCTGCGGGGGCCCTGGTTTTCACACTGCCTCCTCTTTTTTTTTTTTTTTTTTTTTTTTTGTGATACGCGGGCCTCTCCCGTTGCAGAGCACAGGCTCCGGACGCGCAGGCTCAGCGGCCATGGCTCACGGGCCCAGCCGCTCCGTGGCATGTGGGATCTTCCCGGACTGGGACACGAACCTGTGTCCCCTGCATCGGCAGGCAGACTCTCAACCACTGCGCCACCAGGGAAGCCCAACACTGGCTCCTCTTTTTATGAGCATGGTTTAGTCGAGCCTGTTAGCTCGAAGAGCTAAGAAGTGACTTCTGGCGCGTGTGCAGTGTGGGCACAGCTGCAGCGCCTCCACGTCTGTGCCCTAGGGTCTCCCAGGAGGGTCCAGAGGTGCGGTGGGGGGATAGGAAGCCAAGGCTTAAACCGCACTCCCACTCCCAGGGACACAAATATAGTAGCCAACCATTAATTAGTTAAACCATTAATTTTTAGTATTTCTAAATTTTAAAAAAACAGTATGTCAGGGAGAAGGTAGCAGAATGCAAAATCCACATCAATTTTCATGACGAAGTAGGGGACTTCAGATAAATTTTGTGCTCACCTCAGGCCAGTAAGCTGCACCACCAGGCCCCCGGGGTAATGTGCATCTGGTCACCTCAGACTACTGGGTGATGCTGGCTGAGAAAGAGCAAGTGACTCCCTGAGGACCTGGGGCCTTTTTTCTCCGGGTGAGGTGCTCTCTCTACAAACACTCAGGTGATCCACTAGGCTGCCCCTCCAATCCCATCGCCCTCTTTGTCGGCTGAATAAACTAGCCCTGGTTTCCCTTCTTAGAGCAAACTGGTTATTGGCCACTATTTGTTGGTGAGCAGACACTGACAGGCTTTTTCCTCTGTAAAGAAAAAGTTTTCAAGCATGTAGAAGAGGAATTTGTAAGGCTGCGTTCAGTTTAAAGCATGTAAAGGAATCTCTTTCCTCAGGAAAAGGAAATTAAATTAGATGTGGTATTTGCCTTGGGCTATTAAGGCTAACCGCCCCCCCCCAATTTGTTTTTTAAAAGGGAATTACAGAGACATACATTTCTGTTGATGTTGCTATAATGTGGTGTATTTATTTTGTATCCGTCTACTTTTGTGAACTCTGTTCATGCTAATAATTTTATAGGAGCTTATTTTAGGGTTTCTAGATTAGATAGTCATTTCATAGAAAAATATTGATACTGACATTTTTCTTCCCCCTAAATACCTCCAAGTTCTAATTTATGTTCTTAGTGAATTATTCAGTTTAGATACCAGTGGTAGACAGCTGGTGTCATCTTGTTCCTTATTTTACTGGAAATGTGTTTTGCACTTCACTGTCCTGAATGCAGGCTGTTACCTGTGCTGTTTTA
Source organism: Hyperoodon ampullatus (assembly GCF_949752795.1). Taxonomy (NCBI): domain Eukaryota; kingdom Metazoa; phylum Chordata; class Mammalia; order Artiodactyla; family Ziphiidae; genus Hyperoodon; species Hyperoodon ampullatus. The sequence continues at coordinate 74,901,646 of NC_136919.1, read as the reverse complement.
CAGAGAAATGAGGAAAAAAAGGACAAGGGTTTTTTTCTTACAGCTAAATTATTCAATTCAAAAAATTGTTTTTATCGGGCCCGTCCCTTTCCAACACTTTTTTAATGAAACGAGGATTTTTTTTTTCATAAATGCCCTTACTTGGCAATATAAAAAGTTGGCGACTCTGTTCCTGTCTCCTCTGCCTCCTTTTTAAAAAGTTATACTAGTCCGAAGACCAGAGAGAGTCTGCAAACCAAGGCACTGGCATTGTGTCACCATGACAACAGCGGGATTCTTTGGGGTCTTCAGTGTGCTGTCTTTAGCAGCTGTCTCAACCTCACTCTTTGCAGTCAGGGTGTTGTGGTCTTTTCCTGTCTTTTAATCTCAGCCCTGTTAACGCCTTTATGCTAGTTCAGCATTTTGTGGGGCTCCCTCACATGCACCCCAAGTAGGTCCTGCTTTCTGGGACAGTGAGGACACAGGGATTGGGCTTCCCAGCTCAAAAGACCAGTCTTGGAGAATCTTCCATTTAAATGTAAAAGTCATTACAGACCACAGGAAGTTTAAAGCCAATGAAGTGAAGGTGTCAGGCTTCCCAAAGTTTGGGATGGCATTGCCTCTACTATAAACTTTCCCTTAAATCGCCTGTCAAGTCTTAGCCACATCTGCAATCTTCTCTTCTGAAACATAATTCCTCATTAGGTTCTTCTCATTTAAGAAGAAATAATAAACCCAGTTCTCTTGGGCCTTTACATCATATTCCTACACCTGCAGGAGACAAGCCTTGTTGGCCAGGCACCGGTGGGGCAGCAGTGGGCCTGGGCATCCTGGGAAGCCCCCGGAGCTTTGCAGCACAGGAATGCAGTCCTCTCTTTCTGTTTCTAAATGACCTCCTTGTTGACACTCACTGTCACAGAGGAATTGCTATTTTGTCACATTCTAGATGAGTACCAGCCATGGGCACCACAGGCATCATCTGGTTTTTATTACACCTTTCCTGGAAGGAATGGTTGTTTTCTTGCACAGATTATGAAAGTTGAACGATTTGCATGCTTTGATCCTGCAAGAGGGCTGTTGTTTGCAAGAACTGGTGCCAGCGATAACAATATTCTTGGTGACTCTTGGTCTGGAACCAAAACTAAGGGAGGTGGTGGGTATTTTAGAAGCTGAACACAGATGGTGAGAGGTGGGGCTGAGGAATGCTCCTTCACTACAGCAGTGCACACAAGAGTCATTTTTGCAGAGTATTTTGGTTAAAATGTGGATTACAGAAGAAAATGGAACTGGCCTCTGGAAACCTGGGCACTGGCAGAGGCAGCTCTGACTCAGAGAGGATCTCGGGGAGGGGTTGGGCCCTGGCCCTCCTAAGGGATTCTCAGCCCAACTGAAGCAGTCCAGTAGCATCCCAGGAAATCCAGATGGAGGGTAACCTCGGGTCTTAGCACCCTTTGGGAGACTCCAGTGATTCCTGGGCCGTCCTGCAGGGTCATTTCTATTCTTACATGAGTTCGGTTTAATCTGGACTGAGTTGGGAAACTCTGGAAAGGGCTGGTCTACTCCAGGGACTACTCCATGATGCAGCTGAAGGCAGAAGGAAAGACATTATCAGTCTCTTGTGAGGTCGTTACACAATCCGATCTCTGACACAGTAGCACCAGGTTAGTAAATGATACAGTCCTTTGGGGATTCTGTAATCTGCTTGAAAATTAGATAATTAGGTCACAGTTTTTAAAAGCTTTCAGATTTGATTTAGTTAGACTGCTGGCCAAAATCTTATCTATTTCCATTTGCCTTTTTAGTTTACTTTTTTTCCTAAGTAGATGTGAATATGATATAAAATTAGTTGCTTTTCAGAATGCTTATGTGTGTGCATGAGCGAGTCTCAGATTTCTTGCGACTCCATATTTGTGTGGCCTGGTAAGTGGCCCTCATTAGTTGGATAAAGACCAAAATCAAGGGAATGCATAATAGAGGCTGATTTGCCCTATATTTGGAGATATATTAGGAATATGGTAGTAGAAGAACAAAAAGAGTAGGGTTATGAAAAATTTCCATATTACAGAGTGTGCATAAGAAACCCCTTCCTGTATTTATCATTCATACCTCGAGTGCCAGCTCTGTGCCTAGCCCTGTGCTAGACTGTCCCCTCCAGTGCCAGCTCACAGTGGGTGGGTGAGAGAAAGGACACATGTAATTCTCTGATCGCTCCTGTGGTCAGAGTCTGGAGGTTCCCAGGGAGCTGTGGTGCTTGTGGAAGGTGAGCCCTGTGCGGTGCTGTGCCCAGGGACGAGGCGAGGCGGGGTGAGGACAAGTATTTTATCATTACTGTCGTTGAGAACTGCCACTGCCTGGTGATAATTAGAAGCAGGTTGACTTCGTGAGGTTTATTATTTTAGAAAGTTCTCTACTCCCTTACGGCCTGCACCCAGGACAGGTTGCTGTCAGCGCCTCTTCTTGGGAGACCCCTGATCCCGAGGGCATCTCCTTGAGATGTACAACCTCCTGGTGGGGGGAGTTGGTAAGAAGATTGAAGAACAGGGAAAAGGGGATGATTTCCTCATTTCATTTTTCATTCCTTTTCACAAACACTCTTTTTGGCAGTTCTTAGCCAATACTGAGAGAAGGAGGGCAGACATAAAAATTCTATGTATTGGGTAAGTGGTATGCAACCAAAAAGGGGAAGGAGCGTTTTCTCTGTCTCTGTCTCTGTCTGTCTCTGTTTGATGGTGTCAGTGTAGTTTCTTGAGTTGGTTTTTCAACTTATTTAAATGTGAAAAGTAGAAACAATTCAGACAATGGATTTTTCTTTCAAATATCAAACATTTATATACTTAAAATAATTTTTGAAGTATATAATGGACAGATTTTTCTGTCTCCCTCTCTATTACTAGGTCCCTGACATACCTGTAAAAGGGCTCAGAGTCATGTGGTAATAAACCCAAAAGAGGGGTCCTTGGGTGTGACCACCGCCCTGCACTGAGGCCCACACAGCGGGAGACCCATAGGGGAGGGAGAGGTGCGACAGGACAGTTACTGGACAGCCTGGTGCTGGACTCTTCATACCTGCTACTCCGCTCAGCCCTGAAACACGGCCGTGTCGGGGATCGGTATCCACTTCTGCGGGTGAGGAAACTGAGGCTCAGGGAGGTGAAGTAACCTGCCATATCACAGGCTGGCAAGTGGGGGGCTGGAGCTGGAACCCAGGTTTGCCTGGCTGACTACAGAGGGGGCACGTTTGCCCCCGTCTCTCTGCCCTTCTCGTGGGGCAGCACACATTTCTTGGTTTTCCTGGTATGAAGCCCTGAGAGGTGTTACATAATGTTTTCTTACATCTTATGATATAAGATATTGTAAGATATGACATCTTACAAAATGTTTTCAGAGACTTGACATATTAGATAGGAGGAGAGTCCTAGTCCTGATAGTATTAACCACATTTAAGTCACACACCCATGCACTTCTGTGTGCTTTAAGGCAACAGATTTTTGGTCATTCTTGTGTCATTTGGTTACTTTTTTTCTTTTTGTGGTACACGGGCCTCTCACTATTGTGGCCTCTCCCATTGCGGAGCACAGGCTCCGGACGCGCAGGCTCAGCGGCCATGGCTCACGGGCCCAGCTGCTCCATGGCATGTGGGATCTTCCCGGACCGGGGCACGAACCTGTATCCCCTGCATCGGCAGGCGGACTCTCAACCACTGCGCCACCAGGGAAGCCCCCATTTGGTTACTTTGAGTGGGAAGCACCTTTCCATGCTACTAACACACCGTGAATTGAGTGTGATGTGCCCATCAACGGTCACCAGCCTGCATTCCAGTTTTTGATGCCAGTTTGGGTAAAGTACATGTGCGCATGTGCTTACACTTAGAAGGTGGCCCCAGACAGGCTCACCTTGCCCTCCAAGCTGTCTGTCATGTTCAGTACTCATAAGATACCCTTCACACTGCTGATTTATGCTAAAAGTATCCTAATGTTTCTGGCAGCTCATGTGTGACATGAATATAATCCATATTTCTTCGAGCGGCTAATCCAAGTGGCTTATTTCCTGATACTGCTGATAGGGCTATATCTCTTGGTGTCTCCGCCATTGAGATTCTGATGGTAACATATTGTTTGTGGGTCACTAGTTTTGTCTAAAACAGTAGGTTGGAACAGAGTAGCAAAGGTTAATTAAATTTGTCCATCAAGATGGGAACAAAAGTGGATGCCTCTGATACTTCTGGTTCTAAAATCAAAGTTCCTGAATGTGTGGTTGCAGGCATCTTTTCTTCTCATTTTCAGACCCCCAATTTGATCTTGGAACAGTGAAAACGTGAGGAGTGGGCTTCCCTGGTGGCGCAGTGGTTGAGAGTCTGCCTGCCGATGCAGGGGACGCGGGTTCGTGCCCCGGTCCGGGAAGATCCCACATGCCGCAGAGCGTCTGGGCCCGTGAGCCATGGCCGCTGGGCCTGTGCGTCCGGAGCCTGTGCTCCGCAGCGGGAGAGGCCACAACAGTGAGGGGCCCGCGTAAAGCCAAAAAAAAAAAAAAACGTGAGGAGTTGTTAAAATCCAAAAGCAATGACTAGGCCTTTATAATAGGCAGGTGCCTTAATTTAAAATGGGAAAGGTGGCCTGGTTTAGTAGAGAGAAGCTTCGGAGGCTGACTTGCCTTGCATCCTGCCTTCTCTGCCTAATCCCTTGTGAGCTGAACCAGGGGTTTTGATGTCTTGGAGCAGGTTTTTCCTATGTTCATGATGATTACATTATGAGGACTCAAGCATCTACAGTTTCCTGTCCACCTCCCGCCTCCCCACCCCCCTTAGATGTGAGATGTGCAAGGTACATTTTCTCTGGAAAGTTACATTAAGAATGTCACCATTCCCGGGCTTCCCTGGTGGCGCAGTGGTTGAGAGTCCGTGTGCCGATGCAGGGGACACGGGTTCGTGCCCTGGTCCGGGAAGATCCCACGTGCCGCGGAGCGGCTGGGCCCGTGAGCCATGGCCGCTGAGCCTGCGCGTCCGGAGCCTGTGCTCCACAACGGGAGAGGCCACAACAGTGAGAGGCCCGTGTACAGCAAAAAAAAAAAGTCACCATTCCCAAAGCTCCCTTCACCTTTCTGCAGAGGTGTAATGTCATGCTGTTAGAGACTTGCGCGCTAGAGTGGAGAGTACTATGTCTTGATAGTTATTAACCCAATTTTAAAAATACAAACCAGCTCTTTTCACCGAAGCTGTTTCCTGTTGGCTTTTACGTGAACGATGCTTGCATTTCTGCCTGGCTCTGTGTGACTTCAGTTGGGAAGTCAGTCACACAGTTGGGTTTGTGTTTCAGATTTGTGAATGAGACAAATAGAAGTTTCTAACCTAGGAGCTAGAAAATCCTGTGTAAGTTTGTGGTTTGGGAAAAATAAGGAAGGCACTGGGCTAGTCCCAGAGGCTCTTTCCACATGAACTGCCCCCCTCTCTTTTGTGAACCCCGAAAATGCATAAAACCCTCCCAGGTTCCAGGAAAAGGAACCATTTTCAGAGTTTGGCTTTTTCTTACTGTGTACCTAATTTTGAAGGTCCTTACTTCCCTTCACCTGATTCTTAGACCAATGTCTTTTGGACATTTTAGACCAAGACCCACAATAAGAAATATTTTATATTGTGATCCAGTATATTTTATACCTACACATAAACACAAAATTAAAGTTTCATAAAACAGCTCTTACCATATTGTATGCAGTGAATTCTCATATTTCTGTTTAACTCTCTTCAGTTTCATGTCCATACTGTTCTTAAAGATATATATATTTGCTGATTGCAGCCACTGAATTACTTTGGGGCCCACTAAAGGGTCACAGTGCTGCATATTGTAAAACACTGGCTAGAGGAGTAAGCTCTTCTGTCTGTGCCGGTGATGCCGATGGTGAGAACAACCAAGTGACAGAAGTTTTAGGAAGTTAGTTTGGGTTTTTTTAAATGTGGGGCTATTCGCATCTTTTTTTTTTTTTTTTTTTTTTTTTGCGGTACGTGGGCCTCTCACTGTTGTGGCCTCTCTCGTTGCGGAGCACAGGCTCCGGACGCGCAGGCTCAGCGGCCATGGCTCACGGGCCCAGCCGCTCCGCGGCACACGGGATCCTCCCGGACCGGGGCACGAGCCCGTGTCCCCTGCGTCGGCAGGCGGACTCTCAACCACTGCGCCACCAGAGAAGCCCTCGCATCTTTTTTTTTTTTTTTTAACATTTTATTTATTTGTTTTTGGCTGCGTTGGGTCTTAGTTGCGGCGCATGGGCTCCAGAGTGCATGGGCTCTGTAGTTTGTGGCACACGGACTCTCTAGTTGAGGTGCATAGGCTCAGTAGTTGAGGTGCGCGGGCTTGGTTGCCCAGTGGCATGTAGGATCTTAGTTCCCTGACCAGGGATGGAACCTGCATCCTCTGTCCTGGAAGGCAAATTCTTAACCACTGGACCACCAGGGAAGTCCCTATTTGCATCTTAATTGTTTTTTTACTAAGGACAAGTGAAATGGGCCACTAATAAATGCAAGTGCAATCCTGGTATCATATGCCGTTTCCATATTTTAAAGTTTATAAAGTGATGTGAATTCCTATATTATGCCTTCTCCAGGGTCTATGTTTTTTCCCATGGTTCATCTTACGGTGTATTTTATGTTTTAAAAATCTACTCTGGTATTAGTCCAGCCTGGAATTGAGCTGCTTTTCTTCTATCCTTTTTGAAAAGCTCACCCACACAAGTTTTGTTTTGCTTTCACTTGTGTCACAGGCTCTGAAGCTCTGGGAAACATGGGGCTTACAATTTTAAACATCTTAGGTGTATCATTTCTTAAATTGTTTGTCCTCTCTGCCATACTGCATGCACGTCTTCTTTCTGTCTCCTTTTTTCCCCTCCCACCTCCTCTCTGAGGAGGAAGAGCACCTCTTGCATTTCTGGACAAACAGCTCCTATGTTCTCCAGCATCTAAGTGCTGACCCTCAAACACAGTTCTTTCCCCCATTGAAGGAGTCCCCTTGGCTCTTCAGGAATCCCTTCCAAGGGCCTGAGTCCTCACAGGCCAGTCTCCCTCTGTTTCCTTTTCTCTTCCTGGCTCTAGGGAAGGGAGTGGAAGGCATTCCATAATATAGCACCTAAGAGAAAGTAAGGTGGGCCCAGCGGAGGAAGCTAACTCCTAACGAAGTTAGGGGAGAGAAAATAACCTCCAGGGGAACAGAGGGACAGGGAAGGAAGAAGGGAGGGATGGATTGTAGCTGTAGGGAACCTGCTTGTGGCACATGGCTCAGCATTGGATCTGCTGATGTTTCAGTGATCTCTGAAACGTGTGTATAACAGCAGTCATTAAAAATAACTCCTTCCAGCTGCGATGTGTGGAATCCCAGAGGATGAATGTGCCTATTTAAGGAGGGGGATGGGCACTTGCCTTTCAGGGAAAGCACCTTGCCCAGGTCTAAGGTCCGTGGACTAGGAGCATTCTCAGTGTGCGATCAGGTGAGCGTGAGAACAGGCATTCCATTCAAATAGTTTGAAAAGAAACTTCTTTTAAAACTAAAGAAATTCTTTAATAAGGAGTTAAAAAAAGTCAGCCCTAACCTCCACTCTTAAGCTCACCAGAAGACCTAGAATTCCACAGCATGCGAAGAGCCCTGCTTTGTTTTATAAAAAGGTTTCTGTTCTTAAAACCAAAGGTTTATCCCACATGTGGCTTTTGCAATTAAAAGCCTGTAAGTCACATGTCAGTGCCAGCGGGATCTTCACGCTGTTTGTTTAAATATCAGAGTTTGCAATTAGGAATTTTAGCCTATACAGTCACTCTTCTTATGAAGACCATCCCCTTTCTTTGCCGACTCTTAATTCTGTGCATCTGAGCCCCACTTGATATAAACGAGAACAGGAGTTGGTTTTCAGGAATCTCTTTCAGCTGTTCCCCGGATGGAGTGTTCGGTTCAGTGTGAGACCAGACTCTTCCTATCTGAAGTGTTAATAGACCACCAGTGAGTAGTGTTTAGGAATTTTTCTTTAAAGGAAGCGGGGTCTAACATTCTTACATTCTGTTGGGATTTTATCGTTATTATAAAAAAGGGTGACTGTGGTATATAAGAAGGAAACCTGTGGCTCAGGTTCATTACGCTGTATGTTCTCAACAGTTTAATAAAATAAAACCCAAAGCTAGGGCTTCCCTGGTGGCGCAGTGGTTGAGAGTCCGCCTGCTGATGCAGGGGACACGGGTTCGTGCCCCGGTCTGGGAAGATCCCACATGCCGCGGAGCGGCTGGGCCTGTGAGCCATGGCCGCTGAGCCTGCGCGTCTGGAGCCTGTGCTCCTCAACGGGAGAGGCCACAGCGGTGAGAGGCCCGCGTACCGCAAAAAAAAAAAAAGAAAAAAACAAAAACAAACCCAAAGCTCTTAGGTTTTCCTCCAGGGTTAATACTGACACCACGCACGTTCTCCGCCAGCCCAGTTCCCATCCGTAGGTCATACTCTGGTTCAGAGACTTGGGGTGGGTAATAAGGTATAAAACATGTCTCTTGCTTGCCAGCTACCACATGCTAATAATAATAGTAACCGTAATGCACTGGAATCCTGGGCTTTTAGGTTTTACTTGGTTTGTTTAATTTAAAGGAATAAAAAATAAAATCTTGCGAAGAAGCAAGGCAGTATTGCATAAAGGAAAGAGAAGTTATATCCCTTCAGCAGAACTGAACAGTTCCTTCCATTTGTGAGCACCTTTTATCCTTCAGTAGAGCTTTGCTGTTTTAGCTGGAGGTGAGGAGCTGAGCACAAGGGGGTAGTTAGTATTCGGTTAGTTTAAAGCAGGTTTTCTCAAGCTTGGCGCCATCAGAATGTTGGGCTGGACAATTCTGTGTGGGGCTGCCCTGTGCATTGGAGGATGCTTAGCAGCGTCCCTGGTCTCTGTTCACCAGATGCCAGTAGCATCCCCCCAACACACCTAGTTGTGACAATTAAAAGTGTCTCCAGACCTTGCTAAATGTCCCCAGGGGACAAATTACCCCAAGCTGAGTACTACTGGTTTAAAATATCATACAACAGGATATTTCAAAGGTTTCCTTATTTACCCGTTTTTGTCTCAGCCCAAAGTCGCAGGCTGTGATTTTTTTTTTAAGTTAGAAGGGAGTAAGAAGTTATCTAGAGTTTTAAATCGCATTTTTCCACGCCTCTTTCTGGACTTTCTGAGTGAATCACTATTCAGTTTTTTGTGTGTTTTTTTGCGGTACGCGGGCCTCTCACTGTTGTGGCCTCTCCCGTTGCGGAGCACAGGCTCCGGACGCGCAGGCTCAGTGGCCATGGCTCACGGGCCCAGCCGCTCCGCGGCACGTGGGATCTTCCCGGACCGGGGCACGAACCCGTGTCCCCTTCATCGGCAGGCAGACTCTCAACCACTGCGCCACCAGGGAAGCCCACGATTCAGTTTTAACTTCATGTTTCAGAGGTTTACATGTGCACTTTGAAATGCATCAAACCGGCCTTCTTTCTTATTTCCAAGTTGTTGTGCGGATGGTTATTTGTAGATTATTCTTCCAGTTGGGAGCCGGTGAAGCGATTGGGGGCCTCATTAAATTCACATTTTAATAATCTCAGGTGGAGTCTGACCCTTTGTATCTTTTTCTTTTGCTGGAGGTCTTTTATAGCTCATTCATCTAAGGATTCATTAGAGAAATCGAAAGTCTGAGTTCAGTTAACTCAATATCTATTTCCAAATAATCCTTGTTATTTGATGCTTTCTGAAAACAGAAAAGGAATTAAGGAAAAACAAACATATACATAGATTTGAAATTGTGTTTATTTTCCGGTAAGCTTAAGTTGAAAGACAAAAAAGAACTCTACAGTTTATCTGAATCTCTTTTTAAATATTATATTGTACATATTGGGATTGGCAGCAGTTGACCAGTCTGTTTCTCAGACTTAACCTTTTGCATTTTTTAGTTGATACTGGGGATTTCATACTTCTCCGGGTATGGAAAATATGTAGGTAATCCTAGAACACTAGTTCTTAATCTTGGTGTCACACTGGAATTACCTGGGGAGCTTTGACAAAACCCAGGGCCCAGGCCACATCCCAGAGCAGTGAAGTCTGGTGCTCTAGGTGTGGAGCCCAGGCATCAGTGCTGGGTCCCCACCTCCCCGTATTCTAGTGAGAGTGAAGGTTGAGGAGCAGGGTGCATTTTTATAAATAAAGTTTTATTGGAACATAGCCATGTCCATTCATTTACTGATTTGTCTAGAGACCCTGCGGCTTGTAAAGCCTAAGAAAATTATTCTTTGGCCATTTACCAAAACATGTTTGCCAATTCCTACTCTAGACTCACAGTGAAAACTTTTAAAAAGAGGTTTTACATAAAATTCATAGTAAAAGAAAAAAATCCAGTATTTTGCAGAGCCTTGCAGGGTCAATCCTGTCAGTTTTCTTGTACGTGGGAAAAACGGAAAAGCATTTTTCCTGAAGAACTGACTGGAAGATACGGTCAAGCTGAAAGGAGAAGGGCCCAACTCACCACCCAGAGCGGGGAGGCCCCTTGGGTTACATCACGGTGCTTTGTACTTAAAAGTCGACACTTAGCCCCTAGTTCAGCGTTCATTACTTAGACTGTGTGATTGACTTGACAGAGGTCTATAGAGGCAGAAATGGCTCTTGAATGCAAAGTGTGTCTGAGTTTGTTAGTCTTGCTGCAACCATGTTAGATGGCAGCAGACCCCTGAAGGAAATCCTTTAGCTCTGGGGAATCTCATATATAGAAAGAAAAAGAATGAAAAAAATTTTAATGTTTTTTACATCATTTCCACCTTCCCTCAGTTCCGGTGGAAAGTTGATGGTTGTAAAACAGTTGTTCAAAAGAGTTTTTTTAGAAGGTCCTCCTTTGGTCATGGCCCTTAAAGGCTCCAAGTATGAGAGAAAGGATAATTTATTCTAGTCCCTTGAGCAGAATCAGCATCTCCTGATTGAGATGCTGATTGAGAGCATGTCACACTGTGAGGTCCCCACCCCAGACTTGCTGAATCAGAGTCTACTTTTTAACAGGATCCCCTGGCTATTTGAATACACATTAAGAGAGCCCTGGGAAGCACTGGGCTAATTGATAACTGGGTCTGTGCAGTAAACTGACCATTGATCCTCACTTTAAATGATTTCACGGCTCCTTAATGGCTTCTGACTTGGGCTCACTCATTAAAGGCAGACGGTTTTTCCCCTTTGGCTATTTCCAAGTACAGCTTGCCTGCCCTCTTATTTAGTAAAGATTTATATAATGGTAGAAAATGAAAGTGGGGTGATTGAGTTAGAAGAGATAGCACTTTATATGCATCAGAAAAACAAACTAGAAAGGATAAAGGGAACTTGCCAGATAAACTTAACTTGTAAGGAAATAATCAAGTGGAATGGTCTTTGCTTCTGCAAGAAGAAATAATCCACCCATTAGAACAGACATCTGCGCTGGGGAGCAGTTGGGAGGGTCAAAAATGAATCCCTTGAGCTTCTCAGATTAGCACAGAGAAATCAGGGAGTTAGGCCTTTCCACCAAGCAAAGCCATATTACTTAGGCCTATATTACTTGGGAAATTGTCCAGAATTTAGATGTTCATAGTAAATCTTGAGGAAGCCCAGTACCTACTTTTATCCTGCCAGGCTCTGTCAAGTTACTACTATTTTCTTTATCAAGTAGTATTCTAAAGATTTGATTGAAAAACGTGATTTTGAAATTATGCCTTAATTCTTAAACAGAATTGGTTTATCCTTGAACATTCCCTTATGTTGACTTTTTAAATAAAGTTAATACCACCTGAATTTAGTTTTTTAAAGGCAGTATACGTACTTGAAGTCTAGCTGTTAGTTGAGCTGTTCTTGCTGTGAAGATCTATCTGATCATGTGTTCAGTGCTCACTGTCGTACCAGGGTCCGTGCAGGATTCAGAACAATTCTAATGTTCATGGAAGTGGCCAGGAAGAGCCAGGAAAGCAAGAGTGGGGACCCCTTTTAAGCCTGGAGTTTCCATCTCCTTAGCTTTGAATGAGAGGTCAGGAAGCTACGGGAACTGCTCCTTACCTAAAAGCTGCCTGATGGTCCCAAAGGCAGGGTCTGATTGCCAGAAAAAGGCATGACTGCCAAGTGTCAGCTGCCACTACTGTTGGAGAAGCAGCATGTGCCTCCCTTCTGCCTACCAGATCTCATTTTATGTCCTATTAGCAGAATCCAAATCACCTCCAGAAGCCTGGTGACAGGAGCATCTGGAAGAAGCAGATCCCAGACTTCCGTTCCTTGCTACAGGGAAAAGCATAGGAGGGGGTGGGAATGGGCTCTGAGTGACAGACACGGCCTCGTGCTGACGACAACAGCTGACCCTCACACAAGGCTTGCGTGTTTTTTTTTAAAATATTTCTCTTGATGTGAACACTGTAAGGTAGCCAAGGTAAGATGCTCGTTTTACCCAGGAGGAAACGTGAGGAAGTTAAATAACTTGCTCCTGGTCAAATGTGCTGGTCAGTGTTACAGGGGATTGTGTTGGCTCCTAAGCAGCGCTCTCTGGTCTTTACTGCCCTGTTCTCTTTTGTGCTTGCTAGTCAAGCATCCTGCGACCAGATGGAATTAGAGGGGTACTTTAGAGGAGCCTCCAGCATCGAAAAGGCACCTCAGGCTGCACAGTTCTAGTATTTCTAGGGTCTGTGCACTGGAGGGGCATATTCATGGGTGAGGATACTTCCAACTTTAATAAGCTATTCCCTTAATTTAAAGAATTAGGTAATTCTTATAATAGGCAACTTCGGTTTCAATATATTCCTTCTTTTTTCTTAAGCAGATGAAAAACTCGGAGAGCTGCCACGCAGTGAGTTCCCAGTACAGGATGCATTCTTACTACCCGCCTCCCTCCTACCTGGGCCAGAGCATGTCCCAGATCTTCACCTCTGAGGACGGCCTCTCTTACTCGGAAACCAAAGCGAGTGGTAGGTACCTGGTTACGCAGCCTGGATTTGAAGTGGAGAGAGGCTACCTGCCCAGCACTGGGTCTCTGGTCCTCTCTAATAGCTTACCAAATAGCAGCTGTTGGAAAGGTTGTATAGTATCCTTTAAAGTATTCAGTTATGGAATGATTTTGCTTTGCTAGATTCTTAATATCATGTTTCTCTTTTCTGAACACCCGGAGTGATAAGAATAAGATAGAGACTACCATCAGAAGCCAAAAATGTATTTTCTGGAGGATCAACATGTAATATCAGGGGCCCTTTAAATGTGGTTCAAGTCCTGATATTTTTGGTGAAATGAATCTCTGTATATCGAAGAATCGTTTTCCAAAACTTTTCCAATTTAAAATTGAAGGTGTATTCGTCTTTTGCGGGAGGAAATAACATAATAAAACATTTTTGAATATAATAGATCTCAGAGTTTATGCAGTAGCAATGCAAATAACTCTGATATAATGGCTTTAAAATAAAAAATGACTGTTTAATGAACCAGAGCACTTTGAAATACACAATTCCCCAACTTCAATTTTAACTTTCTCCCTAATGTTTACACTGTGATGATAGGCTGATCTTTTATGGCTGCTGTGTTTCCAGGCCCTGTTTTTAAGTTCTTTGTATTTAAGCATCATCTTTTGATCTAGGAAAGTGAGAAGCATACACAGTTGAGGCAGTAAGTAGAAATCAGGGCAACAGTGAGTGAGTTGGTAGAGAAATCGACTACTAGAACTGACTCTACTAGACAAAAGAAGCTGGTTTTCTCAATAACGTGATTCTCTATAAAGAACTGGCTTCCTGGTGAAACAAGTGCTTAGAGAGTGAGAATCAGAACCATGCTTTGATTTCCAAATTCAGAACAGTGAAGTCTAAAAAAGCTTTATTTACCATACTAAAATAAAACAAAGGATTTTGTTAATATGGAATACATAGGTCGAGGGAACCTGACCAGTTTGAACTATAGAGAGACTGAAGTACACATTATTGATTGCACTTTGACCCATTAATAATCACTTTTTGTCAGGAGTGGACAAACACAATTCTTTATGTAAATATTCATACTGTATAATGTTTGCCCATGTGGTCCTTCTTTCATACTGCCTTTGATTCTATATATTTATGTGAATTATAAGCTCCTTAAGGACAGAGGGCACATTTCATGTACCTTTTTAGCTGCTATGATGCCTATTTGTTTTTCATCAGCTGAGTGAATGAATGAAGGAGTGAATGAACAAAGGAATAAATGAGTCAGGTATGATTTTTAAGTAAGCTTGATCTATAAGAAAACGATCCCGAAAGGTCACAATCCTAACTCATCGTCTCATGGAGCCAGAGTTTAGGGATGGAGCAGTTAAAAAAACATTTGCTCATACAGAAAATTAGGACTGAAACTTACTTTCAGGAAGAAATTGCCTGAGCTCCTTGCTCTAGGAATAGTGGAATATTTTTAGAAGCATTGGCATTCTTGAGACAGAGGTGTAAATTCAGAGCAAGGCAGTACCACAAAAAGATAAGAGGAAATTTACTAGAGCAGACAGGAAGGAGTTTGGAGAGGAGCAATAGGCATTTGAATTTATGGCAGAAAAGGAAAAGGCTCAGAAGGAGAGAGGTTACAGTCCAGGAAAAAAAAAGACCAGCTGCCCCAGTGTCCATGGTGAGAGACTGGGTGAATAACACCTAGGATTTCCTAAAACTGTTCAGGTGATATGTACGTTTGAAAGAGTGTGTTTGAAAGTGTGGTGTGAGGAGACCTCAGGCTCAACCTTCTGATACTTCTCTAACTCACTTCAGACATGAGGGAGTGAGCTAGGAAGAAATATAGTGGAATCTCAGTAATATCTACTTTGGAATTGCCATGGAGAAGGAGAATATGGATTAATAGGAAATCCAAACCTTAGCTTATTTTTTAAAGAAATGCGGCTTTACGGCTTCCAAATATATGGTGTCTTGGGCTCCTACATTGCATGACATTTTTACAGAGCAGGTGGGAAGGGGTGGGGAAAGAGAAAGTTGGGGGTCAATAGGAACACCTCAGGATCATCTCCTGGGGCATTGGATCCTCATTTTTATTATCAACATCGACACAAGTGGGGGCCATTTAGACCCTCTGGTAAATGGGGCTGAGGCTAGTGGCAGGATGCGGGGAGGGGGATGGGGGCATCAGTATAGTCATTTGTGAGAAGGTGGTAGAGGCTGGCTGATAACCAGTTACATTTATCAGTTCTATCAAGTTTGAGTTGAGGTCCTTTGGTTGGTTGCATTAATAAATAAATTACAATTTGTAAATAGTATATCAGTTATTTTAGGTGGGGATTTGTAAGTAAGTTGAAAAACAGTTTTTTCAGTAGGTTTAATGTTTTTGTTAAAGTCTTATTTAAGTACAAATTTGTCTATTAAATTCATTTTTCTTCAGTTTCTTTAAAGATAAACCGTTCTTTACCATCCAAAGAAATGAGTCCAAGTTCAAGGTTTTCCTCTGGTTTTGCTGAAGATTGCAACATGAAAATAGAATGTAGAGGGAAAAAGGATTACAGGGAAAGTTTTCCTTTTGCTGTGTTGCTACTGTTTAATGTTTTTCTTTGTAAAAAGGCTAGGAGCCATTCTCTCACTTTTTTTTTATGTCTTGAAAAGTGTTAGGACATAGATCAGAGATGATGGGGCCTGGTTGTGTAAGACTTTGTGAGCCACTGCAAGCACTTTGGCTCTTATCTCAAGTAGGTGGGAAGCCACTGGAGGGTTTCCAGCAAAGGGGTGACATGTCTGCTTGTGGTTTTTAAAGATCACTCTGGCTGCTGTTTAGGAATAGACTGTAGGGGTGTAAGGCGGAGGCAGGGAGACCAGTTAGGAGGCTGTGGCCATAATGCTTGCAAAAGATGGCAGTGGCTTAGTCGGGGTGGGAGTGATGACAGTGTGGGAGGGTTGAATTCTAGATAACATTTTGAAGATAGAACCAAAAAGATTTGGTGATGAATCTGGGATGGGATGGAAAGGGAGGAGTGAAGGATGACTCCATCATTTTTGATCTGATCAAGTAGAAACATGGAGTTTCCACTTATTCAGGTAAAGAAGACCATGAGAAAAACAGGTTTGCAGGAATTGGGAGTTTAATTTTGCATGTGTTAAGCGTGAGATGTACGTGAGCCATCCAGGTGGATCGTCAAGTAGGAATTGGATGTACGGAGTCTGAAGTTGAGGGGCGATTTCCCTGCTGGAAATAGAAACTTGAGCGTTCAGTGCGTAGATGTCATTTGAAGTTAATATGGTGTCATCACCTGGAGAGGTGAGTATACACGGAGAAGAATAAAGGACCAAGGATTGAGCACTGAGGCCTTCTAACGTTGAGAAGTTTGGTAGATGAGGAGGACCCGCAGGGGAGAGTCAGGTAGGTACCTTCTCCTACCCATGAGGTAGGAAGAAAACAAAGGAAGGCAAGTAAAGAAAGCATTTCAATGAACTGAGCCAAATAATGCTGATAGGTCAGATGAGATGAGGACTGGAGTTGACCATGGGCTGTTGAAAGGTGGAAATGATCAGCGGCTTGATGAGTGGCCCTTGCCGGGGGGAGGTGGGGACCATACCCTGACTTCTCTCCATGTGGGAGAGAAGCACTGGGGCAGTGAGTGTAGACAGCTCTTGAAGGGGTCTTGCTGTAAGGGGAGTAACGAAGTGGGGCAGTACCTGGAGGAGGGGATGAGTTCAAGGAAGCTCCTTTCCTCTTCTTTAAAGAAGGGGGTTATTATAACAGGTTATTATAAAGATTAGCTGATGTGCGAACATAATTGTGTGGGAACATAATTGTCAGGACGATAGCATGTCTCTGAGTAAGCGAGGTGGGGTGGGATCCCCTAGGGCACCCCTTGTAGGGCAGTGGTCCCCAGAGTGGGGCTGTGCATGCTTTGTTACTGGTCTAAGAGGAGGTAAGCAAAGGGATTAAGAGTAAACAGCAATCTGACAGAGCAATTCTATGTTGAATCAATAAAAAAAATTGAGGCTTGTAATTTTTGTCTTTCACTTTCCTAGTAATTCATTTTTATATTGAAGTAAAACCCACGTGACATAAAATTAACCATTAACTGTTTTAAAGTGTACAATTCAGTGGCATTTTAGTAGGTCACAGTGTTGGGCAGCCATCACCTCTATCTAGTTCCAAGTCATTTCCATCACCCCACAAGGAAACCCCATACCCGTGAAGCAGTCACTTTCCATTCTCCCTTCCACCAGCCCCTGGTAACCACTAATCTGCTCTCTTGTTTCGATGGATTTGCCTATTGTAGATGTTTTGTGTAAATGGAATCATATAATATGTGGCCTTTTGGACTGTCTTCTTTCAGTTAGCATAATATTTTCAAGGTTCATACAAGTTGTAGCATGTAATCAGTACTTCATGCCTTATTATAGCCTAATACGGTTGCATGTGTGGATATACATTTTGTTTATCTGTTCATTAGTTGATGGACATTTGGGTTCTTCCACCCTCTTTTGACATTGTTAATTGTACTACTATGAACATTAATGTACTAGTCTTTGTTTCAATACCTGTTTTTAGTTCTTCTGGGGTATACTTAGGAGTGGAATTGCTGGATCATATGGTAATTCTGTGTTTAACTTTTTGAAGAGCCTCCAAACTGTTACTCACAGTGGCTGTACCATTTTACATTCCACTACAGTGTATGAGCGTTCCAGTTTCTCTAGCCAACACTTGTTATTTTCCATTTTTTGGATTATGATTCTAGTAATTCATTTTTATTGTATTTTATAAAAGCATCAGACTGTGGTGGACTGGAAACTGAAAAAAAATTTAAACAAAACAGGCCCTTCCTTGCAGATAGTTTGAGAAACACTGACCTAGTGCCCAAGTGGAAGGCTGGTTTATGTGTGAGTGTGGCCAGGTCATAGTAACAGTTGCAGATTTTTCCGGAAGTGGTGGTAGGAGCATTCTGGAAATGATGCTTCCTCAACTTGGGATAAGGAGGCAGATTGCACAGCAACACCTCTGTGTCAGTAGATGCACACATGTCTACAGGTAGGTGGCATTTCATGTCTGTAAATAGGCATTTTCTCTACAGGTGAATTCTTGAATAAGTTCTCGGAGTATATGTAGCTGGACAACACTTGCAAAGAGGTTTAGATTTAAAATGGTAAAGGTGAACATGCTTAGATCTTTTTGTCTATTTATAATGTTTTGTGATCTCAGTTTGAAAGTTAGAAATGGTGCATCCTGTTTCTTCTGGATCTTTGGCCGCTTCCAGTTCAGATAAGTGGCAGGCTCCTGTGCAAACTCACCCTTCCTTTACATTCAAACTCTGCTTTTTTTAGGAGACAGAAACACACATTTGGATGCTTATTACCTATCACGAGCTGTTTACGCATTAGTCATCTGACACACGTAGGATGTGAGCAGCTCTGAGGCCAGGTGCAGAGCGTTTACATTTTACCCAGAGGTCAGATGGCAAGGTCAGCAGAAGGGTCTCCCTGAGTTGAAGCCCTCATGTTCCTCTGTGATGTCTGGGCAGCTTGTAGAGGTCTCTGTGTTCCCAAATAGGATTTTATGAATGCATTCAGCATTGGCAATTTTGTAGGCTGATGAATCTAGAAGTGCCTGATTTCACTGATGGCATATGCTACCTTCCCCACGGTTGTCATGACTAAATGCAAAGTGGTTGAGCTTTCACGCACGGAATGGACTTGCTTAATGCTGGGCGTTAGAGTTGGATTTTAGCAAAAGATGATGAGGTCGAACCTCCCAGTTTTGCAGGTGAGAACAGTGAGGTTATGCTGCCTGTTGGAAGCACCCTCAGGTCTGCTCACTCATGATCCAGGACCCCAAAGCTGCCTTTAATGTGAGGTGATGTGATAGCTGTCCTGAGCAGCTGCGGGGCGGGGGTAGGAAAGGGGTAGCTCTGTGCTCAGCACCTGAATGGGAGCCACGACTGAGCAGCTGTAGCCTTGAGGGTTTCAGGCTCTTCTCTGGGAGCCTGAGTCTTCTCACTTGTTAAAGAAGTGGGAGGAGCTGGGCCCTGTCGAGCCCACACAGGTGTTGTGAGGATGAGCTCGCGACCCGGGTGTAAACAAGCTCTTTAAATCACACATGCAACAAGGGAGGCAGGGTGATCTTCCTTCCACCATTCCTTTCTGCAAGGGTTGTGTTGATGTTTCAGGCAGTTCTTCTTGTCAGGGAGAAAGCTCTTCTGGAAATGTTTTAGTCTTGCTCAGACAGGCGGGAGAGCAGGCCAAGGAATCTGGGGGTTGCTTCTGTTGTGTATGTTCTGCTTTGAATTGTATGGCAAGCCTGTAGGAGAGAAGAACATTGACCCCTTGCTTTCCCTGCTTTTTAAAGAAAGGTGAATGGGTTTTTATGCAACAGTTAGAAAATGTTGAGTTCAAGCTTTGGCGCTTTAGGAAATGACTTATCTTTTGCTGAATTTCAAAGAAAAGAGCACTTGGCTGGTAAACCTTTTTTTTTTTTTTTTTGCGGTACACGGGCCTCTCACTGTTGCGGCCTCTCCCATTGCGGAGCACAGTCTCCGGACGCACAGGCTCAGGGGCCATGGCTCACGGGCCCAGCCGCTCCGCGGCATGTGGGATCTTCCCAGACTGGGGCACGAACCCGTGTCCCCTGCATTGGCTGGTGGACTCTTAACCACTGCGCCACCAGGGAAGCCCTATGTGACCTTTTTATTCTCAGCTTTAGCTTTGAACAGAGAGGTAAGTGCACCATTCATTGGCAGTGACTGTGGAGGCCGATGCTTGCAAAGGAATGGACCCCCCAGGAGGGAAGATCTGGCTCAGATCCCCAGCTCTGGGCTGGATTGTAAGATACTTGTTTAATCTCTTAGAGCTTTAGATCCCTCACCTGGAAGGTTGAAAAAGGTAATAAGAGCTTTATCTATTTTTATATATGGCTCACAAAAAAATTATGTGAAAGCATGGCAGCAGCTATCAACTCCCTTAATCTCACGTGAAGACCCATCACCATGTCTTATATATCTTTTGATTTCACCAAGTGCCTGGCACTGGGCCGTACAAGTGAAAGTGATCACAGTCATCAAGGAGGCTGTGTTTTTAGCCCTACAGGGACCCTGCTTGAAATGAACCATATGTGTATTGTGATTCTTGAAATTGGCTAGACATGATGGTCTGCTGAGTGAGGAACATGAAGCACACTAAGTTTAAGCATATAATAAACATGGAGAAATGGCAGCTTTGAAGACTTATTTTTAATATATCACATATACAATATGTTTCAAGAGAAACAACCAGGGAAGAGGAATATATAAGGACACCAGCACGTCCCTTTATACCTAAAGAATAGTATAGAAGGCGAGCTGAAATGCCGTTGGATGAGGACACACACAGGCTTCTGTCTTCAAACTTTTTTTCTCCCTCCACGAAAAGAGAGAGAGCTGATGGGGCTCTAATATGTCCTCTGTGTAACATGCTGCCTTTTGACAAGGCCACCATCAGTCTAGAAATAGCAGGCACTTCCCAGGGCCTACCTGAAGGATGTCAGACTCACTCATGGAAGGAAGAAGTTCACTCACTGCAGCACTTCAGCAAGAATTACCAGGGTGTGTTCTCACACGTGAAGGGCGGGGATCTCATTCATTCGTCTCTGTCGTCTTCCAGGTGCCTAGCATGACACCATGTTCTCAGGGGACTCCTGGGATGTTTCATGGTTTCTTGTATGAATAAGAAACTGGCCTCTGGATTCTTTCTGCTGGTGCCTCCCTGGCCCAGAGTTAGGCATTCTGATAAAGCACTTGATGAAATAAATTGGTCATGGGAAAACGTGGGGTGCAAACCCCAGGCAGCAACGTATCCTGGATTTGTATCATGTAGAATCTTCCCTTTGAAAAGCTCGGATTTTAAAGACTTAAATCTTTGCCTATGACAGGTTTTTTTGTTTGTTTGTTTGTTTGTTTTGCGGTACGCAGGCCTCTCACCATTGTGGCCTCTCCCATTGCGGAGCATAGGCTCCGGACGCGCAGGCTCAGCGGCCATGGCTCACGGGCCCAGCCGCTCCGTGGCATGTGGGATCTTCCCGGACCGGGGCACGAACCCGTGTCCCCTGCATCGGCAAGCGGACTCCCAACCACTGCGCCACCAGGGAAGCCCTATGATGGGTTTTTGATTGATAACACAGCCCTGCATGAGAAGTCAGGAGAAGCTTGATCACTGTTCACGCTAAGAGAGCCTGGGTGGAGTTGCAGGCAGGATGCCGTGTCATCTCTGAGCCTGTTTCTAGAGTTGAGGAAGAGGAGCCAGTGTAGGAGCTCAGGTCTCTGAACTGCTTCCCTGGTGTTCCTTCTGCTGGTAAATCCTGTGGTTTCTTCTTCCCTCCCTTTCCTTTTCCTTTTCTCACAAACACGTACTTCGCACAGTCTGTAAGACAATGCCCTGTGCATATTGTGGGGATAGCTCATTTAAGTCTTGTAATCATAGTATTATCTGCATTTTGCACATGAGGACACTGAGGCATGGAGACAATGCCTGTGAAGTAGGGAAGAGAAGGGGGTCCTCATTTCCACATGGCAGGTGGAAAAGCTGAGAACACAGTGATGACTTAGCTGGTCAAAAAACCCCAAAAGCAGCCTTAAAAAATCCACAGGGTATCAGGTGTGGTATTTACATTATACTATTCCCCAAGCTAAATGTAAACTTTAAAACACCTTTATGACTTGATTGACATGGTAAAGTCACTGTTTAATTTTGTGGTGATATCTGAATTTTCTTTTTATTTAACAGGAGGGAGTAAAGTGCAAGTGTAATATTTGACAAAGGCAGACATTGCAAAATTAAATGACTAGTTATTAGCTTTGAAATTAAAAGTGCAAATCGAAATGAAACCACTTTTTAAAAGTTTTTTTTTCCCTCCATAGACATGGTTGTTATTTTAAAATTAGTGTCAATAAAAGGGCTGTTGAATTTCCCCAGATAATTTTTGAGAGAGACAGTATTTTACATTCTACCTAGTCTGTCAGTGGCTTATCATGAGGTTGCTTTTACATCTTTAACTTGTTCTTGAAAGACAGGGCACCTTTGCCAGCGTTTTCCTTTGGGCTAAAGATTGCAGTCAGGAGGGGACACGGAAAGGGCAGAGCTCTGGAAAGCACACTTTTAGGAACTCCCAAGTGTCCTGACACAACCAGGTTGAACACAGTGACTAGACACTGCTGGCCCGTGTTTTCGGGGCTAATTTTATCTTCATGGGATGCAGGTGTGACGTTAGGCCCCCCTACCCACCTGCTCAGTGGAGGAAACCCTATCTATTGTGGACACATGATACACCATCAAGTTTGCTTATTCTGTTACTCATTCCGTGACCCCTTGTCTTTAAAAACCCTGAAGAGGCAGCAGTCACATGGGCATGAACTTGGATGGACAGCGGCCGCTCTGGGCAGAGCGTCCAACATGATCACTCGTGAGATTTCCTCGCTTGATTCTGACTTGAGCCCACGGGGCCTCGGCGGTTTTTCTCAGGCGCGGTGTGGAGTAACTCCGGAGTTTATGTTCCCTCCTTGGTTCCTCAGAGGCCCGGCCCAGGCCAAGTACAACTTGAATAACCTTCAGGAAAGCTGTGCTGTCCTTCCGTCTGCCGCTGTCTTTGAAAATTGCCTTCAGAGTTAGTGAGCGGGAACAGTTAAGATTTACAAACAAGGATGAAGCTTGTCATGCATCTTTCACCATCCATCATCCAGGTGCCGTGCCTGGGCGGTGAAGTGTTCTTCATAAAAACCAGCTCAGTGTGAAATACACCTCGCTGCAGTGTTTACTGCTCTGAAGCTCGTCAGCGGCCCTTTATAGTAAATCCAGATTGTGATGTGACATTACAGTATATCATTGCCCGGCGCAGCGGGGTTTACACTGAGAATGAGTGCAGTGCACACCAGATGAGGTGTCCAAACTGAGTTATGTCAGAATTTGGCTGTTATATGGGGATAGCTTTTGTTTTCTGAGCACTGAAAGTTAGCTTTATATGTATTTATATTTATATATAGGCCTATACTTCCCATCTTGCACATATACATGGGTATACAATATATCCTGGGGTCAGGTTCCAACTGGGCTTCTGTGTAAAGAATGGTGGCCAGCTTTTATGTCCCCTCCAACTGCTGTTCAGATGGAAAATTGGCATCAACGGAATCTTTTGGGGGAACTAGAGTAGGTGGTTATTTCATCATAGAAGTGGGTTTGATTTTGCTGTGTGTAAAGTGGTCATATTTACCATTCTTTCTTACAAAAAAAAGGGCCCCTCTTTCCTGGGATTACTGTGGTACTGGAATGATCCCTTGGCAGGAGGGCAAAGAGAAGAAACCCTACAGGCTGTCCTCACCTGCTCTCGAGCACCTGGCCTGTTGAGCTGAATACATGCACTTGGGGGGAGGGCTCAAAAGTCAGTTGCTTATTTATTATTTTTTTAGTGGGTGTCAAAAGCCTAGTGCTGCCTCTGTTATCTTGAAAGATGCTGCTTCTAAGAGAAGATTGATGGTGTTTTAGCTTAAATCGGCAAAAAAAAAGAATACACTGAGTTTATTGCATGATCAGGCTTATTTACATTCAGCCTAAAAGTGCCGATATTAAAAATGAGCTCCATTAAAAAAATAATATTCAGAGATAACAGCAGGCCCTGCAATCCCATGATCATCTTCTTAACACACATATTTTTAAATTCTCTTTTCAGTGTAGCAGGGTTGTTTGTGGTCTTCACATATTTGGCACTGCACAGAATCCAGGATCTGTCCCCCGTTTACACCAAGTCTAGGGTAGGGGTTCCCCCCACTTTAGATGCAGAGGTGAATATAGCCTTCCCGCCAGTGCCCTCTGCTCTTTTTCCTGGCTGTGTTTCCTCTTAGTCACAGCGTCTTCTTACTGGAGATTGACTAACCGTGCCACGTCTGAGCTTTCGAAAGTGGCACAGGACACTGTTGCAGGTGTGCGGTGCTGGCCTCGGGGGGTGGGACAGGGGCCAGAAGCCTCCCATTGGCCGTGGTGCCCGAGGAGGGAGAATAGCCGTTAGTCAGCCCAACGCGATCACTTCGTTAGTGTTGTAAGATCAACACAGGATGACCAGTTAAAGTTAAATGTCACATAAACCCACAAACGTTATTTTCATGTTTAATAAGCATGTTCACGGTATTTTATTATATTAAAAATTATTTGTTTCTGAAATGTAAATTTAATTCAGCACCTTGTATTTTTATTTGCTAAATCTGGCAACCTCGGGCTTCATCCAAGTCCTCTCTGAACCACCATTTTCGGGCACTGGGGTAGAAGGCGGAAATGAACAGTGGATGGAGGAGAGCAATACTTTCACTAAGCATATTCGGCAGTTTAAGAGTTGCTTCATTTATATCTCTACAAACATAGTACAAGAGGCAGTGCTGATCTTGCTTGGAATGGTTTCCTGTTCTGGTTGAAGCTATTCATGGGTTTCTCTGTGAAAAATTTCTGGATTATAATTTCTCCTTGCACATGTTAACTGTATTGTGTCTTCCTCTGTTTAGGTAATTTGTAGGTGCAGACATTTCTTTTATCATATATTATAGGTTAGCGCCATTAATACAACAGCATCTAAAAGTTAACCCACTGTTGCTCAGACTCAAAATGGAAACTTACAGTTTTCGTGCATTTGGTTCAGTCGTTCCATTGTAGCTTCACCAGGCATTACAGTGACTCCTGAAGCTCTTGGGCAAGACCAGCTCCTCTGTCTCTTTCCTGAAGCCTCCCCACCCCCCACCAGGATAGGAACTGATGGCTCAGTCAATAAACAAGCAATAAATTCATTGGGTGCCAATTATGTGTCTGTGGCCCTAGCATTATGCCCAGGAGATGAAGCATGGCAGAGAACATGCTGCAGTGATCCCTGAATGTTAGCAGATCTTAGGGACACAAGCCCTTCCCTTCCTGCCACAGAAGAACAGCCTGGTCTCTAAGCCTCTGCAGGGTGTGTGAGGAAGTAGCCATGTGCCCCACTGTCTTGCTCGTATTCCAGCCTTGGTTGAAGTCTCCTCCATAAACCTAAGGGAGAGTTTCCATCTCCAGTTAGAGAAGTCAGGATCACAACCAGAGTCTGGGAAGAGGTGTTCCAAATATGCAGCCCTTGTCAGGCGTGTTTCCCCTTTGTTACTCTATGGCTATAGAGGTGGGATGGCCTTGGTTTGTTTGTTCATAACAACTTTATTGATATATAATTCACATACCATAAAGTTCACCACTTTTAAAGTATGCAGTGCAGTAGTCTTCAGTATGTGGACTAAGTTGTGCAACCATTATCACTGTCTAGTTCCAGAATATTTCCATCATCCCCCAGTGAATCCCCATATGCAGTCATTCCTCATTTCCACCTCCCTCTCAGCCCCTGGAAACTACTATTCTACTTGCTGTCTCTATGGATTTGCCTGTTTCTGGACATTTCATATGAATGGAATCATATGATATGTAGCCTTTTTACATGTGACTTCTTTCACTTAGCATAATGTTTTCGAGGTTCATTCAAACTGAGGCTTGGAACAGAGCTTCATTCTTTTTTATGGCCAAATAAGATTTCATTATATGAAAAGGCTTGGTTTATTTTGAGTTCAAAAACTATCGCAGGGGCCAGCAAAACTATTAAGATTAAAACCCTAAGATTCTCAAGGGGAAATATGGATTTATCTCATTTTATTACGTCTTCAATACATGAATGTCTGTAACAAGTAGAACCTACTATATGAAATGAAATGACACCCATAGTTGTGGTGCCGAGGCTCCCCACATTCAGCAAGCCAGGGTGTGTGATTTTCCTGTTTTATGCTAATACTATTTACATTAGTTTGCCAGGGCTTCCATAACAACATAGCACAGGCTGGGAGGCTTAAGAAACAGAAATTCACAGTTCTGGGGTTTAGAAGTCTGAGATCAGGGTGTTGTCAGGTTTGGTTTCCAGTGAGACCCCTTTTTCTTTGGCCTTTCCTCTGTATGGTAAGAATACTAGTCCTACCAGGCTTGGACCCTACCCTTAAGACCTCATATAACCTCATTTATCTCCCTAAAGGCACTGTCTCTAAATACAGTCACATTGGAGGCTAGGGCTTCAACTTATTAATTAGGGGTGGGGCGGGGTATAACAGTTCAGTTCGTAACACTGTTGAAGAGTTTAGCGTCTCTGTATGTCTCCTCTTCTTGCTGAGGTTCTTGGGAAGTAGGAGAAGGATGCTGAGGTTGGTCGGGTGGGCCAGTGTGTATAGAATGAATGGAGTATCTTGCCTGGTCTTACTGCCAACTGTCTGGCATTTGCTGCCTGTTCACTCACCTCCCAAGCTCTCCGATGCTCCGAGCCCAGCCTGTGGCAGGCCCTCATCTGCAGGCTGGGTCCCCAAAGCACGGAGGTTTTTAGAGATGGAAAACTCCATGGTCAGGCGCACACCGCTCACCCGGACCACTTCTTTTCCAGATTGTTGCCTTTCTTTTTCTCATCCCCACTCCCCCCACCTCCCCCAAATTTGGATTCTTCTTTTTCTCTCTCTCTCTGAGTTTGGGGGAAGAATTTCCAATTTCTTGCCATCTTTGCCCTTGAAGTGCTCCATGTAACCATAAACAATTAAACCCTGATGTACTGCTACAAATTAGAATCTTTGCCACTTTTCCTGGCAAATAAAGCAGGTAAGAATTAGGGCCTTCCCCCACAGGGAAATGAATGAGAAAGCAGTGCGTTGTTTCCCAATGTTACTGTGAACTAATGCAAAGGTTACTTCACGGTAGACTTATGGTTAGCCTTCATGAGCTAGCTCATGTCCCTTACAGATCAACCAAATAGGAAAAATAATCTCTTACTTTGAAGCACTTTGACATACGTCATCTTGTTTAATTCCAACAACAGTCTTATTAGGTAACGAGCCTTTTTCCTCCTGACACCAATTCTGACACCAACTGGGTGTCCTATAATTCAGTTTTAATACTGACTGTCCAAATTTAGCCCAGACCCCATGGGTTAAGGGCTCAGTCTCCCAAGACTGCCCGCATTTCAGATGCCAGCCATAAATGGGGTGATCAGGTTACCCACATTTTTGCCTGGCCCATTACAAATTTGAGAGTTCCCACAACCTCTCCTCAGGTTTGATAATTCACTAGAATGACTCACAGAACTCAGGAAAGCACTTGACTTACTATTACTATTACGGGTTTATTATAAAGGAATAGCCCAATGGCAAGGGATGCATAAGGCAGGGTATGGTGAGAGGGTGGAGAGCTTCCAAGTCGTCTTCAGGGACCCCGCCCTCCTGGCACCTTGATGTGCTCACCAGCCCGGAAGCTCTGAGAACCCCAATTGCTAACGGGTTTTTAGGGAGGTTTCATTACCAGGTATGACTGATTAAATCATTGGCAGTTGGTGATTAGCTCACTCTCCAGCCCTTCCCTCTCCCTGGAGGTTGGGGGTAAGGCTGGAAGTTCCAAGCTTCTAATCAGGGCTGGGTCTTTCTGGTGCTCAGCCCCTACCCTGCGTCTGTGACTAGCCCCCATCCCGAAACCATCCAGCCCGCCAAGAGTCACCTGCTTAGAACAAAGAGGCTCCTGTCATCCTTCTCACTCAGGAAATTCCAAGGGTTTTAGGAGCTCTGTGCCAGGAACAGGGACAAAGTCCAGATATCTGTCTGTGATACCACAGGTTGGTAGAGCAGAAATCCCTGACCCTATTTGAGGGAAAAGGAAATCGCTGAATAGAGAGAACAGGTGGCAGCTGGGAGTGGAGCTGGACGGTCTTCTCTCTCTGGGACACTCTCCAACCTCAGACTGTCACACGGTATTGAAACCCTTGTCTTCAGCCTGCTGCCTTAGACCTGCACCATCTAGTACAGGAGCGACTGGGCACATAGGGCTATCCATGTTTAATTAAAATTAAAAATCCAGTTCCTCTGTTAAACTGGCCACATTTCAAGCACTCAGTAGCCATGTGGGGCTGGTGACTACCATACTGGGTAGAGCAGAAGTAGAACATTTCCATCCTCAGGCAGTTCTGTTGGACAGCACTGTCTCGGACAGTTAGGTGAAGGCTATTTTGTTGTGGACGTTTCGAGTGATGGGGTGGGTAGCACAGTGTTTAAACCTGAGACATAGGAGTACCTCAAGCTCAACAGACACCACTTTAAAAGTCTTTTGTGGGTGCATCAGCCCTTCTTCAAATGGCCTGTCAGGCTGAGGAGGACTCACTGACTTGGACTGATTGAACACTGGCAAGTGTTAAGTCGATCTTTGGGTCTAACTGTGGTGCACACTTTTTTTTTTTTTTTTTTTACTAGCAGATGGAAGTGAGTAAACTAGAACCTGGTTGGTCTCAGTCCAAGAATGATAGTACTTGCCCAGGGTGGAAAACTTGTCTTATGGTCATGGGGCAGCATGTCAGTCTTGGGCACTTGCTAATGACTGCTTACATCAAAACCAAGAGGGAAAAGTGGCATTGATCCCTCTTCAGATATAGGATTTGCAGATATTTTTCCCATTCTTTGGGTTGCGTTTTCGCTCTGTGCCTCGTGTGCTCTGATGAACAAATTTTTAATTGTGATGAAGTCCAGTTAGTATATTTTTTCTTCCGTCATCTGTGCTTTTGGTGTCATATCTAAGAAATCATTGCCAAATCCAGTGTCATGAAGCTTTTTCCCTGTATTTTCTTCTAAGAGTTTTATAGTTTTCCCTCTAACATTGAAGGCTTTGATCTGCTTTGAGTTAATTTTTATATGTGGTGTAAGGTAAGGGTCCAACTTCGTTCTTTTGCATGTGGATATCCAGTTTTCCCAACACCATGTATTGAAAAGGCTGCCCTTTCCCCATTGAATAGTCTTGGCACCAGAAGGGGAAAATGGTGGAAGAGTCAAAG
This sequence comes from Hyperoodon ampullatus, assembly GCF_949752795.1. NCBI lineage: Eukaryota > Metazoa > Chordata > Mammalia > Artiodactyla > Ziphiidae > Hyperoodon > Hyperoodon ampullatus. Next base: position 74,872,876 of record NC_136919.1, on the reverse strand, counting down.
TTTGACACTTGCCTGTGGCTTTTTTCTGTGATCATCAGAGAACACTAGACATTGAATATTGAATCTGTAGCACAAGCCTACAGTTGGCAGTTGATCCACCTGGATCTCTGTGGTGAGTAGATTTCCTAGGGTTGTTTCTTACTTTGTTTACTTGTCTCTGCCTCCTATTTCAGCTGTATCTTTTTCTACTCCTTACAGTTCTGAGATAAAGGAGAATAGGATAACAAGGGAAGGGAATCCTTCCACAGTCCAGATCATAGTAGGTAGAGCTGTGAGGGCAGAAGTGCACATAAAAGACTGGCTGATTTTCCATTTTTCTGATTGGAAGTACTAGAGTTTTTCTAATGGAAAGGGACAAATGTTAATTTTTAAAATACTCCGTTTTTAAGGGTCCTCTGAAGCTGCTTATCCATGAGAGACGGCAGAACCTCTTTGGGTGAGCCCCAGTGGCAAAGCCATGAAATACTTCCGTGTCCTGTAGGAATATTCCTAACGCAACATGTCTAGAGCTGAGAGCAGACAAGTAGAGACGGTGGATAAGGATGCCTGGCTGGCTGGCTGCAACCCAAAGTTGTCAATCACCCCTTAATGTTTACAGAAGCGAAAAGTCAATGTGTAGTTGTTTTAATTTGACACACTCTTGGGTTGAGAGAGTGTAATCGCTGGAGGGGACAGTTAAGTGGCTGTGCTCCTTGTCAGCTCGTCTGGGTCTGACTCCTGTGCTGAGCCCTTTTCTGATGAGTAATGAATTGGGTTAAATACCGGCGTAATTGCTTGCTTCCGCATACCGGTCCAGTGATGCCTTGTACTACATTTCTCTTGGCACTTGCCTGAGGCTGTTAGGGTTTATGCTGCAGAGGGTCCGTACGTTCATTTTCATGAATCAGTGTCGGTTTTTGAAAAGCAGTTGTTACAGCGCTAAGTGGACTGTAATAAATTGCACCCCCTCCAGACCCACTGGAGTAAATCAGAACTGCTTATATCCATGCAAGTGGTCTTTTGAGTGTAAATGACTTTTTGTTGACTTATCAAACTGAATGTTTGTCTCCAAGAAATGGAGGCAAATGATTTGCTCATTTTTTTAATCCTGTGAATTACACTTTGCTTCTGTTAAACCAGAGAGGAAACTCTGTGTATATAGTTAGGTAGGAAAAGTGTCTCTCCACACAGTAAGTGACGTTATTCCAAAGTCATTTTCAGGGCTGGAGACACTTCATTGCAGGAAGTAAACCAACTCTGGGTGTCAACCTTGTCTCCAACCGCTACTTAAAATGTGCCAGAAATGCACTGAGCTCTGAAAAGAGCATGGTTTCTTGCCCAAGAAGTTTCCAAGCAAAGAAACTAACTTTGGGGATGTGTATTTCTCTCTTAGTACTTCGGCTGCTGAGAGGACACTGTGGACATGGCTGTATTCATTCCTTTTGCGAGTTAAAGTGACCAGAGGTCTGAGCCTCCATGGTTGGGAGGCAGACGTTACAGAGTGTGACTGTGGTGGCTCTATTATTGTGAAATCTGTTTCACATTTAGTGCTAGTTGGAAAAAATATCTCATGATTTTCTTTTTCCTTTGGTTGGGCCATTGTCTTCTTCCACTTACTTTCCCATGGGGCTTGCCAGGGCACCTTAATGATGTCTCAGTGACACACTAATAACCTTTTATTTGTATTATACTTTTTCTTTATGCTTAACACATACAAAACTTGCCATTTTAACCACTCCTAAGTGTAGGATTCAGTGGCAGTAATGACATTTACAGTGCCGTGCAGCCACCTGAGGTTTCTCTAGGGTTGAAGGCAGTCACTGGTCTAGGAGATGGTGGGGTGGCAGGGTTGCCAAGCCCAGGGTGCCCTTCTAACCCGCCCACCCCTTCACTCACCATTGCCTCACCCACAGCATTCTAGGGCTACCTCCAAGGTACCAGTGACACCCCATTCATCCCTTATGTATCTTCTCCCCAAAGAATCCTCTTTGTTTACATGATGCCTGGATCCTGACCTCACCCCTGCCCATCTTCTGTGTAACCTGGATAGTTCAGCGTCTTCCTTTCCAAAGTGACCCTGGTGCCCAGCCCTCTCTGCTCCAGGGACCACTCACCAGGCCACTGAGGACCTCTTTTTAACTGTCTGCCCGTTCTCTTGAGCTTACTCCCAAGTGGAACAATATTCCAGAAATAATCTTAACTCCCTGCCTGGTCCCCACAATGTCCCTCATTCATCAAGTCCTCTTCTTTTTTTTTTTTTTTTTTGGCGGTATGTGGGCCTCTCACTGTTGTGGCCTCTCCCGTTGTGGAGCACAGGCTCCAGACGCGCAGGCTCAACGGCCATGGCTCACGGGCCAAGCCGCTCCACGGCACGTGGGATCTTCCCAGACCGGGGCACGAACCCGTGTCCCCTGCATCGGCAGGCGGACTCTCAACCTCTGCGCCACCAGGGAAGCCCAAGTCCTCTTCTTTAATCAGCCAGCTCTAAACTCCTCTATCACCATGTTTTCCAAAATAAATGGCAAGAACAGGGTGATTTTTCCCTGGTCCTGCTATTTTGAAATTTGAATCTTCTCCACAAATACTGAGAAGAGTTACTTCTATTTTCTGTTGCATATTCTTTCTCCTCATTCATTCTCTGACCTTTACTTTTTTCTTTACTGGCACTCAGAGGATACCACAACTGCCTGAAGAGGGCTTTGCATTATGCTCTGTGTAACTCCTAGTTCAGTGCTTCATACAGGGTTATTGTTATTATTTTTACAAAAAACAATATAAGCTCATTGGGGAAAAATCAAATAAGATAGAAATATATTAAAACCAGAAGTTTCATAGTAAAGTTTTATAATTTCTTTCATATAGATATTACACATTTTGTATTCCTTCCCTCCCCAGTGTATGTTATGCTGATATACATTAATACCTACAAGAATGGTTATTACATTTCTGTCAAATGCCTCTTTTGGCATCTATCAAAGTAACCATGTGGTTTTCTCTTTTTAATGTAGTAAGTCACATTAATGGATTTCCTAATGTCGAACCATCCTTATATCCCTGGAATAAATCTTACTTGGTCATGAGGCATTATCTTTTTAATACATTTCAGGATTCAGTTTACCTGTATTTATTTAGGACTTTTGTATTTATACTCATAAGTGAGTTTGGCCTTTTTTCCTATTTTGTGGTATCTTTGTCATGTTTTTTGTCTCATGGTTATAAGCTCATAGGATGAAACAGAAGTTGTTCATCTTTATTCTCTGAAGAAGTTTAAATGACATAGGAATAATTATATCTTTGTGTTTGAATGAAATTACTCATAAAACCATCTAGGCCTGGGTCTTTTTCAAAATGGGGAATGTCTTGATTAACTCTTCTCTTTCTTTTATGGTAATCTATTGGTATCTAATGAACTCTTTTCCTCACTTAATGTTGGCAGTTTTCTTTCTTTGGAGAGAACTATACATTTCACTTTTATTTTCAAACAGTGATATAAAATTGCTATAACTGTGGTTGGAACACTATACCTGTGGTTATATCCACTTTCTCATGTTTAATGCTTTTCTCTCTGTATGCTTATTTTCTGTGTTCATCGTTAGATTTTCCCAAAGGTTGGTTTGTTTTATTGGTCATTTCATATCGCCATCATATGAGTTTGTTTGTTCATGTATAGATTTTTTTTTTTTCTTTTTGCAGTACGTGGGCCTCTCACTGTTGTGGCCTCTCCTGTTGCGGAGCACAGGCTCTGGACGCGCAGGCTCAGCGACCATGGCTCACGGGCCCAGCCGCTCCGCAGCATGTGGGATCTTCCCGGACTGGGGCACGAACCCATGTCCCCTGCATCGGCAGGACTCTCAACCACTGTGCCACCAGGGAAGCCCTGCACATGCCTCTTTTGAGAAAAAACAATTTGATAAATAACATGGTAAAATAATATTGATTTTATGTCTTAGTCCTCAGTATTTGAATTTTAAAAGGACATCAGTTTTTATTCTGAAGAAATGAATCTTTAATGGTGGAATTTCAGATATTTTGGTCCTTGGGTGGCAGGCATATTTTAGGGACAGGATCTCTTTTCCCCTGATTCTCAAATCACTCTTTTGTAAATAACCACCTCTTGTGTATACATGGAACCAAGTCTGCTTCAAGCACCTTGGTTGTTACTGAAGTGCTTTAAATTTGGCTTTATTCCAAATACCATGTTTGTGACCCTCTTATAATATCACACACTTATAATAACATGGTATGTGTCACAAAACGTTACTATTTTATAATGTTTCAAACATAGACATTATGGTATATTTTTATTCTAGTTGTCAGTTGTTTGCTTTGGAAGGTGTATGACTACTTATTTTTTTTTTTTTTTATTTTTTTTTTTTTTTGCGGTACGCGGGCCTCTCACTGCTGTGGCCTCTCCCGTTGCGGAGCACAGGCTCCGGTCGCGCAGGCTGAGCGGCCATGGCCCACGGGCCCAGCCGCTCCGCGGCACGTGGGACCCTCCCGGACCGGGGCACGAACCCGCGTCCCCTGCATCGGCAGGCGGACCCTCAAGCACTGCGCCACCAGGGAAGCCCATGACTACTTATTAACAAGATAATTTAGTAAACTAGTGGCCTAATGTACACACCTGAAAATGACTAACTTAACCTAAGGAATTGTCCTCTGATAGATAAAGACCTGCTGTATTAAAACAAATTGGGAATAATAATGATACCCACTGCACATTTTATCAGTGAGTTAGATCTTTTGCAAAGTAGAATTTTCAAAAATCAAAATAGTTTAATTAGTTTATATGAACAATATAACTACTGTAGTTACTGTGTGTTTTTTCTTTCATTCTAGTTTGCAGTCAGCCATTTCATACTTCCATCAAGATGAAACTTGCTATACAGCTGTCTTTTGTACTTTGTTCATCTAAAAAGTACTCTTTAAGTCAGAGATTTAAAAGAGAGTGGACAAAAATAACTTTGGAAAACTTGTTTTTAAGAACATGATTCTGAATGTACAGTTAAAATAACTTTTTTTTTTCTTAACTGGATAGAACATTGCTGTTTTCGTTTTCTCTGTAATTCCTGACAAGGTTTATTTTTTGAACACACATGCATATTTTTCCACCAGTTGTAATCTTGGTGTGTGAACTGTGCTATGGCCTACTCTTCCCTTATCTCACTTATTTTAACAATTACATCAAGAGCTAAACTCTTAATATATGTCATTTCAGACTTTTTGCTATGAGGATATGTGTTTTTGTAGAAATACATAGTTTGCTTGACTTTTTAGCGTAAAGGGGGTCATCATAGTGAACAGATTGTTGTTCAAATCTACTTTTTTCAATCAACAGTTGGTCTTAAAGACCTTTCATGTTGGTGCATTAGATCTACTTTATTCTTTTTAACTGGCACGTACTATTTCAAAGTTTGGAAGGATCATAGTTTATTGGTTAATTTCCTTCTTTATCGACAATCATGTTGTTTTAAATGCTGCAGTCTCCTTGTACACAGGTGCTGGTGTTTTTCTGGGGAGATGCTAGGAAGGGACATTTCAAAGAAGCCTGCATTTTAGATTGTGTTAAATACTGCCAAATTACCCCCAAGACTGGCTGCACTGGTTTACGTTCCTGGCAGCAGTGCATGAAAGTACCACTTTCTCCCAAACCTCTGCTAGTGTGATATTTGAATATATACATTGTTGTCTATCTTGTGGGTGGACAGTGGAGTCCAGTGGGTCTTATTTCCATCAGGAAGCCAGAGTACCTCTTGAGAGGCCTTGCAGTAAGGGAGGTACCCTCAGCCAGCATCTGGACAGTGCCTGAGATGCCTAGTGGCTGGACCATTTCGTCCACCACTTCTCCCTCCTCTCCCCACAAACTGAGTACAAGAGCAGGTCACACGGGTTGCAAGACAAGCCCCTCCAGTGTAGTCCATCCTCCCTAACAGCTAACTTGTGCTGAATCCCAGTCAGTCAGTCTCCCTATAAAAACACCAGCTCATATGCACAAGCAGAGGTGCTTGGAAAGACTAGCAGTTTTCATCTCTTGTAGCTGAGTTCTCCTTACTAGAGGATCTAGTCTTGGAGAAAACAGACCAAAGAACAGGAGAAGGCAATTCTGCCTGCTTTCTTGCTGACACAGCGTGGGGGACAGTTATATTTCCACTGCTGTCTCCTTTGTAAGAAAAGTTGAAGATGTGTCCTCTCTCTGTAATAGGCGTATGTCCAGGTCTGCGAGGTCATATTGGGCAATAGTTCCGATTCACACAAAAAAGCAGTGATTGACACTCTTCTAAGGACTGGATTCATAGACTGAGCCAATCGAGATATCAAATAAATTATAGTGTTAGGAAATTCATTGTGAAAAGTTAGCCAGTGATCAGATTTCAGCCAAGTCTCCCAACAAAGTCAGTGATTGATTGTGAGGCAGAGGCTGTCACATGGCACCGGAAGCTCCTCTTCTGTATCAGCACAGAGACGGAGGAGGTGAACCTCCTGTTCAGTGGCTGAATTCCAGTGACTGGGAAAATCTTAGTACATTATTGACAGAGAAAATGTTAATGTCTCCACTAGGGAAGAAAGGTCTCCATATCTTCAGGAGTAATCACTTGATACTGAACTAGTTCTGTTTTGTACTTGATTAATTCTGACTTTAAGTAGGCACTTAAGCCTTTAGAGCTTAAAAGAAATGGAGATTTCAGAAGTTGTTAACACAAAGAATTTTAGTTCTGAGAGAGCAGTTTGAAGCCCCTGAGCTCAACCCCCTCATTTTATAGATGTGGAAACTGAGGCCCCAAACATGACTCGCCCAAGGGACAGTATAGTCTTACAAATTCCGTAGAATCCAGGAGTGTATTTCTGTACTGCTAACCGTCCCGATGCTCTGGCTTTAGATTTGAGCCTGAACTGGACTGTGTTAGCTTTGCTGATGGATAGGTTTTCCCGCTGGTGGCCCCGGTCAGGCCCTGTGGTGTTTCTGTTAGATGTGTCAGGAGCCCTTGATACTGCTGACCGGGAGGTGCTGGAGCTTGCTGGGGTGACTGGTTCATTTTTCACTGTCTCTATCCTGCCTTCATGGAAGGTCATAGGAGGTGGAATTGGGTAATTACTTATCTACTCTGAAAACTCTCCTGTATGGATCGGCCCAGAATTCAGCCCTCTTGTGCCCCTTTGTGCTTAGTGAACGGGAGGCCTATGGGACGGATCCACCTTGGAGCCCACCTACACCCTGCTGTCCTTCCTCCAGGTGTGCACTTTGCTGAGCTCGTCATCATTATCTTAAATCAGATGAAGGGAAAAGTAACACTTGTATATTAGTAGGGGTCTTCTGTGCCCCTTTCTTCTCCTCTCCTCAGGCCAATGTAACTTGGGAAAAATAAGACCCCCTTTCTTAAAAAACGTTTATTTATTTATTTATTTGGCCACGTCGGGTCTTAGTTGCAGCACATGGGATCTTCATTGCGACATTGGGATCTTTAGTTGTGGCATGTGGGATCTTGAGTTGCAGCATGCGGGATCTTGAGTTGCAGCATGAGGGATCTGGTTCTCTGACCAGGGACCGAACCTGGTCCCCCTGCCTTGGGAGCATGGAGTCTTAGCCACTGGACCACCAAGGAAGTCCCTAAGACCCCCCCCTTTTTTTTAAGAAGATGTTGGGAGTAGGAGTTTATTTATTAATTTAATTTATTTTTGCTGTGTTGGGTCTTTGTTTCTGTGCGAGGGCTTTCTCTAGTTGTGGCAAGCGGGGGCCACTCTTCATCGCGGTGCGCGGGCCTCTCACTATCGCAACCTCTCCTGCTGTGGAGCACAAGCTCCAGACGCGCAGGCTCAGTAGTTGTGGCTCACGGGCCTAGTTGCTCCGCGGCATGTGGGATCCTCCCAGACCAGGGCTTGAACCCGTGTCCCCTGCATTAGCAGGCAGATTCTCAACCACTGCGCCACTAGGGAAGCCCTCTAAAACCCCTTTTCTTGATATCACTCTTTTTGGTATCTGGGTATCTGGTTGCTCTCAAATTCCTAGATCCTATGGTTCTGTTTCCGACTCTCCTACCAGAGGCCTGGGGGTCTTGGTAGAAGTCAGCATCCCCCCACGGCCCCTGGCATCCTCCCTGCTGGCCCAGGAGGGAGGCCCCCCTCTGTGCTCTGCTGTTTCGGGGCTCAGAAGGCTCTGCTGGCCCTCCTCTGTGCTCTGCTGTTTCGGGGCTCAGAAGGCTCTGCAACAGGGGGTCACCTTTGAAGAGGCTGCAGGGTTCTCCCAAGTGTCTCCTACTTTACTTTCTGAAACACCTGATAGGCAGCAGATGGATACCTTTCCCCAGCCCTTCACTCCACCGAATTACATGTTGGGTCCCTGAAATCTCTTCTGCTTGGAAAGTAGATTGAAAAGATGTGGGAGTTGGGACCCCCTGGGTAGCTGCTTTCCTGGATTCATTTTGAAAAGGCAAACCTGCAGCTCAGGTGATGCTTGGGCTTCAAAGCTCTTTTTCAGCAAAATCATGGCTTTCTGGAGGGGAGCTTGGGCAGCAACTTTGTGAATATGAAGAAGAGGAGGGCTCATGGCAGAGGGCTCCCTGGGTCGTGTCAGCGGAGTAGGCTGCGTGAGAAATCAAACCGGCAAACCCATTGTAATGTACTGCGGCCTCGTGGTGGACAGTCCCAGGTTCAAGTCCTGAGTACAGAATCTGGCCCTGACTCTCAGCACTTGTGTGACCTTGGATGTTAATCACCCTCTCTGAGCCTCAAGTTTTTAAATCTGCCAAATGAGGATATTAATGCCCACCTCCCCAAAGGGTTTTTGTGGAGATGATAAGTACGATGCCTGGAACATGATAGGGGCTCAGTGAATGATAGCGATGATTATTATGCTAATAAATAATGTGGGCTGAACCTCATTTCACAGGCCTGCTTACCTAAGTCAGCACTTAGCAGCTCCTGCTGGGGCCGATAGTCCATCCTTCCTAAGGAGTCCTGTTTCATTGCCCCAGGGTCTGCCAGCCTGCACTCAATAAAGAAAGCAGTTCACTCCTACAGTGCAGGAGCAGAGAGCGGTGCTCCCCGCGGTGGCCTGTTTTCTTTGATTTCCTTTTATCCTTGCTTTCTGTCTTTTATGTCACTTTTTATTACTATGAAAACAATACATGTTTGTTAAAGCAAATTAAAACCTGTGATATCTGATAGTCTGTTTTTTCACAAAAGGTTCTAAGGACTTTTTAAATAAATGGATGACCTTGGTTTAGCACTATAAAAAACTTCCTCCTTAACTACCAACCACATTCATTAGCTAATGCTAATGTTTGTGTCTTTTCTTTTTCTCACAATCTTATCTGGTTCAGTGTTACAAATAGCAGTATTTCCTAACGAAGATAATTAGAAGTTCATTTTATTCTGTGCTCTGACACATACAGTCCTGGAGCCTCATGAAGCACTAGAAAACATGAGACTTATTGTTAGCCGAAAATAACTGCCTTATAATGTCAGTTCTTTAAATACCAGTCGTTTTCTGGTGAGCCACAGGACTACATTCTAATTAAGCTCCTGGAAAGCAAGTGGAGGGGAAGCTGATTATCAGCTTGAGATTCTTGTACTGGTAGATACTTTGAAAGGCTGTGACACCATTCTAGGGTGGGGATGCAGACCAGGCTGAGGCCGGAACCTTACTCAGCAAGGATGCATCTTTTCCATAAATTATGGAAACCTGACATAGTAAAAGTAAAACTCTAGGATCCACCACTTAATAGCAGTACCTTCTGTATACTGAGTGATACAGGCAACACTTTAGAAATTTGCTCTGCCCCAAAAGGTGACATCTCTGCAATGTCTAGAAGCCACCACTTTGAAATGAGGATACCAACAGGAGGTTAGAGCTCGAAGCCTGAGTTCACCTCCTGAGTGAAGTAGTTTAACCGGATGCCTTTCATCAAGAGTAAACTCTTGAGAGAGTAAGCAGTAAACTGAGAGAATAGAACTGTGTCTGGAGGGGTTGGGGGGAGGGGTGAGGTGTCATTTGGCAGAGAGGAGACCAGGGGAGAGGATCAGGGAGCACCGGATACCTAAGAGCAGAAAAGAAGTGCACAGAGGTGAGGGAGGCGCAAAGGGTCAGGTAAAAGGGTAACTGAGAAACAATTCACCTTCCTCCTGATTTTGCTTCAGATGGTGCCTGGTGTACCTGTGAAGTAGTTACTGCTTCTTTATTATGGAAAGGGAAAAGCAGAGGAGGGAATAGTGTTGACTGAATATATTTTAGTTGTAATGACTACAGCCCTTAACATTATTGTTTTCCATTAACGAATGTCCAGAATTGAGGTTTATAGTGTTCCGTTATTGCCCACAGTCACATCACCAGTAAGAATCTGCTCCCAGGTGTCTCTGATTACAGGTGTCCCTGGTTTTTTCCTTATGAGAAGAGACTTGTTTTATTCATGGCTGTATTCTCTTCATCTACAATAGTGCTGGGCACAGAGCAGATGCTCAAGACATACTCCATGTATTAAGTAACCAATTAGCACCACACTGCCTTCTTTAATGCATAAGAAGAGTGTTAAGACATAAAGAGGGGGCTTCCCTGGTGGCGCAGTGGTTGAGAGTCCGCCTGCCGATTCAGGGGACGCGGGTTCGTGCCCCGGTCCGGGAAGATCCCACATGCCGCGGAGCGGCTGGGCCCGTGAGCCATGGCCGCTGAGCCTGCGCATGCAGAGCCTGTGCTCCGCAACGGGAGAGGCCACAGCAGTGAGAGGCCCGCGTACCGCAAAAAAAAAAGACATAAAGAGCATCAGCAGTAGTCATTGTGTTCCTGGGTATTCAGCTCCCTAAGAGGTCTCTTCCAACACCTTGAATATGAAATAAAGCATGTTCTGAAATTGATGCTTTAAAAATTACGGTGTAATCAAAAGGCCAGGCAGCACATAAACTTGACAGTTTATGTAATTTAAATAATGTTTCTGATCCCCAGGAAGCTTGCAGATAACTGTGGAAAGCATTTCCACATGTAAATTTGTCAGTTTTGAGATGAGCTGGTACCTTCTGAAATGAGCAGTTTCCTTGAGCTTGAAGGAGCAGAGGTCGCCATTTGGTACTTGATGGCTCTTTGCTCTAAGCTTTGAGGGCGGCCAATAATGCTGCGAGTGCCGGGCTTTCGCTCTTGTTTTCAAATTAAAGATTTAATTACAGTCTTCACTGAAGATGAACCAAGTGTGAAAATACCTGATCTACTTGGAGTGTGGGATCGAGGAGGAGTGTGTGGGTTGGAATCAGTGCCTGAGCTCTTAACTACTTTCAACAGTAGCGCTAAGGGTGCAATCAATTATGTTGTGGCCAAATGCTGGCCTGTTGGTTAGTCAGTCAGTGAAATTTATATTCTCCTTTATCATTTTTTTAAAGCTGAAAGGTTTTTTTCTTAGTAGTTACTCTGATAGACTACAGACTTAAATCTGCAAGACTTCAAAGGTTTGAAAGATACGCATCTTTGAAATTTGTGGAGACTTGGCTTTGTAGATCAGTACGTGGTCATGCTGTATTAATGTTTCAGGTGTGCTTGAGAAGAATGTGGATTGGCTCACTGTTGGGGCCAGAGTTCTATGTCGGTCTGTAGAATCAACCTTATTTATTGTGTTGTCACATCTTCCGTCAGTCAGTCATCAACCAGTCAACAATAATGAAAGCAATCTATGCAAAATCTGTCCACTGACACCATATTACCTTTTTTTTTTTTTTTTTGCGGTACGCGGGCCTCTCACTGTTGTGGCCTCTCCCGCTGCGGAGCACAGGCTCCGGACGCGCAGGCTCAGCGGCCATGGCTCACGGGCCCAGCCGCTCCACGGCATGTGGGATCCTCCCAGACCGGGGCACGAACCCGCGTCCCCTGAATCAGAAGGCGGACTCTCAACCACTGCGCCACCAGGGAAGCCCTACCTATTTTTTTTTTAAGGTCGCAGTTTTATAAGCTTCTTTTGTTCTGGAGGGAAAAAAATGTCTGTATACTGTTCAGTCTTCCAGCTTCTGTCCTTCTGGTATTTCTGTTAGTGTCCAGAGTGAAGTTACATCCATCCAAGGACTGGGTTTAAGGATAGATTCATGAGGTCACATTAACTTGCCATCACTGAATAATGATCTCTTTTTGCATAAATGAATTTTCCAAACAACTCATAATTTCTCCTGTGATTGCCAAAGTTCTCTGCCTCCCAGTCTCTGATGACAGACATTTACAAAATGGATTCTTTTCTTTCTCGCCTTCAGGATGCTGAACCTTTCTTGAGGGTTCAGGTTCATTGTCACAGAGATCTATCTTTGTACTCTCAGCTCTTCAGAAGTCTCCATAGGTGTTTATTTAGAAAGAAACATCTTGTTAAAGACATGCTTCTGGAAGAATAACTAACTGGCCATACTGGGATTAATTAAGATGAAGTAGAAAAGACTGGACAGGGCAACCAGATGCTAGCAGATGAGGGTAACGGGAAGGGAGGGAGATGCAGGAGGGCTCTGTGCAGTTCAAGAGAGCGGGACAGAGCAGTGGCTTAGGTTGGGGGATGGGTCTGAGAGAGCCTGAGCTGCAGGTGATGTGGGCATGCTCAGGACCCAAGAGAGGAGAAGATGGTGGGTTCACTTCTAAACAGGTGAGGTTCCATTGCAGGAAACTCATCCAGGTGGAGATGTTCAGCCAATATTTAATATACAGAAGTGGTTCTCAGTGAGAAATCGGGGCAAGAGATAGGAATTGTGAAGTCATTTGCAAGGAGGTGATGTTTAAAGCTTATGTGGATGGGAGGACCAAGTGGAGTAGTTTGGAGAGTCTGTGTCTAGGGTTGGTGTTGGGGAAGGATGGTCCAGGAGGGCAGAAAGCCTGGAGGGCAGCTGAGGGGGATGAAGGGGAGAGGACATGTTAGGTGTCAGTGCTCCTGAGCAAAGAGGGAAAGACTGCAACAGGCCATTGGCTTTGGGGACCAGCAGGCTATGGGTGACCTTGAGAAAGCTTTTCTGGGAGTGAAACAGCTACCAGTTTGCCAGGCATAACCCAGTGAGTAGTGGGCAGTGGGCCAGTTCTTCAGTTAAGTTTGGTGATGATAAAACAGAGACTGGGTGGTAGGTTAGGGTTGGGGAAGAGAGGATGTAGTGCAGGAAAGGATTAGTGTAAAAGGATCAAAAGACAAAATCCCACACTTCACACCCCTTAGGATGGCTATTATTAAAAAACAAACAAACAATCAAACAAAAACCCCAGAAAATAACCAGTGTTGCTGAAGATGTGGAGAATCAGAGCCCTTGTACATTGCTGGTGGGAATGTAAAATGGTGCCCCTGCTGTGGAGAACTGTATGGTGGTTCCTCAAAAACTTAAAAATAGAATTAACATATGATCCAGCAATTCCACTTCTGGGTATACACACAAAAAAAGTGAAAAGAGGGACTTGAACAGATATTTGAACACCAGTGTTTATAACCAGCATTATCCACAAGAGCCAAAAGGCAGACACATCCATATGTCCACTGATAAATGCCTGAGTAAACAAAATGTGGGCTGTACTTAGAATGAAATGTTATTCAGCCTGAAGAAGGAGGGAAATTTTGCCACATGCTGCAACATGGATGAACCTTGGAGACATTATGCTAAGTGTAATAAACCAGTCACAGAAAGACAAATACTGTATGGTTCCACTTATATGAGGTACCTAGAGTAGTCAGATTCATAGAACCAGAAAGTAAAAGGGTGGTTACCAGGGGCCGGGCAGAGGGAATGGGGGGAGTTATTGTTTAATAGGTGCAGAGTTTCAGTTTGGAAAGGTGACAAAGTTCCGGAGATGGTTGGGTAGTTACGGTTGCACAACATCGTGAATGTATTTAATACTGCTGAACTGTACACTTCAAAGTGGTTAAAATGGTAAATTTTACATTATGTGTATTTTACCACAATAAAAATTTCCTTAAGCCGAAAACAAAATCCTGAAAGGAGACCAATTTTTTTGACCATTGGGAGGAAGAATTAAATGAAAGTTGTCTTATACTTTGATAAGTACCTGCCAGCATTGGTTTCCTTCATTTAGTTCAGAGCTGAGCTTGGTTGACCAGCCCCAGCAGGTCCTGCCCAGAAGCTTCTCGCCCAAAGAGAACGTGGGTTGTTCTGAGAAGTCCCTGAAAAAAAGGCTACAGTTAAGTTTAGTTTCAGACAGGATGTAGTTGGGGGGAAGAAGGAAAATCTTTTCTTGAAAGCAAACTAAAATACTTGTCAAGACGTGAGGTCTTCTCTCCTGAAACAATTAAAAAATATCATAAACCCCTGGAGGGGGGAGGGCACAATCACATTCCCTGAATGCCTTATATCACCCACAGATTAAACCTCTTTAGCACTGAAGTCCTTTCTTGGGATCTAGTTGAACAGAAGGCATTTTAAACAAATAGAAAAATGTTTTCAGAAAGACATATATGATTTGTTTTTTTAGCAGTTGGGGTCTTATGCAAAGTGTGTAAATACTCTTTCGGAAAAACATAGTTTGTGCTACTTTCTTGTTTCTCTTCACCCTTAACATGGACCGTTCCAAAAGAACGTATTCTTGAGCCTGTAATCTGAACTATCTTACCCACCCATGATGGCTGTGTTGTAATTAGGAGGTAAAACAACCTGTGTGACTGAGTAAGCATGTATTCTCCTGTCTGGAAATGCCTGGAATTTTCTATCCTGATTGATTTCATCTGGTGTATGTTATTTAAATGTGTCCTGGTGTTTGCTTTCTTCTTCTGTACCCGAGAAAAATACTAATAATTACTCATTTTAAATTTCCTGTAACCCTAGTTAGAAAGAAAGAGAAGGAAAAGTTGGCATAGTATTAATAGCCAATACTGATGGAGTTTTGCGTTTGTTTTTTTTTTTGAAGAAGAAGAAGGCATCATCTCCTGACAGTAAAGATAAAATAATTTACTGGACACAGTCTTCTACCCTGCTACTAGCATATCATTTGGGGCACAGTATTTCTTTTCAAATTATAAGCTGCAACTTTTACACAAGTTCTACTTGTGAAATGGCTTATGAACTTTCTCTTTTATTCATTTCATTGCAAAGTATCTGAATTTTTTTTAACATCTTTATCGGAGTATAACTGATTTACAATGGTGTGTTAGTTTCTGCTTTATAACAAAGTGAATCAGCTATACATATACATATGTTCCCATATCTCTTCCCTCTTGCATCTCCCTCCCTCCCACCCTCCCTATCCCACCCCTCTAGGTGGTCACAAAGCACCGAGCTGATTTCCCTGTGCTATGCGGCTGCTTCCCACTAGCTATCTACCTTACGTTCGGTAGTGTATATATGTCCCTGCCACTCTCTCACTCTGTCCCAACTTACCCTTCCCCCTCCCCATGTCCTCAAGTCCATGCTCTAGTAGGTCTGCCTCTTTATTCCTGTCCTGCCCCTAGGTTCTTCAGAACCATTTTTTTTTTAAGATTCCATATATATGTGTTAGCATACGGTATTTGTTTTTCTCTTTCTGACTTACTTCACTCTGTAGGACAGACTCTAGGTCCATCCACCTCACTACCAATAACTCAATTTCGTTTCTTTTTATGGCTGAGTAATATTCCATTGTATATATGTGCCACATCTTCTTTATCCATTCATCTGTCGACGGACACTTAGGTTGCTTCCATGGAAGAGTTCCTCAAAGCCATACGGCTGAAGCTGCACATCTTACATATTTTGTTAAACAGCATGTTTTATCAGAGATGATGTAATTCCACAGTGAACGGCTGACTGCAGTCTGGTGGATTAGCCGGAAACCGAGCTCATTTCGGGCCCCAGGTGAGAAAGCAACTGCATTCCCTCTCCTCATGCCTGGCTCTCCTGGCAGTGGTGTTGACTCCAAAACTTTAATCTTTTTTCTTAGTCTTAACAAGAGTCCCATGAAGGTGGAGATTTTCATCATACATTACCCTTTAAGGTTGAAGCATCTGTGATTCTTTCCTCTCAGTGTGAAGGAAACTCTCAGCAAAGCTACTTTAAAAATGTCTCTTGTTGGGCTTCCCTGGTGGCGCAGAGGTTGAGAGTCCGCCTGCCGATGCAGGGGATGCGGGTTCGTGCCCCGGTCTGGGAGGATCCCACGTGCCGCGGAGCGGCTGGGCCCGTGAGCTATGGCCGCTGAGCCTGCGCGTCCGGAGCCTGTGCTCCGCAACGGGAAAGGCCACAACAGTGAGAGGCCCACATACCACAAAAAAAAAAAAAAAAAAAAAATGTCTCTTGTTGCAAAATATCTGGACAGAGCCAACCTAGTTTCTAGGCTGGCGAATGCCACGGCCTGCTTTGCGGGTTTGATTTCTTTTGTATCTGAGAAAACCGCTTTCCCAGAATCAAATGGGAACTCTCTTCCAGAGGTGACTTGTGGAGCCTCTTGTTAGCCTGGTCTGCCTTGGTTTCTGAGATGATCACACACCTGTTTAAACTCTGTTTTCAAATGCAGTTGCACCTGTGACCACCCAGCCGTGGTACCATATGTGGTTTGCGTTGCAGAGTCCCCAAGGAACGTGGTCCTGCGGGCTCGTCCAGAGCCAGGCTCTGTGGCTGAGATCACGCCTCAGGGTGTGTTTGATGTGGCTTTTCTCCTTGTGTCGGTGCCCAGGGTCCTTCCAATAAATACAGACAAAATTAGACAAAGCCTTTGCACTTTAAAATCCTCTAAAGTGGTTTTAGACTTGAGACTCTCTTTGCCAGTATGTGGGTTAGCCCTGTTTTGTGGTGGCAGCATGTCTTGTGAAGACCACATTCCAGGGTCTTTCTCACTCCCCTGCCCATGATTAAGCACCTGCTGGGTGCACGGCACTGCGCTAGGTAGTGTACAGTAGATGTTCTTGGCTGAATTTCAGTGTACCGGGTGTTAGTGTTTTATCTAATAGACTTTCTGGTTCTTTCTCGAGGAGGTTCCCCTTGCTCTGCTCCTGCTCCTGGTTCAGCCAAGTCCCTTTCCCCTTTGGCCCGGCCTCAGGTAATGTCATGTGTACCTGAAGTCCCAGGAAGACACAATATAACAGGCTTGGGTTTCAGTTCAGAATTCATCTTTACTTTTAGCCTTCTGGCGTGTAAAGAAGCACAAATAAAGTAAAAGTCACCTTTCTCTGAACATTGAAATTGAAACTTGTCTGAAAACATTCAGGGAAGTTTGAGCTGTGTTGACACTAATTCTTTTTTTTTTTTTTCTTTCCCAACCAGTGTTTAATAAAAGTCTTACTAATTTCTTGGTCCTGTCTTAGGCAGTGGAGGACAGAGGCTAAATCACACTCCTTCCTTAGGGAAGTGCACAGACTCAGGCCAGGGGAGAGGAGTCTTCACGTTTACAAATGGTTTTGTCATTTATCATCTCTTCCATCCTCTGAGCAACTTTATGAAATACATCATTATTACCTCCTTTTACAGTGAAAGAAATTAATGCTCAGAGGTGTTTACTGAGGTGCCATGTCTGACGGCAGAGCTCATGGTCTTTCCACACTTGTTCTCAGGTGGCCACTGTTGGGAACTGGGCTCAGCCTGGCCTAACAGACCCTCCAGAATGAGCAGAGCTGGGCCCGGGAGCAGACCCTCCAGAATGAACAGAGCTGGGCCCGGGAGCAGGACCCCCTCAGCCTTCCTGCCCTTGTCAGTACACGTATGTGGTGGGAAAATGGTCTGCCTCTTCAGAGAGGAGAAGCTGGACCAGAGATGACAAGCACTCAAGAAAGACTAAGCAGGGCAGGATGGGTATAGATGGGGGCAGCTGAGGGGAGTGATGCTAGGAATAGAGCTCAATTCGGACCACATCCAGTGCTGCGGTGCTGCGTCTGTGGGACACACATGTGGGTGACCAGATGGTACAGCTGTGTACAATGGTAGTGTGGGCTTTTCAGATGCATCGGGCTTAATGGGGCCCCAAAGCTTTGTGTAGAACCATCCTAAGTGCTGTACTGTGTCCCCATTGTACAGATGAGGAGATGGAGGCACGGAGAGGGTAAGGTACTTGCCCAAGGTCTTCGGATAGTAAGAGATGGTCTTCTGGCAAAACCCACACACCTCACCCTAGCCCTGCTTTGTTGCCTTGTGACTGAAGGTCAGCTTCTGGTACCCCAGCAAGCCTCATCCCATCAGGGCTCCAGGTACCCAAAAGTTGTCGATTAGGAGCAATGAGACCCCTACTTCTTTGGGGACATTGAAACCTGTACCTAGTACTTCCCAGAGTTTTCAACTTTTAGGACAAACTTAGGCTCAAAAGGAAGATTCTTCCTGCTTTCAAATACTGCTGCCTGAAGGAATGGTTGGCTTGATCATTGGATAACAACACTATTTTTGGTCTAGTATGTCCAGAGGTATTCTGCTGCTTCATTTTGATTGGACACCCCTTCTCAAAAAATGAAAAAGGAAGAGCTTATGTAACGAGGGACCTGTTGTCCAAATGAGGACCAGGTCGTTTGCCTCCTGGATTTGACACTCTGGCTGTCATGCAGGCCCCAAGGGAAGTAAAATGTGTATCCCTGGTTCCTGGCTCTCTCAAGGCACATTATGTGTGGCCTGGAGGGAACAGATCTTGTACTAAATACTGATTGGATTCTGGCACCTTCAAAAGCAAGGATCTTCTAACGTGAAGACACGGAAATTGAAGACAAAGGAAGTAAGGAAACTACTATGTACTCCATGATTATCACAGTGACCTGTTGTTAGCCTCATTTTACAGAGGAGGAAACTGGTGTTTAAGTTCATTGCCCAGGTAGTTGAGGGGATTTCTTCAAAGTCGGTGTTGTGGTTATTTCAGTGATGAGGAAGATAGAGCAGAATTAGTCAGTGTGCGGATTTATCTCAGAATGTTGTCATGAAAGCGAAGAAAAGGCCACACTAGGTTTAGGTTTTGATGCTGAGTATATTTTGGTTAAAACACAGTGAATTAGAGGATGTTTGAATCTTTGCATTGTGTGTATCACCCAGTGCTGCCTTCATGGATGAGACACGTCAGCTGAGCCAGTCATAATGAATGACCTGTCACATACGCACTTGCTCATTTCAGAAGGAGTGCAAGAAGAAATATCAGTGAGAAAAGGCTCCACGACTCATGGTGCCACTTTGGGCGTGAGGGAGCAGCCAGGAACATCACCACTGCCAGTGGACAAGAGGGTTCTGGGGAGGTGAGGATTGACGACATGCTCAGGGTGTGAGTCCCTGCCAGGGTAGGGCCGCTGGCACAGATACATCACTTATTCACGTGCTTGCTTTGAGACTCGAGTAGTTTTGGTGACCCGCCCCCACCCCCCATGGAATAAACAGGGAGTGTGGGATCCCAGCAGCTGCCCTGCCGTGGTCCAGAAGAATCTGTCATGGAGGGTGGGAGTGGGGGGAAGAGGAGGAATGCCTGCACCTGAGATAATCCTGCCTGCGTCCCAGGTGAGGTGGAAGGCTGAACGGGGTCCCTTCTCTTTTCCCTTTTTGTGTGCATTCTTCCCTTTGTGTATCTGTTGAACTCTGTAGGTGGTAAGGTGGTAGGTGGGGTGCACTTATCCCCTCATTCCTTGAGCAGTAGGGTAGCCAGTCTGCAGTTCCAGCAGGGCCAGCCTGTGAGTCCCGGTCCTCACACTCTCTCCCAGGGGCTGCCAAAGGAAGCTTGATAGGCTGCTGTTTGTTTTGAGAATTAAGAAGTTGAGTGTTATCTTGTGTTGTATCCGTGTTACACATGAAATTTAGAGAGAATGAGGCAGTGTTGATAGTGGTTAAATATGTGCTTTCTGTTATCAGTTCACCTTGTTTGTAAGATGGCTTTTCCTAGAGCTTGCCAAGGCTGTGGCAGCAGCATCGAGGAGGAAGCACCGAACATGCGCCTCATTCCATCCACAGGAGCTCTCCTTTATGATGGCTTGGCCACTTCTCCCTACACTGTGCACAGGGCAGAGCTGGCCCCTCTCAAAACTGGTGTTAGATTTTAGACTGACAATTAAGATAATGTTTTCAGGGAAAGCATGATCCTAACCAGACTCTCTCTCTAGCCACTACTCTTTGATGACACACAGGTGGAAAAAAAACACATTTAATTGTTTCAAAGATTATTATATTTTTGGTAAATTTATAGTAAATGGGGGCGATTAATAAAGGGCTATTTTATTCTCAGCTTGTGGTTTCTAATTACATCAGTTACAGCTTAGCCTTCCTCTTCACTAGCGTGCAGGCATGGACTGGAAAAGAATGAGCTAATCCTTGATAGATCAGGTGGAATAAAGATCTCCATTCATATCTTTACCTTTTATCCCTTCTTCTGAGTGCCAAGAATGAATGCTGTTTGAAAGTACAAGCTGAACCTGCCAAGCTTCGGACAGCTAAGATAATCCTAGTTATTTTAAATGTTAGTGAGAAGGGTAGCAGTTCTACTCTGGAAAAGAGTCCTATTGTGAAACATCAAATATCTGCTAAGTGGTATTGATTGGACATGATTTTATTTCCAAACACTATGGTTATCATGAAGCGGAAGAATTCATTGTTTAAGACATTTTCATCAGCTTTTCATCAGACTCCTAGGCTTGCAAACTGGAGGAAACCAAAGAGACCTGTCAGTGTCTAGGTGAAGAGTTGCTAACAGCTGAAGAATGCCACTTGCATTTTTTATTTTTAAAATGGTTTCTTAGTGGGAGCTTAATAGTATTTAACATCTAGAGGAAGAACAATTTTTTTCTCAAGCACGAATATCCTGTTTCTCACATCACTAGAAGAGAATTGTTCGTTCCGGTCCACCGACTCCCAACAGATCATTCAAGTTAAAAGTCAGGGGTCTTTGCAGTGTCAAAAGATTTAGCAGTTAGATTGGGTTTTGTTTTGTTTTTTAGAGAGGTGGGTTTTGGGGGGGGGTGCAGTCTATAATATTTTCCAAAAAGAATATTGGTTGGTGGTTAGATGGCATCACTGAAATCATCTTTTTTCCCCCCGCAGCGTTGGTAAGAGTGATTATGTGTAAGGTTTTTTTGTTTGTTTTAAAATAATAATAAAAGAAAGACCATTTATCTGCTGTAGACAAATAGGCTAGTAGAGAGAAAACAGATACAGGGTTTGCTGGTTCAAACCAGGGTTAGCCTCAGAGGTTTACTCACTTTTTCCTTTTTTTTTTTTTTTTTTCATTTTCTTACTTTTAAATCTCTACTTCGGTCTCCAGAAGTCATTTCTTCCATTTCTGTAAATGCTGGGAGCCTAGTGATGATTACAGGGTAGCATAATCCTGAATTGTCTGTTGCCTGTGAAAGCTTCCTGTCCCCCGTCCCCACACCCCACACCCCCAGCGCCGGAGCAAAGCACTGACGTCTTCGCTCATGCAAAGAGTGGTGTGTTGAGCATCGCCCGGCCAATTATTCTTTCTTTCTTTGGGTTTATTCCCCAGAGTGGAATTACCAGGTCAGAGGGTATGAACAGTTTTACGGTTCTTATTACATGTCACTAGGCTGCTGTCCAGAAAGATTGAACCAATTTCGAGTGCTACCAACAGCATCTCTTTCCCCACAGTCCCGTGGACAGTAGGCATTAGCATTTTTACAAAATAATGAAGAGGAACCTTTTGAGCTGAAATTAGCCCTTCTGCAGGGCTCATTAGAATCAACACGCAAAAAAAGAGAATTTTGGCTTTTTAATTTTTAATTGGTATAAAATGATTTAAAATGATCGGTTGTTAATTCTTCCCCCCAGTTAAGTTTAATGAAGCTGCATTTAAATGAAGAGGGTACCTTCATCTTTAAGGATGATAGTAAAATAAATTTTGGACATGAGTCACTAAGATAAACACTAAATCTTTGATGCAGATGACCTTTTATGAGGTGCTACACAAAATGAGTTAAACAGATACTGTCCCTAACTTCAACATTCAGAGACAATGCTAAGCCTTTAACAGAAGTGAAATGAACATGGATTTAAATTTTGAGTGGAGAAAAGCTTTAAAAAATACAGGTAGGGCTTCCCTGGTGGCGCAGTGGTTGAGAGTCCGCCTGCCGATGCAGGGGATACGGGTTCGTGCCCCGGTCTGGGAAGATCCCACATGCCGCGGAGCGGCTGGGCCCGTGAGCCATGGCCGCTGAGCCTGCGCGTCCGGAGCCTGTGCTCTGCAACGGGAGTGGCCACAACAGTGAGAGGCCCGCGTACTGCAAAAAAAAAAAAAAAAAAAATACAGGTATTTTGCAAAACAGGTTGAGTTCATTTATTTGGATCTTCTCTGGAGTGCAGTCATGCATTAAGTATGCTTGGAGCCTCCCTAGTCTATGGAGGTGACACACTCTGCACATCTTCACACCCTCAGGTCAGAGGAATATTTTCCAAGAAAGTATCCACAAGGCAAGTGAGAGCAAAAGGGGGGCTCTCCCCAAATCCCTTCTTTTGCAGAATTCCCGCCCCTTCCTTTTTCAGTCACGAGTTGGGCCGAATGGGGGAGTCAGGGTGTTTGTGGCTGGGGTGGGAGCATCCCTAGGTCAGCTGTTAACTGTAGGCAGAAGCTCAGGACATGTCTGGAGAACGCTTGCCTATTCCTTTATAGCCTCTGCATTAAGTTGACAAGGATCAGTTATTTTACCTCCTCAAACTAACACAGAGATTAGGACGGTTCAGTGGCCAGTGACTAAATGTGACACCCAAGGGTGGGGATGGTGCAGGGGTGAGAACAAGCCAGGAGGGGGGGCTGACCAATGTTGCACTGCCCTTGGCAGCTTCCACAGGGCCTCCTTCGTAAAACGGGAGAATAATTCTCTCAGTGAATGGTTTGAGGGTTAAATTTACATACTCATTAAAGTAGGTGACATACAAGAAGTAGTCAGTAAATGTTCATTTCACTCCCTTCTCCATCTCTTCTGTACAGAGAACCTTCCGTCACTGGCTTGAGGTGGGGATGGGGGTGGGCCAATTAACTCACAGACTCTGGTTGGCCCTTAGTTGGCTCTCCAGATCCTTGTATAGTCACAAGATGTCAGAGCAAGGTCTGCTGTCTGTGTAGATACAACATCCTTGGGCATGTAACACAATTCATAAATTATCTTGGATTTGCAGGGAAATTTAAATCCATATAACAGTTCAAATTTAGTAAGAAGCCTTAATGAACAGTGAGAAAATGAAAGCTTCAGGTTTCCTAGGTTCAAATTAGTACTCTTTTTGTTTAACTTAGTAAATCTAAACAAATACTACCAATATCAAAAGTAAATTGTGGGCTTCCCTGGTGGCGCAGTGGTTGCGAGTCCGCCTGCCGATGCAGGAGACACGAGTTCATGTCCCGGTCTGGGAAGATCCCACGTGCCGCGGAGCGGCTGGGCCCGTGAGCCATGGCCGCTGGGCCTGCGCGTCCGGAGCCTGTGCTCCGCAACGGGAGAGGCCGCAACAGTGAGAGGCCCGCGTACCGCAAAAAAAAAAAAAAAAAAAAGTAAATTGCTTGTCGGGAAATTATCCACACTGTTTTTCAAATTTATTAACTTACTAAGTTTTCAGAACATTCCTTTCCTAACTGGATATTGAGGTAGCTATCCCAGACTATCCATCTGTCTGTCTGTCTGTCTGTCCATATGTCACAATTAGAAGACGGGGCTTTCTCAGATAATTTGGTCCAGTGGAGTGGTTAAAGATCCGCTTCTTAAGTCCCAGCTCTGTTCTTTTATTTCTGTGTGGTTCCACTAGCTGCAGCAAACCTCGAAACCCATAACAAGCGTAAACAGTGTTCTCTTGTAAAAAGGTCTCTTTTCAGCATGGTAATATACCTTATTAAATTCCAAACATAATAAGTATTGGTGGCAAACACATCAGGACCCAGTACAGCTTCTACTATGATTTAGTTCTCTACAAATGACTTCAGCACTCAGCTCCCAGTGCATTTTGCTAATTACATCATAGATTTCCCTATTGATGAACACAAGCTGAATTAACACAGGAGCACTAATGTACCCTTTCACCATTATTGTTGTACAAGAAGCCGTGGCAGATGCTGGCAGTTAGTTACACAAACATTAGTATTAACGATTGGCCATTTGGAATTGGTGACAAACTACTGCCCTGCGGAATCCTGAGGCTGAAACCAATCAGGAAGTTAATGAGGAGAGAAATTACCACTGCAGCTTCCCCTTAATTACATTCACACTAGGCAGGAAGGGAGTTCTGGGGGTGGATCTAAACTCAGCTAAGGTTAAGAAGGTCAGAGACCCTTTTGCTTAAATTTTGTATCTACTGTGGCTTCTAAGGTTGCAAAAATGGTTCAACACATTATTACTTTTGCATCCTTCATATTTAATGTCAGATTCCTAGTGGAGTTTCATGTTTATAGGTTTGCTGTTAAAACCTTTTCCTGACTTCTGTTTTAGTGTTGTATAATTCAGTTTCTTTTAATTTTTGGGTTTTTTTTAAGTTTCCTTCCTATTTACTGCTCTTGACGTTTTAAAAGTTATGTATGCTTTTTAAAAGGTATGTACACCTTTCCCCAAGTGTTTGTTTCCCTCTATCCAAGAGAACTAACAGGAAAGTTGATAAGCTATCCCTTTCATTTGCTAGCTACTGAGAAACTAGGGTTACGTGTCAAATGGTGGAAATACATGGGTGG